>NC_135817.1:26196594-26855002 GCF_964213995.1 Mustelus asterias | reverse complement strand
ATTGGTTCAATAGAGAAATTAAGGGTAACAGAGATAAGGCAGGAAAGTGGACTTAGTGAGTGTTAGATCCGACATCTTACTAAATGACAGAGCAGTCTCAAAGAACTGAATGGCCTACCTGTTTCTATTTCTTATGGTCTTCCTAGATTTTGTAATGAATATCCAAGCACGTAATAGAAATTTATTCAGTTTTTTTTTTAATGAATCTTCCGTGACATTGTGTTCCAGCAGGCTTTCTGGTGGTCTATTCCACAATTCTATCACAGCCTTTTCTTTTAACAGTTTTAAACTTTTGACTCCTCATCATTGATATTTTAAAAATAGAATTAAGTTGGTGAGTGATGTTGAGGATGCCTTTGTTATGGACCAGATCAGAAACTCCAAGGTATGTTATGAAGTTTGCCCAGACCCAACTTTTCCTTTTGATTTTGGCATTTGGGTGAGCATAAGGTGTTTCACTCCAGGTATAATTCAACTGATCCACTAGGAAGTATTTTTAATCAAAACAAACTTTATTTAAGAACACAGTTAGAAAATAACAAAGAATGAGCATAATTTTTACCAATTAAAATGCTTAAACATGATATATCCTCAAACAGTAGAACTTCAGAGAAATAAACCCAGTCTCTGGCACATCTCGGTCTCTAGACTTCAGAGACTCAGAACAACTACTACTTTCCACAGCTCTCAAAAAGCAATTTAGCTTGAGTTCCCTGTGTAAGCCTGGCTCCATCTAGTCAAATGATTTGTTCCCTGTCAATCATCCTAATCAAGCCCTACTCTGCAAAACCCCAGGAGAACATTAAGAACAACAGAACAGCATTAGTCGAATTAAAACAAACATTCTAGCAATTAGGAGCAATGATGCTGCTGCAGTAATAGAGGACGCCTGTTATAGAGCCAGTAGTAAAATATAAAGGACTGCTAAAAACATCTTGCACAGAAACATGACTAAAATACATTTCTTAAAGGCACACCTTCCAATTGCTCCTAACCGCACTCCAATACAATATTGAAAGTTAGTATCCAGTGTCAATAGTGTCTCAGTGAACCAGTGGATATGGTATACTTGGATTTTCAGAAAGCTAATGATAAAGTCCCACATTAGAGATTAGTGTGCAAAATTAAATCGTATGTGATTGGGGGTAATAAATTGGCATGGATTGAGAATTGGTTAGCAGACAAGAAGCAGAGAGGAGGAAAGAATGGATCCTTTTCGAAGCAGCGTTTAGTAGGGTGCCCAAAGGGATCAGTGCATAGGCCCCAGCTATTCACAATACATATTGATGATTTGGATGAGGAAACTAAATGTAATATTTGCAAGTTTACTGATGACATGAAAATTGGTGAGAATGTTGAGATTTCAAGGTGATTTAGACAAGTAAGGCAAATACATGACAATTGTGGTATAAATGTGGATAAATGTGAAGTTATCCACTTTGGGCAGAGAAAAAGAATTTAAGTACTGATAGATTGGGAAATGTTAACAAAGAACCTGGATGTCCTTGTACACCAGTCACTCAAAGCAAGCATGCAGATACAACAAACAGTGAGGAAGACAAATTATATGTTGGCCTTCATTGCAAGAGGACTTGAGTAAAGGAGCAAGGATTTCTTACTGCTGCTGCACAGGGCCTTGGTGAGACCACACCTGGGAATCGTGTGTGCAGTTTTCGTCCCCTTATCTAAGAAAGAATATACTTGCTATAGGGAGCATACAGCGAATGTTCACTAGTCTGATTCCTGGGATGTTAGGACTGTCATATGTGGAGAGATTGAGTCTACTGGGCTGGTATTCACTGGAATTTAGAATGAGAGGCAGCATGGTGGCACAGTGGTTAGCACTGCGCCAGGGACCCAGGTTCGATTCCAGCCTCGGATGACTGTTAATGTATAGTTTGCACATTCTCCCCATGCCTGTGTGGCTTTCCTCTGGGTGCTCCAGTTTCCTCCCACTGTCCAAAGATGTGCAAGTTAGGTCGATTGGCTATGCTAAATTGCCCCTTAGTGTCTCAAGATGTGTTGGTTAGGGGGATCAGCAAATGTATGGGGTGGCAGGGATAAGGCAGGGAGTGGGCCTGGGTAATATGCTCTGTCAGAGAGTCCTTGCAGACTCAATGGGCTGAATGGCCTCCTTCACTGCAAGGATTTTATGATCTAAATGAAACCTAAAATTCTGATAGCACTGGCTAGGCTTCTAGAACAAGAGATCACACTCTTAGGATACGGGATAAGCCATTAAGGACTGGGATGAGGAAAAGCTTCTTCACTCAAAGGGTGAACCTGTGGAATTCTCTACCACATAATGCTGTGGAGGCCAAGTCACTGAATATATTTAAGCAGGAAATAGCTAGGTTTTGAGATTCTAAAGGTGTCAAAGGCATGGCAGATTGTGGGAGAATGGCATTGAGGTAGAAGATCAGTCATGATCATATTGAATGGCGGAGCAGGCTTGAAGGGCCGAATGGCCTACCTTTGCTCCTATTTTCTATGATTGAATGTGTTTCATGCTGCTATTTAAACAAAATGGCACAAGGTCAGCAAACCATTACAGCTCCTGGTGCTGCATATGAGAAATGACATGTATGGTGCAACCATTTAAAATAATCTCCTAAGGGAAGCTCCAATCTTTAAAAATTATCATAGCATTTTATCTTTTAAAGTTACCTATATACAGGTACAATGATTTGAAGGGGTGGTGTGAGTTATTTAATGTAGCGTTCCTGGTTCCTCTGATTTGATACTATTTTGGCAGATGGAAAAACAACTGCAAAAATGATTTCTCTATTGTAAAGGTGAGGATAGAAACTCCTTGGAGATCACCATTCCATTTGGTGGCACCTCCTTCACATTTAATTGCCTCTGCAGTTTGTTCATTTGGCTGATTGCTTGACTGTCGGAATGTAAAAGACTATTTGAGAGACTGAAGGGGTCTGGACAGAGTAAATTGGGAAAAACTGTTCCCACTCGCAAAAAAGATCCAAAAGGAGAGGGTACAGATTTTAATTAGCAAAAAAGAAACAAAAGCCACATTGAGGGAAGAACCTTTTTCCACAGTGTGGGGTTGGGGTTGGAATGTACTCTTTGAGAGTGTGGTGGAGGCAGGTTCAGTCGAGGCATTCTAAAGGGAATCGGATTGTTATTTGAAAAGGACAGATGTGCAGATGAGAAAGATAAGAGAATGAAACTGAAAGAATTGCTTATTCTGAGAACCAGTACAGACATGGTGGGCCGAATGGCCTCCTTTTTCACTGTGATTTTTGTGGGGGAGGGGGAGTTTACAACAGCTGCCACCTAGTCAAAACTATCCCCTATCCCTTACCCTGAAATCTTATACAAATTGGAAAGTTGCTTAAATCACCGTCTTCTTTCTATTCTAGGTCTTCCTGACGTGTGCATCTGCCCACCTCCTCTTTCTATTTACCTCAGTTTCAACATCAGCTACAAACAGATGGTTTCCAAGAAGTCTCCCATGTGATGTGACCAAGAATGGCAGTGCCGTGCTTGTGGACTGCAGTGAAAGGGAACTGGTGCAGGTGCCAAGCGGCTTCCCTGCCAATGCCACCAACATCAGCCTGACTATCAATCACATCCTGACTGTCCACGGCCACTCCTTTTCCGGCCTCAGTAACCTGACTGAGATTGACCTGCGGTGTAACTGCATGCCTGTCAGGCTGGGCCCCAAGGACAGAGTGTGCACCAGCGCCCCCCGGATCCATCAGGAAGCCTTCTCCGGCTTGCCCGCCCTGACGTCGCTATACCTGGATGGGAATCAGCTGAAGGTGATCCCGCAGGGTCTGCCCGGCACTCTCACCATGCTCAGTCTGGAGGCCAACAGCATCTTTGTCCTCACCAAGGCCAACCTGTCCGACTTGACCACCCTGGAGGCCATCTACCTGGGCCAGAACTGCTACTATCGCAACCCCTGCAACACCTCATACCAAATTGAACAGGGCGCCTTCTACGGCCTGAAACGCCTCTCCATTCTCTCACTCAAAGACAACAACCTGACTCAAGTCCCTGAGAAACTGCCGTCCAGCTTGACGCAGCTTTATCTCTACAACAACGTGATCGAGCGAATCGGCCAGGGCGACTTGGCCGAGCTGCCCGGCTTGGAGGTCCTCGACCTGAGTGGGAATTGCCCCCGTTGTTACAATGCCCCTTTTCCATGCCAGCCTTGTCCATCCCCGGGCCACATCCAGATCCACCTCGACGCCTTCCGAGCACTCAACAAGTTGCAGATCCTGCGACTCCAGAGCAACTCCCTCAAGGAGGTGCCCAGCTCCTGGTTCAAGAGCACTCTCAACCTGAAGATACTCGACCTGTCAGAGAACTTCCTGCTGAACGAAATCTCCACGGCCACCTTCTTGAACTACCTGCCCAAGCTGGTGGAGTTGGACCTCTCCTTCAACTACGAGCTGAAGCTGTATGCCAGGTACCTGAACCTGTCCAAGAGCTTCTCCAAGCTGCAGTCGCTGCAGAGTCTGCGGATCCGGGGTTACGTCTTCAAGGACCTGGAGAAGCAGTACCTGGACCCGCTGCTGGAGCTCCGGCACCTCCGGCTGCTCGACCTGGGCACCAACTTCATCAAGGTGGCCAACCTGCAACTCTTCACCAAGTTCCGCACGCTGGATGTGATCAACCTGTCGGAGAACAAGATCTCGCCGTCCTCCTCGGAGCCGCTGAGCGGCCGGTGCGGGGGGAACGGGAGAGATGAGGAGGGAGAGCAAGAGGGGGACAACGCCTTCCACGGCTGGTCGGAGCAGATACATTACTTTCGCTACGACGACTACGGGCGCAGCTGCAAGGTGGCGGCCCGGGAGTACTCCCCCTGGCTGCCCCGCCGGCCCAGCCGCTGCGGCCGCTACGGCTCCACCCTGGACCTGAGCCGCAACAACATCTTCTTCGTGGGGCCTTCCCTGTTCCGCCAGCTCTCCTTCCTGCGCTGCCTCAACCTGTCCGGCAACGCCCTGAGCCAGACCTTCAACGGCACCGAGTTCGGCCCGCTCACCGCCCTCCGCTACCTCGACCTGAGCTACAACCGCGTCGACCTGCTGCACGCCTCGGCCTTCGGCGAGTTGCGGCGGCTGCGGGTGCTCGACCTGAGTCACAACGAGCACTACTTCCAGATGGAGGGCTTGACCCACCGCCTGGGCTTCATTCGCAACCTGACCGCCCTGGACGAACTGCGCCTCAATGGCAACGCCATCCACTCGTCCGCCGACCGGGTGCTGAGCAGCGTCTCGCTGCGGGCGCTCGAGTTCCGCGGCAACCGCCTCGACTACATGTGGCGGGATGGCACCGAGCGCTACCATGGCCTCTTTGGCGACCTGAGGGGCCTGCGGCGCCTCGACCTGTCCGCCAACCGCCTCAGCTTCATCCCTACCGCCGTCTTCCGCCACCTGCCCGCCGGCCTGCGCGAGCTGCGGCTGGCCGACAACCGGCTGCGCACCTTGGCCTGGGACGGCCTGCGCCAGCTGCCGGCCCTCCAGCTGCTAGACCTGGGCTTCAACCAGCTGAGCTCGGCGCCGCTCGAGCTGGCCAACTACAGCCGCGGCCTGCGCACCCTGCTGCTGCCGGCCAACCGCATCGGCAGCCTGGGCCCGCACTTCCTGCGCGGCACCTCGGCCCTGCGACGCCTCGACCTGAGCCGCAACCGCCTGCGCAACATCCGGCCCTCCAGCTTCCCCGAGGCGGCCGTGCGGGGCCTGCGCGAGCTGCGGCTGGCTGGCAACCGCTTCCTCTGCACGTGCGACGCCCTCTGGCTGGTCTGGTGGCTCAACCGCACCGCCGTGCACATCCCGCGCCTGGCCACCGGCCTGCGCTGCGCCGAGCCGCAGGCCCGCCGCGGCCACAGCCTGCTGCTGCTCGACCTGGCCTCCTGCGAGCTCGACCGCCTGGCCGTGGGCCTCTACACCGCCTCCTCGGGCCTGGTGCTGGGCCTGCTGCTGCTCGCCACCGCCCGCCACCTCTTCGCCTGGGACCTGCGGCACGGCTACCACCTGTGCCGGGCCAAGCTGCGGGGCGGCTACCGCCGGCTGCCCTCCCAGCGCCGGCCCCGCGAGGCCTATGCCGCCTTCGTGGCCTATGACACCCGCGACCCCTGGGTATCCGACTGGGTGCTGGGCGAGCTGCTCACCAACCTGGAGCAGTGCGGCCAGCGGCGCCTCCCGCTCTGCTTGGAGGAGCGCGACTGGCTGCCCGGCCAGTTGGTGATGGACAACCTGTCGCGCAGCATCCAGCAGAGCCGCAAGACGGTGTTCGTCCTCACCGAGCTGTACGCCAGCAGTGGGCAGTTCCGCACTGCCTTCTACCTGGCGTACCAGCGGCTGCTTGACGAGAAACTGGACGTGATCGTGCTGGTGCTGCTCGAGAAGGTGTGGCAGCGCTCCAGGTACCTGCGCCTCAAGCGCAGGCTGTGCCGCGGCTCGGTGCTCGAGTGGCCCCTCAACCCCTGGGCTCAGCCTCTCTTCTGGCAGCGTCTCCGCAGCGCGCTGGAGGCTGACAACCGCATGCTGCACGGGAAGCTCTTCAATGAAATTATATAGCTGGCGGCAATGGAGCGGGCGGGTAGGGGGGTTGCCAGGTACTGTCTGCTTTCCATCAATGCCAAGTCATCATCCATGAAGATTTTTTATTTAACAAAATATAAACGTCCAAAGTTCCACTTGATAAACTCTCATTAATGAATACCGAACATGATCAGGTACAGGTGGCATGGTGATTAGTTCTGCTGCCTCACAGACCAGGGACCCCGGTTCATTTCCCGGCATGGGTCACTGTGCAGACTCCTGCACAGCCATTGTCCCTGTGTCCTCCCACAGTCCGAAAGACATGCTGGTTAGGTGCTAAATTCTCCCTCAGTGTACCCAAACACGTACTGGAGTGTGGTGACTTGTGGATTTTCACAGTAACTTCACTGCAATGTTGATGTAAGCCTACTTGTGACACTAATAAATAAATTTTATAATTGATCTGAAACCCACGGTGTAAATACATCAACATAAAGCCCACAGTGGAAATACATGGAAGGCTGTGGCTTTGCATTACCTGGTCTGGTTATGGCTGGTTTGTACACATTAATTGCCACTAATGTTTATATTTCAGTTGGTACTGTGGGAGCAGCGATTCATGGAATGACAAACCTATAAGGAACACCGTGGCACTGAATAAAGTATGTAAACATATAAGCCACAAGACATATTTGGTACACAAACTGTAAACCTCAGATTTTTATCATCACTGCTTGTTTATATTCAGCTTGAATTTTTCACAGAAATTGTAATCACCCAATAACAAAATATTCACATCTGCCTTGGTCCTTCAAGAGTGATATAATTAAATGAATACTGCATCAAGCTTTGTGCTATGTTAGTAAATAAATTTATTTGAACTAGAAACATAGAAAATAGGAGGAGGAAGTCCTTTGGGCCAGCCCCACCATTGTATTTGATTTGATTTATTATTGTCACATATTGGGATGCAGTGAAAAGTATTGTTTCTTGCGCTATACAGTCAAAACATACCATTCGTAGAGTACAAAGAGAAGGAAAGGATAGGGATCACAGCTGATAATCCAACTCAGTAGCCTGATCCCGCCTTTCCCCCATATCCTTTCATCCCCTTTGCTTCAAATGCCATATCTAACCGTTTCTTGAAAACATACAATGTTTTGGCCTCAAACTACTTTCTGTGGTAGTGAATTTCACAGTCTGACCACTTTGGGTAAAGAAATCTCTCCGCATCTCTGTCCTAATTCTACCCTGTATCCACAGACCTCTGATTCTGGATACCTTCACCATTGGGAACATGCTTGTTGCATCTAACCTGTCTAGTCATGTTAGAATTTTATAAATTTCTATGAGATGTCCCTCATTCTTCTGAACTCCAGCAAATACAATCCTAACGACTCAATCTCTCTTCATATGTCAGTCTGCCATCTCAGAAATCAGTCTTGTAAATCTTCTCTGCACTCCCTCTAGAGCAAGAATATTCTTCCTCAGATAAGGAGTCTAAAACCTCATACAATATTCCAAGGTTCTGTATAATTGCTTCAAGACACCCCTGCTCCTGTACTTGAAGCCTCTCGCTATGAAGGCCAACATTCCATTTGCCCTTTTTACTGCCTGCTGTGCCTGCACGCTTACCTTGAGTGACTGGAATACAAAGACGCCTAGGTCTCATTGCACATTCCCCTCTCCTAATTTATAGCCATTCAGATAGTAATGTGCCTTCCTGTTTTTGCTACTGAAGTGGATAACCTTACATTTATCCAAATTATACTGCAACTTCCATTCATTTGCCCACTCACTCAACTTGTACAAATCACACTGAAGGATCCCTGCATCCTCCTCACAGCTCACCCTCCCACACAATTTTGTGTCATCCGCAAATTTGGAGAAATTACATTTAGTTCCTTCATCTAAATAATTAGTAAATATAGTGAATAGATGTAGTCCCAGCACTGATCCCTGGGTACCCCACTAGTCACTGTCTGCCATTCAGAAAAAGACCCGTTTATTCCTACTCTTTGTATAAATGCAAAGTGATGCATTTTGGTAGAGCTAAAGTAGGGGGGAGCTATACGATAAATGGCAGAACCATAAAGGGTGTAGATACGCAGAGGGACCTGGGTGTGCAAGTCCACAGATCCTTGAAGGTGACGTCACAGGCGGAGAAGGTGGTGAAGAAGGCATATGGCATGCTTGCCTTTATGGACGGGGCATAGAATATAAAAGTTGGGGTCTGATGTTGCAGACGTATAGAACTTTGGTTCGGCCGCATTTGGAATACTGCGTCCAGTTCTGGTCGCCACACTACCAGAAGGACGTGGAGGCTTTAGAGAGAGTACAGAGGAGGTTTACCAGGATGTTGCCTGGTATGGAGGGGCTTAGTCATGAGGAGAGATTGAGTAAACTGGGGTTGTTCTCACTGGAAAGACGGAGGATGAGGGGAGACCTAATAGAAGTGTATAAAATTATGAAAGGCATAGATAGGGTGAACGGTGGGAAGCTTTTTCCCAGGTCGGTGGTGACGTTCACGAGGGGGTCATAGGTTCAAGGTGAGGGGGGGGGGGGCGCGGGGGGTGGGGGGAGGGGTGGTTTAACACGGATATCAGAAGGACGTATTTTACAGAGGGTGGTGGGGGCCTGGAATGCGCTGCCAGGCAAGGTGGTGGAGGCGGGCACACTGGGAACGTTTAAGACTTATCTAGATAGCCAGATGAACAGAGTAGGAATGGAGGGATACAAAAGAATGGTCTAGTTTGGACCAGGGAGCGGCGCGGGCTTGGAGGGCCGAAGGGCCTGTTCCTGTGCTGTATTGTTCTTTGTTGTTTCCTGTCTGCCAACCAGTTTTCTATCCACCTCAAAACACTGTCCCAATCCCATGTGCTTTAATTCTTTGTGCTAATTTCTTAAGTGGGACTTTGTTGAAAGCCTTCTGAAAGTCCAAATATACCACATCCACTGGCTCACCCTCATCAACTCTCCTAGTTACATCTTCAAAGAATTCCAGTAGATTTGTCAAGCATGATTTTCCTTTTATAAACCTACACTGACCCCATCCAATCTTGCCACCATTTTCCAGCTGTTTTGTTATAAAATCTTTGACAATGGATTCTAGAATTTTCCCCACTACCAACATCAGGTTGACTAGTCTCTAATTCCCTGTTTTCTCTCTATCTCCCTTTTGAAATAGCGGGGTTACATTAGCTACTCTCCAATCTGTAGGAACTGTTACAGAATCTATGGAATCTTGGAAGATGACCACCAATGTATCCACTATTTCTTGGGCCACTTCCTTAAGTACTCTGGGATAAGAACAAAGAACAAAGAACAATACAGCACAGGAACAGGCCCTTCGGCCCTCCAAGCCCGCGCCGCTCCCCGGTCCAGGATTGAATCCTGAATCCAGGATCCCCGCCCAATTTTCCAGCCTATCTACATACCAATATCCTATCCACCGAGCTGTCCCTCACAGCTACAATGCTTTGTTCATTACAACCTATTAACCCCCCCCCCCAACCCCCCCATTCCAGACCATGTGATCTCCAGGGAGAGGCGAAAACCCAGAGTGAAAAACCCCAGGGCCAATATGGGGAAAAAAAATCTGGGAAATTCCTCTCCGACCCCCTGAGGCGATCGAAACAAGTCCAGGAGATCACAATGGCCCTGATCGGAAAATGCTTCCCAACCCTAGTCATTTCCACTTCCACGAACACCATATGAATTCCCTGCCCCCGAGACAGGTTCCCAACTATCCGCAGTCTCGCTCTGTACTGGCACCAGCAAGATGATCATAGAATGAAGCCTTGAAACGAGAAACAAGGAACAATTAGCCCCCGCCGCTCCCTGGTCCAGACTAGACCACTCTTTTGTATCCCTCCATTCCCACTCCGTTCATATAGCTGTCTAGATAAGTCTTAAACATTCCCAGTGTGTCCGCCTGATGTAGATCATCAGGCCCTGGGAATTTATTGACCTTCAATTCCATTAATTTCCCCAACATCATTTCTTACTAATACATATCTCCTTCAGTTCATCTCACTAAACCCTGTGTTCCCCAACATTTCTGGTATCATTTGTTAAAAACAACCAAAATTTGTTTTCAGTTGATCAGCCATTTCTTTGTTTCCCATTATAAATTCCCCTGTTTCTGATGTAAGGGACCTACATTTGCCTTGACTAATCTTTTTCTCCTCACATACTGATAAAAACTTTTATAATCAGTTTTTATGTTCCCCGCCAACTTACCCTTGTACTTTAGTTTCCCCATCTTAATCAGTCCTTTGGTCCTCCTTTGCTGAATTCTAAACTGCTCCCAATCCTCAGGTCTCTTGTTTTTCTTGGCCAATTTGTACGTCTTCCCCTTGGTTCTCTCTCTTTAATTTCCCTGGTAAGCCATGGTTTGACCACCTTTCCAGTTTTACTTTTGCACCAGACAGGAATAAACAACTGTTGCAGTTCATCCACGTGCCCCTTGAATGTTTGTCATTGCCTATCAAAGAACAAAGAACAGTACAGCACAGGAACAGGCCCTTTGGCCTCCAAGCCTGCGCTTATCTAGACCAACCACTCATATCCCTCTATTTCCCATCTGTTCATGTGTCCACCGTCATCCATTTAAATAACGTTTCCCAATCTATCATAGCCAACTCATCATAGCTTCATTTATTAAAGTTCAAGACCCTAGTCTCAGAATCAACTACATCACTCTCCATCTGATGAGAAATTCTATCATGTTATGGTCGTTCATCCCCAAGGAGTCTTGCACAACTAGATTCCCAATTATTCCTATCTCATTACACAATACCTAATCTAAAATTGCCTGCTATCTAGTTGGTTCCTCAATGTATCGGTCCAGAAAACTATTTACTCTCTATGGTATTAACGAATTTGATTTGCTCAAATTATATGCAGATCAAAATCACCCATAATTACAGATATTACTTAATTGCATGCATCTCTAATTTCCTGTTCACTGTCATTCCCAACATTACCACTACAGTTTGAGGATCTATTTAGAACCCTTACTAACGTTTATTGCCCCTTGGTCTTCCTTAGCTCTACCCATATAGTTTCCACATTGTTGGAGCCAATTTCCTTCCTCAGTATGCCATTAATTTCCTCTCTAACCAGCAATGCAACTCCACTGCCTTTTCCTTTTTTGTCCGTCTTACTAAATACTGAATGCCCCTGCATGTTCAGTTCCCATTCCTGCAGCCATGTCTCAATAATCCCAACTATACCCATTCACATCTAATAATAATCATCGCATATAGGACTCCAATATTATTAGATCTGGGACTACAGACACTTGATTTAGACAAAGTCACTGCTCAGTGTTTTAGACTACACTGTTGCCAGTATTCAAGTAGTCAGGGCCCGATTTTACCATTTTGATTCTAAGCGCTAAATCTCAGCGCAATTCAGATCTGACTTGAAAACCTGTTCTCAGGCACTCCCATACGCACTTAGCCTGAAAAAAAAAGTCACGAGTCTGAATTGTGCTGTGGGCGGGGCTTATCGCGCCCAAAACGCTGCTGCTCTGATCGGTGCATGTGCAGTGAGAAAAAAATTGAAAAATGCTCCCCGTCACATCACTCCCAGGCCGCAAAAAGTGGATAAAGCGGCCCGGGAGCGATGGCCCCCACAGACGTCGCCCCATCCCCACAACATAATTGTCCCCTTTATTCACCTACCTCCCTACTACCCAGACCAATCGCGACCCCATGCCCCACTTTCTCCCCCCCCCCGCAATCGATCGCCCGCAGAGTGGCAGCGGACACCCACCCCCCCGTCCCAGAGCGAGATCAGGTCTCCCTCTCCCCCCCCACCAGAGAATGATCCGGCTTCCCTGCACCCCCCCCCCAAGAGAGTGATCTGGCCTCCCTCCCCCCAGCCCCCACCAGAGAATGATCGGGCTTCCCTCCCCCCCTCACCAGAGATACATTTGACCCACCCCCCACCAGAGAACGATCAGGCCTCCTCCTCCCCAACCAGAGATACATCTGGCCTTCCCCCCCCCCCCCCCGCCGCCCCCCCAAAGAATGATCTAGCCCGCCTCCCTCTTCCCCCCGCCCCCCCCCCCCAAACACCACCGATCTGAGTCAGAGAGCTTCTGGAAGCTCTGAACTTACCTCCAGAAGCTGGAGCGCCCAAAACAGACCTTTGCCGAGCATGTCTGTTTCACACTGAATCTGTACAGGTGAATGCGATGGTAAAGGGAGAAATGCTGGTAAGATTGGGCGTCCAGCTGATTAAGTCAATTTAAATGCATGCAAATGCATTTAAATTGATGTCGCACCCGTTTTGGGCGCAGTTTGGATCGTGGCCATTTTCGGCGCTTGGTCAAGTGGGCATCTGCCGTTTGCGCTAATTGTCTCATACCCGACTTTACCAAGTTTGCACACCTGAAAATGGGTGTGATGCAATGGTAAAATCGGGCCCTCAGAGTCAGACTGAAGAGATCTCATTCTAGATTACTTATAGACAAATATGTTTTGTTCCTAGTATATAATTAAGTAATGACACAGCTTTCTAAGGCACAGATGTTTTAACACAAGGGAAACTTTTGTGTACTTCTTAATTCAGTCTTCCAGCAGCAATTATCTTCCAACTGATTCTTTTTTGATAAGTGTTGGTAATTTCATTCCAATTAGTGTCCCATCTGAAATGAGCTCTTGTGGTTTGACTGGATTCTTTCAGCACAGCAATAATGGGATAATTTGTAATATACCTGTACCCCAAGGTTTATGATCAAATAATTGGATTTTGCATTTAGTTTTGTTGTATATTCTTCGTAACTGATTAGATGCCTTTCATAGAAAGCATTCTTTCTGGTTGTATCACAGCTTGGTATGGCTCCTGCTCTGCCCAAGACTGCAAGGAACTACAAAGGTCATGAATGTAGCCCAATCCATCATGCAAACCAGCCTCCCATCCATTGACTGTCTAGACTTCCTGCTGCCTTGGCAAAGCAGCCAGCATAATTAAAGACTCCACGAACCCCAGACATTCTCTTTCACTTTCTTCTGTCGGGAAGAAGGTACAAAAGTCTGAGGTCATGTGCCAACTGACTCAAGAACAGCTTCTTCCCTGCTGCTGTCAGACTCTTGAATAGACTTACCTTGCATTAAGTTGATCTTTCTCTACACCCTAGCTATGACTGTAACACTATATTCTGCATTCTCTCATTTCCTTCTCTATGAACAGTATGTTTTGTCTGTATAGCACGCAAGAAACAATACTTTTCACTGTATGTTAATACATGTGACAATAATAAATCAAATCAAATTCAAAGATGCCTGTAATGTGATACATTAAACAGACAAGGCATTACAGGGATAAAAACAGAAAATGGTGGAAATACTTAGCAGGTCTAGCAGCATGTGTGGAGAGAGCAACAGAATTAACAGAGTCTGAATGACTCTTCTTCAGAGCTTGAGGGGGAAAAGTGTGATGGATTTGATACAGGATGGGATTCTCTGACCTCGCCCATGGCTGGAATTCTCCAGTCCCGCTGCTGTGAATAGAGATTTGGTTGAGCATCAAATTCTCCTTTCTCGCTGGCAGTGGTGGTGGGGCAAACGACATTGGAGATTTCCAGCCACTGTTTCAGAAGGGGTAGAGCAGGTGAAGTAAAATAGAGGGTGAGGGATAGGTGGGAGCTCAGGAGAGATTTGACAAAGATGTCACGGACAAGGCAAAGAGAGATAAACATTAACAAAGGTGCTAATAATGGCATAAGAGTATAGCAAAATGTGTTAATAGCAACTCAAGGGTTAGCACTCTGAAAGTAGAACTTAAGAACAAAGTGACAGATAGTCCTGTGGAGAGCAGGGAGTGGGGTGGGGAGAGGATATGACAAAAAAGTTTTTAAAATGTCAAGATGGAGGAAAGTGTTCATGTTTTAAAGTTGTTGAACTCCAGATGTTAAGTCAAAGAGGCTGTACAGTGCCTTCTCACTTTCAAATCTCTCCTGAGCACCCACCCATCACATTTTCCCTCTTTAGGTCTGAACAAATTTAACTCTGTTTCTTCCTCCACATATGCTGCCAGACCTGCTGAGTTTACCCAGTATTTTCTGTTTTATTTCAGATTTTTAGCATCTGCAGTATTTTGCTTTCATATTAAGGCATTACAGGGAGCAGATAGAAAAGTGGCCATCAGAAGAATGACAAAGAACTTGCATTTATATAGTACCTTACATTTCTTCAGTGTATCCTGAAGTGTAACTGTTATTTTTTGTTAGGAAACTATGGCACATCATTTATGCACAGCAAGGTCCCACAACCATTAATGAGATAATTTACCAGTTAGTCTGAGTTTGGAGATGTTGGGTGAGGGATGAACTTAGCCTGGGAACAGGAAGATCTTCCAAACAAAAAAATGCAATTGGAACTTCACCTGAACAAGAAGATGACATCTCCATTCAACAAATCATCTGAAAGCAATACATTCTACAATTCAGCAATCCTCATTGCCACACAGATGCGTAAGCATTGATTATATGTCCTGGTTTGATATTGGCACTAGAACTCTAAAACGTCCTCATTCTGAGAGGGGAGTACGAACATAAGAACATGTATATACCTATATCTCTAATATATTGAAAATCATTAGCTGTTTACATTTGCTGTCAGTGCCATTTGACTTCCTGTAGACAAATAAATTCTTGTGTCCATATTCAAAAAAGATTGCTTGTGTAAACTGTACTGATGATGCTGATTTTATAGACTGTCGTCACTGTGTTCCTATCTTTCTCTCAATGGTTTCGGAAAATGATTTTGAATTGCCAGTGATGCTAAGTTCCAATGCCCAAAATAAGTGTTCAACCAAAATTTTAACATACCTGTTCCACAATAACATAATTCTATTTATCAATTGATTCGTCTTGAGTGATTTTTTTTAAGCATGCAAAGGTGTCAGGGAGAAATTACAGTGTTCTGATTCCACATTAATACCTTTGTTTGGTGGTTTGTAAACCTTGAGGAAAGGGCTGTAGTGGGGGAAAAGGGGGTAAGTGAGACAAAAGAAGAACAAACATGTCTTTCTTCAATTAAAAATAGTTCAATTTTTTTAAAAGGTTAAACACCGAAGGGATCTATCAGTATTAATGGCTTACACCCTTAGGAAGGAGGTCCTAAGTTCTAACACCTAGACATGAATGGAAGGGAGAGTCAGAGAGAAAGGCAGGCAGTTTCTTTCCTCATCCTAATTTAACTTTTTAAAAAGAATTAATTTTATTCACAAAAAATCATGGTGGAAAACCATGCACCACTCCTTGAGGGATAATATTTGGATGAAGGAAGTTCTCATTGAATGGGGTGCCCAAAGAATCATTGTTGGAAACGTTCATTTTAATATCAATGACTTGGATTCAGATATTCAGTTGTTCAAAATTGCAGATGATCCCAAATTTGAAGGCACGGTGAAATCAGGTGGTGCAGCTCAGAATTCACAAAATGATTTGGATAAGATTTGCCTTTTGGCCATTCCTAATTTCCTTTCCCCACCATTGGTCGCCATCACTTCAGCTGATTTCTAGACCCAAGTGGTGGAAATGATTCCCTGTGCCCTATTTTGCCATTTTGATTCCAAGTGCTGGGCGGACTTGAAACTGGGAGTGTTTCAGATGCAACTGTTAGACCCGTTCTGAGGTGTCCCCATACGCACTCTGCCTGCAAAAATATCAGCGAGTCCAAACCACACTGCACAAGCCTGTGGATGGGGCTAACTGCATCCAAAACCCTGCAGCTCCAATCGTCGCCTCCAACTGCGCATGAGCAAAAACAATAGACTGCTGCTCCCCTGCCACACCCCTCCCGGGCCGGATAATGCCTCCCCCTGGCCCCCACAGACATTGCCCCACCCCCACAACATTACTGACCCCCTTATCCTCCCACACCCCCTCCACCCAGACCAATCATGGCCCCTCCCCCTTTCCCCTACCACTGATCCCAGAGTACCAGTGGACCCCCCTTCCCCTTCACTGATCTCAGGAAGAGTGGCAACGGACCCCCCTTCCTCTCCACTGATCACAGGCAGAGTGGTAGCGGACCCCTCTACCCCATTTCGCCCCCCCCCCCCCACCGATCTCAAGCAGAGAGCCGTCAGACACACCTCCCCCACCCTCACCAATTTCAAGCAGAGAACTGTTAGATGCTCAACACTTACCTCCTCACTAACTGGAGCGCCTGAATCGGACATATATGGAGCATGTCTGTTTCGTGCTGATTCTGGATGGGCAAACATGGTGGTAAAAAGGGAAGTGCCGGTGAAGTTGGGCGTGCAGCCCATTAAGTCAATTAAAGTGCATGCAAATGCAATTAAATGGCCGTCACACCTGTTTTGGGTGCGGTCCTGATCACGGCCATTTTCCGGCCTTGGTAAAGAGGGAACCAGCGCAGAGGCGGGTGCAGGTCGCGTTGCTCGCCCAACTTTACCAAGTTTTTGTGCCTGAAAACGGGCGCAACGCAATGGTAAAAATCGGGTCCCCTGAATCCCTTTCTCTCTCCAGCACACTCCTTTAAAATCTACCTCCTGACCATGCTTTTGATCACATGTCCTACTGTCTTCTTTGGCTTGGCGGCAACTTATTTTCAAGTACTGTACACCATTATCATGCATCCTGGAATTTTTTCTATGTTAAAGCATTATAAAATCAAGTTGTTACTATAATTTAGTTTTAATATCCGAACCATATGCTTTACTTTGTGAAGCATAATGAACTATATGTGACATTTTTAACAGATTTCTTTCTTTTCCTTCATTTATTTTTCAAGGAAACAAACAATGTTGTTGAAATAGGAAAAATGTTGATTTAAAAAAGCGAAAAAAATCCTATATTGTCTTTCACACATGTACAGGATTGGAGTAAATTTTCAACTGGGATGTAGGATTGTACATTGGTGGCCCAATTATGCAAGCTCAGTTTCTAATTAAAATGTAGAATATATGAAAAGTGAATGCATTTAGATTTGTGTAGTCTTTTTAGGAAACAGAAAACATTACATATATCGTTTGGAATGCAGTCAACTTTGTTATGCAAATGAATGCAGCAACCACAGTGTGTACAGTAAAGTCCCTCAAACAGTAATGAGATAAGTAACGTCTGTTTTGGCTCAGGTAGATGTTTAAATGCTTTGAATTTTATGATATGATCTTTTAAATGGCCATCTAAACAGGCAGACAGACTCAGTAATAATAAGTAATTTCACATTCCAATTTAGTGATTCAACTGTACAACTCCATCTGATGAAACCAAAAAGCAGACAACAAGTAAGTATTAACCCAACTGACATCAACATTGACAGATTTGACAATAAGGCAAATATTGTACACCAGAGGGCACTAAGTAACTTTTCACAGAATGTAAGTGATGGCACATCGTATTCATTGCTAAATTACATCATTTAACGGAGATGGATTTTTTTAAAACAGGATTTATAAGTGAATTCTATAATCATGAGACGACAATGTAAAAAATTTAGGACACTTTGCAAAGCATCAAAACTGTCAAGATCCTCAATCTTTCATTCTTCTACAATATAGAGACATTCACCAATCAATTTCAGCATCACTAAATAATTTACCTATTCTTCTCTCCTGGTCTTTCTAATCTTGGTTATGCACAATTTTGTGAAATTTGACTCTTCTCTTACATGCATGAAATGAGAAAAGGCAGTGGATTATGCATTCTTGGATATGTATGCACAGCACTCTGACAAAAATGAATCACAGTGATTCTAATATACCCAAAGAACACCAAGACCCTAACAGTCACGAACAAATCATAACAGACCCCGTCAGATGCAAGCAGAACTTATCAAATTGAAGCAAACATACCCTAACCAAAGAGGGAAGAAATTGCTGATCCTCTGGCGATGATCTTTGCGTCGTCAATGGAGACGGGAGAGGTTCTGGAGGATTGGAGGATGGCGGATGTGGTTCCGTTATTCAAGAAAGGGAGAAGAGATAGCCTAGGAAATTATAGACCAGTGAGTCTAACCTCAGTGGTAGGTAAGTTGATGGAGAAGATCCTGAGAGGCAGGATTTATGAACATTTTGGAAAGGAATAGTATGATCAGAAGTAGCCAGCTCAGCTTTGTCCGAGGCAGATCATGCCTTATGAGTCTGATTGAGTTTTTTGAAGATGTGACTAGACACTTAGACGGGGTAAGAGCGGTAGATGTGGTTTATATGGATTTCAGTAAGACGTTTGATAAGGTGCCCCATGCAAGGCTTATGGAGACAGTGAAGGGGCATGGGATACAAGGGGACATTGCTTTGTGGATTCAGAACTGGCTTGCCCACAGAAGGCAAAGAGTGGTTGTAGATGGGTCTTTTTCAGAGTGGAGGTCGGTCACCAGTGGGGTGCCCCAGGGATCTGTTCTGGGACCCTTGCTCTTTGTGATTTTTATAAATGACCTGGATGAGGAAGTGGAAAGATGGATTGGCAAGTTTGCTGATGACACAAAGGTTGGAGGTGTTGTGGATAATGTAGAGGGATGTCAGTTGTTGCAACGAGACATAGATAAGATGCAAGACTGGGCAGAGAAGTGGCAGATGGACTTCAACCCAGATAAGTGTGTGGTGGTTCATTTTGGCAGGTTGAATAGGATGGAAGAATATAATATTAAGGGTAAGACGCTCGGCAGTGTGGAAGAACAGAGGGATCTTGGGGTCCAAGTTCATAGGACGCTCAAAGTGGCAACGCAGGCAGAGGCTGTGGTAAGAAGGCGTCTGGAATACTGGCCTTCATCAATAGAGGAATTGAGTTTAGAAATCGGGAGATAATGCTGCAGCTGTATAGGACCCTGGTCAGACCCCACCTGGAGTACTGTGCCCAGTTCTGGTCACCTCATTACAGAAAGGATGTGGAAGCCATAGAATGGGTGCAGAGGGGATTTACGAGGATGTGGCCGGGATTAAGTGGTATGCCTTACGAGGATAGGTTGAGAGAACTAGGTCTATTCTCCTTGGAGAGGCGAAGGATGAGAGGTGACCTGATGGAGGTGTATAAGAAGTTGAGAGGTATTGATAGAGAGTGGATTCTCAGAGGTTTTTAACCCCAGGGCTGAAATGGTTGTCACGAGAGGCCACAGGTTTAGGGTGCCGGGGAGTAGGTATAGAGGAGATGTTAGGGGTACGTTTTTCACTCAGAGGGTGGTGGGTGCGTGGAATCGGCTGCCGGTAGTGGTGGTGGAAGCGGATTCGATTGAGTCTTTTAAGAGACTTTTGGATAGGTTCATGGAGGTTAGTAAGATAGAGGGTTATAGATGAGCCCAGAAGGTAAGGAAATTGTTCGGCGCAACTTGTGGGCTGAAGGGCCTGTGTGTGCTGTAGCGTTTCTATGTTTTATGTTCTTCTAAACCAAACAGGACCAAACAGAGCCCAACAGAATAAAATAGAGCATAACAAACACTAACAAACCTGAACAGACTCAAAAGGCCTTAACAAGCCCAAACAGACCCTAACAGAATCTATGAGACCCTAACAGACCAAAACAGCCCAAAATATACCCTAACAGACACTATCATGCTTGTCAGACACCAACAGACCGTAATGGAACCACACAGACCCAACACACCCAAGCAGATCATACCAGATCCTAACACAGCCAAATAGAACCTAACAGATCCTAACAGACCCAACAGCCATAAACAATCCCTAACAGGTGCTAACAGATGCAACTTGACCCTAACAAACTCTTATAGAATCTAACAGACCTTAACAATAAAAGAACCTAACAGAATCCAAACAGAAGCAAATAGATCTCAACAGATGCAATCAGACCTGGCCAGATCTTAACATGATGTGGAGATGCCGGCGTTGGACTGGGGTAAGCACAGTAAGAAGTCTCACAACACCAGGTTAAAGTCCAACAGGTTTATTTGGTAGCAAATACCATACGCTTTCGGAGCAATGCTCCTTCGTCAGATGGAGTGGTCTCTGTTCTCAAACAGGGCACAGACACAGAAATCAAATTACAGAATACTGATTAGAATGCAAATCTCTACAGCCAGCCGGGTCTTAAATGTACAGACAATGTGGGAGGAGGGAGCATTCAACACAGGTTAAAGAGATGTGTATTGTCTCCAGACAGTACAGCTTGTGAAATTGTGCAAGTCCAGGAGGCAAGCTGTGGGGGTTACTGATAATGTGACATAAATCCAACATCCCGCTTTAGACCGTCCTCATGTGTGCGGAACTTGGCTATCAGTTTCTGCTCAGTGACTCTGCGCTGTCGTGTGTCGTGAAGGCCGCCTTGGAGAACGCTTACCTGAAGATCCAAGGCTGAATGCCCGTGCCTGCTGAAGTGCTCCCCCACAGGAAGAGAACAGTCTTGCCTGGTGATTGTCGAGCGGTGTTCATTCATCCGTTGTCGTAGCGTCTGCATGGTTTCCCCAATGTACCATGCCTCGGGACATCCTTTCTTGCAGCGTATCAGGTAGACAACGTTGGCCGAGTTGCAAGAGTAGGTACCGTGTACCTGGTAGATGGTGTTCTCACGTGAGATGATGGCATCCGTGTTGATGATCCGGCACGTCTTGCAGAGGTTGCTGTGGCAGGGTTGTGTGGTGTCGTGGTCACTGTTCTCCTGAAGGCTGGGTAGTTTGCTGCGGACAATGGTCTGTTTGAGGTTGCGTGGTTGTTTGAAGGCAAGAAGTGGGGGTGTGGGGATGGCCTTGGTGAGATGTTCGTCTTCATCAATGACATGTTGAAGGCTCCGGAGGAGATGCCGTAGCTTCTCCGCTCCGGGGAAGTACTGGACGACGAAGGGTACTCTGTCCACCGTGTCCCGTGTTTGTCTTCTGAGGAGGTCGGTGCGGTTTTTCGCTGTGGCGCGTCGGAACTGTTGATCGATGAGTCGAGCACCATATCCTGTTCTTATGAGGGCATCTTTCAGCGTCTGGAGGTGTCTGTTGCGATCCTCCTCATCCGAGCAGATCCTGTGTATTCAGAGGGCTTGTCCGTAGGGGATGGCTTCTTTTACGTGTTTAGGGTGGAAGCTGGAGAAGTGGAGCATCATGAGGTTATCCGTGGGCTTGCGGTACAGTGAGGTGCTGTGGGGGAGCACTTCAGCAGTCACGGGCATTCAGCCTTGGATCTTCAGGTAAGCGTTCTCCAAGGCGGCCTTCACGACACACGACAGCGCAGAGTCACTGAGCAGAAACTGATAGCCAAGTTCCGCACACATGAGGACGGTCTAAACCGGGATGTTGGATTTATGTCACATTATCAGTAACCCCCACAGCTTGCCTCCTGGACTTGCACAATTTCACAAGCTGTACTGTCTGGAGACAATACACATCTCTTTAACCTGTGTTGAATGCTCCCTCCACCCACATTGTCTGTACATTTAAGACCTGCCTGGCTGTAGAGATTTGCATTCTAATCAGTATTCTGTAATTTGATTTCTGTGTCTGTGCCCTGTTTGAGAACAGTGACCACTCCATCTGACGAAGGAGCATTGCTCCGAAAGCTTATGGTATTTGCTACCAAATAAACCTGTTGGACTTTAACCTGGTGTTGTGAGACTTCTTACAGATCTTAACAGACCATAATAGATCAAATCAGACCTAAATAGGGCCCGTCAGCCTAAACAGGCCCAAACAGAGCCTAAGAAATGGAAGCAGCATTTGACTCCTCTCTGACCTGCTCCTCTATTCAATACGATCATGGCTGATCTAATTGTGGCCTTAACTCTACTTTCCTGACTGCACCCCCCCATAATCCGTGAATTCCTTTTAGATCAAAATATGTCTAATTCAGCTTTGAATTTATTCAACTGTTTTCTGGGGGAGAGAATTCCAAAAAGCCTCTGAGACACAAAATTTCTCCTCAATCTTAAGTGAAAGGCACCTTATTTTTGCACTGTGCTCCCTATTCCTAGAATCCTCCACAAGAGGAAACTACTGTACCAAGTCCTCTCTGAATTTTATATGTTTCAATAAGATCACTCATTCTTCTAAGTTCCAAAGAGTATAGGTCCACTTGCTCAACCCTTCCCCAAAAGACTACATGTTCACCCCAGAAGTCAGCCTAGTGAACCTTTTCTGAACCTCTTCCAATGCAAGTATGTCCCTCCTTAAGGAAGGAGACAAAAACTGCATGCTATAATAACTCCAGGAGTTGGCTGTGAAGGAACCGTGTTTTTATTGTACAAAATGAAAATAAACAATGACCACATGACTGTGGTAAACACAACAGGTCCCAACTGGGACTAAAATGTTAATGGATCTGCTCAGAGTCTTGCTTTATATAGGGCTCGGTAAAAGAGCTCCACCTGGTTGGCTAATTACCAATCCCCAGGGAGCTTGTATTCAATGAGTCCAACTGTAAGATCATGGGGGTTATCACACACACAATACCATAGATACAGTCTCATCAATGCCCTGTGTGGTTGTAACAAGACTTTTCTACTTTTATACGATAACCAACTTGCAATAAAGATCAACATTTAATTTGTCTTCCTAATTACTTGCTGTCTATGTATGATAATCTTTTGTGATTCAATACAAAAACATCCAGATCCTTCTGTACCACAATATCCTGCAGTGTCTCTCAATTTAAATAATATTCTGCTTTCCTGTGCTTTCCGAAATGGACAACCTCACATTTTCCCCCATTATACTTTACTTGCAAGATATTTTACCACTCACTTCAATGATCTGCATCGCCAGACTATCCTCCTCACAACTTGCTTTCATGTGTACTTTTGTATTGTTAGCAAATTTGTCTCCAAAGCATTATGTCCCTTCATCTAAGTTATTAATGGCACGGTGACAGTGGTTTGCACTGCTGCCTCCCAGTGCCAGGGATCTTGGTCACTGTCTATGCAGAGTCTGCACGTTCTCCCCGTGTCTGCGTGAGTTTCCTCCGGGTGCTCCAGTTCCCTCCCAAAGTCCAAAAGACATGCTGGTTAGGTGCACTAGCCATGCTAAATTCTCCCTCAGTTTACCCAAACAGGCACCAGAGTGTGGCGACTAGGGGATTTTCACAGTAACTTCATTGCAGTGTTAATGTAAGGCTAATGTGACACTAATATAGGTCATAAATAAGAGAGGCCCCAGCACTGATCCCTGTGGCATTCCACTAGTTAGTTTGTTTTGTTGAAAATGAACCCTGAGGCTCTGTTCCCTATTAGTTGGCTAATCCTTTACCCAGGTCACTATAATACCCCCAATAAGTTTTTATCTTCTGTAGTTACCTTTTACATGGCAACTTATTGAATGCCTTTGGAATTCCAAATATGCCACATCTACTGGTTCCCCTTTATCCGCCCTACGTGTGGCATCCTTAAAAACTCTAATACAATGTCAAACACAATTTCCATTCCACAAAACCATGTTGACTCTGCCTGATTGTCTTAAAGTCCCGCTACTGTTTATTTGATAATGAATTCTAGTATTTTCCCAATGACATATGTGAAGCTAACTGACCTATAGTTTACTGCTTTCTGACTCTCTCCTTTCTTGTATAGAGATGTTGGCCAGAATTTTACTGGCCCATCTGCCATGGGAATCAGAGTGGGAGAGGGGCAGGGCATGGGAAGGCCCATTGAACCGGGGGGAATTTTATGGTTTTTGGACGAACAAGGCCGTAAAATCCCGCCTGTTATATTTGCTGTTTTTCTATCAGCCAGAACTTTACCAGAATTGAGGAAATTTTGGAAAATTATAACCAAAGCACTATTATCTCTGCAGCCACTTCTTTTAAGATCCTAAAATGTAGGCCATCAGGTCCAGCGAACATGTTAGCCCTTGGTTTTGTTAGTTTTCCCGGTACATTTTCTCTAGTTATCGTGATTATTTTAAATTCCTCCATCATTTAGCCTCTTGATTTTCTACTATTCTTGGGATGTTTTGTGTGTCTTCTACTGTAAACATCTGTGGAATATTGTTAAAGCCTTTGTCATTTCCTTGTTCAAATATTAATTCCCCAGTCTTATCCTCTCAAGGACCAACACTTACTTTAGCTATTTGTTTTCCTTTTTATATACTTGAATAAGCTTTTACTGCTATTTTTATCTTTCTTGCTAGTTTTCTCTCATATTTTAATTTTTTCCTCTTCTTTTTGAATCATCTTTGCTGGTTTCTAAAAAATTCCCAATCTTCTGGCCAATGATTGATCAAAGATATTTCTTTCAAATTGATACCATCCTTAACTTCCCTGGCTGCAATGGTGCGTCCTTCTTGTAGAGTCTTTCTTTCTCAATCGAATGTATCTTTGTTGAGAGTTATGGATTATCTCCATAAATATCTGCCACTGCTTCCCTATCATCTTATCTTTTAACCTATTTTTCCCATTCCACTTTAGCCAATTCTGTCATCATACTCGTGTAATGCATTTATTTTATTTATGACACTCGCTTCAAACAAACATTTCTCATCTTCAAACTGAATGCAAAATTCTATTATGTTAGGATCACTCTTTCTTAGACTATCCTTTACCACAAAGTCATTAATCTACTGTCTTATGACATATTACCGAGTCTCACATAGCCTGCTCCCTGGTTCCAAAGCATATTAATTTAAGGAATTATCCCAAATTTACTCTTACAAATTCATCCTCCAGTCTACCTTGGCCAATTTCATTTGTCCAGTCTACATGAAGATTAAAATCACTCGGATTATTGCAGTGTCTTTCATACAAGCCTCTATGAATACTTGATTTATACTCAGTGATAGACTATAGCTACAGTTCGGGGGCCTATAAACTATTCCCATCAATGACTTCCTCCCTTTGTTATTTCCTATCTCCACCCAAACTGATTCTTCATCTTGATCTTTCAAGCCAAGGTCATTTCTTACTGTCCTGATCTCACCTTTCATTAATAGAGCTACCCACAACTTTTTTCCTTTCTTCCTGTCCTTCTAAAATGTCAAATAGCCTTGAATATTTATGTAGCAGCCTTTGTCACCTTGTAACCAAGTCTCTATAATGGCATCAAATCATTCTCATTTATTTTTATTTGTCTGAAAAATCCATCTTGTTACAAATGCCACGAGCATTCAAATAAAGACCTTTGAATTCTGTCTTTTTACCATTTTTCCCTTAACTCTGACTTTATTTGCTGGTGCTGTCCTATGTTTGTACGTTCTATGACTTCCTGTCATACCTTGGTTATTATTTCTAGCATCGCTATTCTACACTATAGAACCATAGAAAAGATATGGCACAGAAAGAGGCCATTCAGCCCATCATGTCTGCGCTGACTGAAAAAAACTAGCCACTCATTCTAATCCTACATTCCAGCACCCAATCCATAGCCTACAGGTTACTTTAAGTTTAAGTTTTTAAAGTTTATTAATTAGTGTCACAAGTAGGCTTACATTAACAGTGCAATGAAGTTACTGTGAAAATCCCCATGTCGCCACACTCCGGCACCTGTTCAGGTACACTGAGGGAGAATTTAGCATGGCCAATGCACCTATCCGGCACATCTTTCAGACTGTGGGAGGATACTGGAGCACCCAGAGGATATTCATGCAGGCACAGGGAGAATGTGCAGACCCTGCATGGATAGTGACTCACGCCGGGAATCAAACCCGGATCCCTGGCACTGAGTCAGCACTGCAGTACTTTAGGTGCAGATACATGTATCTTTTAAATGAGTTGAGGGTTTCTGTTTCAACAACCAATCCGGGCAGCAAAGTCTAGATAGACTTTCACCCCTGGGTGAAAATGTTTTTCTGAATATTCCCTCTAATCCTTCTACCAATCAACTTAAATCTGTGCCCCCGGTAATTAACGTCTCTACGAGTGGAAACAAATCTTTCCGGTCTACTCTGTCTATGTGCCTCATAATTTTGTACACCACAATCAAGTCACCCCTCAACTTCCGCTGTTCTCAGGAAAGCAACTCCAGCCTACACAATCTTTCCTCACAGCTACAAAGTTCAAGCCCTAGCAACATTCTTGTAAATCTCCTTTGTACTCTATGCTGAGCAATTATATCCTCCCTATAAAGTAATAATAATAATACCAGATCTGTACTCAAACCTCCAGCCGTGGCCTAAGCAGCATTTTATACAGTTCCAGAATTACCTTGTCCGGTAGAACAAAGCATTCCAGATGCCTTCTTTACTACATTGTCTACCTGTCCTGTCACCTTCAGAAACCGGTGGACATGCACTCCCACATTGTCCTTTTTCTTTATCTTTTCAAGTCTCCCCCTCACATGAAACTTCTCCCACACCCCGCCACACTTTAGGTTAAACCCACTCTACAGTCCTAATTCGACAGTTTGCCAGGGCTCTGGTACCAAGGTGTTTCAGATAAAGACTGTCCGAATGGTAAAGCTCTCTCATTTCCCCAGTGCTGCTACCTACCTGTACATCAAGAATCAAAACCCACTTTTCCCAAACAATCTTTGAGCCACACATTCAATTTTACGATTACTTTTACTCTGTGGCTTGTGGCTCAGGTAGTGATATAGCCTTTGTTTGTTCTGCTTTTCAATTTAGTCCCGGGTTGCTCACACTCCCTGAACAGAACCTCTTTCCTCATCCTACCCATGTCATTTTCACCCATGTGGGCCATAATAATTAGATCCTTCCACTCTCAATCCAATTTCCTCTCCAGCCTCAAGCAAATGTCACTAACTCTGACATCAGGCAAACAACACAGCATTTAAAACTCGCACACTTGGGCCGCTGTTCTCCCAAAAGCACTGAATTGGTGGGAGAACTGTTCTAAATCCTGACCGTTTTCTCAGTTCAACTTCTCACCCGAATCTCGGCACTCTGTGCACTGCAGGGGTCCCAGTTGTGAATATCATTAGACGCTCGGGGGCGGGGCCCATTCATGCCAAAGAGCCTGAAATTGGCGGGATGGCGGCAACCCGCGCATGCGCACATCTCTGGGAGATGGCGGTAAAGACCTCCCAGCACCCAGATCACTGCCCTCAAACCCCCCAAAGACATGGCTGGCCTCATCGCTGCCCACCCCCACCCCACCCCGTCTCCCCCCCACACAGACATGGCCGCCCGCTCACCTCATGCCCCCATGGATCCGGATTATGCGGGAAGGCAATCCCTCCATCCCTTGAACATACTGTCTTCACTGCTGCCCTGTTAGCATTGTGCTGACATGCACAACCCCAGCTTGTGATCATTCTCTCTTGAGTATTGCACACCCTCCCGGACACAGCGCTTATTGAATGGCAGCCAATCAGCACCCCGAGGGATTAATGACACTCAACTGAATGCAGCCTTCAAATCTCTCAAGTATTTTTTGCCAACGGGCCCTTGACTGGCCACACCCACTGCACCTGTACTCCCCTAATACTGCAACACTGCACCGCAAACTCCCCTAATAAGCCAGAGCTGTATATAAGCTGCAGGAATGGACCTAGCCAGTCACGCCACAAAGATGGCTGCTCAGAAACCGGCTTCCAGATTCACAGAGGCCGACCAGGAGCACCTGCTAGATGCTGTGGAGGAGAGGCGTGAGCGGATCTTCCCAAGGGGTGCAGCGGCTACGGCATTGAGAGAGGTGGCAGAAGCAGTGAATGCCAGGAGCCTGACACCACGCTCTGGTCAGCAGTGCCACAAAAAAATGTACAACCTTCTGTGAGCAGCAAGGAGAGTGAGCATCCCTCTTGGAACCCCGCACATTCTTGGCACGGATCTCCAACGCTGCTTAGACACCTGAAGGGCACGCAACAAGTGATCCTTCCCCCAGGAACAGAATCAAACCCTTCCCGTCACCCCTCAACGAGCACCCTTCAGTGGTGACTGCTTTCCCCAAAACTGCCAGCACAACGCCCGAGACACAGGCGCGCATTGCGCACCATGCACTGCAATATGTTAATGCTTGCTATCCACCTTATGTTCCCACAGGAAAAGAAAATCCGCAACGCACGGGAGAAGACACAGACTGGTGATGGTGTGATTGACCTGCGGCAGCTGGGTAGCATGAAGGAGCGTGCCATGGAGCTGGCAGGGGGTGATGGGCCATCCCGAATGGTCACCGACAGCCAGGTTGGCAAACAGGATGCAAGTGAGCAGAAGTGCACCCTCATCCTCCAAGTGCGATGCTGCATGGAATGTTTTGCCTCCCTCCCCCTAATGTGTGTTCCTTTTTCTTGCTCTGGACCCAGAGAAATCTGGCCCTTTGGGTGTTGCCGCCGCCCCCAGTACTTTGGAGCAAAATGCCCACGACCCTCTGGATATCATCTTGGAGGGAGGCACTGAGGAATCCTCCGAGGGCAGCACCACTGCAGGGTCACTAGCATGTACCACACAACCCACCAACACAGAGACGATCACCATGGTGGGTACCTTTAGTGTTGAGATTCTGGGTCATGGTCTGGTGAGCACATCACAGCCGCTGGTGCACATCGGGTGGAGGCAGGCGCATCTGAGGGCTCGGGCACACGGAGGTCTGCCGGAGGCCAGAATTCAGCTGTCCCAAGCCTCTGGGTTTGTTCCTCCCAAGGCTGGTGGAGATGCATCAGGAAACCCGGGGAGTTGTGGAAGGGCTGTCAGCAACCATGCTGCGACTGCAAGGCTGTTTAAAGGAGTCAAACAGTGTTGTTGCAGGAGGTGGTGCCGGCACAGCGTGAGACCCAGGCCAACACTGCAAGGGTGGTGACCGCAGTGGAAAGTCTGGCTCAGGGGTCTGTCCTCATGGGTGACAGGGTCCAGGCTATCCTGGAGACACTACGGGCCATGGGCGAATGCGTTTCCGGCATTCAGGAGGCACAGCGTTCGATGGCCATGGGTGTCAGGGGCATGTGGGAGACACTGCTTTCCATGGCTGGGACTTTCACTGGCATTCTGGAGACACAGCAGGTCGTGGCTGTGAGCCTCGACAACTTAACCCAGGCTCAGAGGGCTACTGCTGAGGGACTCCAGAGCCTGGCTTGCTCACAGAATGCTGTGGCGGAGGGGCTGCAGAGTTTGGCCCAGTCTCAGAGGGCCTGGGCTGAGGGATCACAGATCAAGGGGCAGACACATCTAGGCCTCCAGGACTGGCAGAGTCAGGTGACACCGGAGCTTCTGGAGCTCAGTCCAGCTACACTGGCACCCATGGAGTGCCACCGGGCCTCTAGGTGCATCCCAAAAGAAGAGGAAGGGCTTGAGCCCATGCCGGTGTCTTCCACCCAGGAGATCCTGGATGTCCAGAGACCTTCCGATTCCCCCCTTCTTCACAACAGGCATCTCATGGCCAGCGAGATGAACCGAAACATGTCATCCACAAGTCAGCCAGGACCCTCCAGGTGCCGGCCACCCAGGGGACATCCGCCAAGGGCATCACAGGCAACAGGACGTGCATCACAGCTGGACACCTCCACCTCCAATGTTCATCCTGGGGTAGCACCTAGAAGAAGCAGTAGACCCCACAAAGTTAGAAAGTTGTAGTTCACTAAGGTGGCACGGGTGAAGGTCAGCACTTGTCAGGGTTTGGTAATCACTTATGTTAAGACCACAATAACCTGTTAATTGCACATCATGCTGTGACTAATGTGTCTCTAATTCTCTTCACCCAACCCCCCTCCCCCCGCCAATCCCACTCCCCACCACAGCTCAGTGTTTCCCAACTCCCAAACAGAGGTGCTGTCTGTTGAACCTTGGACACTCAGTCACATGTTACAAAGTGCCTGCCCTACCTTCCCCAACATCCACCAGACCCTTGGTGCAAGTGCCCACCCCATCCCCTTGGCCAAAAAACATGCGTCTCCAACCCTTACAACTACGTGGGCCAGGGTGGTAGCATACATGCGAAGTACAGGTAGGAGTCAGACTTGAGTTGCACCAGGGGTTTTGCCACCTGCCGTCTTTCCTCCGGCTCTTCATATGGTGGGGCGCCCACTTCGTCCCCTCGCTGCTCCTTCTCCTCCTCCTGCTCCAGCCGGTCTCCTCGCTGCTGGGCGATGTTGGGAAGAGCGCAGCAAACAATAATGATGCGTGAAGCACACAGGGTCATATTGGAGGGCCCCCCCAGAGCGGTCCAAGCAGCAGAACTGGATCTTCAGCAGGCCCTTACACCGCTCAACGACGGACCGGGTGGCTGAATGGGCCTTGTTGTAGCGGGTCTCCACCTCGGTCTGGGACCTCCGCACAGGTGTCATCAGCCATGACCTTAGCGTAACCCTTGTCACCCAATAGCCATCCTGGGAGCCTGGGCTGGTCTTCAAAGAGCCAGGGATGTCTGACAGCCGGATCATAAAATGATGAAGGGGATAGATAGAGTGAACGTTCAAAGACTATTTCCTCGGGTGGATGGAGCTATTACAAGGGGGCATAACTATAGGGTTCGTGGTGGGAGATACAGGACAGATATCAGAGGTAGGTTCTTTACGCAGAGAGTGGTTGGGGTGTGGAATGGACTGCCTGCAGTGATAGTGGAGTCAGACACTTTAGAAACATTTAAGCGGTTATTGGATAGGCACATGGAGCACACCAGGATGATAGGGAGTGGGATAGCTTGATCTTGGTTTCAGATAAAGCTCGGCACAACATCGTGGGCCGAAGGGCCTGTTCTGTGCTGTACTGTTCTATGTTCTATAAAGCTGTCATGGACACTCCCTAGGTGGCGTGCATCAACGTGCATGATCTTGAGCCGATGGTCGCAGACAATTTGGATGTTCGGGGAGTGGAACCCCTTCCAGTTCAAAAATTGCTGTGGCCCTGCATGGGGGGCCCGCTGGGCGATGTGCGCCATCCACTGCGCCCTGCACATTCGGAATGCCGGCGATGGATGTGAAACCGAGAGCCCGGCCTCCTGCTGTGCACGGCCCACATCAAAATTAATGATCTGCCCTGCCGCATGCATCTGTGCACAGAGGCTTGGGAGATCCCAACTAGGTCGCCACTGGGAGCCTGGAATGGTTCGGAGGCATAAAAATTCAGGGCTGTCGTCACCTTTACGTCCACAGGGAGCGGGGTGGCCGCCGCTCCCTCGAGGTGCCAGGTGTGAGAGCACCTCACAAAGAAGTCGCACCGTGGTCTTGGACAGGCACAGCTGGCGACAGCACATCTCCTCCGAGAGGGCCTCGATGGAAGTGCGGGACCTGTACCTCCTTGGCCTCGGCACCTTCCGCGTTCTGTGCACCATCTCGGGGGGCTGCTCACCCACCTCCTGGCCCTCAGTGGCAGCCCCCTGTCCTCATTCCTGAGAGACTGATAGTGGCTGCTCTTGCGGTGGTCTCTCCACGTCCGCCACCCCCTGAGCCGCCACCTCCTCCTCCTCCTCTGCCCCTGCTGCCACCAGCATGGCCAGATCCAGATCGAGCAAACCGAGATACATCTGCACTGTAGTGTTTGGAAAGAGCATAGAATGACGGATTATTATCATTGGCTGCATCACCCAGCATCGATGGAAGTGCTGGGTGATGCAGCCAATCCCAGCCGGGCCAGCATCCCCACTTGTGGGAGCTGGCAAACCCACACAATCCATGGTGCCATGCGTGGCCCAATTAGGGTTATGTGAGATTCCCATCATGACAAATGCTGGCACAGATTATGCAGGTCTGTGTGCAGCCATGGGCAATGCGCACCCTTGAGCCATTGCTATGTGTGCGACCGCAGCATCTGTTACAGGCATGTGTTGCTGGTCCGTGTCACAGGGCAGGGACAGACTGCAAAGCAGCACCAGATGTGTGCCCAGTGACAGCAGATTCCATGCAGTCCATGTCTGAACGTCTGCACCCCAGCCTGGAGCAGCAGCTGCTTCATCTGGTTAGGCTTCAATCAGCACATGGTACACTCCTCCCCCACCCCGGAACACCAGCACTCAGTTGAGTCCCTGACCACACCCTGCGGCAAGACAATGCCACTGCAAAGTGATGTGGAGGGAGGATGGGAACCGGGAGCCCTTGAGGCTGCTTCCCACAGTGCGCTTCAGCACGACCCAGGAGAGGGGTGGGGGGGGCGGGGGGGGCGGGGGGGGGGAGGTAGGGGAGCGGGACTCCCTGATGGAACCTCACACAGAGAGCTGTGAAGAAATAGAACCCTCCCCTATCCCCCACAGATATCACTCGTCCATGGGCCAACACCTGAAGGCAGCAGGAGGAAGGCCACCAGGCATCTCCAGGGCCTGCCTTCAACATCCCCCATGCTCCGCTAGCAGCACTTACCACCTCACGCCAGTTCAAGGCTGCCACACCAAGTTGCGACTTTTAAATACCTGTTCTGATTTGCTCCAAAATTACATTACGCCAAAGAGGTGGGAGATACAGATATGGGCGGAGATTGCCATGTGGATTCTGATAATTGCATGCAAAGGTATGTAAACTCATGCTAATCAGCGGCCCGCTGGTTTTCTGCGGGTTCCCGGCGGTGTCATTTTACTCTGGCTGGGTCTTAAAAGCTGTCGGCGGACCCGCGAAATGGCCAACATGCGCATCTCCCGGCTCGACCCGACAGAAAAGTTGCAGGTTGCGATGGGAGAATCGTGGCCTTGATTGCAGAGAACAGTATCTGTCTCCCGCAACTGTCCCCTCCTACTATTCCTATATTCATAGAATCCCTACAGTGCAGAAGGAGGCCATTCGGCCCATCGAGCCTGCACCAACAACAATTCCACCCAGACCTTATCCCATAACCCTTGTATTTAACCTGCTAATCCCCCTGACACTCGGGGCAATTTAGCATGGCCAATCAAACTAACACACACATCTTTAGAGTGCGAGAGGAAACCGGAGCACCCGGAGGAAACCCACACAGACAAAGGGAGAACTATGTTCCTTCTAACTCTCCCAATTGAACGGCCTCCTGTACCATGCTGTGGTCAGTTTGCTCATCCTCTTTCCCACACAAGTTGCAAGAATACTGAACCTGTTGACCTAATGCAGAGGCTGAGGCTCCTTCAGCGCTACCTGCTGGGTTCCTATACCTCACTCACTTGCAGTTATCTCTCTGTACATTGATCACAGACCAAATTCCAAGTACCTAACCTAAGGGGTATGACTGCCTCCTCGAACAAAGTGTTCAGGTAACTTTCCCCTTCCATGATACATTGCAGTATCCACAGCTGAGACTCCATCTCATCATCTTAGAGTTGAAGTTCCTCAAGCTGCAGGCACTTCTTGCAGATGTAGTTGCTGTAAATCAATAGCTCTCACATGCTACAACGCATAACCTGCCCTGTCTTTATTGTCTTTTATTTAAGTAATTAGAAATATCACTCACCAACTATTTATAGTTATATTAAATGGTTTAATGAGTTAAATTATAAATTTAATCAATATTTATATCTCCTTCATACCAGACAAACAATCTGCCCCAGAAAGTGAATCATTCTGGATCTACTCTGTTTACTTGTAGACTTCCTGTTATAGTCACACGATTGGAATGTCTAATTTCTCAGCTTAGAGTTTAGAGAGAGGAAAATGCTCAGCAACAAATCACTTACCTTCTTCTCTCTGACATCACGCTAAGGATATTTTCGAAAGTTGTGGGCAGGCTCTGAACTCATACATTTCCAGACTGCTCTTGTTCTGTTGTCACCCTCTGTTGTTGCTGCCACTCTTATCTCCTGGCAGCTCTCACTTTGTTTCAGTTCTCATTATTGCCGTCATTCTTTTCTCTTCCTATTGATCGCACTCTGTTTCAGCTTTTGCTACTGCTGCCACTCTTCTCATACTGTTCTGCCTCTTGCTGCTGCCCCCAATCTTTTACCTCTCCATCGATCGAACTCTCTTCTGTCTCTTGATGCTCTTTTATGTTGCCTACTGGTCTCACTCTGTTAAGAGATCCTAACCGACTGAAGCAGACCCAACTGAATCGTAACAGAAGAAAAAAGACCCAAAAAAACACTAACAGACCCTGATAAACCGAAACAAAACCTAACAGACCCTAATGGACCTATCAAAGACCAATGGACTCTGACAGAACATAACTAAACGAAACAGACCCCAACTGATTAACAGGCTCTAATAGTCCCTGACAGGAGCCAAAGGATCCTAACAGATCCAAATATTTGTCAAGGAGATGAGAAGCCGGAGTTGTGGTTCTGCTATCCCGTCTCCATTACCGGGGCCCCCACCCACCATATCCCCATTGTGTGTCAAAGGGTTGGGTTGGACCCGGTGCCTCAATAAGTTGTATGGAGCACAAAACAGGTGTGGAGGTGGGCAGATTGGGTACCGGGGCCAATATAAAGGCCTAACAAAGGAATCCTAAGAGATTCTATAAATACATTGCGAAGAAGTTAACCAGGGAAAGAATACCGCCCATTAGAGACCAAGGGGCAATCTGTGTATGAAGCCATGGGATATTGGAAGTGTGTTAAATGAATACTTCTCACCGGTCTTCACTCAAGTGAAGGAGAACATAGGTGCAGACTTCAGGATAATGACCTTGAGCAGTTTGACATAGGAAGCGTTGGACGCTTTGATGGGTTTAAAAATGGACAAATCCCCAGATCCAGATGAATTGCATGTCAGGCTGCTGTGGGAGGCGAGGCAGGAAATTGCAGGGGCTCTGACTCAAATTTTTAATTCCTCGCTGGCCATGAGGGAAGTACAGTAAGAAGTCTCACAACACCAGGTTAAAGTCCAACAGGTTTATTTGGTAGCAAATACCATAAGCTTTCGGAGCTTGCTGCTCCTTCGTCAGATGGAGTGGTCTCTGTTCTCCAACAGTGCACAGACACAGAAATCAAGTTACAGAATACTAATTAGAATGCAAATCTCTACAGCCAGCCAGGTCTTAAAAGGTACAGATAATGTGGTTGGAGGGAACATTAAACACAGGTTAAAGAGATGTGTATTGTCTCCAGACAGAACAGCTGGTGAGATTATGCAAGACCAGGGGCAAGCTGTGGGGGTTACTGATAATGTGACATAAATCCAACATCCCGGTTTAGGCCGTCCTCATGTGTGCGGAACTTGGCTATCAGTTTCTGCTCAGCGACTCTGCGCTGTCGTGTGTTGTGAAGGCCGCCTTGGAGAACGCTTACCTGAAGATCCAAGGCTGAATGCCCGTGACTGCTGAAGTGCTCCCCCACAGGAAGAGAACAGTCTTGCCTGGTGATTGTCGAGCGGTGTTCATTCATCCGTTGTCGTAGCGTCTGCATGGTTTCCCCAATGTATCATGCACACATGAGGACGGCCTAAACCGGGATGTTGGATTTATGTCACATTATCAGTAACCCCCACAGCTTGTCCCTGGTCTTGCATAATCTCACCAGCTGTTCTGTCTGGAGACAATACACATCTCTTTAACCTGTGTTTAATGTTCCCTCCAACCACATTATCTGTACCTTTTAAGACCTGGCTGGCTGTAGAGATTTGCATTCTAATTAGTATTCTGTAACTTGATTTCTGTGTCTGTGCACTGTTGGAGAACAGAGACCACTCCATCTGACGAAGGAGCAGCAAGCTCCGAAAGCTTATGGTATTTGCTACCAAATAAACCTGTTGGACTTTAACTTGGTGTTGTGAGACTTCTTACTGTGCTTACCCCAGTCCAACGCCGGCATCTCCACATCATGAGGGAAGTACCAGAGGACTGGAGGATAACTAATGTAGATCCACTTTTCAAGAAGAATGGTCGAGATGAACCAGGAAATTACAGACTGGTGAGTCTCATTTCAGTGTTTGGGAAATTATTGGAGAAAATTCTGAAGGAGAGAATTGATATCCTCTTGGAAAGGTACGGATTGATTAGGGATAATCAGCATGGCTTTGTCAGAAGGTCATGCCTAACAAATTTGATAAAATTTTTGAAAAAGTGATCAAGTGTGTAGATGAGGGAAGTGCAGTTGATATGGTTTATTTGGATTTCATCGAATTCCTACGGTACAGGAGGCCATTTGGCCCATCGAGTCTGTACCAACCACAATCTCACCCAGGCCCTATTCCCGTAACCCCACACATTTACCCTACTAATCCCCCTGACACTAGGGTCAACTTAGCATGGCCAATCAATGCAATACGCACATTTTTAGACTGTGGGAGCAAACTGGAACATCCGGAGGAAATTCATGCAGACATGGGAGAAAGTGCAAAATCCACATAGACAGTGACCTGATCCTGGTGATGTGAGGCAGCAGTGCTAACCACTGTGCCACCATATCCCCCAGCAAAGCCTTTGACAAGGTCCCACATGGGAGACTGATTGAGAAGGATCCATCTGAAACCAGCTTAGTAATAGTGCAAAGGGTGGTGGTAGAAGAGTGACTACAGGCTGATATCCAGTGGCATACCACAACGTTCAGTGCTGGGTCCCTTATTGTTTGTTATATCCATAAGTGATATAGATGACAACGTTGGGGGAATCATAAGCAAATTTGCAGATGACACCAACATTGGCTTGGTGGTCAATAGTGAAGAAGATCATAGGTTACAGAAAGATATAGATGGGTTGGTCAGATGTTATTTAACCCTGATAATTGCAAGGCGATGCACTTTGGAAGAAGTAACAAGACAAGGAAGGATTGAATGAATGGCAAGATATTAGGAAGCTCAGAGGAACAGATGGATCTTGGAGTACTTATTCACAGATCCCTGAATTCTCTTCCTAATCGCACTCTAGGTGTACCTACATGGACTGCAACTGTAGTTAATGGGACTCTTATTTCATTATTTTTACTTAATATTGCTCATTTTTTTTTTTTAAATCAAAACTCTGACAGATGATATTAGCAGAACATGCAGGTATGCTGTCAATCTCTATCTGTCAGAGTTTGTAACTGTTTAAAGCGAGAGATGCTTTTAAGTGCTGGAGACAGATAAAATAATTACAATCCCATAAAGCTGTAAATTAAACAAAGCATTGCAATATGTAAACAACCCACAATAGGGCTGGGTCCAAAAGTCAGTCTTGGAGCTTAGCCGAGCATTTTTAATGAGACTATGTCAACAGAGGCAGGCAGAACAGGTAGTCTGTTGTGATTGTTTACATAGTTGGAAAGAGAATTGCTAGCTTTGTTTGACTGTTAGTTTTATGAGGACCGTAATTACTTTATCTTTCCTTGAAGTGGTTTTCCAATGCCTATCTATTTCTTTAGATCAGATTATGAAGTGTGAAGTGGATTAAAGGTTTCTTCGATGAGACTTTCACAGGCTATCTTTGACTGATTGTTTAATGAGATTGTAAGGGGTATTTTTCCAAAGGAAATGTTGAATGCCTGTTTTTCTTTGTTTCATGGGCCTTTCAAAGACTTGCCAGTGTTTTTACACAGTTCATTGAGACTGCACCTGGTGGATACTGGAAGAATGCGCCAAGACAATGAAACCAGCTTTCCTATGCACAATCACATCTGGGCCAGAATTCTCCTATCCCACCCACCACGGGAATTGTAGTGGACCATGCAAAGGTCCATTGACCTCAGGTGAAATTCTCCAATTTTGAGGCGAACGTGGCTAGAGAATCCCGCCCCCGATTCTTAGTATTATAGAATGCAGTAGAGGACTTTATCCATTGGATTCTAATGAATCTGAACTTTTAAACAGCATCAATTTAATGGTGTTTTACTGCCCAATGATCAATCAATGCATCGAAAACATACTTAAAGCCATACAAAAGCTTAAGGACATAATTAAATAAAAAAATAACATATTATCAAACAACAATGAAAAATATTTCAAACCTATCTGTCAAAAGGTTCCTGACTCCAGACTAGAGCTTCCCCATAGTTCCAGACTTCTCTGAGGAGCTGTGAACCACAATTCTTGCAAAAGCAGGCCCTCCTCAACCAAAATATTAGAGGTCAGAATTATCCAACCCTACGTTAAGGCCAACACACAAAAGTGCTTACTAGCAGTTCCTATATACTGTCGCTGGGTCAAAATCCTGGACCTCCCTCCCGAACAGCACTATAGGTGTGTACCTACACCACATGGACAGCAGCGGTTTCAGAAGGCCACTCACCACCAGCTTCGTAAGGTCAAGTAGGGATTGGCAATTAAAATGCTGGCCTAGCCAATCTATTAAAAGAATAAATAAAACCATCCACACCCTCATCCTCAAAATTGCCAGAAGCGAGAATTGGCTGAGGTGGTGTGGTGTGTGGGCAGGGCGGGGGGGGGGGGGGGGGGGTGCGGCGGTGGGGAGCAGCTCCTGGAATTGATTCCACCTGGCACTTCTCAAGCCCTCTGCTTCTGTTTCAACACAAATAGAGGCATGTAAATCCATGCCTAATACTTTAAAACAGAGTGTAGCAGACATGAACAGACCCCAACAAACATTGACAGATTCTAACAAGATCAAACAGACCAAAACAGACCCTGACAGATCTTAATAGACTCTAGGAATCCTTAAATGCCTCAAACTGACACTAACAGACCATATTAGATGCGATCAGACCTCAAAAATCAGAGCAGACCCGAATAGATCCATTCAAAACCTAACTTAACAGTTAATTTAGACCCAGCAGAACTTACAAGACCGAAGTGGACCCTAACAAGCCCTAACAACCACAACAGATCCAGTTTAATCTTCATGCTATGATGAAATGGATTATGCAATCTCTAATCCAGTGAATTTATAATCTTAGAAACATAGAAGAAACATAGAAAAACTACAGCACAAACAGGCCCTTCAGCCCACAAGTTGTGCCGAACACATCCCTACCTTCTAGACCTACCTATAACCCTCCATCCTATTACGCTCCATGTACTCATCCAGGAGTCTCTTAAAAGACCCTATTGAGTTCGCCTCCACCACCACTGACGGCAGCCGATTCCACTCGCCCACCACCCTCTGTGTGAAAAACTTACCCCAAACATCTCCCCTGTACCTACCCCCTAGCACCTTAAACCTGTGTCCTCTCGTAGCAGACATTTCCACCCTGGGAAAAAGCCTCTGAGAGTCCACCCGATCTATGCCTCTCAACATCTTATACACCTCTATTAGGTCTCCTCTCATCCTTCGTCTCTCCAAGGAGAAAAGACCGAGCTCCCTCAGCCTATCCTCATAAGGCATGCCACTCAATCCAGGCAATATCCTTGTAAATTTCCTCTGCACCCTTTCAATCTTTTCCACATCCTTCCTATAGTGAGGCGACCAGAACTGATCTTGACTAGAGTGGGGGGAGAAAAAGGAAGGCAGAAAGTAGGAGAAATAATAATGGATATTCAAGAATTACTATTCAGATTATCAGTACCATCAATAAAGGAATTAAAAGGTAAGGCAAGTAATTTCATTTTGTGCTCTATGGTTTTATGCCTTTAAATCAAAACAATTATAATAAGAATAATAATACTTCTATTTCTCTCCAAACTCATCTCTGAATTTTTCTTTAGAATTTACACATGGAATTATTTTCTGCAGTGCCCATTTCGTTGGTTAATATTTATAATCTTTTTCCTGAGAGGCATTTGTTATTTAACTTTTCTCTTCCAGACACATCTTTGGGCATATGTTGACAAAGGGACAAGACTGGATTTCATTTCCAATGAAAGTTTGAGACAAACTATGGTGTTCTATGAAATTGTGGGATGCTGAGGATGTAAGGAAAAGCCATTGATTTTTGTTTGCAATTATCATAAGGCTACGCTGGTGCTAAATGCCACTTCACAGAATTAACACAGCTATAAGTTGCAGGGAGGGAGGGCACTCATTAACCCAGGTCCCTCGTGGCTGGCTGCAAATGAGGAAGAGATTTGCTGCTTTTAAGAGGAAGGGGAAGTTAAGTTTGTTCCCCATTTTCTTTGTGGGACCATTAACCACAGCACAAACCTAAAATTAGAACATTCATGTCCTCTGGGTCTGACTATCTGAAGCATTGTACACAACTTTTGACATCTTGCAAAATATATTTCATTGTGCTGATATACTGGTATATTTATGCTGCAGGTGGAAGTGACTGCTGATGAACAGCAAACAGTTGCTCCCATTCTGTTAGTGGGGGTGGGGTAGTGGTGGTTCTCAATGAGATTAATAGCTATGGTTAAGGAGATAGCCCTGATATCCTTTGGGCCATCCACCCAGCATTTCTTCACCTTCAAATGATCATCATATTGCCTATTTGGATACCTCACAAAAATGTTCATTGTTTACTTGTATGCTTCACTTGGAACAGGCCACTTAAGAAATTATTTCTCTGGTAAAGCTTTTTAAGCCATTTTCCTTCATTGTTTGAAACTTTCTCGCAAGTCAATAGATGTCCTATTCAGGTACTTCACATTATCAGTTATTGCTTAAATTCTGTCATAGAATATTGGCAAGCGTTACGATGTAGAGATAATGTTTCCCTCTGCGCGATTTTGGAACCCCCAAAGGGATATATCTCACCTCAATCTTAAGTAACTGTGCGTGAGATAGTAGGAAGTGATTGGTTTTGGTAAATTAAAGCAGGATCTGTCACTTTCTATCATGAACAATTAACAGGTCTTTAGTTTAGAAATGGTGACAACCTTACTAAAACAATTAAACTGAATAAACTCCCCAATAGAATGCTGTTCCAAATACGAGACTCATTCAGGAATAATGAAATAAATCATTACAGAATTTAGTCACTCTCAAATAATATAATACCAGGTGTCTGCTGGAAGTATGAACTTTCTTCTGATGCTTCCGTCTGGAATACTTTGAGTTGGTTTCTCCTTTTATTTAGATGGTGATTTGATGAAGCTACATTTTAAAACTGCAGTGTTTCATATGAGAGCCTCGCCTACCTTCTTTTCCCCCAAGAGGTAGCAAGCATACTCTATCATCTTCCCTTGTCTGGTTTAAATACCTGGAGTTACCTCATGATATTCCTGCTTGAGGCTGTCAACAACACTCAAATTTGAATTCAATTGGTTCTGTGTCTTTGAGTGCTTGCTTTAAACTCATTGCTTCAATTAAAAAACTTGTTTTGCTCTGCTGGAATTCTGGCTGCTGCTTTGGATACAAATGTTGCAAAGCTGGCTTCTGCAGCTTAAAATCCCAAGCACAAAGACACATGCTTTTTAAAGAGACAATGCTATATGATTTATTTTGGTTTTCTTAGCATTTCTCTTCAATATTTACATTTGTCAAATGCCACATTTTTAACCTTATATATGCAACTTCATAACACAAGCCCCAATTGCCATGAGAACCATGACTTGTGGAGGTACACCCGCCGTGTTGTTAGGTGTGGTTTTCCAGGATTTTGACCCAGAGACATTGAGGGACTAATGTTCAAAGTCAGGATGATGTGTGATTTGGTGGGAACTAGCAGATAGTGGTGTTCCCATGTTGTACTATGGTAGAGGTAATTGGAATTGGAAGGTGCTGTCAAAGGAACCTTGGGGAGTTCTTGCAGTGCATTGTGTAGATGGCATACTGTGTGCCAGGTCATGGAACAAGTAAATATTTAAAGGTGGTGAATAAGCCTCCAATCAAATGGGCAGCTCTGTTCTGGATAATGTCAAGCTTCCTGGATGTTGTTGGAGCTGCACTCTTTCAGGCAAGTAAAGAATATTCCATCACACTCCAGGCTTGTGCAAGTAGATGATGGGTAGGCTTTGGGGAGTAAGAGGTACGTTACTCTTCACAGAATTCCCAGCCTCTGACCTGCACTGTATTTATGTGGCTGGGCCAAAAGAGTTTCTGGTCAATCGTGATCCCCAGAATATTGATGGTGGTAATTCAGTTATGGTAATCCCAATGAAAGTCAAGTTGAGATGGCTGGGTTCTCCTCTGTTGCAAGTTTGCCATTGCATGTAACATGCCAAAGCCTGAATTGCCCACATCTTGTTGCATGCAGGCTAGGGGGATTAGCAGGGTAAATACATGGGGTTACAGCCTAGGTAAGGTGCCCTGTTGGAGTGTCAGTGCTGAATGGCCTCCTTCTGCACTGTAGGATTTGATGATTCTATGATTATGGTTGTGCCAGGTAAAATTTGCGCTGAAAAGAGCAGTTGTTACCTTGAAAGAGTTCCTACTAGAAGAGCTGGTGGTCCTTGACTTTTTGGGCAGCATACTCTTCTTGTTTTCTGAAGATGTTGGATTAAGCTGTATTGAGGTCTGCAGTTAAGTGGTCCTGGCAAAGTCCAAAGCGAGCAGCTAATATAAGTGAACCTTGATTACACAATTAATGACACCTACCATTACTCTGTTGATGATTAAGAACAACTGAAAGGGCAGTAATTAACCACTTCTCATTTTTCCTACTTTTCTGTGTCAGGGCATACCTTGGTAAATTTTTCACATTGTCAGTTGTCAGTGTTATTGCTGGAACACCTTGGCCCAAATTTGATTTTGTTTTTCCTTATGCTTCCCAGGAATGTTTATGGCTTACTTTGTGTTTTAATTAAGATCACTTCTTAAGGCATTGCTTGTCACGTTCAGTGTGCCTGTGGTAGTATTTTGGTTCATTTTAGGCGTGCCAAGTATTTCACAACATATTGCCTCTTTAGTAAAATGAGAACAATTAGGTCACAGATGACACATTGCCTTGCCACAATGTGCTGAGCTTATTTGCGTTGTTCCTCTATGAATACACCTCTCCAATTCCACACGAACAGCCATCAGCTAAAAAGTATTGCTCCTAAATAACACAGTGGAAGCCTTTTAATGGACTCTCCGTAGTGGTAAGCAAAATGTTTCATTTTCTTTGATCATTTCTGTAACCAAGCCTAATGTAAAATATGTATTTTGATCCTAATTGGGACCAAAAGGGGCTCGAAAGTGTCTACAGTAATTTACTAGTCTGTCTGTAGCAGTGAGTTTGCAATTGAACAATAAGATGATGTGAGATCATTGTGCAGCAATGTTTAGTGATCCAATCAATTGTACAGTTAGCCTTTTGGTTAAGATCAAGTGTACTGTCAGTTCCTGTCAGCCTGGATCTAGTACGTCCATTGTCTGGGGACCATGAATTGGATCGAATTTGAATTGTTTTTTGGAGCAAGCAAGGAGGTAGATTAGGGGCTTGGCCTGTCCACTCTGCACATTGGCTTTGTCACTCTGAGAAAGGAATATGTATGTTTTTAAAGTTACATAGTCAGATTTTAGCAGACACTTTGAATCAGGAATCCATAGAATCTATGAAATCCCTACAGTACAGAAGGATGCCATTCAGCCCATCGAGTCTGCACCCACTCTCTGAAAGAGCACTCTAGCCAGGCCCAACCCTCAGCCAATTGCCGTAACCCCACTAATCCACCTAACTTACAAATCATTGGACACTAAGAGGCTGTATCCTTTGACTTTCCTGATCGCTATCCGCAATTCCACCAACCTTTGTGTCGTCCGCAAACTTACTATTTCAAAATGGTTACATTTTCCTCCAAATCATTTATATGTATTACAAACAGCAAAGGTCCCAACACTGATCCCTGAGGAATGCCACTGGTCACAGCCCTCCATTCAGAAACACACTTCCAATGCTACCTTCTGTCTTCTATGACCGAGTCAGTTCTGTATCCATCTTGCCAGCTCACCTTTGATCCCATGCAACTTCACCTTCTGTACTAGTCTGCCTTGAGGGACCTTGCCAAAGGCCTTACTGAAGTCCATGTCGACAACATCCACTGCCCTACCCTCATCAATCCTCTTCGTCACTTCCTTGCAAAACTCAATTAAGTTAGTGAGACAGGACCTCCCCTTCACAAAAAGGCAAGAAGTGGGGGTGTGGGGATGGCCTTGGCGAGATGTTCGTCTTCGTCAATGACATGTTGAAGGCTCCGGAGGAGATGTCGTAGCTTCTCCGCTCTGGGGAAGTACTGGACAACGAAGGGTACTCTGTCCACCGTGTCCCATGTTTGTCTTCTGAGGAGGTCGGTGCGGTTTTTCGCTGTGGCACGTTGGAACTGTCGATCGATGAGTCGAGGGTCACATCCTGTTCTTATGAGGGCATCTTTCAGCGTCTGGAGGTGTCTGTTGCGATCCTCCTCATCCGAGCAGATCCTGTGTATACGGAGGGCTTGTCCGTAGGGGATGGCTTCTTTAACGTGGGGTAGAAGCTGGAGAAGTGGAGGATCATGAGGTTATCCGTGGGCTTGCGGTACAGTGAGGTGCTGAGGTGACCGTCCTTAATGGAGATGCGTGTGTCCAAGAATGCAACCGATTCTGGAGAGTAGTCCATGGTGAGTCTGATGGTGGGATGGAACTTGTTGATGTCATCATATAGTTGTTTCAGTAATTGTTCACCATGAGTCCAAAGGAAGAAAATGTCATCTATGTATCTAGTGTATAGCATCGGTTGAGGCTTCAACATGTCATTGATGAAGACGAACATCTCGCCAAGGCCATCTCCACACCCCCACTTCTTGCCTTCAAACAACCGCACAACCTCAAACAGACCATTGTCCGCAGCAAACTACCCAGCCTTCAGGAGAACAGTGACCACAGCACCACACAACCCTGCCACAGCAACCTCTGCAAGACGTGCCAGATCATCAACATGGATGCCATCATCTGATGTGAGAACACCATCTACCAGGTACACGGTACATACTCTTGCAACTCGGCCAACATTGTCTACCTGATACGCTGCAGGAAAGGATGTCCCGAGGCATGGTACATTGGGGAAACCATGCAGATGCTACGACAACGGATGAATGAACACCGCTCGACAATCGCCAGGCAAGACTGTTCTCTTCCTGTGGGGGAGCACTTCAGCGGTCACGGGCATTAAGCCTCTGATCTTCGGGTAAGCGTTCTCCAAGGCGGCCTTCACGACACACGACAGCGCAGAGTCGCTGAGCAGAAACTGATAGCCAAGTTCCGCACACATGAGGACGGCCTAAACCGGGATCTTGGGTTCATGTCACAATATCGGTAACCCCCACAGCTTGCCTCCTGGACTTGCAGAATCTCATTGGCTGTCCTGTCTGGAGACAATACACATTTCTTTAACCTGTGCCTAATGCTCCCTCCACTCACATTGTCTGTATCTTTAAGACCTGATTAGCTGTAAAGATTCACATTCTAATCAGTATTCTGTAACTTGATTTTGTGTCTCTGTATGCCCTGTTTGAGAGCAGATATCCACTCCATCTGACGAAGGAGCAGCGCTCCAAAAGCTAATGGCATTTGCTACCAAATAAACCTGTTGAACTTTAGCCTGGTGTTGTTAAAATTCTTACTGTGTTTACCCCAGTCCAACGCCGGCATCTCCACATCATGACCTCCCCTGTAGCCAGTGAGGATACAAAGATTTCTCTCAAGGCCCCAGCAATTTCCTCCCTTGCCTCTCTCAATATTCTGGGGTATATCCTATCAAGCCTGGGGGCTTGTCTACCTTAATGTTTCTGAAGAACTCCAATACCTCCTCCTTTTTGATTTCAACATGACACAAACTATCTGCACACCCTTCCCCAGACTCATCATCCACCAAGTCCTTCTCTTTGGTGAATAGTGACGCAAAGTACTCAAAAGCTTCTTGTACGTCCAGATATACAACATCCACTGGTTCACCCTTGTCCACTCTACTGATCACATCCTCAAAAAATTCTAGAAGACTTGTCAAGCACCATTTCCCTTTAGTGAATCCATGCTGACTTGGGCCGATCCTGTCACCGCTTTCCAAATGCTCAGTTATTACATCCTTAATAATTGACTCCAGCATTTTCCCCACCACCGATGTCAGGCTAACCGATCTATAATTCCCTGTTTTCTTCTCCCTCCTTTTTTGAAAAATTGAGTTACATTAGCTACTCTCCGATCCATTAGAACTCTTTCATAGTCGATAGAATGCTGGAAAATTATCACCAATGTGTCCACTATTTCTCAGACCACTTCCTTAAGTACACTGGGATGCAGAGCATCAGGCTCTGGGGACTTATCGGGTTTTATCCCAGCAATTTCCCCAATATAATTTCCTGACTAATAAGGATTTCCTTCAGTTCCTCCTTCATGCTAGACCCACTGTCCTCTAGTATTTCTGGAAGATCTTTTGTGTCCTCCTTAGTGAAGACAGATCCATAGTATTTGTTCAGTTGGTCTGCCATCTCTTTGTTGCCCATTATGAACTCACCTGATGCTAACTGTAAGGGACCTACATTTATTTTCACCAGTCTTTTTCTCTTCACATATCTATAGAAGCTTTTAAGAACATAAGAACATAAGAAATAGGAGCAGGAGTAGGCCATCTAGCCCCTCGAGCCTGCCCCGCCATTCAATAAGATCATGGCTGATCTGAAGTGGATCAGTTCCACTTACCCGCCTGATCCCTATAACCCCTAATTCCCTTACCGATCAGGAATCCATCTATCCGTGATTTAAACATATTCAACGAGGTAGCCTCCACCACTTCAGTGGGCAGAGAATTCCAGAGATTCACCACCCTCTGAGAGAAGAAGTTCCTCCTCAACTCTGTCCTAAACTGACCCCCCTTTATTTTGAGGCTGTGCCCTCAGTCAGTTTTTATGTTTTCTGCAAGTTTACTTTTGTATTCTATTTCCCCCTTCCGAATTGAACTCTTTGTCCTCCTCTGCTAGATTTTAAATTTCTCCCAGTCCTCAGGTTTGCTGCATTTTCTGGCCAAGTTATATGCCTCGTCTTTGGCTTTAATTCTATCCCTGATTTCCCTTGTTAACCATGGTTGAGCCACCTTCCCCGTTTTACCCTTATGCCAGACAAGGATGGACAGTTGTTAAAGTTCATCCATATGTTCTTTAAATGTCTGCCATTGCCTATCCATATACTATTGTCAATGTCTTAAGTATGTTTCGCCAGCTTATTCTAGCCAATGCATGTCTCATATCATCAAAAGTTAGCTTTCCTTAAGTTCAGAACCCTAGTCTCAGACTAAACTGATCCATCAAAGAAAGTTGTTGGTCTGAGGAATCGGATGATCTCCTATGGGATTGCTTGGAGTCAGTAGACTGGTCAGTATTTAAAAACTCTGCAACTAGCCTGAATGAGTATGCCACTACAGTAACTGACTTCATTAGCAAATGTGTAGAAGATTGTGTGCCAAAGGAGCAAATCTGTGTGTTCCCCAAACGGAAACCATGAATAAACGGGGATATCCACTACTTGCTGAAGTCCAGGTCTGAGGTGTTCAAGTCAGACGACCCTGATCTATACAAGAAAGCCAGATACGATCTAAGGAAATCCATTAAAGATGCCAAAAGACAGTATCGGACCAAGCTAGGGTCCCAGGCTAGCCACACAGATCCCCGCCGACTATGGCAAGCTCTGCAAGACATAACAGGCTACAAGATGAAGGCATGTAAAATCACCCCCACATGCAACGCACCCCTCCCTGATGAGCTCAATGCATTCTATACCCGTTTTGAGCAAGAGATCTGCAAGAGCATGCCGTCCACCCTGGAAGCCCTGGATGTCTTTTGGTGTTCTGGGGTCACCATTGCAGATGTCAGAGCAGCTTTCTCGAAGGTCAATCCACGGAAAGCGATTGGCCCGGATGGGGTTTCCGGACGAGCACTCAGATCCTGGGGGTTTTCGCAGACATCTTCAACCTCTCTTTACAGCAATCTGAGGTCCCTATCTGCTTTAAGAAGACGACAATCATCTCGGTATCTAAGAAAAACCAAGCAGCGTGCCTCAATGACTATCGTCCGGTGGCTCTGACATCCATCATTATGAAGTGCTTCAAAAGGTTAGTCATGGCACAAATCAATTCCAGCCTCCCGGACTACCTGGATCCACTACAGTTTGCCTACTGCCACAACAGGTCCACAGCAGATGCCATCTTCCTGGCCCTGCATCAACCCTGGAACACCTAGATAACAAAGACACCTATGTCAGACTCCTATTTATTGACTACAGCTCATCCTTCAATACCAATATTCCCACAAAACTCATCTTGGCTCCTCCCTCTGCGACTGGATCCTGAACTTCCTAACTCACAGACCACAATCAGTAAGGATAGGAAACAACACCTCCTCCACGATCATCCTCAACACCGGTGCCCCAAAAGGCTGTGTTCTCAGTCCCCTACTATACTCCTTATACACCTATGATTGTGCAGCCAAATTCCCTTCCAATTCAATTTTCAAGTTTGCTGACGACTTCACCGTAATGGGACAGATCTCAAACAATGATGCGACAGAGTACAGGAATGAGATAGAGAATTTGGTGAACTGGTGCGGCGAAAATAATCTCTCCCTCAATGTCAACAAAACGAAGATTGTCATCGACTTCAGGAAGCATAGAGGAGAACATGCCCCTGTCTACGTCAATGGGGACGAAGTAGAAAGGGTCGAGAGCTTCAAGCTTTGAGGTGTCCAGACCAACAACCTGTCCTGGTCCTCCCGATGCCGACACTATAGTTAAGAAAGCCCACCAACGCTTCTACTTTCTCAGAAGACTAAGGAAATTTGGCATGTCAGCTACGACTCTCACCAACTTTTACAGATGCACCATAGAAAGCATTCTTTCTGGTTGTATCACAGCTTGGTATGGCTCCTGCTCTGCCCAAGACCGCAAGGAACTACAAAAGGTCATGAATGTAGCCCAATCCATCACGCAAACCAGCCTCCCATCCATTGACTCTGACTACACTTGCTGCTGCCTCGGAAAAGCAGCCAGCATAATTAAGGACCCCACGCACCCTGGACATTCTCTCTTCCACTTCCGTCAGGAAAATGTCTGAGTTTACGTACCAACTGACTCAAGAACAGCTTCTTCCCTGCTGCTGTCAGATTTTTGAATGGACCTACCATACATTAAGCTGACCTTTCTCTACACACTAGCCACGACTGTAACACTACATTCTGCACTCTCATTTCCTTCTCTATGAATGGCATGCTTTGTCTGTATAGTGCGCAAGAAACACTACTTTTCACTGTATGCTAATACGTGTGACAATAATAAAGCAAATCAAATAAAAAACTGCCCATCTTAAATGAAGAATTCTACCATATTATGGTCAATTTTCTCGAAAGGATCTCACACCACAAAGTTTCTAATTAATCCTCTCTCATTACACAATAGACAGTCTAGGATGGCCTGCTCTCTAGCTGGTTTCAACATATTGATCGAGAAAACCATCCCTTATAAATTTCAGGAAATTTTCCTCCATTGCATTGCTACCAGTTTGGTGCGCCCAATCAATATGCAGATTGAAGTAACCCATGATAACTGTTATGCCCTTACTGCATGCATCTCTAATTTCCTGTTTGATGCCATCCCCAACCTCACTACTACTGCTTGATGGTCAGTACACAATGCCCACTAATGTTTTTTGTCTTTTGGTGTTCTGCAGCTCCACGCTGTCCAGACTAATGCCCTTTCTTACTATTGCATTAATCTCCTCTTTAACCAGCAAAGCTACCACACCCACCTTTCCTTTCCATCTATCTTCTCTGATTATTGAATACCCCTGGATGTTGAGTTCCCATCTGTGGTCACCCTGGAGCCAGGTCTCCATGATCTCAATTACACCATATCCATTAATGACTGTCTGCGCAGTTAATTCATTCACTTTATTGCAAATGCTCCTCGCATTGAGACACAGAGCCTTCAGGCTTGTTTTTTGCTCTCTTAAAATTACGATGTCATGTGGCTCCTTTTGATTTTTGACTTTGGTTTCTCTGCTTGCCACTGTTCTCCTTCCTGCCTTTTGTTTCTGTCCCCACTGATGCGGGATATAACACACGAGAGGCTGGATGTACTCGGGAAATAAAGGCTTTTATTGCCAACAATAACAGAGCTACTATATACAGTATACGATCCCAGACTAAAGGGTCACCAGGCAGAGCAGTGACCTTTATACCTCTCCCAGGAGGCGGAGCCAACTGGGGTGTACCATAGGACTATATTAACAGGTAGAACAGCCCAACCCTAACCCCAACAGTAACATATCTGCAGACTCATAGTACTGGCCAGACCATGGCTCAACACTACCTGGAGGGAACCAACAATGGTTCACCACATTCACCCCTCCTTTGAAAACAAAGGCCGGCGGGGTACAAAACACAGAACAATTGTTCATCTGTCTATAAGTTCAAACGGTCTGGGGGACCGCACCGTCGCTGTGACCTCCTCAACACCGGCGATGACACCGGTTCAGGCAATCGCGGTGACGTTCTCTCCAAGGCGGTGTCCAGCGACTCCTCCAGTGCCTCACGGGCCGGTAGACCCCGAGGTGGTGACAATCCGCTGAACTCGGGCACGCCTTGAAGTGGCAACCATCTCCTGGACTCAGGCAAGCTGTATGTCCATCATGGACTTGTCGAGTCTGTGAGGCTTGGCCTGGTCCAGGATGATCGACGCCACCGTTGGTTCATGGGTGCAACTGCAGGCAGCTGAGATGGTTGATGACGACCCCTGCTGGTCATTCGCGTTCGGTGCTGACCAAAATGGCTGCCCTCATAGGTCGCACGTGGACGTTGGCGGCAAAACCTGCGGCCCCTGCAGGTCGCACGTGTCTTGCGACTCCATCGTTCGGAATGGCGACGTCCTGGAATCGCACGTGGTAGAAGACCTTGAAGACGCAGAAGACAAGGAGGCCGGCTCCGGGGAGTCACATGCCGCACTGCTGTTCTTGGATGGAGGTTTGGACCGGCATACTTTGGAATAATGCCCCTTCTTGCCGCAGGCGGAGCACAACACCGCTTTAGCTGGACATCGCTGCCGAGGGTGTTTCACCCCCCCACAGAAGTAACACCGCGGGCCACCTGGAGCTGCTGCCGTCGTCAGGTCCGAGGCTGGGAACGCAATCGCGCAGTTTTTCGGTCCCGCTGAATGAAGTGGAGTCTGCGACTGCCCTTGCCACACTGTCTCCACGTGGTCGTCGGGGTACATCGCCAGACTTTTGGAGGCCGTTTCTAGAGCATCAGCTAACTGTATGGTTTTAGTGAGATCGAGGTTACCTTGCTCCAACAGCCGAAGGCGGATGTACGAGGAGCCGATTCCCGCCACGAACGCATCTCGAGCTAGGTCGTTCATGTACTGGTCTGCCAACACTGACTTGCAGTTGCAGGCTCTGGCTAGCTGCTGAAGCTCGCACGCGTACTGTTCCGTCGTTTCGCCGGGCTGCCGCCGTCGAGTGGCTAGAAGGTATCGAGCATGGACCTCATTCGGCGATTTGCTTCTTGAGAAGCTCGAGGGCCCCTTTGTAGTCGGTGGCCCCACGGATTGCTAAGTATACAGCGTCGCTTACCCTCGCGTGGAGGACCCGGAGTCTGTCGGCGTCGTCGGTGACCGCTGTGGAGGCGTCGAGGTAATCTTGGAAACACTTCAACCAGTGGTCGCAAATGTTCGATGCTCCCGCCGCACGTGGGTCCAACGTAAGCCGTTCGGGTTTAAGCATTTGCTCCATGTTTTCTTTTGTCGTTGTTTTTTCAAAAAAAAGAATTTACTTGTTGGCAATAAAATTGATGCGCGATATATCACACGAGAGACTGGATGTACTCGGGAAATAAAGGCTTTTATTGCCAACAATAACAGAGCTACTATATACAGTATACGATCCCAGACTAAAGGGTCACCAGGCAGAGCAGTGACCTTTATACCTCTCCCAGGAGGCGGAGCCAACTGGGGTGTACTATAGGACTATATTAACAGGTAGAACAGCCCAACCCTAACCCCAACAGTAACATATCTACAGACTCATAGTACTGGCCAGACCATGGCTCAGCACTACCTGGTGGGAACCAACAATGGTTCACCACACCCACTTTACTTCCCTCTGACTTCCTGCATTAGTTCCCATCCCTCTACCATATTAGTTTAAACTCTCCCCAACAGCACGTGCAAACATTTCCTCTAGGGCGTTGGTTCTGGTCCTGCCCAGGTTCAGACCGTGAGATTTGTACTGGTCCCACCTCCCCAGAACCAGTTTCAATGTCGCAGGAATTTGAATCCCTCAAGCCACATATTCATTTAACTATCCTGACGTTCCTACTCTGACTAGCATGTGGCATAGGTAGCAATCCTAAAATTACTGCCTTTGAGGTCCTAATTTTTAGCTTGACTCGTAACTCACTAAATTCAGCTTGTAGGACCTCATCCCATTTTTTACCTATATCATTGGTGCCTATATACACCACGACAGCTGGCTGTTCACCCTCCCCCTCCAGAATATCCTGCAGCTGCTCCAAGACATCCTTGACCCCTGCACCAGGGAGACAACATACCATCCTGGAGTCTCAGTTGGGTCTGCAGAAATGTCTGTCTATTCCCCTTACAATTGAATCCCCTATCACTGCAGTTCTGCCACTCTGTTTCCTGCCCTCCTGTGCAGTAGAGCCAGTCACCCTGCCATGAACTTGGTTGCTGCCGCCTTCCCCTGGTGAGTCATCTCTCCCAACAGTATCCAAAATGGTATATCTGTTTTGGAGGGAGATGACCACAGGGGATCCCTGCATTGCCTTCCTACTCTTCCTCTGTATGGGGGCCACCTATTCCCTACCTTCCTCAGTAATTTTTATCTGCGGTGCGACCAACTCACTGAACATGCTATCCTTAAATTCCTCAGCATCGCAAATGCTCTAAAGTGAATCCATCCACAGCTCCAGAGCCATCAAACAGGAGCTGCAGTTGGACACACTTCCTGCATGTGAAGGAACCAGGAACAGTGGAACATCGCACAGGAGGGGTATGACACTGGTCTGGGATCTCATGCCATGACTTAACCCTTAAGTTAACTTAATAACAACAAGTACAACAACAAAACAAAAATGAGAAAAAAAGAAAAGAAAAACTCTTACCAGTCACCAGCCAATCACTTATGTGTTGGCTGTGATGTCATGGTTCAATTTCTTTCTACTTCTCTCTTGCCCTTGAGTCTCCCTCACAGGTCCACTCCTCTTGAAGGTGAACACCTCTATCCCCTCAGCACCAAATTGCCACTCAGCTCCAAACTCCCGATACCCTCACTCTGGCTGAATCTCACTTTGGCTGCAGTCTCTCTCCCACTGGTTGTGCGCGAGCTCACTAGACCTGAGGCAGCCAGAAGGGAAACCCAATCCTCAAGATCGCTTGTATGGCAAATATAATATTTATCACAATCACTTTCCCGATCGCCATTATTCCTGCCCCTTGAGATCCTGACTTCTAACCGAGAGGGTGTGATACAAATACTGATGTCCCTCCCACCTGGGCCCAATCTCCAGGCCCTCTGACTCCAGATATCCCTCCCCGACCACTGAATGCGATCCACTGTCCCTTGATTCTTGCCTGACTTCTGATGTCTGCCTCCCTTAGCCATCCAATCCCACACCACTGCCACACTCCCCCTGCCCTCTCCCACCCCCTCCACTGCCCACCTGCCACTGAAGCACCACAAAACTAGCTCTGTCACTTACTTGTGGGCCATTGCATTTTCTAAGGCCAGAATTTGCAGTGCCTATTTGTTCAGCCTCCTCCTTCCACACATTCTCAGTATAACTAGGTTGGAAACATATTAGCTGAGACTCCTCCAACTCCACCATTTGCCAGGACAATTGATGTGATGAGGGCATTAGATGGTGGGGGTGGGGTTGAGGGGTGAGGGGGGGATCTAATTGAAACTTACAGAATACTGAGAGGTCCAGCTAGAGTGGATGTGGAGAGGATGATTCCACTAGTGGGAGAGACTGGAACTCGAAGACACAACCTCAGGGTGAAAGGATGCTCCTTTAAAACTGAGATGAGGAGGAATTTCTTCAGCCAGAGGGTAGTGAATGTGTGGAACTCATTGCCACAGAAGGCTGTGGAGGCCAGGTCATTGAGTGTTTTTAAAACAGAGATAGATAGGTTTTTGATCAATAAGGGGATCAAAGATTACAGGAAGAAGGTAGGAGAATGGGGATGAGAATCATATCCAGCCATGATTGAATGGCGGAGCAGACTCGATGGGCCAAATGGCCTAATTCTGTTCCTATATCTTATGGTCTTAACCTTTTATGGCTGGACTGGATGCTGTTGAGTTTTACCCAATGAAGGGCTCATGAAGAGTTCAAAGTTATGTGGAATTTAGAGTGACTATGAAGAAACGTTTTCTACTAGCGGAAGGATTGGTAACAGAGTACATGGATTTAAGTTCACTGTCAAATGAACTAGCATAGAGATGAGGAGATTTTATTTTTACATAGTGAGTTGCTGTGACTGGAATGCACTGTCTGATAGTCTGATGGAAGTAGATTCATAGAAACTTTGGAAAATGGGGAGTGGTGGTTGACAGAGCAGCAGAATGATGTGGCAGGGAAATGCAAAGAACACCAAGAGTAGCAAGGAATCAAACTTAAAGAATAATTCAAGGTTTACAGGTTCCAACATAGGGAAATAAATAATTGCCAGACCGGTTTCCAGCTTTGCCAACTGCAGTTAACAATACTTCTATGTAGCACCACCAACCATCTGATCCTGGTTTGTGCAAGGTTAAATGTTGTAGTTTTTTTTCTCATAATTTGTAGATCGAGTAATGACAGATACCCTTTTCATTAAAAAATGTTGTCAAAATCTATGTTTTTCTTTTCCTAGCATAGTAACGGCATGTTCATAGTTAATAGCAAACCAGAACATACAAAAAGGAACCTTAATTTAGGAACTTGCTTTTTCACTCCATGGGAGTGAGCTGGGCCTAGTGTATAACCTTGTGTGGTTCTGCTTTTGTAGCTAAAATGCTCAAAAATGGGAAGACTTAATCCCTTCACAAGCTTGTGAAACAACCCAAAATTCGTCACAGACTATGGAGTACTTTGTGAAGTGCAGTCACCATAGTAATGTAGAAAACAATGGCAGCCAATTGATGCATAGTAAGGTCCCACAAACAGCAGTGACCACATTAACCTCTTACTACCTAACTTGGTTGAGTGATAAATATTTATCAAGACATTGGGGAAAATTCCCCTGCTTTTCTTCAATGGTGTCATAGGTCTTTTTGCACCCATTGTATATTTCATTGTCTCTAAGGACTCAGTATCAGCTTCATTGGAACAAATCAACAGTGACTGAATTTACATTCTCAGAATTTACATGCTCAGTCACCTTTGGTTTGCATGTCCATTTTTAAAAAGACATGTCTCATTTAAAAGTTCAATATGTATGTATGTAATTTGAGAGGACATAACCTCCAACATTCCAACATTACTGCAATGCAGTGTCAGCCTACATGTTAAAAGGCAGTTTTACGTCATATAAAACCACTGAAAGGGTTAAGTCTTCAATCAGAACCAAGAGGATGGAACTGTTCTATGGAGCCCTACAGACTAGAAAGATTCAATCCTGATCTACCCTGAAGTTAAGGATCTGATATTTGGCATGTGCTGTCCTAGGCATGGAAGAATGAGGCCCATTATGTGCCTACTACAACTAAGGAGGCAAGAATTTTATTTTCATGACAGAAGGTGTCCTGAGGCTGGACCCAAAAACTGGGGGTAACCCCATGTTATGTTGATGGAGTAAAACCCTAAATTACATATGTACATATTGAACTTCTAAATAAGACATGCCTTTTTAAAAATGGACGTCCAAGCCAAAGATGACTGAATGTGCAAGTTCTGAGAATGTAAATTCAACCACTGTCTGATTTGCTCCAGTGTAGGTGATGATGAGTCCTTAGAGACAATAAAATATCGCATATTTTTTCCAGACAGGGGTGTATCAAAGGCATGAAGCAAACAACTGCAATCTCCTGTGGAGATAATGGAAGCTGAATCATATCCTGTAAGTTATATCACAGACTTGTTTGTGGATTTTCATCTTCCAAGAATACACAGGATATTTAGATGAAAACCCAACTGCAAACATGGTCAGTGTGAACTAATGCTGGGTCTGTCAGGGTGTGTGACATGGAAACAAAACGACAGTAGAGTCCATTGACCACCCCCCCTTCCTACCCCCATCTGATTAGAGTCATAGAGGTTTACAGCATGGAAACAGGCCCATCGGCCCAACTTGTCCATGCCGCCATTTCTTTTTTAAAACCCTTAGCTAATCCCAATTGCCCGGGTTTGGTCAATATCCCTCTATACTCATCGTACCCATGTAACTATCTAAATGCTTTTTAAAAGACAAAATTGTACCCGCCTCTACTACTACCTCTGCCAGCTTATTCCAGACACTCACCATCCTCTGTGTGAAAAAATTGCCCCTCTGGACACTTTTGTATCTCTCCCCTCTCACCTTAAACCTATGCCCTCTAGTTGTAGACTCCCCTACCTTTGGGAAAAGATGTTGACTATCTAGCTGATCTGTGCCCCTCATTATTTTATAGACCTCTATAAGATCACCCCTCAGCCTCCTACTCTCCAGGGAAAAAAGTCTGAGTCTATCCAGCCTCTCCTTATAACTCAATCCATCAAGTCCCAATAGCATCCTAGTAAATCTTTTCTGCACTCTTTCTAGTTTAATAATATCCTTTCTATAATAGGGTGACCAGAATTGCACACAGTATTCCAAGTGTGGCCTTACCAATGTCTTGTGCAACTTCAATAAGACGTCCCAACTCCTGTATTCAATGTTCTGACCGATGAAACCAAGCATGCCGAATGCCTTCTTCACCACTCTGTCCACCTGTGACTCCACTTTCAAGGAGCTATGAGCATGTACCCCTAGGTCTCTTTGTTCTGTAACTCTCCCCAACGCCCTACCATTAACTGAGTAAGTCCTGCCCTGGTTCAATCTACCAAAATGCATCACCTTGCATTTATCTAAATTAAACTCCATCTGTCATTCGTCAGCCCACTGGCCCAATTGATCAAGATCCAATTGCAATTGGAGATAACTTTCTTCACTGTCCGCCATGCCACCAATCTTGGTGTCATCTGCAAACTTACTAACCATGCGCCCTATATTCTCATACAAATCATTAATATAAATGACAAATAACAGTGGACCCAGCACTGATCCCTGAGGCACACCGCTGGTCATAGGCCTTCAGTTTGAAAAACAACCCTCTACAACTACTCTCTGGCTTCTGTCAAGAAGCCAATTTTGTATCCATTTAGATCCCTCACCCTGGATCCCATGAGATTTAACCTTATGCAACAAACTACCATGCGGTACCTTGTCAACGGCCTTGCTAAAGTCCATGTAGTCAACATCAACTGCACTGCCCTCATCTACCTTTTTGGTTACCCCTTCAAAAAACTCAATCAAATTTGTGAGACATGATTTTCCACTCACAAAGCCATGTTGACTGTCCCTAATCAGTCCTTGCGTCTCTAAATGCCTGTAGATCCTGTCTCTCAAAATACCTTCTAACAATTTACCCACCATAGATGTGAGGCTCACTGGCCTGTAGTTCCCCGGCTTTTCCCTGCAGCCTTTTTAAACAAAGGCACAACATTTGCCACTCTCCAATCTTCAGGCACCTCACCCGTGACTATCGATGATTCAAATATCTCGGCTAGGGGACCCGCAATTTCCTCCCTAGCCTCCCACAATGTCCTGGGATACACTTCATCAGGTCCCAGGGATTTATCTACCTTGATGCGCTTTAAGACTTCCAGCACCTCCTTCTCTGTAATATGTACACTCCTCAAGACATCACTATTTATTTCCCCAAGTTCCCTAACATCCATGCTTTTCTCAATAGTAAGTACTGATGAGAAATATTCATTTAGGATCTCACCCATCTCTTGTGGATCTGCACATAGATGACCTTGTTGATTCTTAAGAGGCCCTACTCTCTCCCTTGTTACTCTTTTGCCCTTTATATATTTGTAGAAGCTCTTTGGATTCTCCTTTGCCTTATCTGCCAAAACAATCTCGTGTCCCCTTTTTGCCCTCCTGATTTCTCTCTTAACTCTACTCCTACACCCCCTATACTCTTCAAGGGATTCACTTGATCCCAGCTGCCTATGCATGTCATGTGCCTCTTTCTTCTTCTTGACCAGGGCCTCAATATCCCGAGTCATCCAGGGTTCCCTACTTCTGCCAGCCTTGCCCTTCACTCTAAGAGGATTGTGTTTACCCTGAACCCTGGTTAACATACTTTTGAAAGCGTGCCACTTACCAGACGTCCTTTTGCCTTCCCATAGACTCCCCCAATTAACTTTTGAAAGTTCCTGCCTGATACCATCAAAATTGGCCTTACCCCAATTTAGAATTTTAACTTTTGGGCCAGACCTTTCATTCTCCATAGCTATCTTAAAACCAATAGAATTATGGTCACTGGTCCCAAAGTGAACCCTCACTAACACTTCTGTCACCTGCCTTTCCTTATTTCCCAAGAGGAGGTCAAGTTTTGCCACCTCTCTAGTCGGGCCATCCACAAACTGAATGAGAAATTCCTCCTGAATACACTCAACAAATTTCTCTCCATCCAACCCTTTAATACTATGGCTGTCCCAGTCAATGTTGGGAAAGGTAAAATCCCTGACTATTACCACCCTATTATTCTTGGAGCTATCTGTAATCTCCTTACATATTTGCTGCTCAATTTCCCGCCGACTATTTGGGGGCCTATAGTACAACCCTATCAAAGTGATTTCCCCCTTCTTATTTCTCAGTTCTACCCATATAGACTCATTGGCCGAACCCTCTTTATATCCCCTCTCAGTACGGCCATGATGCTTTCCCTAATCAAAAGTGCAACTCCCCCTCCTCTCTTACCTCCTGTTCTATCTTTACTATAGCATCTGTACCTTGGAACATTGAGCTGCCAGTTCTGTCCCTCCCTTAGCCATGTTTCAGTAATTGCTATAATATCCCAGTCCCACGTACCCATCAATGCCCTGAGTTCATCTGCCTTGCCTGTCAAGCCTCTTGCATTGAAATAAATGCAGTTTAATCCGGACTTCCCTGGCTCACTGTCTTGCTTTTGCTTGATCTGTCTTTACTACTTAATGTGCTCTCTTAAACTTCTGTGCTGTCCTCACACTTCTCTTCTGTCTCCCTACTGCTTTGGATCCCACCCCCCCTGCCAAACTAGTTTAAACCCTCCCTTGTGGCTCTAGCAAATCTCCCCACCAGGATGTTAATCCCCCTCCCTGCTGGTTAGGGAGCATATTACAGCGGTACAGAGGGTGGACAATTTGGAAGGGTCAGGTAACGAGTCACTGTGGGTGGAGCTCAGAAACAGGAAGGGCGCAGTCACTATGCTGGGGGTGTACTACAGACCTCCCAACAGCCCACGGGAAGTTGAGGAACGGATATGTAAGGAGATTCTGGACAGGTGCAGAAAAAATAGGGTTGTTGTAATGGGAGACTTTAATTTTCCTGGTACAGACTGGAAATCGCTTAGGGCTGGGGGCCTGGACGGGGGAGAATTTATAAAATGCGTACAGGAAGGTTCTTTGGAACAATATGTTGACAGTCCAACTAGAGAGGGGGCTATACTGGACCTAGTACTGGGGAATGAGCCTGGTCAGGTCATCAAAGTTTCAGTAGGGAAATATGTGGCAAATAGTGACCACAATTCTGTAAACTTTAGGATAGTAGTGGAAAAAGATGAGTGTTGTCCTATGGGTAAGGTGCTGAATTGGAGGAAGGCTAACTACAGCCAGATTAGGCAGGATTTGGTGGCTGTTGATTGAGAGAGGCTGTTCGAGGGTAAATCCACATCTGGCATGTGGGAGTCTTTTAAGGAGCAGTTGATAGGACTGCAGGACAGGCATGTGCCTGTAAAGAGGAAGGATAGGAAAGGTAGGATTTGGGAGCCGTGGATAACCAGTGAAATTGTGGGTCTAATCAAAAAGAAAAAAGAGGCATACATGAGGTCCAGGCAGCTAAAAACAGATGGAGCACTGGAGGAATACAGAGAAAGTAGAAAAGAACTCAAACAGGGAGTTAGAAGGGCAAAAAGGGGTCACGAAATGTCCTTGGCAGACAGGATTAAGGAGAAACCTAAGGCATTTTATACATACATTAGGAACAAGAGGGTTGTTAGGGAAAGAATTGGACCTCTCAGGGACAAAGGAGGGGAACTATGCTTGGAACCAAAGGAAGTAGGAGAGATCCTAAACGAATACTTTGCATCAGTATTCACAAAGGAGAGGGACATGTTGACTGGTAGTGTCTCAGAGAGATGTGTTGACCCATTAGAAAAAATCTCAATTACAAGGGAGGAAGTGTTAGGTTTTTTAGGAAACATTAAGACAGACAAATCCCCAGGGCCAGATGGCATCTATCCTAGACGCCTCAGAGTGTCGTGAAGGCCGCCACACGACAGCGCAGAGTCGCTGAGCAGAAACTGATAGCCAAGTTTCGCACACATGAGGACGGCCTAAACCGGGATGTTGGATTAATGTCACATTATCAGTAACCCCCACAGCTTTCCCCCTGATCTTGCAGAATCTCACTAGCTGTTCTGTCTGGAGACAATACACATCTCTTTAACCTGTGTTGAATGCTCCCTCCACCCACATTGTCTGTACCTTTAAGACCTGGCTGGCTGTAGAGATTTGCATTCTAATTAGTATTTTGTAACTTGATTTCTGTGTCTGTGCACTGTTGGAGAACAGATATCCACTCCAACTGATGAAGGAGCTGTGCTCCGAAAGCTTATGGTATTTGCTACCAAATAAACCTGTTGGACTTTAACCTGGTGTTGTGAGACTTCTTACTGTGCTTACCCCAGTCCAACGCTGGCATCTCCACATCATGATTAGCCATAGAGGACAGAGGGTAACAGTGGAGGGATCTTTTTCCGGTTGGAGGTCTGTGACTAGTGGTGTTCACAGTAAGAAGTTTAACAACACCAGGTTAAAGTCCAACAGGTTTATTTGGTAGCAAAAGCCACACAAGCTTTCGAGGCTCTGAGCCCCTTCTTCAGGTGAGTGGGAATTCTGTTCACAAACAGAACTTATAAGACACAGACTCAATTTACATGAATAATGGTTGGAATGCGAATACTTACAACTAATCCAGTCTTTAAGAAACAAAACAATGGGAGTGGAGAGAGCATCAAGACAGGCTAAAAAGATGTGTATTGTCTCCAGACAAGACAGCCAGTGAAACTCTGCAGGTCCACGCAACTGTGGGAGTTACAAATAGTGTGACATAAATTCTGATTCTAGGATCGCATGATAAAGACTCAGGAGGAAAAAAGCAGAAATATTTATGTGAAATAGTGTGACATAAACCCAATATCCCGGTTGAGGATAGACTGGATTAGTTGTAAGTATTCGCATTCCAACCATTATTCATGTAAATTGAGTCTGTGTCTTATAAGTTCTGTTTGTGAACAGAATTCCCACTCACCTGAAGAAGGGGCTCAGAGCCTCGAAAGCTTGTGTGGCTTTTGCTACCAAATAAACCTGTTGGACTTTAACCTGGTGTTGTTAAACTTCTTACTGTGTTTACCCCAGTCCAACGCCGGCATCTCCACATCATGACTAGTGGTGTTCCGCAGGGCTCTGTACTGGGACCTCTGCTGTTTGTGATATATATAAATGATTTGGAGGAAGATGTAGCTGGTGTGACCAGTAAGTTTGCGGACGACACGAAGATTGCTGGAGTTGCGGATAGTGATGAACATTGTCAGAGAATACAGCAGGATATAGATAGGCTGGAACACTGGGCGGAGAAATGGCAGATGGAATTTAATCCAGATAAATGCGAAGTGATGCATTTCGGTAGATCTAATGTAAGGGGGTGCTATACAATAAATGGCAGAACCATCAGGAGTATAGACACACAGAGGGACCTGGGTGTACAAGTCCACAGATCCTTAAAGGTGGCAGCACAGGTGGAGAAGGTGGTCAAGAAGGCATATGGCATGCTTGCCTTTATTGGACGGGGCATAGAATATAAAAGTTGGCATATGATGCTGCAGCTGTATAGAACATTGGTTAGGCCACATTTGGAATACTGCGTCCAGTTCTGGTTGCCACACTACCAGAAGGACGTGGAGGCTTTGGAGAGAGTACAGAGAAGGTTTACCAGGATGTTGCCTGGTATGGAGGGGCTTAGTTATGAGGAGAGATTGGGTAAACTGGGGTTGTTCTCCCTGGAAAGACGGAGGATGAGGGGCGACCTAATAGAGGTGTATAAAATTATGAAGGACATAGATAGGGTGAACAGTGGGAAGCTTTTTCCCAGGTCGGAGGTGACAAACACAAGGGGTCACGAGTTCAAGGTGAGGGGGGCAAGGTTCAACACAGATGTCAGGAGGACGTATTTTACACAGAGGGTGGTGGGGGCCTGGAATGCACTCCCAAGCAAGGTGATTGAGGCAGACACGCTGGGATTGTTTAAGACATATCTAGATAGCCACAGGAACAGACTAGGAATAGAGGGATACAAACGAATGGTCTAGTTGGGCACATGAGCGGGCGCAGGCTTGGAGGGCCGAAGGGCCTGCTCCTGTGCTGTATTGTTCTTTGTTATTTGTTCCAGTTCAGATGTAACCCATCCCTCTTGAACAGGTCAGCCCTTCCCCAGAAAAGATCCCAATGATCCAAAAATTTAAATCCCTGCCCCCTGCACCAGCTCTCAAGCCAGGCATTCATCTGCCTAATCCTCCTATTCATACTCTCACTAGCACGTGGCAGCGGTAGTAGTCCTGAAATTACTACTTTCGAGGTCCTGCACTTTAGCTTTCTGCCTAACTCTCTATATTCACATTTCAGGACCTCATCCCTTTTCCTACCTATGTCGTTGGTACCAATATGTACAACGACATCTGGCTGCTCACCCTCCCCTTTAAGAATGTCCTGCAATCGCTTAGAGACGTCCTTGACCCTGGCACCAGGTAGGCAACACACCATCCTGGAGTCTCGATTGCGGCCACAGAAACGTCTGTCTGTGCCTCTAACTAGCGAGTCCCCTATTACCACTGCTCGCTTGCACTTTGCCCGACCTTGTCCCACAGCAGAACCAGCTGTGGTGTCACAGGCCTGGCTACTGCTGGTATCTCCCCCTGACAGGCTATCCCCCTCAACAGCATCCAAAAACGATATACCTCTTTGAAAGGGGAATAGGCGCAGGAGACTCCTGCACTACCTGCCTGCCTCTCCTGGCGGTCACCCATCTACTTGTCTGAACCTGTGGTGTGACAACCTCCTTGTAATTAGTGTCTATCACACTCTCTGCCTCCTGTATGCTCTGCAGTGCATCCACCTGCTACTCCAAGCAAACAATGCAGTCTGTGAGGAGCTGCAACTGGACACACTTCCTGCAGACAAAGTTGTCTGGGAGACCAGATTGCTCCCTAATAGCCCACATCTGGCAGGAGGAGCATGCCACTGCCCTAGCTGCCATATTGCCCTTATACAAGTAAAAGGATAAAAGAATCTCAACTCACCTCTCCCTTGCTTGTGGTCCTCCTGCCAACTTTTATTTTGTATTTTTATTCCAATTCAAGCAAATCAAGTCCAATTCAGAGTCTCAACAAGTTGAGACATTCCCGACCCAAGCTGACAAGACAGGGCTCTCACCTCCTGTCTTGGGCCTGATCTACATGATCCAAGCTGATTGGAGTAGGCATAGCTCCACCTCCAAGGCTTGATCTCATTTGCATCTTAGCCAATAGGCCAAGATGCCACTTTTAAAAATTGCTTCCAATGAAGCTGAAATGTAACCTAATGACTTCAACCAAGCACAGCATGTCAATGCTACACTTGATCTCAGCCAAAAGGCCAAGAAGCAATGGGGTTAGAGGAGCAGGTAGGGAGGGAAACACTGAAGTAGTGTTTGGGGTTTAACTGTCCCTTCACAGCAGCTCCTCCACAAACCACCTTCTGGTCACAGTGACTGCACTTATGCAAATATGACCTGGAACCGCCAATCTCCTTCACTGCTTTGCTGAAATATATCAAATTGTCAAAGCTACAGATGAAAAGGGAGCAGGGTAAACCTGCAGTTAAACTGCAGGACCTTAGAATTTCAAAACCAACTATTCAGCTGCTGAATTCAGCGCTACTGGAATCATAAGTCTAAAACAGCCACATAAGTCTAAAACATCCATTCCTCACAGTCAACTCAAAGACTAATTTGTTTATTCTTTTTAAAAATGTAATTTTGGACTCACTTCTCATTCCTAATCTGTGTATGTGCATGTGTTTTATTATATCCCTCACGTTTAGTAACCAAAAAACTCACTCTTTATATAATTCAAGAAAGCCTAGTTAAATTGACCCCTTTAAAAACAGAAATATATTGGGACTGGGAGAAGGTATCCACAAGGGAAGGGATCCTTTTTGATTTAATATTGTTGTGACCAACCAAGGGATTGAATAAAGAAAGGGAGCGAGTTCATCATTCCTCCAATGCAACCAAAGCTAACCCCACCCCTGTGAGTGAAGGTATCCCCAAAGATATAAGGCAGAACAGGAACACTGGAAGAGCACACACTAGGCAGAGCACTTTAAAAATGACGAGGGGATTTTCACAGTAACTTCATTGCAGTGTTAATGTAAACCTACTTGTGATACTAATAAATAAAAAAAAGGAGCCTCAAAACCCTGCTGAGTGAGCAGGAGGTCGGGCTGTCTGAAACCTTCTTTTCACTTTTCCCAGAGATTCTAGGAAAGTCTTCAAATGGGTACCCCATTGAAGAGAAAACTGCTGTAATAACTTTGAAGGCGACTTGCTGTGGTTCCAAGTTAGAAAGGGGTTTATTCCCAACAACATTTATATATGTACAAACAAGAGTCTGACAGAACTGCAATACACGTTAACTCTCTTCTCCTCCCTGGCTCCAACTTAGGTTCTTTCATGACCCAGGACACATGTCCTTGCACCCGATATGCTTGGCTTCGCGTGCTGCCTCTCCATAGGGTCCAGCCAATCATGTGGCCTTCATTTATCGCCCCCCCCCCCGCCCCCTCTTAGGGGCCATGTTACCACACTCCTGCTCCCCCTAATTCCTGAGTTCACCTATGAATGAAACAAAAGGAACACCATTCAACATAGGCATGTAAGTTACAACAGGCATCAGGAATACCCCAGGAAAAACTCATCATAAGTTCAGTCAGTCAGGAGACTTCAGGACCCTGGTAGAATGTCTCAGTTTTGTGTTGTACTCCTTGGGAAGTGATGAATCTGGACAGATGGTCGCAAAAGATAAACTTATCAGTGCGGGGTCGAGATCCTCCTCAGTAGCTACTGTCTCCTCGGCTACAGAAACTGCTGGTTGCTCCAGTTCCACATTTCGAACAGGGATCCTTTTCTCAGCAACCAATAAACCCGAATCTACTGTAGGGATCGCCTGTTTAATCCCCTGTATCAAGCCAAGTTTCCTTCCTCAAATGATCCACATGTTTCTTGACACGATGACCTTGTATTTCTATAACATAGGAGACTTGTCTTTCCACAATTTTCCCAGCCACCCATGTCATTCCTGTTGTGAAGTTTCTGGCCAGAATTAAATCATCAGAATTTTACTGCCTCGCCCACCACAGAATTGGAGCTGGTGAAGGGCGGACAATGTCACGGAAATGTCCATTGACCTTGGGCTGGAATTTCCGGTCTGTGGCGAGGCCATAGAATCCCGCCATCTGTCTCTTTTTCTCGAGTCATGATTTTCTTTCTCGAAGCTTATCCAGTCTCCATTCTCCGTGCCAAATCTGAGAATATCATATCCAACTGTGTCCGTAAGCAGTGGCCCATTAGTAATTAGGCTGGCATGACCCCTGTGGTTGCATTTGCCGTGATATTGTATGACAACAAGAAACTATCCACATGTTGATGTAAAGGCCTATGAACTTGTTTTTTCATCAATGATTTGAATGTTTGTACAGCTTGTTCTGCTAACCCATTGAAGGCTGGGTGGAAAGGTGCTGGCCTAACATGGCGAATAGCATTTGATTTGACAATTTTTGAAATTGCTCCACTGTGAATGACATGCCATTGTCTGACACAAAGATCCTTGACATGCCATGAATAGCAAATATCTGCCTTAACTTGTCAGTGGTGACAGTGGCCATTGTAGACTTTAGAATGTGCATAAACAAAGATGAAAAACATACTTCCCATGGACAGCCCTGCAAAGACTAAAGGGCGGCACGGTAGCACTGTGGTTAGCACTGCTGCTTCACAGCTCCAGGGTCCCGGGTTCGATTCCCGGCTCGGGTCACTGTCTGTGTGGAGTTTGCACATTCTCCTCGTGTCTGCGTGGGTTTCCTCCGGGTGCTCCGGTTTCCTCCCACAGTCCAAAGATGTGCGGGTTAGGTTGATTGGCCAGGTTAAAAATTGCCCCTTAGAGTCCTGAGATGTGTAGATTAGCGGGTAAATATGTGGGGGTAGGGCCTGGGTGGGATTGTGGTCGGTGCAGACTCGATGGGCCGAATGGCCTCCTTCTGCACTGTAGGGTTTCTATGATTCTATGATTTACTCTTTCCCATGGCCTACCTGGCCATTCCCAAGGATTCATATTCTGATAGTGGCAATGCCTGTTGGACTTCACAACTGGGACATTGACTGACCATTCTTTTGATTTCTTTATTGATTCCCAGCCACAAAACATGACTTTGGGAGAGTGCTTTCATCCTGCTTCAATAAAAGCCATCTCTCTTGGGGTGGCACTATAACACGAGCCCCCCACAATAACACACCGTCCTCACATCTGTTCTTCTCTGCTGGTAAGGTAGTTCTGACTTATCATATTGTCACCCTTGCATCACCATCTTCTTAACTTTTGATAATACTGGGTTTCTTTCAGTCCAAGTTTTTATGTGTTTAGCTGAGACTGGCAAAGTCACTATCAGGTGCAGCGCCAACGCCATCTCTTATGAGACTGATGGTGAAGGTACTGTCTGCGGCAAAGGAAAACGGCTGAGTGCATCCACATTTGCCATTTGTGTCCCTGGGTGAAGCTGGAATGTATAATTGTATGCTGCTAGCAAAAGAGCCCATCTCTGTACCCATACAGAGGCAATTGTCAGCACTGGTTTATCCTCTCTGAATAAACACAACAATGGTTTTTGATCTGATACTAAAAAACAGAGCTGAACTTTGACTGTTGTGGGGAAATTTCAAAAGATGGCCAATTGTGTCTTAAACTAAGACAATATAAAACTCACAAGGCAAACATCTCTGTGCAAAGACGTAACAAAATTTATTTAAGAAATAAGACATAGAACAAACAAACAAACGTACAGCTGACCGGAGACTCACGAAGGATTAAATAGCTCTGGGAATAGAATGACAGAACCTCTCCAAAAGTTCTGAAGTACAGATCAGTTATAGTTTTTTTCTAATCAATAGTTCCACCTTTCATTAGCTTAAAATCAATTTCATTTAATAGTTATACATCAATATAAATCTCTGTCTCGTACCTCACCAACCATATGATACTTAATAGCATGGGGATAACTTATTTGTCCAACTTAGTCCGGACGTGTCTCCCTTTTTGGGTCTGACTATTTCCCCATTCGCTGGTAATGGCAAATGCTACCATGAGGTCAAAGTGGATGTTCCCATCGATTCACTATCAAGTTGAATAGACATGTGTTCCTGCGTCCAGGGGCATATCTATCCTTGTGTCTGGGCAGTGAATGCATCTATTCATTAATGTTGTAAAATACGTTCCCTTATAGGAATCCTCCTGATTAGATTGCTGCTGATTAACAGGTTCCCAGACTTCTGGTTTTAAACTAATGATATTTACCACCATGCCTTTTGGTAACTTTGCTTGGCTAAAGTGAACATTACTTTTAAAATATCATAGAATATCATAAACTATCAGCATATATGTTTTGAAATCATAACTACTTGTCTTACTACATCCACATATGTGTAAACTGTTTGTGTTAGCTGTCTTAAGAATCATTTAACTCCTTACTGATCTCTTGTCCTCTGAGAGACTGCATTCTGCCTGTGAATCTTATTAGCTAGTTAGAAATCTCCTTCCACGTGAACACACCCCTCACAAGATATAAGTATATTTCTTAAAGGCACAGTATCATCGCACTAAGGAGCAGCAGTCTCAGTGGTTTTGTGCTGATCAGTAAGTAAGGATATTAAAGAATATGTATCTAACTCAGGGAATTGGAGTTAAGGTACTGACCATCCATACTGGAACAGAATCAAATGGCTGAATAGCCTACTCCTGTTCCGATATTGTTTCATAACATAAGTTTATATTTTACTGGGAGGCGACCAGTTGCAGGTTTCAGAATTTTCCAGAAATTCAGGAGTGGTGTTTTTCTGTAATTGATAACAATGGCGGCACGGTAGCACAGTGGTTAGCACTGCTGCTTCACAGCTCCAGGGTCCCGGGTTCGATTCCCGGCTCGGGTCACTGTCTGTGTGGAGTTTGCACATTCTCCTCGTGTCTGCGTGGGTTTCCTCCGGGTGCTCCGGTTTCCTCCCACAGTCCAAAGATGTGCGGGTTAGGTTGATTGGCCAGGTTAAAAATTGCCCCTTAGAGTTCTGAGATGTGTAGGTTAGCGGGTAAATATGTGGGGGTAGGGCCTGGGTGGGATTGTGGTCGGTGCAGACTCGATGGGCCGAATGGCCTCCTTCTGCACTGTAGGGTTTCTATGATTTCTATGTTTGGTGCATTGCATCTTTCACTCTCTGTGAGGGACAGCAGGGGAATTCCTTTTTAACATACTGTCATTTATAACCCATCCAGGCAAAACATACTTCACCATCTAACTTGGAAGAACCTTTGGATGAACAGTCAGCATTGCCGAGATTCTGATATGCAAATCTGATTTGTGTCTTGCTCAATGAGAAAAGGAGATAGCTTTAATTGTCAATGGGGATATTTTAATACCTGAAAATCAAACTGAAAATGGTGAGTGATTCTGATTTTTCAGTTTCTATATGAGCCTAACTGGTAAAAAATTCTCAAAATCTTTATGTCTGTCATTCTTTCTTTCTCTCTCACTTTCTCTCTCACACACCCTCCCCTTGCAGTAGCTGCAGCCTGTGACTGGCCTGCACTATGTGGCCATGTGAAACTCTGGGGTTTAAGGTGACCATTGACAACTCTGAGCAAGGATTTCAGAAGGCCCCATTATCAGTCTCTATTACTTCAGCATCTTCAGATTCAGCCTGTCCTTTGCCCATTTTCCCATCTGTGACAGAGGGGAATGGCAGTTGGGTCATGCTGATCGACAGCACCACCCTCTATGTAGTTCTACATGTCACCACATGCCTATTAATAGTCGGTATGTCAACAAATTAAATGTCTGCATTGACATTAGAGAAGCTTCTATCAAAGACTGTCTCCATATCTTGAAACTTGTCCGAAGAAGAGAAAATCATGGAACCCAAGGGCTGTAGGGTACCACATAGAACAACGTTGAACTTTGACACTGAAATAGCTGTTCAACTCAGCCAGTCTACACAGACAGTGGTAGTGGTTCTAATCCCATATACCTGTAGTCTGAGGGTAATAATATTTTACTGTAAATGTCCCTGGAGTTGCAATAAGCCCTGTGGTGAGCTGTGCTGTCGCTTTTCAGGATTAAGCTGAAGGACGTGGCATGCTTGGAGATAAAGTTTGGTCCACTCCCCTGCTTCCCACTTAGACTTTCTGTAGTGTGCACTCATAAAGGGAAAGAGAAACCAGTGTTGTGTTAATCTGTCCCCAATAAGGATATGACATGTAGAATTCAGCTAAATGAGTGGCATAATCCTTTTTAAACCTGTGGTTCATTGACAACAAATGAAGGGCAACTAAGGATGGGCAATAAATGCTGGCCTAGCCAGCGATGCCCACATCCCGTAAATGAATAATAAATAAATTAATAAACCACAATTTTACTACCAAACCTGATCAGACATCTCTTGCATCCTCTCTGCTTCCTAGAGAGCCACTTCTACAAATGCCGCAGTTATATGCAGACTTGGGAATCCCCTTTTCATGCATGCTCTTGTTAGTTGCAGTTATCCTGCAAAATGAAGCACTTGAATTTGTGATAGGAAACACTGTTGTTATGACAGTAATATACATCATGTCATTGCAGTACATGGAAGGAGTCAAAGGGAGCAGCAGTTGAGAAAACGATAGGAAATGAATTGCTGAGAAGAGTACAATGGTGGATTAAGAGTAATCATATAAAGCTTGTCAAAACTGTAACATCATTATGAATGGGAAGGAAATCTGCATGGCATTCATTGTTAATACATTAGATTCAATGATGTAACAATAATCAGTACAAATTCTCATCTAGGCAAATTTCCGATTGTAGTCATTCTATTCCAGAAAATCAATAGGTGAAGGAAGATTCTGGAGCCAACCTTTACTCACTCTTACATTACAATGAAACATTACAAGCATCCATCTCTTAACTCAACCACACTTCAACTTCAATGAGTGTCTCTAGTTCTGCTGATTGAAATCTTAATTAATGCCCTCTACCTGCATATAATTAAACACAATTGATACACAATTAACAAGTAGATTTGTCTTTGTAAATTTTACCAAATCCTAGATTTCAAAAGATGGTGTGAGAACCCACCACACTCAAGGTTCAGTAAGTAGTTTCATGATTTCATATACAGGAGAAACATGACTTTCAGCATTAATATTTTTGACTTAATAATAGCTGTTGAATATTACTTCCATTTAATCATTAGTAGCTGTTTTTGACCTCTGCTACATACCTTGGTGTTGCTGGCAAAATAAATATGGAAAACATAGGCTGACAATGTAGAGAGAATTTTTAATAAGCTATCATTAAATAATGTTTTACTGATGTGTGTTCATGGCTATCCTCACTGATAAAATAATGAATTTGAAATATGCAAGTTTCTGTACAATCTTAAGTACTAACTTGCACTGTGAAATCAATATTTTGTGACAAATACATTAACTTTCAAATATATAAATGTGTATAAAAATGATGCAGCAATATGTAGGACTATCTATATATTAAAAAAAAGCATAGTAAACATTCTGAAACCAGGTTTTTCCCTTCAATGGAGTTCTGGGTCTATAATTTTTGTGAGGTAAAATCACGAGGAGTGGTCCTTTTAATAGAAAACGTTTGTATTTAAATATAGAAAATGATTAATAACACTAACTTCTCTTTTCAATTTATTTGTAATGCTTCTCTAGGCACAAGGATCATCACTGATTTTACTGTTCTTCCTCTTTCTGCTCAACTTTGTTGTAAAACTGCTTGCAACTGGCTGGATTCCCAGAAGCCTCCCATGTGACGTGAGTGTACAGGACAATGGCTCCTCTATTCAATTAGATTGTAGAAACCATCACCTTCGCAGAGTACCAGTGAACATTCCTTCCAATGCAACCAGCCTAAATCTAGCAAATAACCAGATCACAAATATTTCCAATTGTTCCTTCTCCAAGTTACAAAACCTAACCAAAATAGAGTTAAGTCGGAACACTCCACCCGGAAAGAACATGGCTATAGCAGAAGACAGCTTCTCCGCCTTGACAAAACTGCAAGAATTATACCTAGATGAAAACCATCTCCTCCTAGTGCCTAAGAAACTTCCATCGAGTTTGCAATTGCTCAGTCTTAATGGCAATAAGATTCTAAACATAACAAAAGAGAATTTACCAAACCTATCAAGCATAGAAACACTTCATTTGTCACAAAACTGTTACCATCAGAGGCCTTGCAACATGGCCAACCATATAGGTGACGGGGCATTTTCAAGTAGCAACAAACTGAAGATTCTCACACTTGACTTAAATAATTTAACTTCTGTCCCTCGAAACCTGCCAGAAACTTTAAGTTCATTATATCTCCGTAAGAACAGAATTCAAACCATTAACCAAGAGGATTTTCATCATCTGAGTGATCTAGAATTCCTTGACCTAACTGGAAACTGCCCCAGGTGTTACAATGCTCCTTACCCATGTGAACCCTGCCCCGGAAATAACTCCATTCACATACATCCTTATGCTTTTCAAAAGCTTCCAAAGTTACAGACATTAATCCTTTCCAGCAACTGCCTTCGTAAAATTCAGAGTAGCTGGTTTCAGAACTTTACTAGCTTGAAGGTCCTGCACCTTGAACTGAACTTCTTAGTTGGCGAAATTGCCACTGGGGACTTTTTAAACTACTTACCCAGATTAGAAGAACTTGACTTGTCATTCAACTACAAAATAACATCATATGCAGACCAAATCGTCCTTTCAAGAAACTTTATCAAATTAGTCTCCTTGAGGCAATTACGCATTGAAGGATATGTATTCAAAGAACTCAAATCACAAGATCTAGCACCACTGTACAGACTCAGCAATCTTACCGTTCTCAACCTCGCTACAAACTTCATTAAACAAGTAGACTTAACAATCTTTAAACACCTTCCATCGCTAAAGGTAATAAACCTTTCAGAGAATAGGATATCACCTGCATCAAATGATGGAAATCTTCTGTGTGGTTCATTGTACAATGGTAAACATCTTCCTTATATAGAATCTAGTTTAAAGGATTCATATTTACTATCCGGAAATAGCAATCCGGCATATGAATCCCTTCACAATGATGGTGATACTTTCGATGTCTGTCAATCTTATGGGAAGACATTGGATTTGAGTTTGAACAATATTTTCTTCATCACCCCAGAGCAGTTTAAAGGCTTTGAAGACATCAAGTGCCTGAATTTGTCAGCAAATGCAATTGGGCAAGCTTTAAACGGTACTGAGTTTGCATCCTTGCCCAATTTGAAATATTTAGATCTTTCTTTTAATCGACTCGATCCAGCTTATGATAATGCTTTTAAAGAACTCTGGCAACTGGAAGTGTTGGACTTGAGCTACAACCAACACTACTTTGTTGTTGAGGGTGTCACACACAAATTAGGTTTTATTGAAAACCTTAAATATTTGAAAGTGTTAAACTTAAGCTACAATGCCATCTTTACATTGACAGAGTCAAGATTGAACAGTGATTCTTTGGAAGTTTTGGAATTCCAAGGGAATTTCCTGAAGACCTTATGGAGTAGGGAGGACAGTAGATATATAGGCTTATTTAAAAATCTAATTAATTTAACATATCTTGATTTATCTTACAATCAACTTCAACAAATCCCAACTGATGTTTATGAAAACTTACCCCGTAATTTGTCATATTTGTCTTTGAGCCATAACAGTTTAAATGTGGTTAATTGGGATAAACTACAGTTCTTGAAGAATCTGCTGACCTTAGATGTGAGCAACAATAAATTAACCGTTGCCCCAGATAGACTATATAATAGCACCACATCCCTCCAAAAACTTTTACTGAGTAGAAATCAAATTTCTCAACTTCCAGTAAGCTTCCTTACGTTAGCAAACCGAATAAGATATCTTGATTTAAGCTATAACAAAATTAAGACATTAACTCCGTCAGTTTTCCCAGCAAGTGAACAGCTTCACCTGGAAGTGCTGGTTTTAAGAGGAAATCCTTTTCATTGCACTTGTGAACTTGCACCATTTATCGCATGGATTAATACCTGTGACCTGGACATTCCTCAATTGGCCACTGATGTTACCTGTGAATCACCTGAAAATCATCGCGGAGACAGCATTGTTCTCCTTGATCAGCACACGTGTACACTGGATAATGTTGCAGCTTCATTAAGTTTGGCTTCTGCCATGATCATTTTTAGCACCGTGTTTGTAGCAGTGATCCATCATTTGTATTACTGGGACATGTGGTATTTTTACAATTTCTGCAGTGCTCGGTTGAAAGGGTATCACTCTCTTAAAGAGCAGGACTGTTCATATGATGCATTTATTGCTTACGACACTTCAGACCTGGCTGTGACAGACTGGGTTGTCAATGAACTATTAGTTCACTTGGAAGGTAAAGAAGAAAGGCGACTTTCCCTGTGTTTGGAAGAGAGAGATTGGGAGTTAGGAAAGCCAGTTGTCGACAATCTTTCCCACAGTATACACATGAGCAAAAAGACTATGTTTGTGCTTACAAGGAGTTATGTCAAGAGAGGAACCTTCAAAACCGCCTTTTATATGGCTCACCAAAGACTCCTGGATGAAAATGAAGATGTAATCCTGCTGGTTCTGTTGGAGCCTGTTTTAATCAACTCAAGGTATCTGAAACTGAGGAAGAGGCTATGTAGCAGCTCTGTGTTACATTGGCCTAAAAACCTTAATTCTCAAGGCTTTTTCTGGCAATGCTTAAGAAATGCAACAGCTACAAACAATCGGTCAAGATTCAACACAATTGCAGAATTCACTTAACTCCAGTTGAACTGTTTTTCACTTTTATCCACATAATGTACAATCTCTAATCAGGTAAGCTGTAACTTGCTTGGCTATCCATCTACAGGTATGGCTTGACCATCTTAAGCTCAACCACAGAACCATAGTTTCTTTCCAAAACCAAATTACCCCAGCACTATGGTTAACCTAGAGAGCAAGACTGAGTCTAAATTTCTCATCTGCCGTGTTGATAATGAGTCATCAAGTTGTTTCTCCTGGCTATCTCATTTAGTTCCCACCATTGTCACTGTGAGAAGCTGAAGAATTTCTTCCTGTGTGTTCAAAATTAAGACATTCCTCTTCCAACTCTACTGACCAAAGCAGTTTTCCATCTGAGAACTGAGCAGTTTCACTCCCATCTGCCCTCCCACTATCTCAAAATTTACTTTGGCCTTTAAATATGCCACCTAACCCCTCAATTTCCTCTCATTGCAATTCTTGAACACTTCCTTTCCATTACCATTTCAATGAAATGTCACCAGCCCGATTCCTTTCTCCAGCCTGGTCCTTATAACCTTCAAAATGGCAGCTCGTACCGTTCCTTTTCAAATCACACTGCAACCTTTCAAAATATTGATCTGCCTACAATCTTCCCTTTCTTTCTAAAATCCTGAAATGCATCGGTGTTTTGCAATTGCAATCTCTCCCTCCTACTTGTGGTGACCCACTGTAACTACGTATTATATGCCTGGACACACCCCTGCTGCGCCTGACCTGAGACTCCTCCATTTCCACCTGATCGAGGTATAAAGGTAACGGTTCCTCCCCTCTGCCTCAGTCTGGGCCAGGCTAGCTACAAGGGTGTGTTCCAGTTCTTTGCGATTAAAAGCCTGTTTTATTTCACACTCGCTGGAGTCCTCGTGAATTGATGGTGCATCAATTTTAATCACAAAGAAAACAAAAATCACAGGATGGAACAAATTTTGAAGCCCGACAAGTTAGACCTGGACCCTCAAGCGGTGAGAGCTTCCAACAGCTTCGAACACTGGCTGACGGGCTCTGAAGCCTTCCTCGAAGCCTCCGCTGTCGTCCAGTCCGAAACAGACAAGCTGCACGTGCCCCACGCCTGGGTAAGCGACGTGGTTTATTCCACCATCCGCGACGCTGAGACGTACAGGGACGCGATAGAGCTCCTAAAGAGCCAGTATAGCAAACAGACGAACGAAGTCTACGCCAGACACCTTTTGGCTACTCGAAGACAACGGCCGGGAGAATCGAGTGCACAATTTCTCCGTGAACTACGGGTACTCGGCAGGGCCTGTAATTGCAAGGCTGTATCCGTCGCGCAGTACACGGAGGACTTAATCCGTGATGCCTATGTTACAGGCATCGCGTCCAACTACATTCGGCAGCGACTGCTGGAGCAGGGTGGGCTGGACCTACCAAAAACAGTGGCGCTTGCAGAATCTTTAGAAGTGGCCTCCCGTATCCTCGAGGCTTACTCACCCGACCACGCGGTTGCATCATGGGCACCACGGCCGCTGCCACCCCAGTATCTAGGAGGGCTGCAGACTTACGCCACACCGCGCCTCACCAACGACTCGGCTGCTGCGGCTGTTGCAGGTCCGAAGTGTTATTTTTGCAGCCTGGGGAAGCACCCCTGACAACGCTGCCCGGCGAGGGAGGTGTTCTGCTCTGGGTGCGGGAAGAAGGGCCACTATGCCAAGGTCTGCAGGGCAAAGTCGTCCTCGAAGCCCAACAGTGCCGCGTGCAACCCACGGGAGCCGCCATTTTGGATGCCATCGGCCGCGTGTGAGACAAGGGGGCCGCCAATTTGGACGCTGACAACTGCAGTCGACCACCCACTAGGATCAACGGCGGCATCCATCCAGCTGGATCAATCTCATCCTCATCAACTCGCCAGGTCTATGATGGACATCAAGGTAAACGGCCACGTAGGAAATTGTTCGTTCGACTGCGGGAGTACGGAGAGCTTTATCCACCCTGATACGGTGAGCCGCTACACCCTTTCTGTGCGGCCAGTTAAACAAACAATTTCCTTAGCCTCAAAGTCCCGCTTGGTGGATGTCCTCGGGTGCTGCGTGGTGACCCTGATGGTTCGGGGCACTGAGTATGAGAATTTCAGGCTCCTGGTGCTGCCACACCTCTGCACTCCTGTACTCCTGGGGCTCAATTTCCTGACCCATCTTCGGAGCGTCACGTTGCAGTACAACGGGCCTCTTCCCCCGCTCTCCGTCTGCAACCCGCAGTTCCTAGACTGCCCACCGTGCACCACCTGCAGCCTCTCGACCCTTCAAGTCACCCCTCCCTCGCTGTTCGAACACCTCACCCCCAAGTGTAAGCCCATTGCCACCAAGAGCAGACGGTACAGTGCGGGGGACAGGACCTTCATCAGGTCCGAGGTAAAGCGGCTCCTGAAAGAGGGGATCATTGAGGCTAGTACTAGCCCCTGGAGAGCACAAGTGGTGGTGGTCAAAACTGGGGAGAAACACCGCATGGTCATCGATTACAGTCAGACCATTAACCGGTACACGCAGCTGGACACGTACCCCCTTCCTCACATATCTGATATGGTCAATCAGATTGCGCAATATCGGGTGTTCTCCACCATTGACCTTAAATCGGCTTATCACCAGCTCCCCATCCGCCCGGAGAACCGCCAATATACTGCTTTCGAGGTGGATGGCCGCCTCTATCACTTCCTTAGGGTCCCCTTCGGCGTCACCAATGGGGTCTCGGTTTTCCAGCGTGCTATGGACCGAATGGTGGACCAGAACGGGCTGCAGGCCACCTTCCCGTACCTGGATAATGTCACCAGCTGCGGCCACGATCAGCAGGACCACGACGCAAACCTCAATAAATTCCTCCACACAGCCACTCTCCTTAATCTGACCTACAATAAGGAGAAGTGCGTTTTCCACACACGCCGCCTTGCCATCCTTGGGTATGTGGTGGAAAACGGGGTCATCGGTCCCGATCCTGACCGCATGCGTCCCCTCCTGGAACTTCCCCTTCCCGCCAGCCTCAAAGCACTGAGGAGATGCCTGGGCTTCTTCTCGTACTACGCCCAGTGGGTCCCTAATTATGCAGATAAGGCCCGTCTGCTTATTAAATCCACCTCTTTTCCCCTGATGGGAGAGGCCAGCCTGGCCTTCGACCGCATCAAAGCGGACATCGCAAAGGCCACGATGCACGCTGTGGATGAGTCCATCCCATTTCAGGTGGAGAGCGATGCGTCTGACTTCACCCTGGCCGCCACCCTCAACCAGGCGAGCAGACCCGTGGCCTTCTTCTCACAAACCCTCGAAGGCTCGGAAATTCGGCACTCCTCTGTCGAGAAGGAGGCTCAGGCCATCGTCGAAGTGGTGCGACACTGGTGCCACTACTTAGCTGGCAAACAGTTCACTTTGCTCACTGACCAACTTTCTGTGGCTTTTATGTTCAACAACGCGCAGAGGGGCAAGATTAAGAACGATAAGATACTGAGATGGAGGATTGAGCTCTCCACCTACAATTATGATATCTTATATCGGCCCGGGAAGCTCAATGCGCCTCCAGACGCTCTGTCTCGCGGAACATGTGCCAGTGCGCAAGTGAACCAGCTACAGACTCTCCACTATGACCTCTGTCACCCAGGAGTCACCAGGCTCTATCACTTTATTAAAGCCCGTAACCTGCCCTATTCCGTTGAGGACGTCCGGTCTATAACCAGACACTGCCAGGTCTGCGCGGAGTGTAAGCTGCACTTCTATCGGCCGGACAGAGCACACCTCATCAAAGCCACCCGCCCCTTTGAACGCCTCAGTATTGATTTCAAAGGGCCCCTCCCTTCTTCTGACCGCAACATCTATTTCCTCAACGTTATAGATGAGTACTCCCGATTCCCTTTTGCCATTCCCTGCCCGGATATGACTTCAGCCACGGTTGTCAGGGCCCTGCACAGCCTCTTCACCCTGTTCGGTTTCCCTAGCTACATCCATAGCGACCGGGGATCCTCCTTCATGAGTGATGAACTGCGTCAGTACCTGCTCGCTAAAGGCATAGCCTCGAGTAGGACTACCAGCTACAACCCCAGGGGTAACGGACAGGTAGAGAGGGAGAATGCGACAGTCTGGAAGGCTGCTACTAGCGCTACGGTCTAAAGGTCTTCCAGTCACCCGCTGGCAAGAAGTCCTCCCCGATGCACTGCACTCAATTAGGTCACTCCTGTGTACGGCTACCAATGCCACCCCTCATGAGCTGATGTTTGTTTTCCCCAGGAAGTCCTCCTCGGGGATCTCACTACCGTCGTGGCTGACATACCCAGGCCCGGTTCTGCTCCGGAGGCATGTGCGGCCTCATAAGTCGGACCCCCTGGTCGAAAGGGTCCAACTCCTCCACGCCAACCCCCAATATGCCGATGTGGCGTACCCCGATGGGCGGGAGGACACGGTCTCTATCTGGGACCTGGCGCCTGCCTATGACCATCCACCTCACATCCCTAGACCCCTCCGTTGTTCAGGTAGCACCAGGTCCGCTTACTTCTCTGTCCCCCGTGTACAGCTCGCCTGAGCCCCCGGAGTCACCGCACAGGACCCGATCGGAAGGGACGATGGCGGACTCGAGCGGTTTCACCCTGCCACCTGAAACACCACCACAACCGGTACTACGGTGGTCACAGCGACGGATCAAACCGCCCGACAGGCTGAACCTGTGAGGGGTCGACGTCTTACTTCAGCCGTGACTTTTGTACATATTGTTCCACCCATCTCACCCCCGCCGGACTCTTTTTTTTAAACAGGGGGTGAATGTGGTGACCCACTGTAATTACATGTTATATGCCTGGACACACCCCTGCTGCGCCTGACCCGAGACTCCTCCCTTTCCACCTGATCGAGGTATAAAGGTGACTGTTCCTCCCCTCTGCCTCAGTCTGGACCAGGCTAGCTACAAGGGTGTGTTTCCAGTTCTTTGTGATTAAAAGCCTGTTTTATTTCACACTCGCTATAGTCCTCGTGACTTGATGGTGCATCACGACTAAACCCCATTTGAAGGCCACCAAACAGACTTCTTCCTTACTCACAGCACTGAGACAGCCCTGATCAAACTCAGCAATGTGTCACTACAATTCTATTTTCCATCTTCCATGCTTAAACTGCCTACTTTGTCCAACTCCCCTCCACCTTTCCCCTGGTTCAATTTGTGCTTGTTGCTTCATTGGTAGTATTTCATCTCAGGTGGTTTCTTCTCGCATGCCTACATTATCATCTGTGACATCTTTGCTACACCTCGCTTTATCATTTACATCCAAATTCTTAAAGACATAAGCCAGAATTTTCTGATCGATGATGCCAGTAGAATTCTCTGATCCCGCTGCAGTGAATGGAGTTTTGGCTGAGTGACAATTTCTCTGTGTTCGCTTGCAATTGCAAAGAGTAAATGCAGATAAAGATAAAAAGATGTTAAAGATGAGGACTGGAATTCCCATTGACAGCGGCGGGACCAGAGAATCCCGCCGTTAGCAAACAATGCGCGGGAAACATGTGGCTGGGAGGCTGGAGAATTTCGCCCAAGATTTCAATCTCTGAGAGATAATGGCTGAAATTCTTTGGCTGTTCACACCCTGTCGCTGCTGCCAGCGAGAACAGAGAATTTTGCGCTCAGCCAAATTTCCATTCACAGCAGCGGGACTGGAGAATCCCAGCCACAGCCAAGGTCGGAAAATCCAGCCCATTATTGTGGGCCCATTCCTTGAATTCCTTCTTTCTGAAGTGAGGGGGTTAAAACTTGTGGCTTGGTACACTGGCTGCAATGGCTTCTTCAGTCGACTATTTGGAGGTTTACCTTTTCAACCAGACTCATCAGGTTAACAGATTTTTGGGAGACTAAGAAGGTTTCCTACTTAATTAATTATAGCACTTGTAGCTTGCTTGGACTCTTTCAACAGAATAGCAGTTGACTTCTTAGTACTCTTTGGCCTTCCTCAGCCAAGAACCTTCTCTTATGTTGCTTCTCAGAGTTTCCCCTGGGGTTCTGCACACAAAATGTCTGTTCTTCAACAGACATTACGCAGTTCCAAAACTTAAAATGGCTGCTATGTTAATTTCGATAAAACTTTGCTCCGCCAGGCAAAGCAGTTAATTATGTTGAGATCCTTTGGAGTTCCTTTCTGTCTCCTGTTCCCTTAAAGGTTCTAGAATTCAATGCACATTCCTGGATGAATATTTGCATTTTTAATGACTCTTTGTAACCAGCTCTAGAGTTACAAGCTGACGATGTTTGAATAAACACCAGAAGATGTTGTCTGTTAAAAGGCTTTTAAACTCAATGTAAAGGTTTGAACACAGAAGTGTGCATTTGAAACCATTGTCTTTAAAATCTGTAATACCATAATTACATGTACATGATGATGGTAATTCAACCATTCAACTTAATTTGAGTTTACCTATTGTTCAGTAAAATGAGGGGAAGTTGTAATACTGGTGCACTGACAATTTAAAATTTTCAAGTAAGCAATTCTGAAAGTACTTCATTTGTTTTATTTCATTTGTGTTGCTTTGTTTGCTTGATGCTGTCTTAATAAAACAAAAATGTCCTTTTTACTGAGTGCGACATTTCATTTGAATTTAGCGATGAAAAGGAAGATCCTGATATTGGAATGTGTTTCCAAGTGATAATGGTGAATCTTAGGCTAATGGAAGATGATCAGCACCCACTGGTGGTCTCTAGAACTAATTACAAGCAAGTTTCCACACTGGGCCAGTTTATTGGTATATCTGTTTTTGAAGTTTTTAAGGTTTATTTATTAGCGTCACAAGTAGGCTTACATTAACACTGCAGTGAAGTTACTGTGAAAATCCTCTAGTCGCCACACTCCGGCACCTGCTCAGATACACTGAGGGAGAATTTAGCATGGCCAATGCACCTAACCAGCATGTCTTTCGGACTGTGGGAGGAAACCTACACAGATACGGGGAGAATGTGCAAACTCCATACACAGTAAGGAGTCTAACAACACCAAATTAAAGTCCAACAGGTTTATTTGGTTTGCTACCAAATAAACCTGTTGGACTTTAACCTGGTGTTGTTAGACTCCTTACTGTGTTTACCCCAGTCCAACGCCGGCATCTCCACATCAAACTCCATACAGACAGTGACCCAAGCCGGGAATCAAACCCAGGTCCCTGGCACTGTGAAGCAGCAGTGCTAACCACTGTGCTACCGTGTTGCTGGTATTTTCACTGTGCTTGAAGATTTTTGTGACCTGACCTTCTTGCACATGTTCAGTCAGGTCCCTTGACCCCGGCTGCTGCAGCAATGGGTCAGCACGGCCATCCAGGTGGAAGATTGACAAGCGTAGGAGAAAATGGACAAAGATGGCATGGCGACTTCTTATAAAATTAGCTGCAGTATTGGGGTAAGTATTTAAAGGCCTCAACTCTTTGCGTGAATGTGTATCATAGAATCCTACATTACAGAAGGAGGCCATTCGGCCCATTGAGTCAGCACCGACCACAATCCTACCCAGGCCCTATCCCCATAACCCCATGTATTTACCCTAGCTAGTCCCCCTGACACTAAGGGGCAATTTAGCATGGCCAATCCACCCAACCCGCACATCTTTTGACTGTTGGAGGAAACCGGAGCACCCAGAAGAAACCTACACAGACACGGGGAGAACGTGCAGACTCCACACAGTGACCCAAGCCAGGAATCAAACCCAGGTCCCTGGAACTGTGAGGCAGCAGTGCTAACCACTGTATCACCATACCGTGAGTGAGCGAGTGAGTGTAAATGGTTGATGGGTAGTCAAGTGGGGGGTAGTTGTGTGGGGGGCAGTGTTAGTTGAGAGGATGTTTCTTCTTGTGGGAGAATCTAGAACTAGGGGTCACTGTTTAAAAATAAGGGGCTGCCCATTTAAGACAGAGATGAGGAGAAACATTTTCTCTTAGAGGGTCTTGAGTCTTTGGGACCTCTCTTCCTCAAAAGGCGGTGGAAATAATTTCTTTGAATATTTTAAAGGCAGAGCTAGAGAGATTCTTGATAAGCAAGGGGGTGAAAGGTTATCAGGGGTAGGTGGGAATGTGGAGTTGATGATACAGTCAGATCAACACCATCCTACTGAATGGCAGAGCAGATGTGAAGGGCTGAGTGGCCTACTCCTGCCCCTAATTCAAATGTTTGTATATTAGTTTGGTGGGAAATTTAATATCTAGATGTCCTTGTTTTACGTATCCAACCCTCCCGATTTTCCTTGGCTTTTGACGGGCACCAATACTTGCTAGTTTGCCTGCACCAGTTGTTGTTTTTTTCTTTCTATCCTATTCATCTAGATACAACCAAAGGTTTCATTTGCTTTGTTTTAATGGTCTCATCCACCTTGTACCATACTGAGCTTGACTTGTGACCTTTTTGCCCAAACTGAATTGGAATGTTATCTGTGACGAGGGCATGCTAAAGAAAGACAGCTTCACCTCTCTGATCAAAGACAGCAAGGAGTATACCTGGATGAAAACCACTTCTGCCAATTCACTCAGAGACCAATTGCTCTGCCTCAATGACAGTAAGATTTTAAATATAACAAAAGAGAATCTACCAAAGCTGTTAAACATTGAAACACTTCACTCACCACAAAACTGTTACCTTCGCAATCCTTCAATTGTTTCTATTTATGTAGATGATTCTTAAGTGACAACAAACTGAAGATCCTCACTTTTGGCGAGGACAATTTAACTTATTTTCCTTACAGTCTACCAGAAGGTTTTGGGTTTTTATGTCTCCATAGAAACAGGATTTGAACACTAAACCTGGACAATTTTAAGCATCTGGTTGATCTGGAATTCCTTGACTTCAATAGAAAAGGCCCCAGATCCTGCTCCTTATGCTTGTGAACTTTGACCTGGAAGTAACTCCATTCGCACACATCCTTATGGTCAGAATTTTACAATGCTCGGGCTGACCGGGAAGTGTGTAAAACCACATGAAAGGACGTTAGGTGTGCCTCCTGATGTCATCGCACCAATTCCAGTCAGCGGGCGGGAGTGCGAGTTGGAAGTCAGCCGGTGGACAATCAAGAAACTAATTTAATTTCAATTAAACAGCAATTGACTGGGATTTTACATTGCTTGTCCGCCTTTAGGCTTGGCGGGTGGGCTGATTGACAAGGTGTTTAAGCTGCAAGCTCGATCCAAGGTCGGTTGAAAGATCAGGGCTCAAATAAAATGAACAAATGTGTCTGGGGACTGAGGTCTGTGTATGACTGTGCAGCCCAGACACGAGTACTACTGATATTTACCTTTTACACATCTGCAGCTCCCTGAGACAGCACCACAGCGGGTCCCCCCTGAAGGAGGACATTGGAAACACCAGCCCACACCTTCCCCTTTTCCAGCACTTGTACTCTTCTCACTGTCCCTGACAGCGTGCAGCCTTTCACAGAGCGTGTTTCGTGCTGGATTGCCATTAACCGGGATCTTGGGTTCATGTCACACTATCTGTAACCCTCATGACTTGCCTGGGCTTGCAAAATCTCACGAACTGTCCTGGCTGGAGACAATACACATCTCTTTAACCTGTGCTTAACCCTCTCTCCACTCACATTGTCTGTACCTTTAAGACTTGATTATCTGTAAAGACTCGCATTCCAACCATTATCTTGTAAAATGAGTTTGTGTCTGTATATGCCCTGTTTGTGAACACAACTCCTCACTCACCTGAAGAAGGAGCGAGACTCCGAAAGCTTGTGCTACCAAATAAACCTGTTGGACTTTAAGCTGGTGTTGTGAGACTTCTTACTGTACTTGCCATTAATTGACCAGCCAGTGTAACGTCACGTTAACAACGCGATCACAGACGCAGGCGAATTCCATACCCACTCCTGCCTGTGCCAACTTTGGGCATGCTCCGAATGTAAAATTCAGGTCTACGTTTTTCAGCACCTAAGAACATAAGAACATAAGAAATAGGAGCAGGAGTAGGCCATCTAGCCCCTCGAGCCTGCCCCGCCATTCAATAAGATCATGGCTGATCTGAAGTGAATCAGTTCCACTTACCCACCTGCTCCCCATAACCCCTAATTCCCTTACCGATCAGGAATCCATCTATCCATGACTTAAACATATTCAACGAGGTAGCCTCCACCACTTCAGTGGGCAGAGAATTCCAGAGATTCACCACCCTCTGAGAGAAGAAGTTCCTCCTCAACTCTGTCCTAAACTGACCCCCCTTTATTTTGAGGCTGTGCCCTCTAGTTCTGGTTTCCTTTCTAAGTGGAAAGAATCTCTCCACTTCTACCCTATCCAGCCCCTTCATTATCTTATATGCCTCTATAAGATCACCCCTCAGCCTTCTGAACTCCAACGATTACAAACCTAATCTGCTCAATCTCTCCTCATAATCTACATCCCTCATCTCCGGTATCAACCTGGTGAACCGTCTCTGCACTCCCTCCAAGGCCAATATATCCTTTCGCAAGTAAGGGGACCAAAACTGCACACAGTATTCCAGCTGCGGCCTCACCAATGCCTTGTACAGATGTAGCAAGACTTCTCTGCTTTTATATTCTATCCCCCTCGCGATAAATGCCAACATCCCATTTGCCTTCTTGATCACCTGTTGTACTTGCAGACTGAGTTTTTGCGACTCATGCACAAGGACCCCCAGGTCCCTTTGCACAGTAGCATGTTGTAATTTTTTTCCATTTAAATAATAATCCAATTTGCTATTATTTCTTCCAAAGTGAATAACCTCACATTTGCCGACGTTATACTCCATCTGCCAGATCCTCGCCCACTCACTCAGCCTATTCAAATCTCTCTGCAGACCTTCCGCTTCCTCCACGCAATTCACTTTCCCACTTATCTTCATGTCGTCAGCAAACCTTAAAACCTTAAAACTTTACCCACTTTCCAGCTTTCTGGCAAGTTCCTCACTAAAATACTGAGTAGCTGGTTTCAGAACATAGCTACTGAGGTCTAATTAACTTATACAAGAAATAACTTAAAACAATTTACCCCTGGAGGACCTTGACTTGTTATATAATTATTTCAATCAAACATACCCAAAATACGTGACTCAAGTAATTTTTTCAAATTGATAACATTGATAACATTGCTCCATCAATACTGTTTTCCAAAAGAAAAATAAGGAACAGCACCTAAAAGCATTATTCAGTGTCCAACCTTCTCAAATGAATAAAGAAAATGCTGGAAAAACTCAGCAGGTCTGGCAGCATCTGTGGCGAAAGAAACAGAATTAACATTGTAGGCCCGATTTTACCATCGGGCGCGAAAACTTGGTAAAGTCAGGCGTGAGGCGAGTAGCGTGATCTGCGCCGTGCCGGTTCCCCCTTTACCAAGGCCCGAAAATGGCCGTGATCGGGACTGTGCCCGAAACGGGCATGCCGGCCATTTAAATTGAATAAATGGGCTGCACGCCCAACTTTACTGGCACTTCCCCCTTTAATACCGTGTTCGCCAATCCGGAATCAGCATGAAACAGACATGCTCCATAAAAGTCCGATTCGGGCGCTCTATCAGTGAGGGTTAATGAGTTGGTAAGTGCATAGTGTCCGATGGCTCTCTGCTGCTCACGGATTTGTTGCGGCCATTTTCTGTCTCAGGTCGGTGACGGCTCTGCGAGTGTGTGGGGGAGGTGTGGGGGGGCTATTGCTCTGCAGGGTCTCTGATGTCCGACTTGCAGCACAGACCCGGGTCTCAGCACTGACCTCGGGTCTTGCGGTGCTGTTGGATCCTAGTGCACTCAGCTCACTTCCAGCTGAAGGATGTGCACAAAGCTCTTGCAAATTGCACTGCTGTAGCCTCTCAACTTTGCAAGGAGCTGTGATTGTGGGGAGCATGTCCCTGGGGGAATTAAAGGGCCTGTGTTTGTGGGGAGCATGTGCCTGGGGGAATTGGGAGGGGCTGTGAATGTGGGAACATGTGGGTGGGGGAATGGGGGGCTGTGATCTTGACATTGTGATGGGCATGTGGCTTTGGGAATTGTGGGGACTGTGATTGTGGGGAGCATGTGGCTGGGGCAACTGGGGGGGGGGGGGTAGCTGTGACTGTTGATGTGCGAGGGGCAAACAGCGTTCCTTAACCTCTACATCTGTTCCTCTCCATTCCCTCCCCCCACCCCCCCCCCCCCCCCACTTCAGAGTGACGAGATGGCTTTTGCGATATCGATGCAACCAATCAATCTTGCTGTTCTTTTGGTTGCTGCTGGAGCTGAGGAGGAGGAGCTGGAGGAAGAATTGCGGGCACAGGAGGCCCGGGCCTTACCACTTCCAGGACCAGAGGGAGACGACCACCAGAGGCAGGAGGTGGCCGCCATTCACTCGGGGGGGGTGGGGGGCGGGGGTCGCCGGAGAAGGAGGCAGCAGAGACCCCGGCAGTTCACGAGTGCCATTTGAACAGATGTCGGACACCGAGTGCCGCCGATGTTTCTGCCTCTGAAAGGAGACAGTGCAACACCTGTGCAACCTGCTGCAGGACCTGGCACCTAGAGGCAGGAGGGGGCACCCACTCTCGGTGGCTGTCAAATTGACGGCTGCTCTGAACCTTTATGTGACTGGCTCCTTCCGGTCCCCTAGCGAAAATGTCTGTGGCATCTCCCAATCGGCCATGCACATCTGTGTCAAGCAGGTCACAGAAGCCCTGTATGCCCAGCCTGGGCAGTACACTAAATTTAACCTGGACCAGCCCATCAGGAAGCCCAGGCTGCAGGGTTCGCAGCCATTGCGGGGATACCTAACGTACAGGGGACCATCGACTGTATACATGTTTCCCTCAAGGCCCCCCTACAGAAAGGGGTTCTACTCCCTGAATGTTCAACTAGTGTGCGACCACAGCATGAACATCCAGGCAGCATGCGCGACAGCTTCATTGTCAGGAGCTCGGACATCCCGGAGGCATTTGAGGAGGAGCCCAGGCTGCGGGGTGGCTCGTGGGTGATATGGGTTAACCGCTTCGGACATGGCTGATGACGCCTGGTTAAAGGCCTATGTCTGAGGCAGAGACCCACTATAATGAGGCCCATGTAGCCACCCGCGTGATAGTGGAGAGGTGCATCGTGCACCTCAAAATGCGATTCTGGTGTCTGGCAGGGCCCTCTAATACAACCCAGTGATCTCTTCCCGCATAGTGGTCGTGTGCTGTGCCTTGCACAATCTGGCTCTACAGAGAGGTGACCTACTGGAGGAGGAGGAGTTCATGGAGGCTGACCAGCCGGCCGTCGCTGGGGAGGATGACCAGCAGGAGGAGGAGTAGGAGGAAGATGAGGAAGAGCATGCCGAGGAACACCAACCAGGCGCTGGAGGGCTGGCAGCCCAAATGAGGCCTTCAAGGGTGGCCCGGATCACCAGGCGGTTCACTCGCTAGGGGTTAGTGTCTGTGGGTTCCATTCCACCACCCCCCCACCCCCCCCCCCCCCCCCACCAAATTCCTTCTATATCCTGCACATTGTCACACCAGAGTGGTGGGCCTGGGTACTCTGTGTTAGTGAGTTTTTTTGGCAGGGGAGGATGATGACGACTCGCTAAGCACCATTATGATGATACCCTGGTGCAAACTAGTTTGACTCCTACCTGAGCTCCGCATGCGCGCTGGCACCTGGGCGCCCGGCTGTGTAGTGGGTAAGGGATCTGAAACACCCATACAGGGCCCTGGGGCGGGTGGGGTGGGGGATGGGAGGGAATCACTCATGGGGTCTGGGGAACCAATGCCTTCCTTTTCTCAGTTACACAGCATTGAGGAGCCTCTCCAACTGATATCAACATGAAGCATCTCTCCGGCGATCATCAATGGAAGATGATTCCTATTCGAGACAAATCTGAGACAAATTAGTCACAGGTGGGTGGTGAAATTGTAATTGTAATAAAGATGTTTAAATAAGACGTTCTAACATAAAAACTTGTGAACAGAAAACGTTAAGGTGCTTAAATATCTTTCTAACTAGAGCAGCCCTTCACCCGTGCCATCTCAGTGCAACTACAACTTCCCAACATTACATGGCCTACCATTACATCTCAGTGTACATCGAAGGTGGAGGTGGCCAGCTGCCTGGGATGCGTGTGGCTGGCGTCCTCTGGAGGCCCTGGACCTTGAGGGCCCTGGCCTGTTTCCAGGTGTCCGGGATGTTTCCATGACACCCTCTTCATCCTGCTGCCTCTGAGATTCCCTGGTGTCAGGAAGGGGGGAGTCAGAAGGTGTAGCCACAGTCTCCTGGCTGGAAGGCCCCGGCATAGGCTTGAGCCCTTACTCCTCCCTTGGGGCTCCTGTGGGCCCCTGGGTCACTCCATGGGATGGCAGTGAGCTCCAGAAGCTCTGGCATCACCTGGCACTGCCAGTCCTGGTGGACCACCTGCGTCCTACCCATGATGGTCAAGCCCTCTGCGATGGCCACTTGAGTCGGGGGCCACCTCTCAATGGCCGCAGCAAATGCCCTCTGAGACTGGGCCATGCTCTGCAACCCCTCAGTTGTGGTCCTCTGAGATTGGGCCGTGCTCTGTAAACCCTCAGCCATGATCCTCTGCGACTGGGCCACGTTCTCAAGGGCTGATGCCATACCCAATGTGTGTCTCAGCACTGTCCCACTGGGTCTCCTGCAAGCTCTCGAGCTTCTCAGCCATGGGCCACAGACTCTCGAGAAGCCTGTTCAGTCCCTCAGCTATGGCCTGCTGTGACTCGGCCATCGCTTGGAGCCTGCCACTCATGGTGAGGATCCCCTGTCCCAAGCTTTCCACTGCAGAAGCTACCCTTGCAGTGTTGGCCTGGGAAACACACAAGACAGACAATAGCTGGTCTGTCTGAAAGCTTTGGGACTCCTGCCAACAGCCTCGCAGTTGGTCCAGTGTGGCCGTCAACCCCTCCTGCATTTTCTGGCTCTGTTGCTGCATCTCCAGCAGCTGAGGGAGAAGTGATCTCAAAGGCCCAGCATGTAGCCAGGGTGGGGGTGAGGGGGATCACCTTGCCTGATATCTGTAGGGTGGAGGGGGGAGGTTGGATCTCTCTGCCTGAGATCGGTGTGGGAGAATGGGGGTCCGCTGCTACTCTGCCTGAGATCATTGGGGGGGGAGGAGTGGAGGGGCCCGGGATCATTCTGGGTGGTGGGGGGTAGGGGATAAGGAGATCAGTAATGTTGTGGGGGTGGGGCAATGTCTGTGGGGGCCAGGGGGAGGCATTATCCGGCCCGGGAGCGAAATGGTAGGGGAGCCGTACTCTATCTTTCTTTCTGTGCATGCGCAGTTGGAGGCGCTGATTGGAGCTGAAGTGTTTTGGGCGCGTTAAGCCCCGCCCACAGGCTTGTGCTGCACGATTTGGACTCGCTGATATTTTTGTAGGCAGAATGTGTATGGGGACGCCGGAGAACTTGTCTAAAAGTCGGACCTGAAACACTCCCAGATTGAAGTCCGCCCAGAACTTAGAATCAAAATGGTAAAATAGGGCTTTTAGAGTCCGTATGACTCTTCTTCAGAGCTCTGAAGAAGAGTCATACTTAAAACACTAACTTGGTTTCTCTCCATAGATACTGCCAGATCGGCTGAGAATTTCCAGCATTTTCTGTTTCTGTTTCAGATGTCCAGCATCTGCATAATTTTGCTTTTTATCCAACCTTCTCAACCTTGGCCCTAACTTTATTAGGCAATTGAAGATGTGCATGTTCAGAAATTTCACATTAGTACGGATTCCATATCTATTTAAGAATAGGATCCCACCAGTAGATGCCCTTGAGAATAGTATAGATTAAAACAATCCTGTCAGTTTGCATTCCAAATGATTTAAAAGTATTGCATTCAGCAAGACATCCATTTCAATACACTGTGTGCCTCTGCCATTCATCATGTGGATTATTTCATACCATATGAACATTCCACAGATGTCTCCTGCACTGAATCTTAACTGCTCCAAGGAAAGGGTATCCTTTCAGTTGATCAGTGTTTACTGTAATGACTGGTTTCACAGCCTCCGTGTATTTCCTTTCCTCTCTAATTATTCTGTGTGTCATGGTGACAATAGTTACTTGTCATCGCTTTTACTGGGATATGCTACTGTTTCTGCACTGCTAAGGTAGAGAGACATCAGTATCCCTCTCTTACAATGCAGAGTGATTCCTACAATGCATCTATTGCTTATGACAGTTCAAATCTGGCTGTGACAGACTGGGTTGTCAGTGGAAGATGAAGGAAAAAGACACCTGTGTCTTTGTGTAGAAGAGAAGAACTTTAAAAGCAGCCTTTTATATGGTTCACCAAAGACTAATGGACAAAAATGTAGATGTGATTGTATTTATGCTGTTCAAGCCTGTCTTACAGTACTCAAAATATCTGAGGTTGTGGAAGAGACTGTGCAAGAGATTGGCCAAGCATTAGCCCCCATGCTGAAAGTGTCTGAGAAATGCACTGGCAGCAATCAGGCACGATCCAGCAACACTTTTACTCAGTCCAGTGAATTTATTGCTTCTGTCACTGCCACTTTCTCAATTGTCCGACACTTAGCTCTCAAAAAGAAGAGTTGGTTTATATTCAGGGATAGCTCTGATTGCTTGAATGTGAAGAATTGACTATTGCCAGTGTGAATAACAGTGTGTTGACCAAGCATCCCAGTTTTGCTGGGACAGTCCCAGTTTGACATTAAGCGTCCCAGTTTGCTCAAAATAGCTCAAGTGGCCCGGTTGCAGCTTTCTCTTCTTTATGCGAAGCATATCAGAGATTTCCGTCAGCACTTCACCTTTTCAGACAGCATCAGCGTCTCTTTCCTTCCTCTCCCCTCCCCTTAATCTTGCATGGCACTTGCTGTTGGCAAACTCAGAAAAAAACCCTCGCGTCTGCCCAGTGAATAAGAATGACACCCACTCATCCAGTGTAAAACGCTTGCACCAGGATGATCCTGAATGCATAGAAATCCTTCTCATCGACATCCCGGCTGGTAATGGGGGAGAATTTAATTCCTTCAAAATGGACTTGTTCGCAATGGGACAGATTCTCGCTGCATGCCCTTGTGCAAATGAGAATCAACCTGACTTTTAAATGGAGATTGCTACTTACCTTTGTGCATTTCACACAAAGGTTCTGGGCAATCTGGGGATCTTGTGACAAGCGAAGCTTTGGTTCCTTTTTTGAAGAACATGAGGCAGAAATGTCACTGGCATGAGATCTGTAGGTTTGTCTGCTGCCTTCTATAATTGGTCATCTTAACAGGGTTGCCAACTCTGACAGGACATAATTCAGGAGATGTCATTACATGACCTCCTGCCTTCAACTGTCCCTCTCCCAGGCTCCTACTAACATGTGCATCATTACAGAGCCCGCCCCGCTCTAGGCTTCCACTGTAAAATCCTCCCCGCCCCCCCCCCCCACCCGCCACCGAGTTCAATGGACCTTTCCATGTTCCGCCCCTCACCCGCTCCGATTCCCGTGGCATGCAGGCCGGTAAAATTCCAGCCAGTGTGTTCCGGTTTTGACTCTTGAAAATCTGGCCCATTGACAGTTGGAATCAAATTTGGCCCACGTTTTCTGGTATCTGGATTATCAGAGATTGGACGTAAATTGGGAGATATACATCAGTACAGCAAAAAATTTCACACACACACACAAATGTCAACTTCCAATGGGCTGATTTCCTCTGTCCTGTGCCCTCTGCTGTGAAAGCCTCCAACACTGAGCTCAGAGTCATAGACTTGTGCTGGATATGTGGGACTTATCTGGATACTTATCCTGGAAATGATATGCTGGTTCATACCATATCTAACTCAGTGATTAGCCAGCGTAACAACTGGGCACCATAACTGATCACCCCACCTTCCCACTACCTCGACCTGTCCTGACTACCCCAAAACTAGAAGTTGCAGCTGAAAAATGGCAAAATGTTGGCTCACAGACAGATTTGCGGACATCGCCAATGTTCACAGCACCAATGTTGGCTGGAGGATCTGGCCCATTAAATGTTTGTGATGAATAGTGGACGAGTGGTTAACGTGTACATAGAATTACAGAGGAAGCACAAACTGAAACCAGCCATGCAGTCCAGTCAGTTCATAGTGGCATTTGTCAATTATATGAGCACTAGACCCAATCATGTGCCTGCCATACTCCCCTTCCTTCAATTATCTCTCTAATCTATTCATAAACAATTGAATATTTCAGTTCTAATCACTAACTCCAATTTAATCCAGTCTTAAAGCTCTCAATGTAAAAAGGTTTCTCCTACTCACTATCCTAAATTTCTTACCTTAACCATCAAATCCATGTCCCCTTGTTCCAGACCCTTCAAATACTGCAAACAGTCTGGATGTTAATTTCCAGACATGTGGCTAACACATGATCTCCTGACTCCCCAAAACCCGTCCACCATGCACAAGACAAAAGTGAGGACTTTGTGGGAATGCTGTCCACTCACCCGGATAAGTGTAGTTCCAACAGCACTCTGGCAGCTGGACACCATCCAGGATGAAGCAGTTCACTTGATTGACGCCTCATCCAGGACCCTCACATTCAGTCCCTTCACCACCGATCCATAATAGTAGCTGTTTGTGCTACGTGAAAAATGCACTGCTGCTTGTTGCCAAGGTTACTTCGGCAGCCCTCTCCAGACCAGTGAGTTCAAGCTACAAGAACAAGGAGAGGCACTGGATCAGTAGCATCGATAAGTTGCCCCCATTCCAACAGCAGCTCCTTCCCCATCCTGCTCCACAATGGCTGTCTTCAGTGTGGCAGAGTCAGCGACCTGCAGTTGCCTCTGTGGTAAATCACTGTTAGCTTATTGCCTGTGTGTGTGACATACCTGGACACGTCCCTGCCGGCCCTGCCCGGGACTCCTCCCCCCCCGGTCCAGGTATAAAGGGAACTGCTCCCCACCCCCTGCCTTAGTCTCTGGACCAGTTCATCGGCATGGGTGTGCTCCAAGTCTTTTGCTAATAAAAGCCTATTTGTTCTTGCATACAAACCGGTCTTTGCTTGATTGATAGTGCATCAATTTTATGAGCAAATGTTTTGGGATGGAGCAGATACTAAAACCCGATAAACTAGAACTGGACCCTCAAGCTGTAGGAGCCTCTAACAGCTTCGATCACTGGCTGCGCTGTTTCGAAACTTTCCTCACCTCCTCCTCCGTCGTCCGGACCGAAACCGACAAGCTACACGTGCTCCACGCCCGGGTAAGCGATCAAGTATCCTCGATGATTAGAGACGCTGAAACTTACAAGGGTGCGATCGAACATTTAAAAGGAAAGTACAACAAACAGTCTAATGAAATCTACGCCAGACATCATCCGGCTACTCGCAGACAACAGCCAGGAGAATCGGGTGACCAATTCCTGCGTGCGTTGCGAGCATTTGGCAGGGCCTGCAACTGCAAGACCGTAACAGCCGCCCAAAACACTGAGGACTTAATCAGAGATGCCTATGTCACGGGTATCAGGTCAAACTATATCCGACAACGACTGCTGGAACAGGGTGGGCTGGACCTACAAAAGACTATGGCGCTTGCCGACTCGTTAGAGGTGGCCTTCCGTAATCTCGAGGCCTACACCCCCGACCACGGGGGCGCATCGTGGATACCGCAGTCGCCGCCACCTCTGTACTCGGGAGGGCCGCAGGCCTACGCCACGCCACGTCCCACCAATGACCCGACCGTTGCGGCAGTCTCCGGAGGCCCGAAGTGTTACTTCTGCGGTCTGGGGAAGCACCCCCGACAACGCTGCCCGGCGAAGGATGCAATCTGCTCTGGGTGTGGGAAGAAGGGCCATTACGTGAAGGTATGCAGGGTGAAATCGACCTCCAAGCCCAGTAGCACCGCGTGCGACCCGCGGGGGCTGCCATCTTGGGCGCCGGTAGCCACCTGTGAGCCGTGCGGGCCGCCATCTTGGATGCCATCAGCCACGTGTGAGCCGTGCGGGCCGCCATCTTGAACGCCTTCAGCCGCGTGTGGGCCATGCGGGCCGCCATCTTGGGCGCCATCAGCCACGTCGCAAAATCCAACAGTGGCTTCGATTACGCTGGACCAACCCAGGTCTCACCAACTCGCCAGGTCCATGATGGTCATCGAGGTAAATGGTCACACTACAAACTGTTTATTTGACTGTGGGAGTACGGAGAGCTTTATTCACCCTACCACAGTGAGCCGCTACACCCTTTCAGTACTGCCAGTGAAGCAAACGATCTCCATGGCTTCAAAGTCCCACTCGGTGGATGTCCTCGGGTACTGCGTGGCGACCCTGACTGTACGGGGCACAGTGTACAAAAACTTCAGACTCCTCGTGCTGCCACAACTCTGCGCTGCCGTACTCCTGGGGCTAGATTTCCTGTGTCACCTTAAGAGCGTCACCATCGAGTATAATGGGCCTTTTTCCCCGCTCTCCGTTTGCAATCAGCAGTTCTTCGATCGCCCACCGCGCACCACCTGCAGCCTCTCGACCCTTAAGGTCGCCCCTCCCTCACTGTTTGAAAGTCTCACTCCCGACTGCAAGCCCATCGCCACCAAGAGCAGACGGTACAACGCTGGAGACAGAGCTTTTATCAGGTCCGAAGTGCAACGGCTCCTAGGGGAGGGGATCATTGAGGCCAGTACCAGCACCTGGAGAGCCCAAGTGGTAGTTGTTAAAACTGGGGAGAAACATCACATGGTCATTGACTACAGTCAGGCCATTAACCGATACACGCAGCTGGACGCATACCCCCTTCCCCGCATATCTGACATGGTTAATCAGATTGCGCAATATCGGGTGTTCTCCACCATCGACTTATAATTTGCATACCACCACCTCCCTATCTGCCCGGAGGACCGCCAATACACTGCCTTCGAGGTGGATGGCCGCCTCTATCACTTCCTTAAGGTCCCTTCGGCGTCACCAATGGGGCCTCAGTTTTCCAGCGTGCTATGGACCGAATGGTAGACCAGAACGGGCTGCGGGCCACCTTCCCGTACCTGGATAACGTCGCCATCTGCGGCCATGATCAGCAGAACCACGACGCCAACCTCCACAAATTCCTCCACACTGCCACACACCTAAATCTGACCTATAATAAGGAGAAGTGTGTATTCTGCACACACCGCCTCACCATCCTTGGTTGTGTTGTGGAAAACGGGGTCATTGGTCCCGATCCCAACTGCATGCGTCCCCTCCTGGAACTCCCTCTCCCCACCAGCCTCAAAGCACTGAGGAGATGCCTGGGCTTCTTCTCGTATTACGCCCAGTGGGTCCCCAATTATGCGGATAAAGCCCATCTGCTCATCAAATCTACCTCTTTTCCCCTGACGGCAGAGGCCCGCCTGGCCTTCGACCGCATCAGAGCAGACATCGCGAAGGCCACGATGCATGCTGGAGACGAATCCATTCCGTTCCAGATGAAGAGCGATACATCTGACTTTGCCCTAGCCGCCACCCTTAACCAGGCGGGCAGACCAGTGGCTTTCTTCTCACGAACCCACCGGCAGACCGCATGGACTGCAGTGGGGCAATGAGGCAGCAGCCCAATACCTTCTCAAGGGCTTTTAGGAATGAAGAATGCAGAATTTGGTCTTGCGATTGATGCCCATGTCCCATGCAAGAATCAGAAAAATGGTGAGATGAGATCAGGGGGCGGCACAGTGGCAAGCACTGCTGTCTTACAGCGCCAGGGACCCGGATTCAATTCCGGCCTTGGGTCACTGTCTGTATGGAGTCTGCACATTCTCCCTGTGTCTGTGTGGGTTTCCACCGGGTGCTTCGATTTCCAAAGTCCAAAGATGTGTGGGTTAGGTTGATTGGCCATGATAAATTGTCCCTTAATGTCAGGGGGATTAGGAGGGTAAATATGTGGGGTTACGGGGATAGGAAAGGACCTGGGTGGGATTGTTGTCAATGCAGGCACCTTCTGCACTTTAGATTCTATGATTTTAGAACAGTATAGCACAGAACAGGCCCTTCGGCCCACGATGTTGTGCCGAGATTTATCTGAAACCAAGATCAAGCTATCCCACTCCCTATCATCCTGGTGTGCTCCATGTGCCTATCCAATAACCGCTTAAATGTTCCTAAAGTGTCTGACTCCACTATCACTGCAGGCAGTCCATTCCACACCCCAACCACTCTCTGAGTAAAGAACCTACCTCGGACATCCTTCCTGTATCTCCCACCATGAACCCTATAGTTATGCCCCCTTGTAATAGCTCCATCCACCCGAGGAAATAGTCTTTGAACGTTCACTCTATCTATCCCCTTCGTCATTTTATAAACCTCTATTAAGTCTCCCCTCAGCCTCCTCCGCTCCAGAGAGAACAGCCCTAGCTCCCTCAACCTTTCCTCATAAGACCTACCCTCCAAACCAGGCAGCATCCTGGTAAATCTCCTCTGCACTCTTTCCAGCGCTTCCACATCCTTCTTACAATGAGGTGACCAGAACTGCACACAATATTCCAAATGTGATTCTATGAGATAAGAGAGTTGAAGGTTTACTTCTTCTGGCTGTGCAGATTAAATTATTCATCCATTTCCTGCACTGCAGGGTGCTCCTCCTCTGCACCCCTCTGGCACTGACTGCCCTAGCGCCCTCTTCCCAGACTGGGAAAGAGGACTTCCATCCTGTCTTCTGTGGCTCAAAGCAAAGTCTCCAGGGAGGCATCACTGAAGCCTGGGGCTGGTGCTTAGCGCCTTCTCAAAGCCATCTTCGTGCCCTGAAGTTGGGGCAAGCTGAATTACCAGCAGTCTGCGTGCCTTTTAAATATAGGCACGTGACTTCCTGCCCACCCCATCACAAAATGTCTTGTGAAATGCACACATACGTAATTAATTAGGCAGGAAGTGAACCATTGCACCTGATGTAATGTGAACTTTTACATTCACTAACTTCTGTTTTCTTAGTCAACATATTAAACATTTAAAAATATTCCAGCCAGGGTGAAGATATGATAGTCTTGGCTGTGATGCCCTAGAAGTTGAATAGCCTGCCAATACTGCTTAGATTCTCAGTCGGAAAATTGCCACTTGCACAAGTTAGCCAGTCTCCATTGAATCCTGCTGTGCCATCTGTCAACACCTTCAGGAGAAAGGAAACTACCAGAAAGATGTTCTGATTTCAAACTTTTGGCTAAACTATTTGCCAGAGATTCAAGTTCTGTTTTTCTAACAGTTTGCACTTTTTATGATTACCGACTCTTTTCATAAACAGCCAGAAATGTCAGTGAAAAACATGGTATTGCAGGGAACAAGTAATCTCTCCAGTACGGCACTAAAAACATTCCTGCTAATGTGCAACACTCTTGCGGTTTCTTTGTTTCGTGGTTTGGAATGTGCCGGAGGGATATCTCACTAAGACTGATCTTTTCCCGAACACTTCAGCTGCAGTGATTTAGGTTGCAAGTTGCTGGAAGTGCAAATTGATAATGGGTAATGTGGTATCAGGGACCTGGCTGAATGAAAAGATCGATACCTTACGTTCTTCACCAATTAAATTTAAGGATTGAGAAAGGAACAGCGTAAACTACAGAAAAAGAAGCAGGCTGAATTAGACTCAAATCAGGCACAGAAAGAGAAATGAAGAAGGTGGAAAAGAAAGATTGGATCAAGAAAGATTTAAAAGAAGACAAGAAGGAAAAGTAGGAAAACAAAGGTAAAAGTCAAAATTTGAACAAAGAAATCTCCAGGAACAATTCACTATCTGCAGGAGAAGACTGCACAGATTTGCTTGTTCCCCTTCTGGTCCTCCAAGGTTGAGTTTCATGTGAGGACTTTAAATCACATCATTAACAGGATCCTCGTGCAGTGAAATAGTAGTCTTTACTTTCGCATTGTGCTTAATCCATATCTGTGCCATAAATTCACAATTTATTTAAAATCATGGGGAGGTTGACAGCTCCCATTTGTGTACAGCTAATGGTGAAGAGGTGCAAATTGTCCAGCAATTTATGTCAATTTTAAGCCCATGGGTGTCCATTCTCCTCACAAATTGCTGAGTCTTTTCCACATTAATAACGTTCTGTGTATATTTTTAATGCATGTTCTGGACGAATATGTGCCAGCTACCATTAACTCCCCAATGCTAATTTTATTCATTTCTTTGGCAATTATTTTATGTCAACAATTACTTGGTGTGCAAAGAATTAGAGTATTGTATAAAATAATAACTTAAATATATGGTACAAAACATAAATCTCAAAGATGCTGTTAAACAGGAATACAAAAAGGTCCACAAAATCGGTGTGTAGCAGGTAGGATAAAGTGCTGTTGCCTCACTAGTGGATGTACCAAACTCTAAGATCAGTTGAAGATACCTTTCTTAGTTTCCGTAGAAGGTGGGGAGAGCCTTTTTGAACAATTGCAATCCTTATACTGATGGTAATACTCCCACAAAGCTAGGTTCGGTTAGCAAGTTAAGTAAGGAATTCCAGAATTTTGAACCGGCAGTGATGAAGGAATGGTGAAGACGCATGTCAGGGTTAAGTGTTGCTTAGAGGGGAACTTGGAGGTGATGGTGTTCCCATGACAATTCTGTTGTTGTATGTCTCCTGGATAAAGGTCACAGAGTGCAACTGCAGTTTTTTTTAAAATCCAATTCAATCCAATCAAGTCCAATTCAGTGTCTCAACAAGTTGAGACATTCCCGATCCAAGCTGACAAGACAGGGCTCTCACCTCCTGCCTCAGGCTTGATCTACATGATCCAAGCTGATTGGAGTAGGCATTGAACCTCCTCCAAGGCTTGATCTCATTTGCATCTTAGCCAAAAGACCGAGATGCTGCTTTTAACAATTGCTTCAAATGAAGCTAAAATGTAACCTAATGACTTCAACCAAGCACAGCATGTCGATATTACACTTGATCTTAGCCAAAAGACCAAGAAGCAGTTCTTTTTAAATACTTTTCCAATTCAATCAAACCGAGTCCAATTCAGAGCCTCAACAAGTCGAGACATTTCCAATCCAAGCTGACAAGACAGGGTATGCGACCCTTTACCCTGTCTTGGGCCTGATCTACATGAGCCAAGCTGATTGGGGTAGGCAGACGTCTCCGCCTCCAAGGCTTGATCTCATTTGCATCTTAGCCAAAAGGCCGAGATGCCGCTTTTAAAAATTGCTTCATATGAAAATGAAGCTTAAATGTAACCTAATGACCTCAACCAAGTGCAGCATCCGCATAACTACACTTGATCTTTGCCAAAAGGCCGAGAAGCAGTTAGTTTAGCAAGTGGCTGCAATGCGTTCTGAGGATTCATAGAGACCTGCCTCCTTGCCTTGCCCCAAGCTTTTGGACTGGTGTCCCCTCAAGCTTTATATAACCAATTGTCTTCCTCTAATGGAGAGAGATGCTTACGGCCCTTTGTGGACTATGCCTAATTACTTACTTACTTGCTGCGGGCAAGGTGCACTGGTGATGGAGGGGGTGTGTAGTAGCTAGCCCCTTTAAGGGGCGTACTTCAGGAGTGTCCTATGACCGAGGCACCCAATGAGGAATGAGAGCAGGGATCTCAGCGCAAAGCAAAGGCTTTTGCAGCCAGAGTAGATCCTAGAGCTGGAAGTGTTAACATCATGATAGTACTCTGTATATTTATCTGTTTGTAAATAAGCTGCTATAGCTCGTTATACTAACTGGTGATCGCCAACCCTTCCAATTGCTTCAGGACGGATATTGAGTTTAGTGGTTAAGGTGCTGACCAAAATGACTGTTTGATCCCGGTTAAAGCTTCTCGAGTGCTTATTCAAGAGCAATATTGCAAAGTTGTTACCACTCAGTGTAAACATTTGCCTTTGCTCTACATTCACCTCTAGAGGGCAGTGGTAATCAAAAAATAATCAGGTTTGCCACATAGTACTTACTAATCCCAAGTGACAGGTCAAATTCACCGAAAACTACCAGCTTTGAGAAATATAGGCATTTTGTCATATTTAGCTGCTCATGCAAGAGGTTTTCCTATAGCACAACTTGACGAGTGCTTTTTAATTTTGTATTAATCTTCCTTTTCATTGATACAGATATATTCAATATGACGTAGCTGACACGCCCACCGTTGAGGTTTATTTTCTGGTTTCACATCCCCACTGTGTTATTTACCAAGTACATTACTGTCAGCTGCATGAAAACCAGCTGGATATGCTGTGGGGTGATTCAGCTTGAGCTTATCCTGAAAATGCTTACACCTATTTCAATAATAAAAGCAAATTACCGCGGATGCTGGAATCAGCTTTGACAAAGGGTCATCTGAACTCAAAATGTCAGCTCTTTTCTCTCCTTACAGATGCTGCCAAACCTGCTGAGATTTTCCAGCATTTTGCCTTTTGGTTACACCTAGGGGGGACAATTCAAAAGAATTCACTTCCCCAAGAAGTACAGTTGCTCAGAAAATCATATAATGCTTCATTTCCAACAGGCACCAGGCACACCCTGCCTGGTTATTTAGCTGCCTCTCTGTTCCTGTTGTAAAGTAAGTATTAATATGTCGTATGGTGAGGTACATCCATCTACTGCACTTGAAATACGGTGGATGTAAAGAGCAAAGAACAAAGAAAATTACAGCACAGGAACAGGCCCTTCGGCCCTCCAAGCCTGCACCGACCATGCTGCCTGACTTAACTAAAACCCCCTACCCTTCCGGGGACCATATTCCTCCATTCCCATCCTATTCATGTATTTGTCAAGACGCCTCTTAAAAGTTACTATCGTATCCACTTCCACTACCTCCCCCAGCAGCGAGTTCCAGGCACCCACTACCCTCTGTGTAAAAAAACTTGTCTCGTACATCTCCTTTAAACCTTGCCCCTCACACCTTAAACTTATGTCCCCTAATGATTCACTCTTCCACCTGGGAAAAAGCTTCTGACTATCCACTCTGTCCATGCCCCTCATAATCTTGTCGACTTCTATCAGGTCGCCCCTCAACCTCCGTCGTTCCAGTGAGAACAAACTAAGTTTCTCCAACTTCTCCTCATAGCTAATGCCCTCCATACCAGGCAACATCCTGGTAAATCTTTTCTGTACCCTCTTCAAAGCTTCCACATCCTTCTGGTAGTGTGGCGACCAGAATTGAACACTATATTCCAAGTGCGGCCTAACTAAGGTTCTATAAAGCGTCAACATGACTTGCCAATTTTTAAACTCAATGCCCCGGCCAATGAAGGCAAGCATGCCATATCCTTCTTGACTACCTTCTCCACCTGTGTAGCCACTTTCAGTAACCTGTGTACCCAGATCCTTCTGCCTATCAATCCTCTTAAGGGCTCTGCCATTTACTGTATATTTCCTATCTGTATTAGACCTTCCAAAATGCATTACCTCACATTTGTCTGGATTAAACTCCATCTGCCATCTCCCAAACTGAAATAGGTGTAACCAAAAGACAAAATGCTGGAAAATCTCAGCAGGTCTGCCAGCATCTGTAAGGAGAGAAAAGAGCTGACATTTTGAATTCAGATGACCCTTTGTCAAAGCTGATTCCAGCATCCGCAGTAATTTGCTTTTATTATTGAAACAGGTGTGAGCGTTTTCAGGATAAGCTCAAGCTGAATCACCCCACAGCATATCCAGCTAGTTTTCATGCAGCTGACAGTAATGTACTTGGTAAATAACACAGTGGGGATGTGAAACCAGAAAATAAACCTCATAGAAGCAACACAAGTGTGTGAATGGGCCATTAATCTTTATCGGCCTGCTGGCTTTTTACATTATAGAATCATAGAATCCTACATTGCAGAAGGAGGCCATTTGGCCCATCGAGTCTGCATTGACCACAATCCCACCCAGGCCCTATCCCCATAACCACATGCATTTACCCTAGCTAGCCCCCCTGACACTAAGGGGCAATTTAGCATGGCCAATCCACCCAATCCGCACATCTTTGGACTGTGAGAGGAAACCGGAGTGTGGTGAACCATCGTTGGTTACCACTGTGGGGTTATTCCAATGTTACTGTTGGGTTAGGGTGTTGCCACTGTGGGGTTGTTATAATGTTGTTGTTGGGTTAGGGTGTTTACACTGTGGGATTAATATACCTGTGGTGGATGCTGTTATGGCACATCCCGGTCGGGCCCCACCTCCTGGGGAGAGGTATAAGACCCTCTGCTCAGGCGGGACCCCTCCAGTCTGGATTGGTGTACTCGTGTTAGATAGTTCCATTGTTTGTCAATAAAAGCCTTCAATCGCTGAAGCCTTGTACCTCGTGCTTGATTGTCGCGCATCAATTTTATTGACAAACACAAAACCCTCGACAGTAAAGAGAGTATGGAGCAAATGCTGAAACCAGAGCGTCTGACGCTAGACCCACGTGCGGTCGGCGCCTCTAACACCTTCGACCACTGGCTGAAGTGTTTCGAGGACTACCTGGCGGCCTCTGCAGCAGTTACTACGGACGACGACAGACTCCAGGTCCTCCACGCGAGGGTAAGCGACACGGTCTATCTCGCGATTCGTGCGGCCACCACTTACCTGAGGGCCATCGAGCTCTTGAAAAAACGATACACGAGACCACCCAACGAGATTCACGCTCGTTACCTCCTCGCTACACGACGTCGGCAGTCGGGCGAAACCATGGAGGACTACGCCAATGAGCTCTTGCAGCTTGCCAGGGGCTGCAACTGCAAAGCTGTGTCAGCTGAGCAGTATATGTACGACCTCGCCCGAGATGCGTTTGTGGCAGGGGTAGGGTCCTCGTACATCCGGCTTAAGCTGTTGGAGAAAGGGAACCTCAACCTGACCCAAGCGATGGAGATGGCTGAGATGCTGGAGGCAGCGTCGAAAAGCTTGGCTCTGTACCCCGAAGACCACGTGGAGACAACGTGGCAGGAGCAAGCACAAATCCCTCCTCGCCCCACGGGCTCGCGCTCCCATATCGACCCGACGACGGCGGCAGCTCCAGGCAGCCAGCGGTGCTATTTTTGCGGAGGAGCCAAGCATCCACGGCAACAGTGTCCAGCTAAAACAGTGATCTGCAGTCAGTGCGGTAAAAAGGGGCACTACGCGAAAGTCTGCAGATCGAAGCCCAAGAATGGCAGTGCAGCCTGTGACCCTCCAGAGCAGAGACAATCTCCTTCGGCGTCGCAGTATCCACGAGGTCCGACCACGTGTGAATCCAGGACGACGCCATCGTGGCTGGCGGAGGAGGAAGATGACCACCAGGAGTCACTACGCTTGGCGCCCTCACCCACGTGCGATTCATGGGGGCGGCCATCGTGGTCGACGACGACCAGGAGCGACCAGCAGGGGTCCTCAGTATCAACCTCGGCTGCCTGCAGTGACGTCCAAGGGCCAACGGTGGCGTCGATCTCTCTGGACCAGACAAAGCATCACAGGCTTGACTGTTCGATGATGAACATCAAGGTAAATGGTCGTACTGTGTATTGTCTGTTTGACAGTGGGAGCACCGAGAGTTTTATTCACCCTGACACTGCAAAGAGGTGTGGACTCCGGGTTCTACCTGCCAAACAGACAATTTCTATGGCATCACGGTCCCGGTCTGTACCGATCCAAGGACGTTGTATGGTAACCCTGGAGGTGCAGGGCACAATTTACGAGCAATACAGGCTCCTTGTGTTGCCTCACCTTTGTGCGCCAATTCTCCTCGGACTAAACTTTATGGTCCACATGAAAAGTGTGATCCTACAGTACGGTGGGCCACTCCCTTCGCTGGCAGTAGGGAATCAGCCGCAGCCTCCAAATTGTCCAAAGCGCCCCGCATGCAATCTTTCCACACTAAAGATCACCACACCCTCTTTATTTAAGAATCTGGTACCAGGCTGCAAGCCCATCGCTACTAAAAGTAGGCGTTACAGCGCTGAAGACCGGATCTTCATTAGATCTGAGGTTCAGCGGCTCCTCAAAGAAGGGATCATACAGCCCAGTGCTAGTCCGTGGAGAGCGCAGGTCGTGGTGGTTAAAAGCGGGAACAAACCCCGGATGGTCATCGACTACAGTCAGACCATTAACCGTTATACGCAGCTGGATGCGTATTCTCTCCCGTGCATATCTGATATGGTCAATCAGATTGCGCAGTACCGGGTGTTCTCCACCATAGACCTTAAGTCCGCCTACCATCAACTCCCCATCCGCCCAGAGGACCGACAATATAGGCGGATGGTCATCTGTATCAGTTTCTTAGGGTTCCATTTGGTGTCACCAATGGGGTCTCGGTCTTCCAGCGTGCTATGGACCGAATGGTGGACCAGAACGGGTTGCGGGCTACCTTCCCGTACCTGGATATTGTCACCATCTGCGGCCATGACCAGCAGGACCATGACACAAACCTCCAGAACTTTCTGCGCACTGCGTCTCGCCTGAATCTGACCTATAACAGGGAGAAGTGTGTATTCCGTACGCGCAGGTTAGCTATCCTGGGATACGTGGTGGAAAACGGGGTCATCGGCCCTGATCCAGACCGTATGCGCCCCCTTACTGAACTTCCCTTGCCCGCTAGCGCAAAAGCACTGAGGAGATGCCTCGGCTTTTTTTCTTATTATGCGCAGTGGGTCCCCAACTACGCGGACAAAGCCCGTCCGCTCATCAAGTCCACGACTTTCCCACTCATGCCGGAGGCCCAATTGGCCTTCAAGGCTTTGAAAAGTGACATTGCGAAAGCCACGATGCACGCGGTGGATGAATCCATCCCTTTTCAGGTGGAAAGTGATGCATCTGATTTCGCCCTGGCTGCCACACTGAACCAGGCAGGCAGGCCCGTCGCGTTTTTTTCCCGCACCCTTCAAGGTCCCGAAATTCGGCATTCAGCGGTGGAGAAGGAGGCTCAGGCTATTGTGGAGGCCATCAGACACTGGCGCCATTACCTGGCGGGGAAGCGGTTCACCCTGATCACGGATCAACGATCCGTGGCGTTTATGTTCAGTAATACGCAGAGGGGCAAGATCAAGAATGATAAGATCTTGCGGTGGAGAATTGAGCTCTCCACCTATAATTACGATATTATGTATCGTCCAGGGAAACTCAATGAGCCCTCGGATGCCCTCTCGCGCGGAACATGCGCTATCATGCAGGAGGAGCGCTTGAACGCCCTCCATAATGACCTGTGCCGTCCTGGGGTCACTCGGCTCTACCACTTCATAAAAGCCCGTAACCTGCCCTACTCGGTGGAGGATGTCAGGTCTGTAACGAGAAGCTGTCGGATTTGCGCGGAATGCAAACCGCACTTTTATCGACCTGACCGGGCACAATTGGTCAAGGCCACTCGCCCCTTCGAGAGGCTGAGTGTGGATTTTAAGGGCCCCCTTCCCTCAACGGACCGGAATGTGTATTTTCTCAATATCATAGATGAATACTCCCGGTTCCCGTTTGTTGTCCCCTGTGCGGACACGTCGACTGCCACAGTGATTAAGGCATTCAGTGATCTTTTTACCCTGTTCGGGTACCCCTGCTACATACATAGCGACAGGGGCTCGTCGTTCATGAGTAACGACTTGAGGCAATTCCTGCTCTCATACGGGATTGCCTCTAGTAGAACCACGAGCTACAACCCTAGGGGTAACGGACAGGTGGAGAGAGAGAATGCTACAGTCTGGAAGGCTGTCCTATTGGCGCTGAAGTCCAGGGGCCTTCCAGTCTCCCGTTGGCAGGAGGTCCTTCCAAATGCGCTTCACTCCATTCGCTCCCTCCTGTGTACGGCAACCAATGCTACTCCCCACGAGAGGATGTTCTCATTCCCTCGGAAGTCGTCCTCGGGGATCTCCTTACCAGCCTGGTTGACGTACCCAGGACCCGTCCTTCTGCGGCGACATGTGAGGGCCCGCAAGTCCGACCCCTTGGTCGAACCGGTCCAACTCCTCCACGCCAACCCTCAGTATGCCTATGTGGCATATCCTGATGGGCGAGAGGACACAGTCTCGGTTCGAGACCTGGCGCCCGCAGGGGACGTAGCAACTCCTGTCGCTCCTATACCCCCTGTCACGAACCCCCTTTCACTTCTTTCTTCCCCAGACGTGGCGCGGTCAGCACCGGGACCAGTGCATAACAGTTATACTCCCATGTACAGCTTGCCTGAGACTCGGAGATCGGCGCCACCACAGAAGGTACCAGGATCCCCTGCACCACCGCTTCACCAGGGTCAACCGGCCCGTGAGTCCTCGAGGGGACAGCCGGACGCTGTTTTGGAGAGAACGCCACCGCAAGCACCTGCTCCGGTGTCGCAACCGGTGTTGAGGAGATCACAGCGACGGTGCGGTCCTCCAGACCGTCTGGACTTGTAGATTTTGTATATATGTAATCTGTTTTCGCACCCCGCCGGCCTTTGTTTTCAAAGGAGGGGTGAATGTTGTGAACCATCGTTGGTTACCACTGTGGGATTATTCCAATGTTACTGTTGGGTTAGGGTGTTGCCACTGTGGGGTTGTTATAATGTTGTTGTTGGGTTAGGGTGTTTACACTGTGGGATTAATATACCTGTGGTGGATGCTGTTATGGCACATCCCGGTCGGGCCCCACCTCCTGGGGAGAGGTATAAGACCCTCTGCTCAGGCGGGACCCCTCCAGTCTGGATTGGTGTACTCGTGTTAGATAGTTCCATTGTTTGTCAATAAAAGCCTTCAATCGCTGAAGCCTTGTACCTCGTGCTTGATTGTTGCGCATCACGGAGCACCCGGAGGAAACCCACGCAGACAATGTACAAACTCCAGACAGACAGTGACCCAAGCCAGAATTCGAACCTGGGACCCTGGCGCTGTGAGGCAGCAGTGCTAACCACTGTGTCACTGTGCCGCCCTTGGTAACCACTGTGTCACTGTGCTGCCCTTTACCCCATTCATGTGATCCTATGAGCACCTACAGTTAACCCAACCCCATCATCATGTGAACCAATAGAGATTTCACAAACTTGCTGTCAATTGCTGCATGACACAGGCAGAGGTTTCTATTACTCAGTGCTCAGTCTGCCTTTATTATTCAGCACTCCAACGTCCTTGTCCTCTTTCAGAATCAGAGGTAACATTAACTGGCTTCTTGGAGTCAAGGTGCATACAATATGGACATTGTCAAGAAGGATCACCAGCGAAGTAGAGAAACAATGGCCCAAAATTTATGATGTGGAGATGCCGGCGTTGGACTGGGGTAAACACAGGAAGAAGTCCTACAAGAACATTTATGCCCAGTGGTGAAGGAACAATGCACAACACTCATTGACAAAACTACTTGCAGGACTTTTGCTGGATTTTGAGTGCAGCCGCTAGGTGCCTGATCCACAACAGCACCCCTTACAGGGGCATCATGAGCAGGGCAAGTGAGCAAGGAATTCTTGCTGAGACCTGCAGGGTCTAACGATATTAGACTTATTAATACCCACTTTTGGGCACTATAAGTGCCTTTAGCATTCCAAAATAGCTTCCATGCTTTTTACACACTTTCTGACGCAGAGTGCGTGTTGGTAGGACACCACTTTAGTAAAAGAATGGGCAAATTAACAATTAGGCAGATTCTGCAAATACTGATTTAAAAGCCATGTTGCCATTTTGGAGTTCAATATTTAAGGCTTTCAGTAAGGCTTAATACAGTAATAATTTCATTGTGCAAACTCATTAGCAATATTTTCCATAATGTACCGGAATTTTACCCACACGCCCGCCCCAGAATCGGGCAGGCGAGGGTCGCGGAACGGCATTCTCTGTTGGCCTTGGATGGGATCGTACGAGCCTCGGGCGGGCAAGGTGGTAAAATTCCATCAAGTTCTCTGCAATAGAATTGGTGTGCGATTCACCATCTGGCGAACTGCTATCCGTGCTTTCCTCTTCCCTCCCTCAGCTGCAGACCCCGCAAACCCAGTGTCTCATCACATGCAGGTCCTGTCTTTGCTTCCCTACTAAGATGAGTAGGTGAGGGCGAGTGTGAAATCACTGTCATCTTTGTCTTCCTGCAGCCATGGTTGCAACCTGGGAAAAAGGCACAAGGATAGGGCCTGTGGTGCAGTGAGGTGGGGGAATGTAAGAATTGCATGATGGCTCCAGCTGCAGCTTGTAGATCAGAAGAGATGGTGGATGAGAAGGAAGCATCATGTGAGAAGGAGAATTATTAGGTATACCATTACCATCAATGGATTCATCCCTGCTGCTGGCCATAGCCTCAGCAATGGCCTTTCCAATAACGGTGAGCATCATCTCTTCCATTGGACAAATAGGCATGTCTGTCACACACCAGTTAGCACTACCTTATTCTGTAGGAGAGGGGCAAGTATATCGAGTGAGTGTGGTCATTTTATTTGGCTGATGTGGTTGATGTGACTGTCATGGTTGAACAGTTGGCTGTGTGTGCCAGCTGTGAGATGTGGATGTGAAGTTTGCAGTTGGTGGGATATGCTATTTGTGCATGCATTCACTGATTTTGGTGGCTCATGCAGGTCATTATTCTTCTTGTGACGCTACATCCACATCCATCGAGCTTGACCTCCCAGCTATCTGCTCCCATTGCCTTTTCATTGTGTGTCTGGGGGGGCCTCCTGAAGATACAAGACTTATTTCCTCCTTTCCCACCAAGACATTCAGATGGAAAACCTTGTTGTCCATTCTCTCCCATGGTCAGCCGTTGCTGATTGTTACGCAGTACACTGTTCCCAATGAGCACATTGAACAGCTAGAGTGCACCTTCTCTTTAAGAGATGCAGGCTAGTTTTAAGCAGTATGGGTTAATGTTAAATAGGGCTAGCAAATAACAATATTGGGCTCCTGCTGATGCGTGCAGTGAATGAACAGCGGGGCTAGCATTGGCTCCATGGAGCAATCATGTTAATGAACAGGCAGCATGAAAATTGCACATTCCATGCATTAGGTTGAATAGCCACAGGGTAAATGTATTTCATAATCTTTGCACCTGTTTTCGGGGGCTATCCAATTTAGTCCCCTCCTCCCCGCCACGCTGATTCTAAATCAGGAAGTATAAAGGAGGAAATATAACTCAAACTCAAATCACATACATAAATTGTAATAAAGCTCAGGAAAGAAAAAATGGGATTGAGAGATAAATGAAACAGAAAAAAAAGTTAAATTTAAAAATTAAATCCCCAACACTAATTCACTTCTGAAGGAATGAGACTCAACACCTGTAAATTTTCAGGGTCAGAGAGGTCATTTGACTATTATCATGACTATAATGCATGAATGTATCAACTTTTTCTGGTGTATTTAGTAAGTAACTACTGGACACGTACCAATCTTCACATCCTTACTTTGATTTCAATAGCGAGGGACAGTTATAATGCAGGATGTGGGGGAGCGGGAGTAACTTGGACTGTTACTTCATTAATCCTGCAATGACGTTATTGTGAAAATCCCCAAGTCGCCATACTCTGGCACCTGTTCGGATACACTGAGGGAGAATTTAGCATGGCCAATGCACCTAACCAGTACGTCTTTCAGACTGTGGGACGAAACCGGAGCACCCGGAGGGAACCCACGCAGACATGAGGAGAATGTACAGACCCAAGCTGGGAATTGAACCCGGGTCCCTGGCGCTGTGAGGCAGCAGTGCTAACCACTGTAGCACCGTGCCGTCATCATGAGCCAGTGAAAACCTCCTGTTCACCATTTTGGCCCAAAAGAAAAACTCAGTGTGAATGCAAATCCACCAAACAACATCTCCCACCTGGGTTTGACAAGTGGGAAGAGAACCTCGGCACCCCTAACCTCAAAACCCCCTTCTCATTACATATTTTAAAATTTGCTGTTAACAGAACTAGTTTTAAATTAGTCATTGATGTACAAGGTTCCCAGATATAGGTTATTCTGTGCCAACACATAGACAGACTAAAGCTCTTTCAACAAAGAATAACGGATGCTATTTTAAATGTGTTACAAGAATGGGTATAGCTAGAAATGCTTAAGATCTGAAATAGGGTGGTTCATGCAGCCCAGCAATGACCAACAAGGACATCTCGTAACTCATACAAAAAGTATTTTATCACCTTATCTGACTTTAGAAAAAGAATGCTAAAATTGAGGTTTATCAATCCACTGGCACACACATTCTAAACCACACACATAAACATACACAAAAACATACTGGCCTCATTGTTTCTTTATCAACTGTTCCAAATGAGATTTTATCCAACAGTGAATACATTACTTAGTGACTAAAAATCTTGAATTTCAATTCAAAGTCTTCCAGTAATCAGATACAAGAAGATTACAAAGTAGCATTCTCATCAATGAATCCTCGTGGCACTGTAACATAATCTGTAAAAACGGCACACAAGCAGTTTACACCAGTCACTGAACCCACATGCTGACATTTAAACCTTAACAGCACAAGAAGTGCACATCTTAGAATCTATATTATGTTCATGGTGGTGACCATGGCTTACTTTTGAATGGGGTTTTTATTGTAATAATAGCAAGTTGACTGCTACACATCAATGATATTTTCTCTGATGGAGCCATGTAACCTCATCAAATGATAATCCACAGTTAATTGGGATATATTGTGTCAATAACAATGCCTGCATGGGAGCGATTATAAATCAATAATCTTGTTGTGGTGCTTAGCAATGTCGTTAACATGAACTTTGTCCTGACACCACTTCTGCACAAAGTTAACAAGAAAAACAAATATTTGACTTTCCATCTCCCTCTTCTGAAGGTGCTGACTCGAAGTAGATCACAGCTTCACCTCTACCAGTCATTTCGTATCTCATGCTTGTAGTCATTCATTATGGCTGGAATTTTACCGCCACGCCCGCGCGGCTCGCAGAACATAAGAACTAGGAGCAGGAGTAGGCCATCTGGCCCCTCGAGCCTGCTCCACCATTCAATAAGATCATGGCATGAATTCTCCGTTAGCCTCAGGCAGGATTTTACAAGCCTCGCCCGAGCGACGTTGTAAAATACCGGCCTATTTGTCCATCTCAGATGTTGACCACTGACAAGCCTTTTGACTTTGGGGACACAACACCTGAATCTCATTCAATCCTCATGTGACATTCACACATGTGTACTTCCCAGCAACTGGACAATGATAAGTAGAAGGCTGAGTTGTCTCCTCCATCCCAGGGCCAGGTGTTCTAATTCATATTGCCATGTCTCAACTTCCAATGAGAACTTAGATCAATTAACTCAGGGCAAGACTGAGGCAGTTGCTTATCATTACCTAATTCTCTTTCTCCGCAACCCCCTCCCCCAAATCAAACACACTGCCAAAACACACTCCTGTAGATCCTTAATTTGCCAACATAAGACAAATATAGAGTTGGTCACAGTTTTAAGCCATTTTTCTACCTGCCTCATAGCCCAATTCAACGGACTGACGAAAAGCCAGCCCTCTGTAGTGAGAAGCTGGAGTTAGGTATGCACTGATTCATGTAAAATAGACAAAACTGTGCCACAAAACCGTCTAATGTGATCTTTTCAAAAATAGATCCAATAGCCATACAACACAAGGATCCCACTACTTCCCTGGTCAATGCAATACTAACTAATCTCAGTAGAGATTAACTAAGAAGGCCACTGAGGTGTATCGCCATCCAGGATTTCTACTAAGCTGTGACTCTGTCTGGAAAACCATCCACGCATAGACACTGTTTTACCCCCACCATGGTGGTAAGAGCACTCACTTAATCTGTCAATTCTTATTCACAAGTGAAAGAGTGAGGCTTCAGATGTTGCTGTGCAACTGTCCAAGAGGATATGCCAGTTAGAGGCTGGAGAATATTAAAATTGAAAAATAATTCTGACTGAAACAAGGCACATAGGGAGATCAGACTGGCTGCACTAGAGCATCTGTACACTTATACACACCTGGATGGTCTCCAGAGAGTGAGCATGCAATGCCGGAACCATAGAATCATCACAATGCAGGAGGCCATTTGGCCCATTGAGTCTGCACCAAGTCTCCAAAAGAGCATCTTACCCAGACTACACCCCCCCTACCTCGATCACCCCACCCGTCCACCTGCCCTATGCCCGTAAACCCTCGTATTTTATCATGGCCACCTAACCTGCACATCTTTGGACCTGCACAACATTAGGGACTTTGCAGGCAATTGTGAGGAAATAGAGCGCCTGATCAAGACAGACAGTCATATATTATGATTTTCTATTTCATATTCCTTATGGTTTTGTTTAAATGAAACTTTGTGCTTAAATTGGACTGCTAGTTGGTCTTCCTTACAACGGTAAACTTGCAGATTTGTTTTCCTGATGAGACTGAGGCACCCAACGTCTCCCCTAACTGATTAACTGAAAAATGGCAGTTGGAGAGTCAGGCAGCTTACATGCTTGGAGACAAAAATATTTTGGAATGGTTCAGCAGAAAGGAATGTGATCTAGCAACAAGCTGCACTTATATTTCCTTAAAACTGTGCTTTTTATCTGCATCATCCTCAGTTAGATTATCCAGCATCTTTCCTTGAATACTCTGCCTGATGTTTTGTCACATAAAATAATGCAAATATTATTCAGTAGATCAATTAAATTACTCTTCCTTCACATAGTTAATATATCCTACACAGCTCAGTTTTCTGAAGAAAAAATAATGTATAAGTGACAGGCTGGTAATACTTAATTCAGAGAAAAACCCATTCAATTACTTTGACGTTTGGAATAATGTGATGTGGAGATTGTTCCACATCAGTCGAGATTCACATGAGCTACAGTACATGTAACTAAAACCAATGAGAGGCAACTTAACTCTGATCAGGATGCAACATAAAGACCACCCATCAGACAACAATCTACAACATGTGCAGATTTTTGTAGGACAGCACACATTGGGAAATTGTACATGTACCTCCCACAACAACAATTTGCATTTATATATCTGGCATTCATCGAATAAAGCTCTGCTTCACAGAAGTATTACCAAACAATATTTGACACAGAGCTACATAAGGAGGTTATTAGGTCAGCTGAGCAAAAGCTTGATTAAAGAGGTAGGTTTTAAGAAGGAAAGACAAGGTATAGGAATTCCAGGGTTCAGGGCTTTTGCAACAGTGCTCCGTGGTGGAGCAATTAAAATCAAGGATGTTTAAGAGGCCAAAATTGGAGGAGCGTGGATATCTCAGAGGGTTAAAGGCTGGAGGAAATTACAGAGAGATGAAAGGATTTGAAACAACAATGAAAATTTTATAATCACGGCATTGATTAAATAGCTAGGAGCCAGTAGAAGGCACGGTGGCACAGTGGTTAGCCTCACAGCTCCAGGGACCTGGGTTCAATTCCAGCCTTGGGTGTGACTGTCTGTGGGGAGCTTGCACATTCTCCCCATGTCTACATGGGATTCCTCTGGGTGCTTCGGTTTTCTCCCACAGTCCAAAAATGTGCATGTTAGGTGAATTGGCCAAGATAAATTGCCCCTTAGTGGCCCAAGATGTGTAAGCTAGATGGATTAGCCATGGTAAAAGTGTGGGGTTACAGGGATAGGGCAGGGGGGAGGTGCTCTGTCAGAGAGTTGGTGCAGACTCGACGGGCCTAATCGCCTCTTCTGCACAGTACGGATTCTATGATTCTGTGATTCAGTATAAGCCAGCATGCATGGGGGTGAGGCGTGAAAGGCATTTGGCGTGTGTCAGGAAATGAACAGCAGAGTTTTAGATACCTTCAAATTTGAGGTAGAATGTGGGAAGTCGCCAGGAGGCAACAAAGTGATGGTTGAGAGTTTCAGCAGCAGGTGAGCCGAAGCAGAAGTGGAATTAAGTGATGTTACTCAAGTGAAAATAGATGGTCTGAGTAATGCACAGAAGCTCATCTTGGGGTCAAATATTACACCAAGGTTGTGGACAATCTGGTTTAGCCTCAGACAGCTGTCAGTAAGAGAGATGGAGTCAGTAGGTAAGGGACAAAGTTTGTAGTGGGACCAAGAAAAACAATGGTTTTGGTCTTCCCAATATTTAATTGAGGAAACTTCTGTGCATCCCATTCTGGAAGTGGAATAAGTAATCCAATAGTGGAAGAGTCAAGGGAGATTGTTGTGAGGTTGAGCTGGGTGTTGTCCATGTAGTTGTGGAAATTGGCTCTATGTTTTCAGATGCTGTCACTGAGGAGAAACATGTAAAGGGGAATAAGATGGGGCCAAGGACAGATCATTGGGCGACACTCGAGGTAACGCAGCAGGAGCAGGAAGAGAAGACATAGCCAGATGACATTCGTAACTTTATTAAGAGCTGCTCAGCGTGGCAAGAGCAGAAATCTGATTAGATGGATTCAAACATGGAATTCTGGGAAAGATGGCTTTGGGGGGGCAACATCACATTCAAGGACTTTGGATAGGAAAAGGAGGTTAGAGATGGGATTTGAGTCATAGAGTCATAGAGGTTTACAGCATGGAAACAGGCCCTTTGGCCCAACTTGTCCATGCCGCCCCTTTTTTAACCCCTAAGCTAGTCCCAATTGCCCGCATTTGGCCATATCCCTCTATACCCATCGTACCCATGTAACTGGCTAAATGCTTTTTAAAAGATAAAATTGTACCCGCCTCTACTACTACCTCTGGCAGCTTGTTCCAGACACTCATCACCTCTGTGTGAAAGAATTGCCCCCTCTGGACACTTGTATCTCTCCCCTCTCACCTTAAATCTATGCCCTCTAGTTTTAGACTCCCCTACCTTTGGGAAAAGATATTGACTATCTAACTGATCTGTGCCCCTCATTATTTTATAGACCTCTATAAGATCACCCCTAAGTCTCCTATGCTCCAGAGAAAAAGTCCCACTCTACCCTTATAACTCAAACCATCAAGTCCCGGTAGCATCCTAGTAAGTCTTTTCTGCACTCTTTCTAGTTTAATAATATCCTTTCTATAATAGGGTGACCAGAATTGTACACAGTATTCCAAGTGTGGCCTTACCAATGTCTTGTACAACTTCAACAAGAAGTCCCAACTCCTGCATTCAATGTTCTGACCAATGAAACCAAGCATGCCGAATGCCTTCTTCACCACTCTGTCCACCTATGACTCCACTTTCAAGGAGCTATGAAACTGTACCTCTTGATCTCTTTGTTCTATAACTCTCCCCAAAGCCCTGCCATTAACTGAGTAATGCCCTATCATTAACTGAGTAAGTCCAGCCCTGGTTCGATCAATCAAAATGCATCACTTCGCATTTATCTAAATTAAACTCCATCTGCCATTCGTCAGCCCACTGGCTCAATTGATCAAGATCCCATCTAATAAACAATGCACAACTTCTCGATCATTTCAAGCTAATAGTTCCTGCTCTCATCTGATATAACTATTCCAGGATCATCCTGGAATGCAGGATAACCTCTGGCTTCTTTTCCCTGTTACCAACTTAAACAACTCTTGCCTTGTTTCCTCCACCCTCACCTCCAATAGTAAGTATGAGGAGTTCATGGACTTCTTTGTCATCTTGTTAGATTAGCTTGAAATGATCAAGAGGTTGTGTATTGTTTATTTCTGAGGTAAAGGTATAGTTGCCATAGTCTCAGATGACCATAGGCTGCTCCCCCCACTTCAAGAGGGAGAGCTGATCGGTGGTGATTTAACCCGAAGATCACCACACCTCAGGCAAGGCGCAAAGCTGAGAAGTTGGGGCCTTCATAAATAACCTCAGCTGGTATAGGAATTGAACCTGAGGTTTTGGTGTCACTCTACATCACAAACCAGCCATCCAACCTGGGTTCGATTCCCGGCTTGGGTCACTGTCTGTGTGGAGTTTGCACAGTCTTCCTGTGTCTGCGTGGGTTTCCTCCGGGTGCTCCGGTTTCCTCCTACAGTCCAAAGATGTGTGGGTTAGGTTAATTGGCCATGCTCAATTGCCCTTTAGTGTCCCGGGATGCGTAGGTTAGAGGGATTAGCGGGTAAATATGTGGGGATATGGGGATAGGGCCTGGGTGAGATTGTGGTCGGTGCAGACTCGATGGGCCAAATGGCCTCTTTCTGCACTGTAGGGTTTCTATGATTTCTATGGGAACCAACCGAGCTAACCGACTATTTTTGAGGAGAGGGATGATGATGGCAGGTTTGAAGGAGAGGGGAACAGTACCTGAGGAGTAAGAATCATTAACAATATCAAATCACACAGGGGACAGGAAGGGGTGTTGACTGGTCTGCTAGTTAGTGGGAATATAATATGGTGGACTAGTGGTAATGTCACTAGATCAGTAATCCAGAGGCCCAGGCTGGAGGAATTTGAATCCAATTACTAAATCTGGAATATAAAATCAGTTTCAGTGATGGTGACCATGGCAACTATAATCAATTGCTTTAAAAATCCATCTGGTTCACTAATGTCCTTTGGGGAAAGAAATCTGTCACCCATACCTGGTCTGGCCTACATGTGACTCCAGACCCACAGTAATGTGGCTAACTCTTAACTGCCCTGTGAAATGGCCCAGCAAACCATTCATTTTAAGGGAAAATAGAAAATGGTAACAAATGGAGCCCTTGCCAGTGATGCCCACATCCCATGAAGAGAACAAAAAAAAAGGATTGAGGCAACAAGAGGTGAACAAGATGACAAAGAAGTCAATGAGCTCCTCATACTTACCATTGGAGGCGAGGGTGGAGGAAACAAGGCAAGAGTTGTTTAAGTTGGTAGCAGGAAAAAGAAGCCAACGGCTATCCTGCGTTCCAGAATATCCTGGAATAGTTTTGTCAGATGAGAGCAGGAACTATTAGTGCTTATGGTTCAGTCAGATTTGACAGTGAATGGCTAAACCAGTGATCAGCCATAAGCATTCAACTCTGCATCCATTAGAATTGAGGAAGCAAATTTAAGAACCATTCTGAAGGTCAGAAGGGCATCAAAGATGGAGGAAAGGGTGCAGTCAAGTAGAGAGTTGGCTGTAGAAACAGCTGTGGTGAATGGAGAGCTAAAGATTATTCAATTCGATTTTGTAAGTGCTGTTTTAGGTGAATGGGGTAGAGAGTTTTTTCCAGGGGCAGAGACAGAAGGGAATAAGGTTGGGAGGGGTTTCCCACAAGGTAGGTCACAAGAAGCACGCACACTAACTATTGATATGTGCCGATGGTAGATGAGGCTCCACACCGGGAGAAAATATTTACACGGTTGTCATTGTGGTCTGGTGGTCATTTGCAGCTAATTTTTCTGTTTTGCGGTCATTTAATTTTCTGTCTGGTAGTCACAGTAAATGCGCCTACTGTGGTGAACCATCGTTGGTTACCACTGGGGGTTGTTATTATGTTACTGTTGGGCTAGGGTGTTGTCACTGTGGGGGTTGTACAATGTTGTTGGGTTAGGGTGTTTACCTGTTATAAGTGTTATCATGGCACATCCCGGTGGGGCCCCGCCTCCGGTGGCGAGGTATAAGACCCTCTGCTCCGGCAGGACCCCTTCAGTCTGAACTGGTGTATTCGTGTTAGTAGTTCCATTGTTAGACAATAAAAGCCTTCAATACTGAAGCCTTGTTCCATGTTCTTGATTGTCGCGCATCAATTTTATTGTCTAACAGAAAACTCTCAGCTGTACAAAAAAAAAGAGTATGGAACAGATCTTGAAACCAGATCGTCTGGCGCTGGACCCACGTGCGGTCGGTGCCGCTAACACCTTCGATCACTGGTGGAAGTGTTTCGAAGACTACCTGGCTGCCTCTGTAGCTATTACTACAGACAGTGACAAACTCCAAGTCCTCCACGCAAGGGTAAGCGACACGATTTATCTCGCGATTCGTGCGGCTCCCACTTACCCGAGGGCCGTCGAGCTCCTGAAGAAACGATACACGAAACCACCCAACGAGATACACGCTCGTTACCTCCTCGCTACACGACGTCGGCAGTCGGGCGAAACCATGGAGGACTACGCCAATGAGCTCCTGCAGCTTGCCAGGGGTTGCGATTGTAAAGACGTATCAGCCGAACAATACATGTACGACCTCGCCCGAGACGCGTTCGTAGCAGGGGTAGGGTCCTCGTACATCAGGCTTAAATTGCTGGAAAAGGGGAACCTCGACTTGACCCAAGCGATGGAGATGGCTGAGATGCTGGAAGCGGCGTCGAAGAGCTTGGCACTGTACCCCGAGGACCACGTGCAGTCAACGTGGCAGGAGCAAGCTCAGCTCCCTCCTCGCCCCGCAAACCCGCGCTCCCAGATCGATCCGACGACGGCGGCAGCTCCAGGTGGCCAGCGATGCTATTTTTGCGGTGGGGCCAAGCATCCACGGCAACAGTGTCCGGCAAGAACGGCTATCTGCAGCCAGTGCGGTAAAAAAGGCCACTACGGTAAAGTCTGCAGGTCGAAGTCTAAAAACGGCAGTGCAGCTTGTAACCCTCCAGAACGGAGACAATCTCCTTCGGCGTCGCAGTACCCACGAGGTCCGACCACGTGCGAACCCAGGACGGCGCCATCGTGGCTGACGGAGGAGGAGGAAGACCACCAGGAGTCGCTGCGTTTGGCGCCCTCGCCCACGTGCGATTCATGGGGGCGGCCATCATGGTCCACGACAACTAGGAGCGACCAGCAGGGGTCCTCAGCATCAACATCGGCGGCATGCAGTGACGCCCAGGGGCCAACGGTGGCGTCGATCTCCCTGGACCAGACCAAGCACTACAGGCTTGAGAATTCAATGGTGGATGTAAAGGTAAATGGTCGAACTGTGAATTGTCTGTTTGACAGTGGGAGCACTGAAAGTTTCATACACCCTGAAACTGCTAAAAGGTGTGGACTCCGGGTTCTCCCTGCCAGGCAGACAATTTCCATGGCATCACGGTCCCGGTCTGTACCGATCCAAGGACGATGTATGGTAACTCTAGAGGTACAGGGCACAATTTACGAGCAATACAGGCTCCTTGTGTTGCCTCACCTTTGTGCGCCAATTCTCCTCGGACTAAATTTTATGGTCCACATGAAGAGTGTGATCCTACAGTACGGTGGGCCACTCCCTTCACTGGCAGTAGGGAATCAGCCGCAGCCTCCAAATTGCCCAAAGCGCCCCGCATGCAATCTTTCCACTCTGAAAATCACTACACCATCCCTATTTAAGAATCTGGTACCAGGCTGCAAGCCCATCGCTACTAAAAGTAGGCGTTACAGCGCTGAGGACCGGATCTTTATTAGATCTGAGGTTCAGCGGCTCCTCAAGGAAGGGATCATACAGGCCAGTGCTAGTCCGTGGAGAGCGCAGGTCGTGGTAGTCAAAAACGGGAACAAACCTCGGATGGTCATCGACTACAGTCAGACCATTAATCGTTATACGCAGTTGGATGTGTATCCTCTCCCGCGCATTTCTGATATGGTCAATCAGATTGCGCAGTACCGAGTGTTCTCTACTATAGACCTTAAGTCCGCCTACCATCAGCTCCCCATCCGCCCAGAGGACCGACAATACACGGCTTTTGAGGCGGATGGTCGTCTATTCCAATTCCTCAGGGTTCCATTTGGTGTCACCAATGGGGTCTCGGTCTTCCAGCGTGCTATGGACCGAATGGTGGACCAGAACGGGTTGCGGGCTACCTTCCCGTACCTGGATAACGTCACCATCTGTGGCCATGACCAGCAGAACCATGACACGAATCTCCAACACTTTCTGCGCACCGCATCTCGCCTGAACCTGACCTATAACAGGGAGAAGTGCGTATTCCGTACGCGCAGGTTAGCCATCCTCGGATACGTGGTGGAAAACGGGGTCATTGGCCCTGATCCAGACCGTATGCGCCCCCTTACTGAACTTCCCTTGCCCGCTAGCACGAAAGCACTGAGGAGATGCCTCGGGTTCTTTTCGTACTATGCGCAGTGGGTCCCCAACTACGCGGACAAAGCTCGTCCGCTCATCAAGTCCACGACCTTCCCACTTACGCCGGAGGCCCAATTGGCCTTCAAGGCTTTGAAAAGCGACATCTCAAAAGCCACGATGCACGCGGTGGATGAATCCATCCCTTTCCAGGTGGAGAGTGATGCATCTGATTTCGCCCTAGCCGCCACACTAAACCAGGCAGGCAGGCCCGTCGCGTTCTTTTCCCGCACCCTTCAAGGCCCCGAAATTCAGCACTCAGCGGTGGAGAAGGAGGCTCAGGCCATTGTGGAGGCAGTCAGACACTGGCGCCATTACCTGGCGGGGAAGCGGTTCACTCTGATCACGGATCAACGATCCGTGGCGTTTATGTTCAGCAACACGCAGAGGGGCAAGATCAAGAACGATAAGATCTTGCGGTGGAGAATTGAGCTCTCCACCTATAATTACGATATTATGTATCGTCCAGGGAAGCTCAATGAGCCCTCGGATGCCCTCTCGCGCGGAACATGCGCCATCATGCAGGAGGACCGTTTGAAGGCCCTCCACAATGACCTGTGTCATCCTGGAGTCACCAGACTCTACCATTTCGTCAAAGCCCGCAACCTGCCCTACTCGGTGGAGGATGTCAGGTCAGTGACGAGAAGCTGTCGGATTTGCGCAGAATGCAAACCACACTTTTATCGACCAGACCGGGCACAATTGGTCAAGGCCACTCGCCCTTTTGAGAGGCTGAGTGTGGATTTTAAGGGCCCCCTTCCCTCAACGGACCGGAACGTCTATTTCCTCAACATAATAGACGAGTACTCCCGGTTCCCGTTTGTTGTCCCCTGTGCGGACACGTCGACTGCCACCGTCATCAAGGCATTCAGTGAGCTTTTTACCCTGTTCGGGTACCCCTGCTACATTCATAGCGACAGGGGCTCGTCGTTCATGAGCAACGACTTGAGGCAATTCCTGCTCTCATTCGGGATTGCCTCTAGTAGAACCACGAGCTACAACCCTAGGGGTAACGGACAGGTGGAAAGGGAGAATGCTACAGTCTGGAAGGCTGTCCTACTGGCACTGAAGTCCAGGGGCCTTCCAGTCTCCCGTTGGCAGGAGGTCCTTCCAAATGCGCTCCATTCTATCCGCTCCCTCCTGTGTACGGCAACCAATGCTACTCCCCACGAGAGGATGTTCTCATTCCCTCGGAAGTCGTCCTCGGGGATCTCATTACCAGCCTGGTTGACGTACCCAGGACCCGTCCTTCTGCGGCGACATGTGAGGGCTCGCAGGTCCGACCCCTTGGTCGAACCGGTCCAACTCCTCCACGCCAACCCTCAGTATGCCTATGTGGCATATCCTGACGGGCGAGAGGACACTGTCTCCATTAGAGACCTGGCGCCCGCAGGGGACGTAGCAACTCCTGTCGCTCCTATTCCCCCTGTCACGAATCCACTACTCCTCATTGCTTCCCCAGACGTGGCGCGGTCAGCACCGGGACCAGTGCATAACAGTTCTACTCCCATGTACAGCTTGCCTGAGACTCAGAGATCGGCGCCACCACCGAAGGTTCCAGGATCCCCTGGACCATCGCCTCACCAGGGCCAACCGGCCCGGGAGTCCTTGAGGGGACAGCCGGACGTTGTTTTGGAGAGAACGCCACCGCAAGCACCTGCTCCGGTTTCGCAACCGGTGTTGAGGAGATCACAGCGTCGGTGCGGTCCTCCAGACCGTCTGGACTTGTGAATTCTGTACATATGACCTGTTTTTTTTGCACCCCGCCGCCTTTTGTTTTTAAAGGAGGGGTGAATGTGGTGAACCATCGTTGGTTACCACTGGGGGTTGTTATTATGTTACTGTTGGGCTAGGGTGTTGTCACTGTGGGGGTTGTACAATGTTGTTGGGTTAGGGTGTTTACCTGTTATAAGTGTTATCATGGCACATCCCGGTGGGGCCCCGCCTCTGGTGGCGAGGTATAAGACCCTCTGCTCCGGCAGGACCCCTTCAGTCTGAACTGGTGTATTCGTGTTAGTAGTTCCATTGTTAGACAATAAAAGCCTTCAATACTGAAGCCTTGTTCCACGTGCTTGATTGTCGCGCATCACCTACGTTAGGGCTTGTGCCTATCTCAAGTACCGATGACAGGAAGCTGCCAGTTTGCCACCTGACTCACCACGTTCTCTAGCAGTGCAGATGGACTTAGGTGAAAATTGGTTATACCAGGATGTCATCAGATGCACAGTCTGAACTGCTGCTACCCTGATCAGTATCTGTCAGGAGACATCTTGTCTTCCATGATTTAAGATTCTAACCATGCATGTGAAAATCTTTTTTTTTGTTTGCTTTGTTTGGTTTCAACATAAATGACTCACTTAACGCCTAACAACCATCGCAAAAAATTAACGTCACCAGAAATCATGTCAAAGAGCATTAAAATAATTCAAATTTCTATTATTGCTGGCAAGGATGGAATAAATTGTCATAGCAGCAGCAGATAAAAAAGCAAAATATCAGAGTCAGTACATTATCAGAGTAAGATAAGACCTTTATTCTATTTATATTGGAGAATAGTATAAATAAGTCCTGGGTCCAAGTACTAATGAAGCCTCTCCGTTTATGTTTCTGGATGGATCTTATGGTATCATAACCACAGAAAGATTTGTGCTGCTGGTTTAAAGTTTAATTTCAGCATTCTGTTTCTGTCAACTGTACTTTTCTCAACAACTGAGGAAGTGCACACACAGCTAAAATTTAAAATCACGCCACTGGCTGTGCTGGTGCTTTGAGATATTCAGCTTGCAATCAATTAGTACAGGGGCGGCAGAGTTTCCCTCAATGAAAATCATAAAATGCCAATTCTTAGTAGGTAGGGTGTTTTTTATGCTAACTTTAGCTTTACACTGATGGGAAGGAGAACCCTGGACACCATTCCACAACATTTAAAAGATGCCATTCTTTCAAGAGGCAGGTCTAGCTGGAGATTTTGGCTCTTTCAAATCTGTTACTGAAGGAGTAGATGTAAATAAAGTCATCAAGAAAGACATTGGCTGGAATATTATGGCCGTTCCCGCCAGCGGGGTTTTCCCTTCCAGCTGGCGGCACGGTGGCACAGTGGTTAGCACTGCTGCCTCACAGCGCCAGGGACCCAGGTTCGATTCCCGGCTTGGATCACTGTTTGTGCGGAGTTTGCACATTCTTCCTGTGATTGCCTGGGTTTCCTCTGGTTTCCTCCCAGTGCTGGTGCTGGTTAGGTGCGTTGGCCATGCTACATTCTCCCTCAGTATACCCGAACAGGTGCCAGAGTGTGGTGACTAGGGAATTTTCACAGTAACTTCATTGCAATATTAATGTAAGCCTACTTGTGATACTAATAAATAAACTTTATAAACTTTAACAAACTTTAAAATTTTTTGCAGTGAACGGAGATTTGGCTGGCCGCCAAATTCTCCGACCTCGCTGCAGCGGGAGTTTGACGTGAACGCCTGTTAAGATCATCCCTGTTGAATTGGAATTTGATTGACAAGTGCCCGGATAGGTAGACCTTACCGAGGCTTTTACTTTGTCAACTGTGAAAGCTTTTGGAGTATCCACCTCAAATTTGACTTCCCTCAGAAATTTGTCATTGCCCTCCATCTACTTCCCAATGACATGTAAGGCTTGATCTTCACTCATGGAACCACAACAAACCCTATCTCAGTGAAAACTGGGGTCAAACAAGGCTGTGTCATTGCACCAATTCTCTTCTCCACTTGCCCCACTACAATACTGCACCTGCCCTCCTGCAAATTACACACAGGCATATTGGTAATCTTTTGAACAGATGGGAATCTGTTCAACATTGGCCACCCTCAATCCAAAATCAAAACCATTCCAAACTCAGGCACAGAGCTTCAGTATGCAGATGATGCTTGTGTGTGTGCTCACTTAGAGCTCTTGGACATTATTGTGTCCTTCACTGAAGCATATGAGGAAATGGACCTTTCACTAAACAGCTGGTAAACTAAGGTCCTCTTGGAACCAACTCCCACACCCATCAACACCCCCCATCCCGATCAATTAAAATCAACAGCAGGAACTGTGAAAATATGAACCATTTTCCATTTCTTGGGATTCTTGATGAAGATAGACATAGATGACAAAATTCGCCATCACCTCCAATGTATCAGCGTAGCTTTTGGCTATTGAGGGAAGAGGATTTGAGAACCAGAACCTCAAACCCAAAACTAAGGTCCTGTTACTCAGTAACTAAGGGGGCGGCACAGTGGCACTGTGTTTAGCACTGCTGCCTCACAGCGCCAGGGACCCGGGTTCAATTCCCGGTTTGGGTCACTGTCTGTGCAGATTCTGCACGTTCTTCCCATGTCTGCGTGGGTTTCCTCTGAGTGCTCTGGTTTCCTCCCACAGTCCAAAGACTGGTTAGATGGATTGGCCATGCTAAATTCTCCCTCTGTGTACCCGAACAGGTGCCAGAATGTGGCTACCCGGGGATTTTCACAGTAACTTCATTGCAGTGTTAATGTAAGCCTACCTGCAACTAATACATAAATAAATAAATAAGGTCATGGTTCACTGGGCATCAGTGGTCTCCGCACTCCTACCTGATTCAGAAGCTTCGATGAACTACAGTAGGGGAGGCAGTGGCATCATGGTATTATCGCTGGACTGGTAATCCGGAGACCCGGGGTAATTCGCTGGGAACCTAGCTTCAAATTCGACCGTGGCAGATGGTGATGTTTGAATTCAATAAAAATCTGGAATTAGAAGTTTAACAATGACCATGAAACCATTGTTGATTGTTGTAAAAACCCATCTGGCTAATGCTCCATAGGGAAGGAAATCTGCCACCCTTATCTGGCCTGGCCTACATGTGACTCCAGTCCCACAGCAATGTGGTTGACTCTTAAATGCCCTCAGGGGATCAGGCAATAAATGCTGGTCCAGCCAGTGATGCCCAAATCCCATGGATGATTTTTTAAAAAGGCACCTCAAAGCACTGGAGAAGGACCAGCACCCAGCAGCTGTGCCTTTGCAAGGTCCTTCACATCTGGTAGCAAGAAAGGCAGTCCAACAGGAGCGCACTTTCCCAAGTCAACTTGACCAGCATCCTGCTAATCATTCAAAACCAGCTCTGCTGGGCAGAACATGTCGTTCATAAGCCAGAAGCAACTGCTCAGCTTGGAACTCATCACACCAGAAGGCTGCAGGAAGATAGTGGAAACACTTAAGAAAGCCTCCCTGAAGAGGTCAAATGAGAGACTCTGGCTCGTGACCAACCAAAATGGACATGGCACAATTTTTGAGCCAGAGAGGTTGATTGGCAGCCACTAACAATTACCACATTGTTAAAACGGTGTTGTGACGCCATTATTTACTAGACTTAGCTTTCTGTGGAGGGTTTAATGTACAATTAGTGTATAATTTCATGAAAATCAAGGGGTAGTTAAAGGTGATATGCTATTGGTGGGATTTTATGGCCTCGCTTGAGGGAGACCGGAAATTCCCGCCCGAAGTCAATGGACATTTCTGTTGTCTGCCTCTCGCCCACTCTGATTCCTGTGGCGGATGAAGCAGTAGAATTCTGGCCTATATGTTCGTAAATCTAACTGGAAGTGGAGTTGCACAATTCAGTCAGCGTCTTGCAAGTCACGGGCACCTCTCCATCACCAATAGTGGCTGGCAGTTTGCACATTAATAACAATGTCCACTGTGTGTTTAGCGAATTCCAATCCATTGTTTGAACAAGTTAAACAGCTAAAACAAGTAAAAAGTTTATTTTGGTTGATTTGAAATATCAGGGAGATTTGCCACGATAATGTGTATTGGCAAGGTGACAAAGTAATAGCTACTTAATTAAACTAAGCATAGTTCACTGTTAAATTAAAATTATTTAAATGACTAAAATACTGTTTCACTTAGAAGATCAGTAACTTTGGGTTATTTTAAAATAGGAACTTAAGTATCTACCTCAGTAAGTCCCGGCTAAATTAGAATTAAACTATTTTTCTTCAGATTTTCCCATCCAATTTCTTTGCTTCTCTCATGGAGGTGCAACGTGTTGAAATCCAGTGGCCCTACAGTGCCTCATCTGATGACCATTCTTTTATGTGGGAACTTGAGTGCTGAGGCTTTTCAATGAAGGGGGAAGGTGGACGTCTGAGGGTGTATGTTCCTCCTGTTATGGAGAAATCCACACTTCTCCCCTCAACACCCACACATGGACTGAGCATCTAGGGAGTGTTGGTTGGAATTCTGGATGAAACTGGACCAGGCATTTCAGGACGTCCCATCCTAGAGGGGATTGCAAAGCATCCTTGGAAAAGAAGGAGTAGACTGTTGCAAGAAGCACACTGAGAACATAGCACCACCACATGCTCCACTGCATAAGGTTACTTACTCCATTTAACTGCACCACAACAATGCACAAGATCATCCTCTGTACATCCATTTTCAGCCCTGATCCTGAAGTGTGTAAAACTGCTGGAGACTAACGTCACGTCAACTAATCCCATACCATGGAGGCAGGCAGCCAATTAGGGCAGTCAAAGACCTATTTAGAGCCATTTCCAGAACCATATGTTTTCCAGTGTTTTCCATTGGTTTCGGGATTGATTTGATTTTTTTTTTGATTCGATTTATTATTGTCACATGTATTAACATACAGTGAAAAGTATTGTTTCTTGCGCAGTATACAGACAAAGCATACCGTTCATAGAGAAGGAAACAAGAGAGTGGAGAATGTAGTGTTACAGTCATAGCTAAGGTGTAGAGAAAGATCAACTTAATGCAAGGTAAGTCCATTCAAAAGTCTGACAGCAGCAGGGAAGAAGCTGTTCTTGAGTTGGTTGGTACGTGACCTCAGACTTTTGTATCTTTTTCCCGAAGGAAGAAGGTGGAAGAGAGAATGTCCAGGGTGTGTGGGGTTCTTAATTATGCTGGCTGCTTTGCCGAGGCAGCGGGAAGTGTAGACAGAGCCAATGGATGGGAGGCTGGTTTGCGTGGTGGATTGGGCTACAATCACGACCTTTTGTAGTTCCTTGCAGTCTTGAGCAGAGCAGGAGCCATACCAAACTGTGATACAACCAGAATGATGCACTATCAATCGAGCCGAGACTAGTTGAGAGCAAGACAAACAGGCTTTTATTGGCAAGAACTTGGAACCATCCCTGTCGGTGATCGGGTCTGAACTGAGAGCAAGGGGGGGAGGAGCCACCGCCTTTATACCCAGACCAGGGGGAGGAGATTTGGGCGGAACCGACAGGGATGTGCCACATATACAAGTAATGAGAAATACTAACTACAGTGGTTAACCACCACAGATAACAGATAACAGTGGTTTACCACACAGAACAAATGCTTTCTATGGTGCATCTGTAAAAGTTGGTGAGAGTCGTAGCTGACATACCAAATTTCCTCAATCTTCTGAAAAAGAAGAGGGAGGAACGTTGGCTAGGATGCTCAGAGAACTCCATGGGATCTATAACATACATAGTAATCAGTGAAACAGACACACAAGGCCTCGGTTTAATGTCTCACTTAAATAGCAGTGCTCTCAAAAATGCAACACTCCTTCAGTACTGCACGAGAGTATTGTTTAAATTATAAATTCTGGCATGGTTTAGTGTTTACCTACTGTCAGAGGCAAACATCCTATCAACCATCAGGGCGGCATGGTGGCACAGTGGCATTGCTGCCTCACAATGCCAGGGACCCGGATTCAATTCCGACCTTGGGCAACTGTCTGTGTGGAGTTTGCACGTTCCCCCGTGTCTGCATGGGTTTCCTTTGGGTGCTCCGGTTTCCTCCCACAGTCCAAAGATTTGCAGGTTAGGTGGATTGGCCATGCTAAATTGACCCTTAGTACCCTCAGGGGGATTAGCAGGGTAAGTACGTGGGGTTACGGGATAGTGCCTGGGTGGGATTGTTGTTCGGTGTGGGCTCGATGGGCCAAATGGCCTCCTTCTGCACTGTAGGGGTTTTATGGTCCTATGATTCTATGATTCTAATTAATGAACTATTAAAGTGCCAACTTTTTCGGAAACACATATATCAAAGATCACTCAGCAAATGCTTATTCAGCAATTATTTGATGTGTCAGAACAAGCTGTTCTGGAAAATACCCTATCTGTAAATGATCTTATAGAGGTTCAAGCTATTCTGGTGTTTTCGATAGTAAGTGCATACATGTTGGCTTCCATTTTGCCATTGTAATAGCAAAATTCATCATCATTACACGTCTGAAAGTGCTGGAGTCCACACACTTAGGCCGCGATTCTCCCATCCCGACCCGCAACTTTTCGAGCAGGTTGCAGTGGGAGATGTGCATCGCAGGCCTTGTTCCGGGTTTATGCATGTGCCGGGAATGCATGCACATCTCCCAGAGCCGACAAACAGTCGCCGGTCAGACCACGCTGAAAGCCAGCGGGAAAGCAGGTAAGTAATTTGAATCTTTTTTTAATATGTTTTAAATGTATTTTTAATCTAATTATCGGGAACTTTCCGGTCCCCATTGAATCTCCCACCCGCCAGGAATATTTCATTCCAGCAGGGTTTACACTAGCTCCCCACGTTCGGGGAACTAGCAGGAGTCCCCGCCAGAATGAAGGAGGGACAATCGGGGCCCCCCCCGGGGGTTGGGTGGCGGGGGGGTGTCCCCTGGGCATGGGTACCCTGGCAGTGCCAGCCTGTGCCCCCTGGCACTGCCCAAGGGGCAAAGTGCCCATGCCCAGGGGGCACCTTGGCACTGCCCACTCGGCATTGGGCAGTGCCAAGGGGGTGCGGCCTATTGTGGGCGGGACCTAGGGGCAATCGGTGGAGGTGGGGGGTCCGGCTGCCACTCTGCAGACAGGATCAGTCTAGGATGGAGGGAGGGCAGCAATTGGGGCAGGCTAGGCGGGGGGCGGGGGGGGGCGGGGGGGGCCTGCCTCCTGGAGGGGGGGGGGTCTGACCCCGTAGGTCAGTGGGGGGGGGCGGAAGGACTGCTGAGGTGAGGGGGGTGGGGTGATTGCCACTGATGCGGGGGGTGGGCTGGACATTGGGGCGGTCCAGGGTTGCGGGGGAGGGGGGGGATCAAGGCTGATCTGGGAATTGTTGTGGTGGCCGCAATCGGGGCGTGGGGGGGGGGGTGCTGGAGGGGCAGCACTGCCGGGGTCCCAGGCTGGCCAGCAAACAGGGAGTCTGACAGCTTGGGGCCACTGCGCATGTGCAGAGTTCCAGAATTGTCAGACTCCGGCGTGAATAGGCCCCGGCCACCCCGGTTTTTAATGATATTCACGACTGGGACCTCTGCAGTGCACAGAGTGCGGAGATTCAGGTGAGAAGCTGAACTGACAAAACAGTCGGGATCTAGGACAGTTTTCCTGTCAATTCAGCGCTTTTGGGAGAATCGTGGCCTTAGGTTTTGAACTCAGAAGTTAGTTCAGCACCACCTTCTCAAGGGCAATAAATGCTGGCCGAGCCGGCAAGGCCCACATCCTAAAAATGAATTTATCTTTTAAATTGTTGTCTGTGATTCCCTGCTCCTTCACAGAGTGGGCTCCTGTGACGTTCCCTCTGATGGAAATCTTAGGAATTATTTGATTTGATATGAACTTCTAATTTTTATATCATTAACCTTGCTGTAAAAACACCTGAAAATGCTATTCCTTGTTTGAATGAGATGTCGCTGGGCTTTTAACGACATATTAATTACAGCTGAACCAGAAAAGGTCATCTTAGATTTGTGGAATGTCAAATTTTTTGATTAGAATCACAGAATCCTTACAGTGCAGAAGAGGGCCAGTCGCCCATCGGGTCTGCACTGACTCTCTGACAGACTGTCTTACTCAGGCCCTCCCTTCTACCCTATCCCTGCAACTCCACACATTCACCATGGCTGATCCATCTAACCTACACATTTTGAGACACTAAGGGGCAATTTAGCACGGTCAATCCACTTAATCTACACATGTTTAGACTGTGGGAGGAAACCGGAGCATCCGGAGGAAACCCACACAGACACAGGGAGAATATGCAAACTCTACGCCAATAGTCAGCCAAGGCTTCAATTGATCCCAGGTTCCTGAAGCTGTGAGGCAGCAGTGCTAACCACTGAGCCACTGTGCCGTATATTACAATTTTTAAAATTGTAGATTTTGAAATTAATTTTTAAAAAATTTTTTTAAGTTGGTTTAAATATTACAGCTTTTACCTTGATCTGATGTGTATTATCCCAATCTTTGCTGTGTGTATAATTATGAATAAATGCAGGGTAAACAGTGCCTTTTGCTTCCAGGTTTGCCATTTATGAAAATTTATAGAACATAGAACATAGAACAGTACAGCACAGAACAGGCCCTTCGGCCCACCATGTTGTGCCGAGCTTTATCTGAAACCAAGATTAAGCTATCCCACTCCCTATCATCCTGGTGTGCTCCATGTGCCTATCCAATAACCGCTTAAATGTTCCTAAAGTGTCTGACTCCACTATCACTGCAGGCAGTCCATTCCACACCCCAACCACTCTCTGCGTAAAGAACCTACCTCTGATATTCTTCCTATATCTCCCACCATGAACCCTATGGTTATGCCCCCTTGTAATAGCTCCATCCACCCGAGGAAATAGTCTTTGAACGTTCACTCTATCTATCCCCTTCATCATTTTATAAACCTCTATTAAGTCTCCCCTCAGCCTCCTCCGCTCCAGAGAGAACAGCCCTCGCTCCCTCAACCTTTCCTCATAAGACCTACCCTCCAAACCAGGCAGCATCCTGGTAAATCTCCTCTGCACTCTTTCCAGCGCTTCCACATCCTTTTTATAGTGAGGTGACCAGAACTGCACACAATATTCCACATGTGGTCTCACCAAGGTCCTGTACAGTTGCAGCATTATACATGTGATTGGTGGCTTAGTGTCCTTGAAAGCTAACTGTTGTTGAACTCTTTCAAGAGCAGAGACTGTACTGAGGAGAGGATGAATAGAAAGCCAGGCTCAGGGCCTTCACTTACCTTCTCAGGAGCGGAGACAGTCAGGCCTGTGAGAGACACAGTGTACTGAGGAGAGGATAGGGAGTGAGCCAGGCCCAGGGCCTTCTTGGGAGCAGAGACAGCGGGCCTGCAGGGGATACACTGTACTGAGATAGTGGACTGAGTTTGAAAAAAATTCAGGAATGAGATCACAGGAAAATGGTAATCACATTGGCTGGTAACTAACTGCTAATTTGAATTACCTATTCTAAATTGCTTTCAGTTTAAAGGAAAGAAGGAAAACTATTTCACAGATTAAAAAGCTAAAAACCAGTTGAAAATTCTTAATATAAAAAATTATATTAAAAACTATTAAATAAAATGGGGATGGAGGGCCAGGCGATGTGTTGTACCTGTATGATGTGGGAGCTAGTGGACCCCATTGTAGTTCCTCGTGAACACATCTTCAGCAAGTGTTGGTTGCTCCAGAGACTGCAACTCGGAGTTGATGAGCTGGAGTCTGAGCTTCGGCAGTCACGCTCCTTAGATTAACTACCTGGAATTTGTGGCCAAACGGGCCACCTAAAATGGCGATTTGTAAAGTACTCTGGGACAATTGAGCAAGAACTAAAACAGCAGGCTGCCGCCTCAAAGACAGAGATAAACAGGCTGCAGCTCAGACGACTGAATACACAGGATATGGGCCATCTCCAAGACAAAAGGGACTTTCTGGTCAAACTGGGTTTTTTACCAGACATAGGGGCACCGTAACCTCTTATTTGGGAGGGAGGTGTGTGTCCTACGTGCTCCCAGCACCTACAGACATGGCCATTGGGGACACGCCCAGAGATTGGTGTGGCAGCACCCGATTGGACTTTATCGATCAAGGTGATCAAGTCCTGATCGATTGATTGGCAATGGCCAAAAGGGGCGCGAAACCCAACGGGGTATAAAAGGTGCTGCACAACAGAAGATGCTCTCTCTCCCTCTCTTTCTGACCCCACAAACGAGCTACAACAACAGTGACCGTCGCCAGCAACGACCAGCACGGGGAGAGCCACCATACCCGAGAAAGAAGGAAGACCAGAGCCAGAGTGCCAGACCAGACCAAAGGACCAGGCTACTCAGAGGACTATGAGACCAGCACACAGATAAAGACCAATATCTGCTTGGGTACTTGCCAGTCACGCAAAGTTAAGTCAAGATCTTGTATTGGACTTGAACTTCAGTATTTTCTGTAAGATAACTTATTTTTGGTTGGGTGGGTGATTATTGAATGTGTGTTTTAAATAAATATTGGTCGTACTAACAAGGAGTCTACTCGCAATTCTTTGTCCATCGTATAAGGGTTAAAACAGACTGTGCGGCAGGTACAACAATTGGCGACTCCGCTGGGACATCGACAAGAAGTAACTTTGTTGCTCCAATATCGAATCCCGCAGAATCTATATTGAATGATTATTTAAAACTCAGAGCCAACAGCTATAAACTCCTTATTGGACAATTAACTGCTTTTGGGAAATTGTTTATTGTGCATGCATTGTTACTAACTAGGAGGATAGGGTAAACTCCGTAGGTTTACATTAGAATCCGGAGGGATTAGGACCGGAACATTTCCCAAAGCCATACCTGCAGTCCGATCAACTCCCAACCCCTTGTCGTTGAATATAGAATGGCAGGAAACAGCACAGAGGCAAAGTGTCCCGTATGGGAAACAAAAATCAGGGAATATATTAAGAAGAAAAGGTGGCCCCTATGGGCAGAATCTTGTGCCAATACTGAGACGGGACCGGGATCCCTAGGGCAGAAGTATTGGGACAATCTGAGGAAAGTTCAGGGAAAACGGGCAGGCAAATGTGAGAAGGCGACTGCCATTGTGAGCTGCTTAGGACAGCTGCTAGGAACAGAAAAGGAATTAAACACAGTTCATAAGGAACTGGAGGAATCGAAGCAGACACAGGACGAAAAGGAGGAGGAGATTAAGAAACTAAAGGAACAGCAGCAGGAGAGGATAGAGCAGATAAGAGCCGAAAAGGACAGAGAGGGAGATGAATTATAGAGAATCAACCAGGCAAATTTATTACATCTGGGCAATTTTCAAACCCAGTATGAGAGAGCCTACCAAGACGCCCAGCGTGCTGTCTTGGCCAAAGGTGAAGCTGAGCAGGCAGTAGCACGATTGGAAGCTAAGTGCACTGATCTGCAGGCAGCAATAAAAGCGCTACATCAAGCCAGTAAAGAACAGAGACAGGCAACCGCTGACCACTCCAAATGCCAGCGAGAAATTTCACAGCTGGAATCCCTATTATCGGTTCAAAACGGATTTATGTGAACCTTCAGGAAGAGGAAGAGGAGATAGAGGAGGCAGACTGGGGAGAGTTAAAAGAGGATACTAAGCTGTACATTATGCGAACCGAGGGGTGGGGTCCACCATCATCTTTCCCAGGGGAAGTCATACCCACTGCGCCCCCAGATTCACCTCCAGTACCGATGCACCCAGCAACGACTGAATGTCGGGTAGGAGAGTCTCAGGGCCTAGCTGTTACATATACAACCCCGTTTACGGTGGCACAGTTGGCTGAAATCGCAAATAAAATCACAACCTTTGAGCCATCGACTGACCCACACAGTTTCTTTGAGGATGTCAGGCAGCAGAAGATAATGCATGGGCTAGATGAAAGGGAAGAATTGAAGCTGACAGTCATGTGCTTAAGCAATTCTGTACGGTCTGCCTTGCCGGTCCCTCAAAATGTCGGGGAAGTTAACCTTAAACAAAATTAAGGAAGCGATATTGACCGCGGTAGGGTTTAATAAAGGGGATCCTGTAGATGGGTTAAATAAATGTAGACAGAGGAAAGGGGAACATCCGACTGCCTTTGCCAGTCGTTTATAGATCCACTTCACAGGAGTGTATGAGGAATTAGATTGGGCTAGATTAAATGAAGCTGATTCATCCAAACGGGCTCGGACATTAGTCTCACACACCACAGAGGAAGGCAAGAAAGCCTGCGCTAATTTTGACCCCGCAGAGACCACACACAATGAAGCATGGGTTCTCCGACGGTTAGCTCGAGTCTGGGAACAGGAAGTTCAGGGAGCCTCAATGTCACGGTCAGAAAGGGAGGCGAGAATGCTTCCGATGAGGGCTAGCCAGGGTCCAGTATGGAGAAACGAGGGTCGAGGGGATCACCAACATCAGAAAGGTACAGCTCCACCTTACACAGCAGATCCAGGGAGAGATAGAGGGACATGTTTTAATTGCGGGCAGCCAGGACACTTCGCCCGAGATTGTAGGAGACCCCCGCCACCATATACACGGTCCCCAACACTACCAGGACCACCGGCTCCACCAGTTAGGCCAGCCCCTAGGTACGAGAGAGAACACCGCCCACCACTGATAGAAGGTCCCGGTAACCCCGTGCACACCGTAAGCACAAACCCACCACTGTATCCAACTGTCCCCGCCTATGGATTGACGGTGCCCGGCCTCCCCAACCTGGGTCTGTAGCACCAGGTGGGATAGCGTAGGGAGACCCCTAGTTAACGGCGAGGCAAGAGGCCACCTCGTAGAATTCCTTTGGGATACCGGAGGCTGCCGAACTACCCTGAATGTATTAAAATTAAAAACAGACATCCCTTGGCCAACTACGGACACAATTACACTCAGTGGATTCACAGGACACATGCAGGAAGGACGCATCACAGCCCCTGTACAGGTCCGCCCAGGTAGCATGGCATGTGACCATCCGATGGTGTTAGTTGATCTTCCCCCAAACGCTGAACACACCGTTGGGTCCGATTACATGAATAAATGTAATCTTTCATTCGATCCAGCTAATCGATGCATTTGGCAGATGGCTACGATTAGCAGTGCGCCATCAATCATTCCAGCTGGGGCATATGCTAATAGGGTTAGCACAATAGGGGAATTCTGGTTTGATCCCTTAATGATTAGCAGTGATCCAGCCATCAGGGAGGTGCTTCAAAGAAACAATGAGGTGTTTGCGCAGCATGAACATGATTGTGGCCAGATACCTGGGGAGGTGTTAATTGAAGGGCATAACCCGAAACCACAGAGACAATATGGTTTCCCCAGACAGGCAGAGGGGGAGGTGGCCAAAGTAATTGATAGTCTATTACAGCAGGGGGTGTTGAGACGAGTAGCATCCACAAATAATGCGCTGATATGGCCCGTGAAAAAGGCAGATGGATCATGGAGGGTAACGGTCGATTATCGGGAATTAAATAAGGTTACCCCACTCACGGCCCCCACAGTAGCCACAAGCCCCGTCACCATGATGAGACAGAAAGCCCAGGTAAGGTTTTTCATGGTATTAGATATCAGTAACGGCTTCTGGTCCATCCCTTTAAATCAGTCTTGTCAGTACAAGTTTGCCTTTACCTTCCAGGGACAGCAATACTCTTGGACTTGCCTACCACAGGGTTTCCATAATTCCCCATCCATCTTCCACAGGCAACTAGCTACCAGGCCAGAAAAGTTTTGCCAACCCGAGTGCTTGGTCCAATATGAAGACGATTTATTGTTACAGACTAACACCAAAGAGGAGCGTGTAACATTGCTGGATAAATTACTCGCACTGCTCCACTCATTAGGCTGCAAAGTCAACCCGAAAAAGATCCTAATTTTGCAACCCAGGGTTATATACCTAGGTACAGTGATTACCCATGGGAAGAGGGAGATCGAACAGGAAAGGATAGACTCCATAGTGCACCTCCCACTGCCCCGTGAGTGCTCTCACATCCTAAGTCTAGTAGGGTACTGTCGGAACCATATAGATGGCTTTGCCACCAAGGCAGCCCCACTTTCCGAATTGCTAAAGAAAAACGCGACTTGGAAGTGGATTGCGCAGCACACAGCTGCAGTAACCGATTTAAAGCGCGCCCTCGCCACAGCGCCAGCCTTACTAGTCCCCGACCCAGATCTACCCCACGCCTTAGAAGCTGCAGCCACCAACCACACACTTTCAGCAGTATTATTACAAGAAAGACATGGTAGACCAGGCCCAGTAGCCGACGCCTCACGAGTATTGGACCCAGTCGAACAGGGCTTCTCCGAGTGTGAACGACACCTGCTCGTGGTATTTTGGGCCGTGCAGCATTTCGCCTATATCATCGGACTGAACCCAATAACCGTCCTCACTGAACACACCCCAACCCAGCTTCTGCTGGATGGCCGTCTTAAAGACATCTCAGTAAGCCAGGTCCGTGCTGCCCGTTGGACACGACTACTGCAGCGTAGGGACATCACTGTAAAGCGAACCAAAGTGCCCATGTTCCTGGCAGATAATTTAAATTATGGGGGAGATCCGCATGAGTGTCAGGTTATAGCCACAAAGGACCCCACAGGTCCGTTTATCCCGAAACAACAGGAGAGACGATCAGGGACAAAACAGACAGCCACCCAACGGACAGACTCAGCCATGAGAATTTATGTAGACGGTTCATCCACCATAGAGAATGGAACCAGAATCACAGGATGTGGCATTTATGTGGAAAATCAACAGGGACAGCCACTAATAGAACTCACCCTCAAACTACCCAGCCATTTGAGTGCTCAAGCTGCCGAACTAGCAGCAGTTGCATACGTAGTGAGTCACCCAGACCTATTTCCAACCCCCGCCAACATACACTCCAATAGTATGTACGTGTGCAACAGCCTGACTGAGTTCCTACCATTATGGAAAGCCAGAGGCTTCGTATCTGCAGATGGAAAACCCCTACCGCCAGCCCCCTTATTAAAATATCTTCTGCAGGCCACCGAAGGGCACACATATGGAATTATTAAGAGTAGAAGCCACCACAGGACCTCCCCACCTGGTAACTGTAAGGCTGATGCACTAGCCAAGGCCGGTGCCCGTACGGGATAGTTTTGGCAGCCACCTGTAGGAGAGCAAGTAGATGGTGTGGCCATCTGCCAAACTAATATCGCCGACCTGGTCCAGGCCCAGCGCACTGACAGTTCCCTAAAACAAATTTTAGAAGGAGTCTACCCAGCCCCATATGAGAAATGGAAAGACAAAATACAGATTCAGGATGGTTTGATATTAAAGGCAGGCACATACGTAGTCCCTACCCAGGACAGAAATCAGCTCATCTACCAGTGGGCATGGCCATCAGGGCACAGAGACAACAACCGAGCGATTAAAAGAATTATGTTGGTGGCCCGAACTGCACAATGACGTTGGCCATTTGATGCACGTTATCACACACGAGGCTTGAGATGCTCAAGGAAATAAAGGCCTTTATTTACTATTACAACGAAGCTACCATGTATCGTACACGATCCCAGACTGAGGGGTCCCAGACAGAGCAGAGACCTTTATACCTCTCCCAGGAGGCGGAGCCCGACTGGGATGTACCACAATAACTATAATACAGGTGTAACAGCCCAACCCTAACCCCAACAGCAACAAGTAGAACAACCCATCCCTAACCCCAACAGCAACATATAAACATACTCGTAGTACTGGCCAGACCCTGGCTCAGTACGACCTAGTGGGAACCAACAATGGTTCACCACATTCACCCCTCTTTTGAAGACAAAGGCCGGCAGGGTACAAAAAAAACAGAATAATTTGTCATCAGTCTATAAGTTCAGACGGTCAGGGGGACCGCACCGTCGTTGTGACCTCCTCAACACCAGTGATGACACCGGAGTAGGCACTCGTGGTGGCGTTCTCCCCAAGGCGATGTCCAACGGTTCCTCCATAGTCTCACGGGCCAGCTGACCCCGAGGTGATGATAATCCGTTGAGTTCCGACACGCCCTGAAGTGGTGACCATCTCCTGGACTCAGGCAAGCTGAACACGGGAGTAAAAGGGTTAAGTAATGGTCCCGATGCTGCCCGCGCCGTGTCAGGAGGGGAAACAATAGTTGGGGGGTCTCTAACAGGAGGTATGGGAGCGACAGGGGTTTCTACGTCCCCTGCTGGCGCCAGGTCTCGAATCGAGACCGTGTCCTCTCGCCCGTCAGGGTATGCCACATAGGCATACTGAGGGTTGGCGTGGAGGAGATGGACCTGTTCGACCAACGGGTCGGACTTGCGGGCCCTTACATGTCGCCGCACGAGGACAGGTCCTGAGTACGTCAACCAAGACGGTAATGAGGTCCCAGAGGAAGACTTCCGAGGGAATGAAAACAGCCTCTCATGAGGAGTAGCGTTGGTTGCCGTACACAGGAGTGAGCGTATGGAATGGAGCGCATCAGGGAGCACCTCTTGCCAACGGGAGACTGGAAGGCTTTTTGACTTCGACGCCAGTAAGACAGCCTTCCAGACTGTAACATTCTCACGTTCCACCTGTCCGTTACCCCTAGGGTTGTAGCTCGTGGTTCTACTAGAGGCAATCCCGTATGAGAGCAGGTATTGCCTCAAGTCATCGCTCATGAACGACGAGCCCCTATCGCTGTGAATGTAGCAGGGGTACCCGAACAGAGTAAAAAGATCACGGAATGCCTTGATAACCGTGGCAGCGGATGTATCAGAGCAGGGAATAACAAAAGGGAATCTCGAGTACTCATCAATGATGTTGAGGAAGTACACATTCCAATCTGTTGAGGGAAGGGGGCCCTTAAAGTCGACACTCAGTCTTTCGAAGGGACGAGTGGCCTTGACTAGTTGTGCCCGGTCAGGTCGGTAAAAGTGCGGTTTGCATTCCGCGCATACCCGACAACTTCTCGTTATGGACCTGACATCCTCCACCGAGTAGGGCAGATTGCGGGCTTTTACGAAGTGGTAGAGCCGAGTGACCCCAGGATGGCATAGGTCATTATGGAGAGCCTGCAAACGGTCCTCCTGTATACTAGCGCATGTTCCACGCGACAGGGCATCCGAGGGCTCGTTGAGTTTCCCTGGACGATACATGATGTCGTAATTATAGGTGGAGAGTTCGATTCTCCACCTCAAGATCTTGTCATTCTTGATCTTGCCCCTCTGCGTGTTATTGAACATGAACGCCACGGACCGCTGGTCCGTGATCAGGGTGAACCGTTTTCCCGCCAAGTAATGGCGCCAATGCCTGACGGCCTCCACAATGGCCTGGGCCTCCTTTTCCACCACTGAATGTCGAATTTCGGGGCCTTGGAGGGTGCGGGAAAAAAAGGCGACGGGCCTGCCCGCCTGGTTAAGTGTGGCGGCCAGGGCAAAATCAGATGCATCGCTCTCCACCTGAAAGGGGATGGACTCATCAACAGCGTGCATCGTGGTTTTCGCGATGTTGGCTTTTAGTTTATCAAAGGCCAATCGAGCCTCTGGTGTTAGGGGAAAAGAGGTGGACTTGATGAGCGGACGGGCTTTGTCCGCGTAATTGGGAACCCACTGTGCATAGTAAGAGAAGAAGCCTAAGCATCTTCTCAGTGCTTTTGCACTAGTGGGCAGGGGAAGTTCAAGGAGGGGACGCATATGGTCTGGATCAGGGCCAATGACCCCGTTTTCCACCACGTATCCGAGGATGGCTAAACGGCGCGTACGAAATACACACTTCTCCCTGTTGTAGGTCAGATTCAGGCGAGATGCAGTGCGTAGGAACTTAAGGAGATTTGTGTCGTGGTCCTGCTGGTCATGGCCGCAGATGGTGACGTTATCCAGGTACGGGAAGGTAGCCCGCAGTCCGTTCTGGTCCACCATTCGGTCCATAGCACGCTGGAGGACCGAGACCCCATTGGTGACACCAAAAGGAACCCTGAGAAAGTGATACAAGCGACCATCCGCCTCAAAAGCCGTGTATTGTCGGTCCTCTAGGCGAATGGGGAGTTGGTGGTAGGCAGACTTGAGGTCTATGGTGGAGAACACCCGGTACTGCGCAATCTGGTTGACCATGTCAGATATGCGCGGGAGGGGATACGCATCCAGCTGCGTGTATCTATTAATGGTCTGACTATAGTCAATGACCATCCGGGGTTTGTTCCCACTCTTGACCACCACGACCTGCGCTCTCCATGGACTAGCGCTAGATTGTATGATCCCTTCCTTGAGGAGCCGCTGAACTTCAGATCGAATGAAGATCCGATCCTCAGTGCTGTAACGCCTACTCTTAGTCGCGATGGGCTTGCAGCCTGGCACAAGATTCTGGAACAGGGAGGGTGTGATAATCTTCATCGTCGAGAGGCTACAGGCGGGGCGCGTTGGGCAATTTGGAAGCTGCTGTTCTCCCACTGAAAGCAGAGGGAGTGGCCCACCGTACTGTAGGGTTACACTCTTCAAGTGGACCATGAAATTTAGTCCGAGGAGTATTGGCGCGCAAAGGTGCGGTAACACCAGGAGCTTGAAGCGCTCGTAAACCGTGCCCTGCACCGTTAAATTTACCACGCAACTCCCTAGCACGGTGACAGACCGGGACCTTGATGCCATCGAAATCGTCTGTTTGACAGGTTGGATCTGGAGGCCACACCGCTTCACAGCGTCTGGGTGAATAAAACTCTCAGTGCTCCCGCTATCAAACAGATAATAAATCAAGTGTTTGTTTACCTGAATGTCCATCATAAACTTGTCGAGTCTGTGAGACTTGGCCTGGTCCAGGATGATCGATGCCACCGTTGGTTCATGAGCGCCACTGCAGGCAGCTGAGATAGATGAAGATGACCCTTGCTGGTCGTTCGCGGTCAGTGCCGACCAACATGGCTGCTCCCATAGGTCGCACGTGGGTGATGGCGCCAAAATCAGCGACCCCTGGTGGTCACACATCTCTTGCGACTCCGTCGACTGTAATGGCGGCGTCCTGGCCTCACACGTGGATGAAACCCTCGACGATGCCGACGACGAAGAACCGGGCTCCGGGGAGTCGCAGGCCGCACTGCTGTTCCTGGAAGTAAGTTTGGATCGGCATACCTTCGAATAGTGCCCCTTCTTACCGCAGGCGGAGCACAACACAGCTTTAGCAGGACATCGCTGCCGAGTGTGCTTCACTCCCCCACAGAAGTAACACCGCGGGCCGCCCGGAGCTGCTGCCGTCGTCAGGCCCGAGTGTGGGCACGCCATCACGCAGCGTTTCAAACCCAAGGGACGAGGAGGGATCAGCGACTGCTCCTGCCACGCTGTCTCCACGTGGTCTTCGGGATACAATGCTAGGCTTTTGGAGGCCGTCTCCAACGTATCCGCTAGTTCTATCGACTTAGTGAGATCAAGCTTACCTTGCTCCAACAGTCTGAGTCGGATATAAGATGATCCGATTCCTGCCACAAACGCATCTCGAGCGAGGTCGTTCATGTTCTGCTCTGCCGACACTGCTTTGCAGTTACAGCACCTGGCTAGCTGTAGGAGCTCGTTCGCGTACTCTTCCGTCGTTTCGCCGGGCTGCCGTCGTCGAGTGGCTAAGAGGTATCGAGCATGCATCTCGTTTGGCGGTTTAATGTAACGCTTCTTAAGAAGCTCGAGGGCCCTTGTGTAGTCGGTGGCTGCACGGATCGCGAGATATACGGTGTCGCTTACCCTCGCGTGGAGGACCCGGAGTCTGTCGTCGTCTGTGGTGACCGCTGCGGAGGCTGCAAGGTAGTCCTCAAAACATTTCAACCAGTGGTCGAAGGTGTTAGAGGCGCCCGCCGCACGTGGATCCAGTGTGAGACGTTCAGGTTTTAACATTTGCTCCATGCTCTCTGTATCGTTTTCTTTTTTTTTAAACGACAAGAGTTTAATTAATAGTAAATAAAATTGATGCGCGTTATCACACACGAGGCTTGAGATGCTCAAGGAAATAAAGGCTTTTATTTACTATTACAACGAAGCTACCATGTATAGTACACGATCCCAGACTGAGGGGTCCCAGACAGAGCAGTGACCTTTATACCTCTCCCAGGAGGCGGAGCCCGACTGGGATGTACCATAATAACTATAATACAGGTGTAACAGCCCAACCCTAACCCCAACAGCAACAAGTAGAACAACCCATCCCTAACCCCAACAGCAACATATATACATACTCGTAGTACTGGCCAGACCCTGGCTCAGTGCTACCTAGTGGGAACCAACGATGGTTCACCACACCATTATAGCGACAATTCTTTCATTTGTGCTCAGAACAACTCCGATAGGTATGCCAGGAAAGTGGAGCTAAGGCACACACGCACAGTAGCAGGCCCGTGGACAAATCTCCAAATTGATTACATCGGCCCACTACCGCCATGTAGGAATGGATTTAAATATGTCCTAGTAATAATAGACACTTTCACCAAATGGGTCGAGCCATTCCCCACTAGATCCAACACAGCTAAGGCCACCACAAGGATATTAGCCCGGCAGGTGTTTACACGATGGGGTCTTCCTCGCAGCACAGAGTCCGACCAAGGGACACATTTCACCGGGCGGGTGATGCAGAACGTTATGGCTGTTTGGCATCAAGCAGAAATTCCATATCGCCTACCATCCACAATCCAGTGGAATCGTAGAGCGCATGAACCGAACGCTAAAAGGGATCATTAGAAAGACAGTGCAGCAAAACATGAGATACAGTACTTCCCTTTGCCCTCATGATGGTACGCAACACCGTTTCCAGTTCTACTGGATTCACCCCCCACACATTAATGACTGGCCGACCTATGAAGGGAGCTGAATATTTATTGGGGTTTGATTTAACTGAGCCTGCTATCACAGCGCTCACCCACGAGAAAGCTGTCCAGCAGATAACCAAAAACATTAAAGCAGCCCAGTTAGCCGCGGCTGTCCGATTAGGAGTTAAAAAGAAACAGAGCAAGGTATAGTTCGGTAAAAGGGTACACCCGGTAGAATATACGGTTGGTCAGCAGGTGATGATTTCCCTCTACAACCCCAGTTCTTTCTTGTCCCCGAGATATGCAGGTCCGCACACCATCACCGACAAAATAAGCCCCTCAGTGTATAAGGTCCTGATCGCCAACGGGAAAACTGGTTGGTTCCACGTCAATCTACTGAAAGCTTACGGGACTCAGAATAATCACTTCCACCATCTCACATTAGAGATAGGGGAGGATGACACTCGGCGACCGCAACGGCCTCACCCAGGAAATGTATTTCCCCGGACACCTTCTCATCCACTTTCAGGTTCAGACCAGACCCTTACCCCGACCACCCTACAGCCCAGAGCCTTGTCCACACCTGAAGTGTCCCTAGGGGTACTGATCGACCCAGACATAACAGGAGACTTGTGCACCCTAGAGGACTGGCGCGACTCGCCAGATATCGGCCCTTGCAGCATTATGGATTCTCCCATAAACATAAGCCTTAACAGCCCCAGACCCAACAGTGAGGCCCTGACTAAACGACACCGGGTTATTGTGATGGGGACACCCGGTGCTGCATCCCCCACATGGGTAAGGGACCAGACACATAGATTAATTAGAATGGAAGACGAGGATAAAGGACCCCTGAGCCCTGATCCAAACGCAGACCCCACAGTGCAGTCCAACGAACAGACACGGGTATGGAGACCAGGTGAGGAGATAATGATGGAGCTCCATGAGACAAATGATTCAGAAGATGACTCTCTGTTGGGCAATTTGTGAATGGAAATGCTGAATGAAGGAATCTAAGGTGCTCCAAATGATGAAATTCAGCCCACAGTACAGAGCAATGCAAAGTACGAGAATCTCTGATGGAAGCACCCACTTAAAAAACCCCGCAACCTGCTGGTCCACCGTGACCGACCGACAGTAAAATGTCCACGGTTAAGTACAACCAACTCGTTTCCCATACCATTTATATACTGCTAGTACGATTAACCGGGTTATTTATACAATCTGACGCCGTGCTCTTTCACCACCTTTCTCTAATTAAAACATCATTAAGGCAACTATGCAAATCTTTGAGGCAGCTATGTTAAATTTTAACATCATTGAGGTGGCTGTGCTAAATTTTAAAATTGTCAAAACGACTGGACTACATTTTAAACTCTTAGAGGCACTCGTGCCGAATTTTAAATGCATTCCGCCTTCAAACTCCAAGACACTCATAGAACAGACTCCTTTTCAGGTCATTACAGACCGACTCCAGTGCTATTCGAATCCCTAGGGCTAATGGTGACTGCTGCTGGAATAAAACAGGCCGCCTTGATTTTGCTGGCCAGTTAAACAGGTTCTTTTCCGACCACCCCACGACTCGTCCATTTATCGATCTGAACAAAAATTTGCTCGGTAGTTGTTCACAATTAGAATAAAAACTACGACATGCAAGCGACAATTGATATACCCGGTCCTCCTGACCACACCACAGTGTTCAAAAAGAAGGGGGGGACATGGACAGTTTAAATATATGTATATGCATCAAATATTGGATGCGATAACAGCAGAAATTACATTGATCTCCTCAGGACAACGACGGACGATGACAGAGATGCAACCTAGGATCTACCTCATCGGACTCATCATTGGGATAAGCACACAGGACACTCCAAGCAAGATGAACTTGTGGCATCCCAGTTATTTATGGTTTGCCCCACCGGGGGAATGTGAGGAGGGTGCATCCTGATAAGAGTATGTTGGGTGTAACAACCAGTGGCTGATATACAAAAAACCAACTGGCAGTTCAACTGAATGTTCTCTGAGTGTCACCGTAGCAGGGGATTGGTGGGGATTTTCAAATAATGGATGAAAGACAGGAAAGATCCAAGAGGCAGTTACACCTTCGTCACAATGGATGTCTCGGCACTCTACACCAGCATCCCCCACGATGATGGCATTGCTGCAACGGCCTCAGTATTCAACACCGACAACTGCCAGTTTCCAGATGCAATTTTACAACTCATCCGCTTCATCCTGGACCACAATGTCTTCACCTTCAACAACCAGTTCTTCATCCAGACACACGGAACAGCCATGGGGACCAAATTCTCACCTCAATATGCCAACATCTTCATGCACAGGTTCGAACAAGACTTGTTCACCGCACAGGACATTCATCCGATGCTACACACTAGATACATCAATGACATTTTCTCCCTTTGGACGCATGGTGAACAATCACTGAAACAACTATATGATGACATCAACAAGTTCCATCCCACCATAAGGCTCACCATGGACTACTCTCCGGAATCGGTTGCATTCTTGGACACATGCATCTCCATTAAGGACGGTCACCTCAGCACCTCACTGTACCGCAAGCCCACGGATAACCTCACGATGCTCCACTTCTCCAGCTTCCACCCTAAACACGTTAAAGAAGCCATCCTCTACGGACAAGCCCCCCGGATACACAGGATCTGCTCGGATGAGGAAGATCACAACAGACACCGCCAGAAGCTGAAAGACGCCCTTATAAGAACAGGATATGGCGCTCGACTCATCGATCGACAGTTCCAACATGCCACAGCGAAAAACCGCACCGACCTCCTCAAAAGACAAACACGGGACACGGTGGACAGAGTACCCTTCGTCGTCCAGTACTTCCCCGGAGCGGAGAAGCTACGGCATCTCCTCCGGAGCCTTCAACATGTCATTGATGAAGACGAACATCTCGCCAAGGCCATCCCCACACCCCCACTTCTTGCCTTCAAACAACCGCACAACCTCAAACAGACCATTGTCCGCAGCAAACTACCCAGCCTTCAGGAGAACAGTGACCACGACACCACACAACCCTGCCACAGCAACCTCTGCAAGACGTGCCGGCTCATCGACACGAATGCCATCATCTCACGTGAGAACACCATCTACCAGGTACATGGTACCTACTCTTGCAACTCGGCCAACATTGTCTACCTGATACGCTGCAGGAAAGGATGTCCCGAGGCATGCTACATTGAGGAAACCATGCAGATGCTACGACAACGGATGAATGAACACCGCTCGACAATCACCAGGCAAGACTGTTCTCTTCCTGTGGGGGAGCACTTCAGTGGTCACGGGCATTCGGCCTCTGATCTTCGGGTATGCGTTCTCCAAGGGCGGCCTTCATGTCACACGACAGTGCAGAGTCACTGAGCTGAAACTGATAGCCAAGTTCCGCACACATGAGGACAGCCTCACCTGGGATCTTGGGTTCATTTCATCCTATCGGTAACCCCCACAGCTTGCCTGGACCTGCAGAATCTCACTGGCTGTCCTGTCTGGAGACAATACACATTTCTTTAACCTGTGCCTAATGCTCTCTCCACTCACATTGTCTGTATCTTTAAGACTTGATTAGCTGTAAAGATTCGCATTCTAATCAGTATTCTGTAACTTGAGTTTGTGTCTCTGTATGCCTTATTTGTGAGCAGATATCCACTTCATCTGACAAAGGAGCAGCGCTCCGAAAGCGAATAGCATTTGCTACCAAATAAACCTGTTGGACTTTAACCTGGTGTTGTTAAAACTCTTACTGTGTTTAGCCCAGTCCAACGCCGGCATCTCCACATCATGACACAGCATACAGGGCAGGGGTAGCAATCATCAATGCCCTTGATTTAGCTGACCTGGACAATAAATTTAGGATTCTGACCCAACAGGTTATCCAGACACTAAGTTCTATCAATGAGGACAATCAGCAAGATGCTGAAGGGGAACTGACTGGGAATGCAGCCAGCAGCCACATGGTAGCTGTATTAGAAGGACACGCCAGGACAATCAATCAAATTATCGGGGAAAAATTAGAGGATGAACCAGACTTTATGTAGTGCATGTGGACAGTGGATGATAGAACAGCTAAGGGAAAACCTAGAGCAGGTACGCTTTAGGTTCCATCTTGGGTTAGTGACGAACAGATGGAACACCTATTTACGGGTAAGAAACACCCCGAGTTATCTGGCTGCCAGATGCAACAGTTGACCAAAGTCTGGTTCAATGACGACTGCAAAGGGACTCCAGGGAAAGCCCTGGGAATGATATTAAGGCTCCCCCATAATCACTGACAACCGGGTCAGACTGAGGGTCTTTGAAGTGGAAAATATAGGGACTATCCAGAGGATATCTGGATATGGTATGACGGCACTTTACCATACGCAGTGGAGAAAGAAGGGAGCCTCATAGGTACTACTCTGGACTGATGTCAGCAAACTGACGAAATAATTACATGCCCGTACCCAGTTTACTTAAATGAGCATGTACTGTGTGGCTTCAGAACAAACACTAGCCTAAATTGCTCAGTCAAAGCTCGTAGCCTGGACACAGACATAACTCGGGTGGCTTACAAGGGAGCAGGGAGATACTGTCTCACCTCCTCCCTGAAACAATATCAGTATGGCACAACACATTGTAACATTACTAACACTACATTCTGCATCAAAACACACATACCAGCCAGGGTGGGCCTCATTCAACTAATAGACATCCATAAGAGGGAGAGAGTAGATTTGAACGCCACTGACGAGCTGCGACAGACTCTAGGGGAGGACCATGAGAAATATGATACAAGCCTAAAACCCCTGCTGGAGGAGTTGAACCAGATTTGGGTAAAATTGGCTACAGCCCACAGAACCTTCACCAAAGTAATACAGCAGCCCCAAGAGGTGAAAAGGGGCATTAAAGAAATTAAAGTCACCTCTTGGTGGGATGACCTTTGGAACTGGGGCTCAAACATCCAAATCCACCCATTTGTTCGCATAATGTCACACCTGGTGGTATTACTGATTTTGTTCACCCTGGGTATATCTAATCATCCTCACAGTCCAATTCAGCCGATGGATCACCCGGAGGCAGGACGTAGGGTCCGCCCTTGAACCATGGTCCCCTCTAATTCAGTAGAGCAATGTCTACAGGAAGCCTGCCATTTTGCGATTTGTACGAATGAACCGTTGGAAATCCTACTACCAAAATGTGCCTCAGATCTGCAAATACTTTATTGTAATGTTTGTTTGAATGTTGGTTTATAATTAGCTTATTATAATAATGGTGTTTAGAATATGTGGTTGTTGGTATTTGTAGACTGTTGCTGTCTGTAGCTTCTGGAATGTAAATATATTGTAGGGATGTATCATTACTGTGCATGCCAATGCCTGGGCCTTGCTTGACTGTTGAGTGACTGGGGAATTCCTAACAGATACTGGTCCTGAGTTTGTGATCCATCACGCTTCGCGTTCAGGATCAAAGGGGGAACTGTGGCCAAACGGGCCACCTAAAATGGCGATTTGTAAAGCACTCTGGGACAATTGAGCAAGAACTAAAACAGCAGGCTGCCGCCTAAAAGACAGAGATAAACAGGCTGCAACTCAGACTGAATACACAGAATATGAATATCTCCAGGACAAAAGGGGCTTTCTGGTCAAACTCGGTTGTTTACCAGACATAGGGGCACCCCTTATTTTGGAGGGAGGTGTGTGTCCTACGTGCCCCCAGCACCTACAGACATGGCCGTTGGGGACACAGCCAGAGATTGATGTGGCAACATCTGATTGGACTTTATCGATCAAGGTGATCAAGTCCTGATCGATTGATTGTCAATGGCCAAAAGGAGCGTGAAACCCAACGGGGTATAAAAGGTGCTGCACAATAGCTCTCTCTCTCTCTTTCTGACCACATGAAAGCTATAACAACAGTGACCGTCGTCAGCAACGACTAGCACGAGGCGAGCCACCACACCCAAGAAGGAAGGAAGACCTGAGCCAGAGTGCCAGACCAGACCAAAGGACCAGACTATGCAGAGGACGACCGAGACCAGCGCACAGATAAAGGCCAATATCTGCTTGGGTACTTGCCAGTCACGCAGAGTTAAATCAAGGTCTCGTATTGGACTTGAACTTTAGTATTTTCTGTAAGATAACTTATTGTTGGTTGGGTGGGTGATTATTGATTGTGTGTTTTAAATAAATATTGGTTGTACTAACAAGAAGTCTACTCGCAATTCTTTGTCCATCGTATAAGGGTTAAAACAGACTGTGTGGCAGGCACAACAAATTCAACCTGTGGTCACGGATAGGAGGATGTGTCTGTAACTGAAGGAGGTAGATGGATAGCACTGCAGGAGCCTCAGCCCTTGTCCCTGTCCACAGGTACAAGATTCCTGCTCCTTGTGTGGGTAAGAGAGGGGACTGTAGGAAGGATGAGCAGACTGATCATGGCGGTCCAAGACTGCAAGAAACTACAAAGGGTCATGAATGAAGCCCAGTCCAACCAGCAAACCAGCCTCTCATCCATTGACCCTGTCTAGACTTCCCGCTGCCTCGGAAAAGCAGCCAGCATAATTAAAGACCCCCAATCACCCTGGACATACTCTCTTCCACCTTCTTCCGTTGGGAAAAAGATACAAAAATCTGAGGTCACGTATCAACCGACTCAAGAACAGCTTCTTCCCTGCTGCCATTCGACTTTTGAATGGACCTACTTTGTGTTAAGTTGATCTTTCTCTACACTCTAGCTATGACTGTAACACTACATTCTGTACCCTCTCCTTTCCTTCTCTATGAATGGTATGCTTTGTCTGTATAGCGTGCAAGAAACAATACTTTTCCCTGTATGCCAATACATGTGACAATAACAAATAAAAAAATAAATACAGGGCTCCTATTTCTTGTGTCCTTTTGTTGTCTGGAGATTCATTATAACTGATTCTGGAATGTTGGGAAAGGTAAAATCTGTGCCACAGAGATTTCCAGCTCTTTGTGGGAAACTTGCTTTGAGGTAACAATAAGCATTGTCACTTTACTGTTGACTGCAAAATCCAACCATTGCGTTTTGTGGAATTGAACCATATCGATCAGGAAGTTTCAGTCTCTGCTGACTTGCCTGATATCTGTGAGGTTGCCTTTAAGTCAAACCCAGTCAGTTTAATCGCCACGGTAGGTTTGAACCTATAATGTAAAGTAACATTTCAAGACAGTATTGATGGAATGTTGCAGTATTAGAGGTGCCATCTTTTTGATGAGGTTTACACCAATGTACAATCTGTTTGTTTAGGTGAATGTATAAGATTCATGGCATCAAATGTTATATGACTGAAGCTATTGTTTTCAGACTCTGCTCTAAACTTTGTTCCCTAGCAACTGACTCCATCCCTATTTCTGGAAATGGTCTTAGATTAAACGAACCTGAACACAACTTTTTCATCACTTTTGACTCCCAGTTGAGTTTCCAATTACATAACCACACCATCAGTAAGAGGATCTATTTCCACCTCCGTAAGAATGCCCAACTTTGTCCGCACCTCAGCTTGTCTGCTTCTGAAACTCTACCTTGAGACTCGAAATACCAAGCCACTCCTGGCTGGTCTGCACATTTTACTCTTTGTAAACTTGAGGTCATCCAAGACTCTGTTGTCCATGTCCTAACTCACACCAAATCCTTGTTCTTGCTGACCTTCATTGGCTCCTGGCCAAGCAACACCTTGACTTTAAAATTCTCAACCTAGTTTTCTAATCCCTCTATGGCTTTTCCTCTCCCTAGTTCTATAATCTCCCCCCACCCCACAACCCACTGAGATAGCTGTGCTCTTTTAATTCTGGCCAGTAGAGCATCCCCAATTTTAATTGCTCCAACATTGATGCTTGTAGCCTTAGTTGCCTCAGCCCTAAGCTCTAGAACTCCCTCCCTATACCTCTCTGCCTCTGGCTTGCTCCCTTCCTTTGAGATACTCCTTAAAACCTACCTCATTGTCCAAGCTTTTTGGTCATCTGTCCTAATATCTCATTATATGCATCGATGTGATTTTTTTTGTCGCACTCCTACTCTTGAAGGGACATTTAGGCGCTATATAAACTCAAGTTTGTTTTGCTATTCAAAGTACAGTGTACAGTTCTCTAATGTCGCTTCTTTGGACACGGGTGAGGTCCCTGAGGATTGGAGGATAGCGAATGTGGTCCCGTTGTTTAAGAAGGGTAGCAGGGATAACCCAGGAAATTATAGGCCGGTGAGCTTGATGTCCGTGGTAGGGAAGTTGTTGGAGAGGATTCTTAGAGACAGGATGTATGTGCATTTAGAACGGAACAATCTCATTAGTGACAGACAGCATGGTTTTGTAAGAGGGAGGTCGTGCCTTACAAATTTGGTGGAGTTTTTTGAGGAAGTGACAAAAACGGTTGATGAAGGAAGGGCCGTGGATGTCGTCTATATGGATTTCAGTAAGGCATTTGACAAAGTCCCACATGGCAGGTTGGTTAAGAAGGTTAAGGCTCATGGGATACAAGGAGAAGTGGCTAGATGGGTGGAGAACTGGCTTGGCCATAGGAGACAGAGGGTAGTGGTCGAAGGGTCTTTTTCCGGCTGGAGGTCTGTGACCAGTGGTGTTCCGCAGGGCTCTGTACTGAGACCTCTGCTATTTGTGATATATATAAATGATTTGGAAGAAGGTGTAACTGGTGTAATCAGCAAGTTTGCGGATGACACGAAGATGGCTGGACTTGCGGATAGCGAAGAGCATTGTCGGGCAATACAGCAGGATATAGATAGGCTGGAAAATTGGGCGGAGAGGTGGCAGATGGAGTTTAATCCGGATAAATGCGAAGTGATGCATTTTGGAAGAAATAATGTAGGGAGGAGTTATACAATAAATGGCAGAGTCATCAGGAGTATAGAAACACAGAGGGACCTAGGTGTGCAAGTCCACAAATCCTTGAAGGTGGCAACACAGATGGAGAAGGTGGTGAAGAAGGCATATGGTATGCTTGCCTTTATAGGACGGGGTATAGAGTATAAAAGCTGGAGTCTGATGATGCAGCTGTATAGAACGCTGGTTAGGCCACATTTGGAGTACTGCGTCCAGTTCTGGTCGCCGCACTACCAGAAGGACGTGGAGGCGTTAGAGAGAGTGCAGAGAAGGTTTACCAGGATGTTGCCTGGTATGGAGGGTCTTAGCTATGAGGAGAGATTGAGTAGACTGGGGTTGTTCTCCTTGGAAAGACGGAGAATGAGGGGAGAACTAATAGAGGTGTACAAGATTATGAAGGGTATAGATAGGGTGAACAGTGGGAAGCTTTTTCCCAAGTCGGAGGTGACGATCACGAGAGGTCACGGGCTCAAGGTGAGAGGGGCGAAGTATAACTCAGATATCAGAGGGACGTTTTTTACACAGAGGGTGGTGGGGGCCTGGAATGCGCTGCCAAGTAGGGTGGTGGAGGCAGGCACGCTGACATCGTTTAAGACTTACCTGGATAGTCACATGAGCAGCCTGGGAATGGAGGGATACAAACGATTGGTCTAGTTGGGCCAAGGAGCAGCACAGGCTTGGAGGGCCGAAGGGCCTGTTTCCTGTGCTGTACTGTTCTTTGTTCTTTATGTTCCGGTCAGCATTCCTCCCTTTACCAGCATCAATATACACAGATCAACTGGTCATTAATTTATTTATTGTTAACACATTCATTGTGCAAACAATTCACCAATCATCAACCGCCACAATTAGATTACTGGTAAAACATGAGGGGGAAATTACATTTTGGAGTGATTATATTCCTATAATATAATCTTTGGTCTCTCAAACCAACCTGTTAATGAAAGCTTGCAATTGAATAATAAAGCCTTTGCCATCATTTCCTGGCTAATTCCTCCCAATTTCTCCCCTTCCCCCCCTGAAGTCTACACATGCGTCAATCAGCAGAAGGTACTAGATAGGCCAGAATTGACCTTTGGACTTTTGTAGTTAGAACACTCACTCTTTTACTCACTTAATGAATTCACTGTGCAATCATGGGGAAGTGGGAACATTCTGTTCTTGAATGCTGAAATAATCGCATATCCACAGTAACCTCGTGCTTTGTTTTTTGGGAGAGCAGAGAAAAACATATTGCGTTTGTACATGGGCCAGGTGAACTGTGAATACAGAAAGATATAAAAAGAAGAAAAGAGGACAAAACAAAATGAAGGGAATAGAGAAGTAGAAATGATAAAAGACAGAATATGATAAAGATGAAAGAAAAATATTGCTTCTATTTTCACTCTTTTTACTGGAGGAAGTTTATTTTTCCCTGTATGGTGGCACAGTGATTAGCTTCGATTCCCGGCTTGGGTCACTGTCTGTACGAAGTCTGCACATTCTCCCCGTGTCTGCATGGGATTCCTCCGGGTGCACTGGTTTCCTCCTACAGTCTGAAAGATGTGCTGGTTAGGTTCATTGGCCATGCTAAATTCTCCCTCAATGTACCCAAACAGGCACTGGAGTGTGGCGACTAGGGGATTTTCACAGTAACTTCATTGCAGTGTTAATCTAAGCTTACCTGTGACATTAAAAAATAAACTTAAACTTTAATCCCTTAACAAGTTAGAAAGGCAGAGTTCCATACATCACAGAATTGTTACAATGCAGTAGTCTCTGCATTGGATCTCCAAATGAACAATTCCGCTGGTGCGATTCTCCCGTCTTTCCTCCCGTGACCCTGCACATTCTCCCTTTACAGATAACAGTCTAATTTCCTTTTGAATGCTTCCGTTGAACCAGCCTGCACCACAATCTCAGGGATCGCATTCCAGACCTTAAGCACTCACTGCGTGCAAGTTTTCTCTCATACCACTTTTGTTTCTTTTGTCAATTACCTTAAGTCTATGCCCTCTCATTTGCATTCCTTTCACAAGTGAGAACAGTTCCTCCCAATCTACTCTGAACTGACCCCTCATGATTTTGAATGCCTATATCAAATCTCCTTTCAGCCTTCTTTGCTCCAAGGAAAACTGTCCTAACTTCTCCAATCTATCTTTATAACCATTCTCAACCATTCTTGTGAATCTTTTCTGCCACTCTCTCCAATGCCTTCATGTCTTTCCTAAAATGTGGCACCCAGAACTGGAAACAAAATCCAGCTGAGGTGGAATCAGTGTTTTATAGAAGTTCACCATAAGTTCCTTGCTCTTTAATAAAGCCTAGGATACTGTATACTTTATTAACTTTTCTATCAACCTGTCCTGCCAGCTGATTTATGAACATATACAGACAATTAGAATTGTACCCTTTATATAAGATTGTCTCCCCATGTTCTACCTAACAAAATAAAACACTTCCCATTTCTCTGCATTGAACTTCATTTGCCGCTTGTTCACCCATTTCAACTACTTGCCTATGTCCTTTTGTAGTTTTACACTATCCTCCACAAAGTTGACAATGCTTCCAAGTTTTTTATCATCCACAAATGTTGAAGTTGTGCCCTGTACACAAGGCCTAGGTAGATATACATGCATATGGAAAAGTAATGGTCCCAACACTGACCCCTGGGGAACTCCACTACAAACCCTTCTCCAGCCTGAGAAACAAAACTGGTCAACAAAATTGACCATTCCTCTCTTTTTCTTAACACTCAGCCAATTTCTTCTCCATGTTACACTTTTATTCCATGAGCTGTAAATTTACTCACAAGTGTGTTGTGTGGCTCTGTATCAAATGCCTTTTGGACATCCATGTGCACCACACCAACCGCACTATATGGGTGGCACTGTGACACAGTGTTTAGCACTGCTGCCTCACAGCACCAGAGCTCCCGGCAAAAGTTATAGGAAAAGTTCCTTCCTACCTACTCTATCTATGTCCCTCACAATTTTGTACAACTTAAACAGGTCCCCAAGCCTTCTCTGCTCTAAGGAAAATGACTCCAACCTAACTAGCTTCTGTACATAGCTGATTTTTGCCCAAGCAAAATCCAGGTAAATCTCCTCTCCAGTGCAAGCATATTTTCCTATAGTGTGGCAACCAGAACAACATGCAGTATAGCAGCTTTAGCCAAACGAGTGTTTTATACAGTTCCATCATAACTTCACTGCTCTTATATTCTATGCTTCGGCTAATAAAGGCTAGTATCCTATATGCCTGCTTAACCATCTGTCCTGCTGCCTTCACATATGCATGGACATGTACCGCAAGGTCCCTCTGATCCTCTGTACTTTCTAGTGTCCTACCATTTATTGGGCGCGATTTTCCCACTCTGCTACACTCGTTGAGTAGCAAAGTGGGGCGGGAAATTTGAACATGAGTCAAAAATTACGAATCGCACCTGGCATCTGGCCGGTTGTGATTCTCCCGGGACACTTTTTGTGACATGATCAGGTGCAAGGCTGATTTTAATATTCATGACCTGATTTGAATCTGTTTAGCAAGCTCCAGACGCTATTGTCCGGGCTCACTTGGCTTTCCGGCCTCACCGGTGGAGGTTCTCGCTGGTGGGGATCACAGCTGGTCCCCAGCAACGGAGACCAGACACGATGGCCTTATCAGTGGGACCAGAGGCCATTGATGCTCCCCAGAGTGGATGAAGGCAGAGAGAAATACCCTAGGGGGCATTGCCAGCCTAGGACCTTGGCAGTGCCAGCCTGGCACCCTGGCTCTACCAGCCTGGCACTGCCCACTGGGCACTGGGCAGTGACATGGGGGGGACATGAGGGAATGGGATAATGGCTGATTATCAGAATCAATATCCTGATTCCCCCCCTTCTCCCCATATCCCTTGACCCCATTAGCCCCAAGAGCAAATCCTCAAAACTAACCACGTTCATGTCTCTGTAGGCAGATCACAGAATCCCTACAGTGCAGAAGGAGGCCATTCAGCCCATCTAGTGTGAACCTACTCTCTGACACAGCATCCTACCCAGGCCCTATCCCCGTAATTCCATGTATTTACTCTGCTAAAATCCCTAACCTAAATACCTTGGGACACTAAGGAGCAATTTAGCATGGCTAATCCAGTTAATCTGCACACATTTGGACTGTGAGAGGAAACCAAAAACCGGGGGGAAACCCACACAGACATGGGGAGAAAGTGCAAATTCCACACAGTCACCCCAGCCTGGAATCAAACCTGGGTCCCTGGCACTGTTAGGCAGCAGTGCTAATCACTGTGCCACCGTGCCGCCTGATATTATTTTCTTCATATGCCCTATGGGATCTCCACTGGCAGTGAGGTTTTCCAGCAATGCATGGAGCAACTCTCTGCAGGCCAACCTTGCAACATCATTGTTGATGACATTCTTTTTTAGGGACGTACTATGTAGGAACATGATTCACATCTTCGTCTAGTCCCTGAGAGAATCAGGACAATCCAATTAAAATTTAACCTTGCAAAATGCAGATTCAAGATCAATCAAGTTCCTTATGTGGGCCATTTACTCACAGCCAATGGTGTAAAGACCAATCCAGACAAGACAATGGCTCTCCGACAGATGGCCATTCCCATGGACAAGCACGCTTTACAGCATTTACTTGGTATGGGACATTATCTTTCTAAGTTCATCCCATGTTCTAGTGAGGTCACGGGACCTCTTCATCAACTTCCCCACCAGGATGACAAATGCTGCTGGCAACAGCATCACACAGTGATCTTCAACAGACTCAGACAGGCACTCTCAGCCCCACCGATGCTACAGTACTTTGACATTCGAGCACCGGTACTTATATCAGCACAGACAAGTCGCCATTTGCATCCAGAATGGCAGACCAATAACCTTTGCTTCCAGGGCTCTCACAGACACTGAGACTTGTTATGCACGGACTGAAAAGGAACTCCTTCCTTTAATCCTTGATTGTCAGAAATTTCATGATTTCATATATGGTCGTCCTGTAAATGTTGAAACAGATCATCAGCCACTTACAGCTGTCCTAAAGAAGCCTCTCCACAATGCGTCAACATGATTGCAAGCATGATGCTAAAATTACAATGCTACAACTCTTGCGTCGTATACAAACATGGCAAGATGTACTTGGTTGATGCCCTCTCCAGAGCCTTCTTACCCACTACAGACCAGGCAGATCATGAGGAAGACATAGATATTTTGGCAATAGAGGTGCTGTGCTCTCGTCAAATTCAAGAATTCAAACAGACCTTACAGGCAGACATCACATGCAGACAACTGCACAACATCATCATGAGAGGCTGGTCAGAATCCTCAAAGGAGATTCCCCATGAGCTCTGCACATTCAAAGAAACTATAGAAATCCTACAGTGCAGAAGGAGGCCATTCGGTCCATCCAGTCTGTACCAACAACAATCTCACCCAGGCCCCATCCCCATAACTCCATGTATTTACCCTACTAATCCCCCTGACATTAAGGGTCAATTTTACATGGCCAATCAACCTAACCTGCACATCTTTAGAGTGTGGGAGGAAACTGGAGCACCTGGAGGAAATCCACACAGACATGGGGAGAACGTGCAAACTCCACACAGACAGTGGCCCAATCCGGGAATTGAACCCGGATCTCTGGAGCTGTGAGGCAGCAGTGCTAACCACTGTGCCACCGTGCTGCCCGATTACCATTAGAGATGAATCGACCTTGCAGGATTGACTAATACTGGGCGGCCAGTGATTCATCATCCCTACTGCCCTCCAGATGCACTACACTCAATTGCCAGGGGCACTCCAAGTTGGAAGCAACTAAATACAGGCCCAGGGAATTACAACACTGGCCGTCCATGTACATAAACGTGGAAAGGAAAATGTCCAGATGCACTCAAGCAGCATCAAGCAAAGAACCTGCTGCATTGAAACGAGGTCCCAGCCCTGCCATGGTCATTCACAGCAGCTAATAGCTTTGAATGGAATGGTAAACAACATTTAGTCTTAGTTGGTTCTTATTCCAGGTCCTTTGAAATCAACTACCTGCCAAACATGACGAGTAAAACAGTAATCATCCATCTTAAGGGACACTTCGCAACACACGGCATCCCACAGAAACTCATGACAGACAATGCTCGGCAATTCGTCTCCACTGAATTTCACAACTTTACACTGACGGGGCTTTGAGCATATCACGAGTCCGGTCTGGTGGAATGGGCGGTTCACTCAGCCAAACATCTTTGGGCGATAAAAGCAAATTACTGCGGATGCTGGAACCTGAAACCAAAAGAGAAAATGCTGGTAAATCTCAGCAGGTCTGGCAGCATCTGTAAGGAGAGAAAAGAGCTAAAGTTTCAAGTCCAGTCAAAGTTGACAAAGAGTTAGCTGGACTTGAAACTTCAGCTCTTTTCTCTCCTTACAGATGCTGCCAGACCTGCTAAGATTTTCCAGCATTTTATCTTTGGGAGATATGTACACTGGATCGCACAGATTACTATGTTGCACTCCTCAGCCTGTGAAATCTGCAATGACAGGACCTATGCTCACCAGCACAACGACTTTTTCCCCAGGTGCATCTGGTCCACAGTTCTTACTGTTAAGGCTCTGCTGCAGCAGAAACCAACGTGAATGATGCCCTCCTGCACCGCAGATGAGAGGCAAAACACACATAATCGAGATGCCCACAGACTAGGCTCTCTAACACCAGGTTAATCCATCAAGATTCAGACCGCATATGACCATGAGTAGTTGGAGCTGGTACACAGTAATGCCCTACAACCAATCAGTTACAAGGTAGCCTCAGAAGGTGTCCACTGTGTACAATCACCAGCACCTTCTGCCAGTAGCAGAACCAGCACCAAGAGGTGACACAACGCTTCAATCATCTGGTGTATGGCACCAGCCTCCTGCAGCAGCAGACATGCAAACTCCTACAGAGGTCAATTCAGTGAATCCTACACCTGACAGTCACGCAGATGAAACGTCCCATGAGGACAATGGCCACAGAAAGACCAAAACACCACCAATTAGTGTAATCACACGCTCAGGTTGCCTGAACAGGCCGAACATAAGATTCCAGGATTTTGTTACCACTTAGCCTAATTAACATTCGAATTTCAGTTTTCTTTCCAACTTAAAAGGGGGTGGGGGACAGTGGGGGGGGGGGGGGGGGATGCAATGGGTTATGCACCAATTAGAACCATAGAAATGAAACAGCACAGACAGGGACCATTCGGTCCAGCTTGTCCATGTTGACCCAAAGACACCCAGGTGCCCTTTCTAATCCCACCTTCCTGTACCCAGCCTGTATCCCTGTACCTTACAGTGCTGGAGATGCAGATCCAGGTATTTTCAAATGAGTTTTGGGTCTCTGCCTCCACCACCAACTCAGTCAGTAAATTCCAGACACCCATCACTCTGTGTGTAACAAAGTTTTTCATCATATCCTCTCTAATCCTTCTGCCATTTAGCTTGAATCTATGACCCCCGGTTTTTTGAACTCTCTGCCAATGGGAAACAATTTTATCCTTTCTACTCCATCGCTACCCCTTACAATTCTGTATAATCATTTCACCCCTCAGCCTTCTCTGTTCCAAGGAAAACAACCCCAACTTCTCCTTGTAGCTACAATTTTCTAGCCCTGGCAACATTCTAGTAAATCTTCTCTGCACTCTCCCCAGGGCAAGTATGGCTTTCCTATAATGTGGTGACCAAAACTGCACATAGTATTCCAGTTGTGGCCATCATAATATCTCTACTTTTGTATTCTATACCTCTGCCAATGAAGGAGAGCATTCTACATACCTTCTTTACAAGCTTATCTACCTATACTGCTATCTTTAGGGACCTGTACACTTGCACACCAAAATCTCTCACCTCTCAGTATATTCCCATTTATTGTGTATTCCCTTTTTCTGTTTGACTTCCCTAAATGCATTACCTCACATTTATCAGAGTTGAACTCCATCTGCCACTTTCCTGTCCACTCCACCAACCTATCTATATCATTACAGCTATTCTCTGCACTTTGCACAACACAACCAATTTTTGTACTGACTGCAAATTTCCCAATCGTGCCCCCCCACATCTAGTCCATATCATTAATATATAAAGAAAACAGCAGAGATCGCAACACCAAGCTGTTCATTTGCAGGAGCAGCCATCAACCACTATCCTTTGTTTCCTGTTACTAAGCCAACTTTGGATCCAATTTGCCACATTACCCTGTATCCCATGGGTTTTTTGACCAGTCTGCCATGTGGGACCTTATCAAGTGCTTTACTAAAATCCAGCTACAGCTTAATCTACGCCTTAATATACATACGTGAATAGTTAGACATTGTTAGCTCATTTAATTTTATATCACACAATGGTCTGTACATAGTTTCCTATTGCGTACACTATTACATCTCATGCCACCAAGTGACCCAAACAGGGAAGATGTAGACTGAGTGGTCACGTGAGAACAAGATGACGCAACTACAAAAGAGGTCACATGGCGGGAGCATGGGAGTTATCCCGGGGAGCGCGAGCAGAGCACAAGTGCTGAATAAACTACCTTGTTGAAAGCCCTTGTCGTCAGTGATTCAGGGAATCCACAACATCTACACAGAGGATGACTCAGCAGTCTCCCACTTCTGGAATAATGTTTGATGATTGAAAAAAGCTGCCAACGTTTTAATCGCTAAAATGGAATTCACAGTGTAACAGGCTGATTTTTAAAAGTTTACCTGCTTCGTTGGCCAGGCTTCACACAGGGTGCATTTGTACTGGAACTGATTCCCATCCTTCATTAATAAAAGCACATTACTGAGGATGCTGGAAATCCGAATTGAAAACAGAAGGTGTTGGAAAATTCAGCAGGTCTCTGAAGAGAGAAACAGAGTTAATGTTTCAAGTCCAATGACTCTACTTCAGAATTCATCCTTCTTGGTTTAAGCAATGATTTTCAAAATGATTTCCCCTTGCAATTACCTGGTGATGTGGCAGATTTTGAGCTGTAAGGGAATTTCTAAGAGGTTGATTATTCAATATTGTTGGACCTGCTCCCTACATTTATTTTATTCATTCGTTGGTCATGGGTGTCACTGGCTAGCCAGCATTTACTGCCCATCCCTATTTGCCCTTGTTCAGAGGGCAGTTGAGAGTTCACCACATTGCTGTGTCTCTGGCAGATTTCTTTCCCTACAAAGGACATTAGTGAACCAGATGGGTTTTTCCAACATTCAACAATGGTTTCATGGTCATCAGTAGATACTTAATTCCAGATATTTTTCATTGATTTCAAATTCCACCATCTGCTGTGGCAGGATTCGAACCCAGGTCCCGAGAACATTAGCTGAGTTTCTGGATAATAATGCCACTAGGCCATTGCCTATGATCAGTGTGCCCTCCAATGTAACTCGAGTAATTGATGGGCCCCAATGCAACCAGCTGAAATGACACATTCTGCAGACCTGTGCCCAAACTGTTCGTTCTCAGTGGGGCTCTCCTCAAACATGACTGGAATACCAGATCAGGCACTGGCTAAACAGCACTCACTTGTAATTAGTGCTGAAGGGAAGGCAATGTCAATGGGCGGAATTGTTCCAGAATTGCACTAAGTTTGATATCGGGGGTAAAAAAGGATGTTTCCACACTTACTGTCCACTTCCTGGCATGGCCCACCTCATTAGTAATGTATTCATGGTATGCAAGCTGGATCACTGGTGGGCAGGCTCAGATTTGGCCCCCACACCACTCCCCTCAGCATGTCCTTGCTCTGGGTGTGAAATTAGAAGTGTACCAGAGCACAGACTGCTTCATGTGTACTGACCGGGACAGCTCTAGGCGACAGATGGCCCCAAAAGCAAAGGTAACGGCAGCCCCTAAAGTTAGTGATGCCTTCTGGAGTGCCCACCAGATGTAGTGGAAGATTGCTGTGACGTTCTCCACCCTAGTTCTGGCGGAGGAGGTTCACCAGAGTCACCAAACCAGCCTGGAAGGCTTTGGAAGTGGTACTCAGTTATAAACCAAAAGGATATTCACTGTAACAGTGTGCAGCTAGAAAGGGGAGGAGACTTGAACATCTGGAATATGAAGAAGTAAGTACATTCACTTAGACAATGCTCTGGATTGGAAAGATCGAGCCATTTGACCAGAAATTGATAACTGGTGGCAGTATATTGACAATCTACTTCACTTCTTTGTAGCAAATTAAATAACAGCTGAAGAAAAGTGAAAGGTTATTTTGTTTAGTCTGTGACCCACAGACTTACAGTCACCAGACACTCCAGACTCAAAGGGTGGAATTTTCCCATTCTGCCCACCATGGGAATCATACCGGGCAGGACAGGACCATGCACATGTCCGTTGACCTTGAGCAGGAATTTTCGGTCTTGGGGTGAGCATAGCCTGAAAATCCCACCCAAAGTCTTATGACCAAATTGTGGAGTAGGTCAAAAATCATTTTAACCTCTGTCCCTCAATCATTATGCTGAGATACAAATTTCATTCAACAATCCGAGAGCCAGGGTGACAGTCTCAGGCTTTGTGGCCAGCTTTATTTGTTTTATCCAATCACGACCCATTTACTAAGGTCTGTGACCCTTAATTACTAAGACCAGTAGCTTTGCCGTTTGGTTCTAATATGCCATGTAACTCTTGCTACACCTAAAGTTTGCGGTGTCTGCCTGGCATATGTAGACAAAATGGCCATCCCCCCAGCACCTCGCAGTTCACATTCCCCTCTCCTCACCCTCATCGGTTTTTCCACACATGTTCTGGGCTGGCATGTTTTCTTGCTGATGGGTGGGTAACTCAGGCTTGGGGGGATGGGGGGGGACAATTTTGGTTGGTACTTCCCTTGTATCCCATTAGCGGGATGCAAATCAGGTTCACGCTGGCTTCCAATGGGATTCACAATCCGCCATGGTGGATATCATCGGATCATCCTCCTGCACTTTCACACTGGCGTGAAACCAATTTTTTGGCCTTCCAGCCACATTGTTCCCCCACCCACCCAGTCACCACCCTGCCTCCATTACCCCCAATGTCAACAGGATGGGAAAATTCCTGCTAATATTTTTTGCCTGCTGCAATTATTACCACAGAGTTTAGTTCTGAATCATTGAAATTCTCTAAGGCCGACAGGAGTTGGACTAGATCCTAGATCCACCTTGGAAATTCCCCAGTGTCACTTTATGGGCACTAGCAGCAATTCATTGCCTGCAACTCTGGCGTCAATGTCATTCTTCCCAGCACTCCTGGTGTTTATTGTTAAACATGAAGTAAAGTCACTACTCTGTGGCATATATACATAAGTCCCAATTTTCTTTTTATTTAAACAATTTATCCAAATACATTACAATTTATCCAAATACATTATGGCATCCAAATACATTACACAAATACATTGTAATTTCAGCAGTCCATTTTATCAGCCTCTTCAAAATAGGTGCTACTGAAACATGATTTAGATATAGGTATTAACAGGCTGGCACCAGCACTCCAATTGTAAGTCATGTCCTGCGCACTTCAATATTTGATAATTAGCTGATCTCAGATGAGGTCACCTCATTCATTCACAAGTATCTAAATCACATGCTTTTTGTTCAGCCATCCATTGTTTTCACCTGCCCTCATGACTCAAGATCAGTATCAGTTATTAAGTTTTCGTTGAATTTGCATAGTTAGCCTGAGCAAATATCAGGAACTTAACAATGATCCAGCCTAACCCCCACCTGGTTTAGGATTGATTAAACATTGGTAACCCAATGGTAAAGCACAATTTAACAATCAAATCAGCAATTAAAGTGCTTGAAACTGCCATATAATTGAAAATTTTCCATGACTCAGCAGTTATCAGCAATAGTAAAGACAGTGAACTCAGACTGAAGCAGGGAAATCATGGAATCCCACAGTGCAGAAGGAAGGCATTCAGCCCATTGCGTCTGCACCGACCACAATCCCACCCAGGCTCTCACCCCATCACCCCATGCATTTACCCTAGCTAGTCCCCCTGACACTAAGGGGCAATTTAGCATGGCCAATCCATCTAACCCACACATCTTTGGACTGTGGGAAGAAACCGGAGCACCCGGAGGAAACCCAGACATGGGGAGAATGTGCAAACTCCACACAGACAATGACCCAAGCCAGGAATTGAACCTGGGTCCCTGGCTGTGAGGCAGCAGTGCTAACCACTGTGCCACCGTGCCAGCCCTTTTTGTGATCTTTTGTGACTCATGATGGTTCCAGTTTGGTATCCTTAACCCCATATGTGTTGTTAACATGAGATGATTTCAGTGTCATTTTGAAAGTTTTGTTGTATGTGACGGCCAAATGTCATATGAATGTCTCAATATGATTCTGTTGCCTGACCCATTTTTGTTATTGTGGATGACTTAGGGTTCATAACAGAGTCAGAGAGATCACATGTCAAGTTAAATAGTAACTTGTTGCTCTGACTTGGCATTTATCTCAAATTGTTGATATACAAATCTTTGCATTTTTAATTTAAGATTTATTGAACAATGAGACAAGACCATGAGACATAGAAACAGGAGTAGGCTATTCGGCCCATCGAGTCATGACTGATGATCATCACTTTCCCGCCTTATCCCCATAACCCCTGACTCTTCTACTGATTAAAAATCTGTCTATCTCAGCCTTGAACATACTTAACAACCCAACCCCTACAACCCTTTGAGGTAAAGAATTCCAAAGATTCACTACCTTATGGTGGCACAGTGGTTAGCACTGCTGCCTCACAGCGCCAGGGACCCAGGTTTGATTCCTGACTTGGGTCACTGTCTGTGCGGAATCTGCACGTTCTCCCTGTATCTGCGTGGGTTTCCTCTGGGTGCTCCGGTTTCCTCCCACAGTCCGAAAGATATGCTGATCAGGTGGATTGGACATGCTAAATTCTCCCTTAGTATACCCGAACAAGCACTGGAGTGTGGCGACTAGGGAATTTTCACAGTAACTTCATTGCAGTGTCAATGTAAGCCTACTTGTGCCATAACAAATAAACTTTAAACATTTCAGAGAAGAAATTTCTCCTCATCTCTGTCTTAAATGGGCGACCCCTTACTCTGAGACTATGCCCTCTGGTCCTACACTCTCCCACAAAGAGAAACAGCTTCTCAGCGTCTACTCTGTCAAGCCCCCTGAGAATCCTATATGTTTCAATAAGGTCACCTCTTATTCTTGTTAATGAGTATAGGCCCAACCCTCGCAACCACTCCACAGAAGAAAATCCCTCCATAGCCGGGATCAACCTAGTGAATCATTCTCTGGAGTGCCTCCAATGCTAATATATCTTTCGGGGATTGGTTTAGCTCAGTTGGCTGAACAGCTAGCCAGTACTGCACAGTGACAGCCAACAGCATGGGTTTAATTCCCATACTGGCTGCAGGTGTTCATGAAGGCCCCACCTTCTCAACCTTGACTGAGGTATGGTGACCCTCAGGTTAAATCACCACCAGTTTGTTTTTCTCTTCAAAGGGGAGAGTAGCCTATGATCATCGGGGACTATGGCGACTTTAACTTCTTCAACTCTAAGTCCATAAACGCAAATAAACCAATCAATAATACACACACAATTGACATCAACTTCCAAACTACGACCTCTACCACCTCAAAGGAGAAGTGCAGCAGATGCATGGGAATACCACCACCTGGGAGTTCCCCTCCAAGCCACACACATCGTCCTGAATTGTAAATATATCACCATTTGATTTGATTTGATTTACTATTGTCACATATATTGGTATACAGTGAAAAGTATCGTTTCTTGCATGCTATACAGACAAGGCACATCGTTCATAGAGTACATAGGGGAGAAGGAAAGGAGAGGGTGCAGAATATAGTGTTACAGTCATCTGTAGGATAGAGAAAGATCAACTTAATATAAGGAAGGTCCATTCAAAAGTCTGATGGCAGCAGGGGAGAAGTTGTTTTTGAGTCGGTTGATATGTGATCTCAGACTTTTGTTTCTTTTTCCGTATGTCCAAGGTGTGTAGGGTCCTTGATTATGCTGGCTGCTTTTCCGAGGCAGTGGGAAGTGTAGACAGAGTCAATGGATGAGAGGCTGGTTTGTGTGATGGACTGGGCTACATTCACAACGCTTTGTAGTTTCTCACGGTCTTGGTCAGAGCAGGAGCCATGCCAAGCTGTGATACAAGAGACAGTGCAAGACAAGGACAGAGTCCTAGGTGACCCATACAGACTCCCACCAACTATGGCAAGATTTTCAAGACATAGCAGACTACAAGATGAAGGCATGTAGAATCAACGACACCAATCTACCTCTCCCCGATGACCTCAATGCATTCTATGCTCGTTTTAAGCATGAGGTCATGAGAGCATGCCTTCCATTTTGGAAGCCTCGGCTGAACCTATATCCAAGGTCACCATCGAGAGATATCATATCAGCCTTCTCAAAAGTCAACTTATGGAAAGCGACTCGGGGAGAATGGGGTACCCAGATGAGCACTCAGATGCTGCGTGGACCAACTGGCAGGGGTATTTGCAGACATCTTTGGCCTCTCCTTACATCGATCTGAGGTCTCTATTTGCTTCAAGAATATGACCATCATCCCGGTACCAAAGAAAAGCCAGGCAGCGTGCCTTAATGACTATCACCCAGTGGCTCTGACATTCATTATTATGAAGTGTTTTGAAAGGTTAGTCATGGCACAGACCAATTCCAGCTTCCCGGACTGCCTGGATCCACTACATTTCACCTATCGCCACAACAGGTCCACAATAGACGCCATCTCCCTGGCTCTACACTCAAGCCTGGAATATATGGACAACAAAGACACCTAGTCAGACTCCTATTTATTAACTACAGCTCAGCCTTCAACACCATTATCCCTACAAAACTCATCTCCAAACTCCCTGGCCTCGGCCTTGGCTCATCCCTCTGCGACTGGATCCTGAACTTCCTACCCACAGACCACAATCAGTAAGGATAGGCAACAACACCTCCTTCACGATTATCCTCAACAGCGTTGCCCCACAAGGCTGTGTCCTCAGCCCCTTACTATACTCCTTGCAAACTATGATTGTGTGGCCAAATTCCCCACCAACTTGATTTTCAAGTTTGCTGATGGCACCACCATAATGGGTCAGATCTCAAACAATGACAAGATGGCGTACAGGAAAGAGGTAGAGAATCTGATGAACTGGTGCAACAACAATATTCTCTCCCTTAAAGGAGATAGTCATCGACTTCAGGAAGCATAGTGGAAGACATGACCCTGTCTACGTGAATGGGGGTGAAGTAGAAATGGTCGAGAGTTTTAGGTCTCGAGGTTTCCAGAGCACCAACAACCTGTTCTGGTCCCTCCACAATTAAGCTATAATTAAGAAAGCCCACCAACGCCTCTACTTACTCAGGAGGCTGAGGAACTTCGGGGTGTCCACTATGACTCTCACCAACTTTTACAGATGCACCATAGAAAGCATCCTTTCTGGTTGTAACACAGCTTGGTATGGCTCCTGCCCCGACCAAGACCGCAAGAAACTACAAAAGGTCATGAATGTAGCCCAATCCATCACGCAAACCAGCCTCCCATCCATTGACTCTGCCTACACTTCCCACTGCCTTGGAAAAGCAGCCAGCATAATTAAGGACCCCACGCACCCTGGACATTCTCTCTTCCACTTTCTTCTGTCAGGAAAAAGATACAAAAGTCTGAGGTCACGTACCAACCGACTCAAGAACAGTTTCATCCCTGCTGCCATCAGACTTTTAAATGGACTTACCTGATATTAAGTTGATTATTCTCTCCACGCTAGCTATGAATGTAACACTACATTCTGCACCCTCTCCTTTCCTTCTCTATGAACGGTATGCTTTTTCTGTATAGCGGACAAGAAATAATACTTTTAACTGTATATTAATACATGTGACAATAAATGAAATCAAATCAAATACATCCGGAAAGAATGCTTTCTAAGGTGCATCACCATCCATTCACTGTTGCTGAACCAAAATCATGGACCTCCCTTCCTAATAGCACTATGAGTGTACCTACACCGCATGGACTCATGACCACCATCTCAAGGGCAATTAGGGATGGGCAATAAATGTTGACATAGCCAATGACGCCTATAGCCCAGGAATGAATTTTAAAAATCTGGAATTCGAGGGCTGAAATTCCAGGACAGACGGGAACACAACATGATTTGGGCAGAGTGGGATAGTGAGGGAGCTCAAGCACAGAAAGGACGTAACTGCTTTGTGGAACTGAAGAAATCTCTACTAAAAGGTTACTGCCAGGCTTTTGAGGGGAGAGAGGACTTAACTAAAGTTTAAGCGTGCTAGGCCTATACAAGAGGCCTAATGTTTTCTTGGAAATGAAATGCCATATTTTATCCTGAAAATGACTCAAACAATGCTTTTGAGCTTTAGGAAGGTTGGATGTGATCTGTGTGGGTGATCATTTGTCTGCCTCCTGTCCACCACTACACCAATCCCAAATGACCCTAGAGTAGGAGCACAGTATCCAGTGTAATTGTAGAATCCCTACGGTGCAGGAGGCCATTTGGCCCATCGGGTCTGCATGGACTCTGACAGAGCATCCCATCCAGGCCCTATCTCCATAGCCTCACATCCTATCTCCATAGCCTTGCTAATCCCCCTAACCTATACATCTTGGGACACTAAGGGACATCTTAGCATGGTCAATCCACCTAACCTGCACATCTTTGGACTGCTTGAGACTTGGATACCTTAGGGGCTGGATTAATGTATCATTAATAATGTAACTAATAAGACTTAAGTTTCCTTTTCCTTGGTATGTTTTGTTTATTGCTCACACCCCTCAATCAAGTACTTGTGTTCAATCTCTTTTCATTTGGGTTTTTGACACTTGACCAACCCACACTGTCACCTGAAAGGTGCAATTAAAGAGAGTGAGAAAATGAGTTATTGTTTCAGATAACCTTCAGCGTGCAGAAGGGTGACTGGAGCTGGGGCGACAATGTCAGGCTGGTCTCGCTTGAGGTCGCTATTGGTAAAAGCTCTAGATCGCGATGTTATGAGATGATGGGGAGAGAGTTCGCAATGCAAATCGTGCTGCGAGAGGTATCTCACAATCCCCTCCCATTGAGAGGAGAATGGAGGCACCAAGAAACAGGAGGGACAAAGGCAATGGGTGGTACAGGCAACTTGTGACGCGCTGCAATTTGCATAAACCCCAATATAACAGCTCAGCCCGAAGACGCGCTTCTCAGTCTTGGGTGAACTTCGTTTGTGTTGTGAAATTTCTTTGGAAAGAGTAGACGAGCGGTAAGAAGTTATTAACGATTTCAAGTAGTTTTTGTAGTCCGAATGCAAAAGCAGGATGCGAGTGCCGTTTGATTTTTTTTCTTCTCTTAGTACTTATATTGCTGTAGGAAGGAATGTTTTGTGAGCAAAATATATTCAGGGCGCTGGTCTGCTCATGAAAATAGAGGATTTCGGGGGGGGGGGGAGCGATTGTGGAGTGTTAATATGGGGAGAGAGGAAGTATATGCAATGAGGAATGTCTTGGGGACTAATGTATATAGGGTTTAAGATTTTACACTGATGGGTTTTGATGGTCTGGGAGTTGCTATTGAGCCTTTGGAACAATAGACGCGCAGCTATTGCCCCGTAAATGTGAATGAAGACTTGGCTATACTTAAAACACTCAGCACACGAGAGAGAGAGGTCATCATTATACTTTTTTAAATTTCAATGCTGGGGGTGGCGGCTGCTCTCGCCCCCCTGTTCCTGCGAATTGGACGTGAAGGTGTACACGAAGTAACGCTTGTGTTCTGGTGCAGATAAGCCGGAGCTTTGACAATGTCTGACCAGGAACCCAAACCGCAAGTAATTACAGGACAGTTGCAGAAGGAGATCGGTGCATTCGAAAAGCGGAATCTCAAGGAAACACAGACTGAGGAGAAGAACCCATTGCCGGACGCAGCAAGTAGGTGCAATGCAACCGTTCTTAGTGTGCATGAGGCGGGGTGTGGCCTTCAGTCCAAACAGCAAGCAGTAGTTGCATAGTAGAGGTGTCTTACTGATATACTGTTTTTTTTTACTGCACAAAGAACAAAAACCAGGAATATATTTCAGTATAAGGAAAAATAAGGTATATGTTGATCAATACAATGTGCTTTCTCCGCGTTTACAATTGATTTAGTTTTAGGGAAGGGGGGGGGGGCTCTTGTGCATTTGTCACCGACATAAAACCCATTCCCAAAATGCAAAATTAAGATGTTTCTAATCGGATTCGAAGGCTTTTTTGTAATATGGCAGCATATCTTTTCTACACAATCTTTCCTCGTGCTCAAGTGTTCTTTTGAGAGTAGGGAGAAAAAGGGCCCATTTGGATACTTTGAGCTGCATTCTAACTAATCCTCTCTTCCACTTCCAGCAATTGAAGCAGAAAAGAAAGCGGAAAAAGAAGAGGCAGCAGCACAATGAGTAATTTCTTCCGATTTGCACTGTACATTCCACAAGCATTGCCTTCTAGCTACGTATCTCTTTAAAAAAAACTTGGATATTGAGTGAATTGGCTGGCTCCTACCCAGTCTCCTTCCTTCCGCCCCCACCCCATCCATTTTTCTTCCACATGCCCCTCCCTTTTTTGAGAAAGAAACTACTGACCGTTTGGCTGGCTTTGTACTTCTGGTGGTACTAAAGAGCTTGCATGTCCAAGAGGAGCCCAGGAAAGACTGCAGGAACCTTAATCACCAAATGCCTGTGAATGGGAGTGAATATGCCAAGGACCGGTGTTAAATCAACTATGTAGAGTGCCATTTTGTTAGATCTCTTGGCATGCACAGTAACTTTTTTTAAATATGCAAATAAAACATTTGAAATCTAACATGACTTTGTTTTTATTAATGGAAGTGAGTTTTTCAGACTAATCTAGATAACTACTTCAGCAACATTCTCAAGACTTAAATACTCAACCAGTTTAAACAAATTGACATTCTCATGGCTAAATAATGGAAATTCCTAATGGCGGTACTTAAAGAAACCTGAAGGTTAACTGAGCATTACATTTTCTCTCTCCCCTGTGATAGTTGATATTGTAATGCATCAAAAGGTTAACTTTGGGGACTGGGTTATTCATCAACATGATGGCTGAAGTGGTGCTGGTGCCTAACACTATAAACTTTTTGCCATCAAGATACTTTGCTAAGTTAATGTACGAGTAACCAAAAGCAATAGAAAATATTCCAGTCAGTCAAGTAGCATTTTGGGTCGGAGTAATACCTGATTTTTGTCTCAAGCCTGAATCAACACTTTCTCTTTTAGGCAGAGTTTCTGTCATGTTGACAAGGTCTTATTACACAAATTAAGTTTTCCCAGATTTTTAAACATACCTAATTCTTGATGCTGATAGTAGTGCATAGGCCTTTGATTGCTGGTTTGCATCTGACTACTTGGACTGGTCTTGTTTGAACCACCAATGAACATTTTAACTAAATGTTGCCCATTATTTGAATGTAGAAATGAGATATTAATCCAGTCTACATTCCATTTGATGTCATGACTTTTATGCTGCATCTTCTAGCATATTGAATGGAAGTTCTCTGCTCTTCTGAAATAAAATAATTTGGCATGGGGTACCCTATAGTAGCATTCACTTCTAAATGTGTTAAATAAATGTTGGCTATTTGACTGCAGGAAGCATCATAGCTGGGCCTATTTTCATCAAACTATACAAACCATAGAAACCCTACAGTACAGAAAGAGGCCATCTGGCCCAGCAAGTCTGCACTGACCACAATCCCGCACAGGCCCTACCCCCCCCTTATCCCTACACATTTACCCGCTAATCCCTCTAACCTACGCATCTCAGGATACTAAGGTGTAATTTTAGCATGCATATTATGGAGCTGTTGCGCAATGACCGAGATCTCTAGAGAATAGAGGTCAAATTTAATGCCACCCTGGCTGAGGTTATCTAAACCAACACAAACTGGGCATTGTGTTTGGTTCTCTTCAGCTGTGAGTCTAAAAGTAGGAACTCTTATGGTTTTTAAATTATGGTTAATGGAAGAGGAACAGCAGCAGGAGGAACCATCACACGGAGTTACATGGAGGTTTGAGGAGGAGAGCTCATCAAGGTCTATCAGCTACCTACACCTCTGCATGTGAAGATTGTGCTTCCGTTTTGTATCTGCTGCAATTAATGTCACTGGTCCTTGGCCATTTTACCTGCAACTTATCCAGACTGCAATAGGGGATAGCAATATCATCCATCCAAATACAAATTATGCTTGTGTCGATTAAGTGATGGAGCTGCAGCAAGAACTTGCATCCCAGTCCCATGGCCAATGGAAAACAGTAAAATAGGGCTCTGAGGATTGCAGGCTTTCTCCTTTTGCAGACAAAGAGCAGGATCTTGAGCCCACTCCATCGTGGGAAGTGTGGTGCGAGCTCAAAATGCAGAGTACAGAAAAATGTGTTTCTCATCGGTGAGATCTCGGTTTTCCATTTTGCTCACCAGCAGAATGATGTGGAACATGCCAGGGAAGGTTGGGAACCGTAATTTGAATATATCAGCATATCATTTGCAAGCATGCCAGATATTGAGGGGGGATTTCGGAAGTGTGTGTGGGTAGCTCAGAGGTCCTTCATGTCAGGTCGCCACTTACTCCGAGGGGATGTGCTGGCCACCAAGCAGGTACCACTTCCTGGTTCAGCCATGCTGGGTTAGTGTTCAAACAGTACCTGAGTGGGTGCCTTCCCTGTCGGAATGAAAACTGCATAGGAGGTGGCCATAACAGTGGAGCAATATTGGGTGCAACTATGAGGTTTTGGAGTCCTGCTTTGGTAAAGACCAGGCTATAAGGGCAGTGTGAGGGTATCAGTGATAGAAACTAGAAGAAGGAGTAGGCCATTCGGCCCTTCGAGTCTGCTCCGCCATTCATTTGATCATCAGATTCAATATCCTGATCCCCCTTCCCCCCAATCCCTTGATCCCTTTAGCCCCAAGAGCTATATCTAATTTCTTCTTGAAATCACACAACGGTTTGGCCTCAACGACATGCTGTAATAGTGAAGTCCACACATTCACTACACTCTGGGTGAAGAAATTTCTCCTCACCTCAGTTCTATCCTCAAACTATGACCCCTAGTTCTGGACTCCCCCACCATTGGGAACATTCTTTCTGAATCTATGGCGAATCTGCCTTTGCAGCTTCAGCAGCTATGGGATGCCCGGACCCAGGGGCACATTATTGGCCAGGGGCTCAGCAGAGTCTTGGCCTCCAGTATCCCTCCGAGTGCCAGTTCCCTGGGATATCCCTGCCTCCACCTGCTGTGGATCTTTGCTGTGAGATGCTCACTAGTGAGTGACCCAGAAACCTGTCTACTTAGTGACCCCACCAAGGTGCGAGGATCTGCACTGGTGCCGGGTTCAGGTGACACCTGTGACATCTCTTCAACAGTGAGTCCAAGAAGTCTTCCTTGGAGCTGCTTGAGTCTGGTGGGTCCAGGGGGCTGAGGATGCTCTGGCCTGTTCTGGTCGGCTTGCAGGAGAAGGGAGATGGCATTAGTACATTACAGGGAGTAAAAGAGGGAACATTGATTAATCACTTGGGGCTTGAGGAATGACAGCATGTCTTGAAGATTCTCACGTTTGTCTGCTGCCCCCACTTCACCAATAGTGCAGGCAGGTTTTTTTCTCCTCCCTGGCCGGCTTGAAGGCTCTTTCCTTGAATGGCATGAGGGTTCTGAGCTCTGGCATTACTCCGGCTGGGCATGCTGGCTGGCGCTTGTTGTGGCTGTGTTTGTTCTGCAATGACACAGATAGGGACAGTGTAAGTGGGGTCTTGACATTTATGATAGTACTGGATGGCACGGTGGCACAGTGGTTAGCACTGCTGCCTCACAGCGCAAGGGACCCGGGTTCAATTCCTGGCTTGGGTCACTGTCTGTGCGGAGTCTGCACATTCTCCCCATGTCTGCATGGGTTTCCTCCGGGTGCTCCGGTTTCTTCCCACAGTTTGAAAGGCGTGCTGGTTAGGTGCATTGGCCATGCTAAATTCTCCCTCAGTGTACCCGAACAGGTGCCGGAGTGTGGCGACTAGGGGATTTTCACAGTAACTTTGTTGTAATGTTAATGTAGGCCTACTTGTGACACTAATGAATAAACTTTAAAACTTTAGGTGTGGCAGGCATGGGTCTTGAATGGGAGCTGGAGTGTGAGGAGCAGGGCAACGAATAAGGGGAACATGGTGATTGCGGGAGGAGAGCCTCCTTATAGGTGTTGGTTAGGCCGAAGTGGCTGGGTGACAGATGAAGGTAGGATATGTGAGGGGGTCCAGAAGAAAACTGTATGAGGTTCACTTAACCTGGCTGAGCATTAAAGATCGTTCATCTTCTTGCAGCATTGCTGTCCCATCCTCTTCTGCAGCGAGCTTGCACTCACGAGGGCTGCCACTGCATTCCAGGTGGGTGTGGAGATCTTGGTGGGAGGCCTTCTCCTGGAGCAGGGGTATCCCACCTCTGCTGCACACCATCGAGAGATCTGCTGAGGCCTCCCTCAGAGAATCGCAGTGCAGACTTCCTGGCTGCCATCCCCTGCAGTTGCTGTAACAACTGTTGGGGAACCATTTTTACGCAGCTCCCCAGTGATTAGCGTGATTAAGTGTGGCGTTTAAATCAGAGAGAGGCCTCTATGGGCATGGTATTATTCTCATGACCATAAAAGCTTTTGTCAATGAGGCTCAAGATTCTGTCAGAATTACGTTAGAGCCGTCGACGAGATTCACTCCATTTTTCTCGCCCGAACCGACACTTTGCCAAATTCTGATAAGATCACCCCCAAAGTGTCATGTTCTTGCAGTCAAGCCCACTATCTTCACAAATTGCAAGGGAGCTTCTGTTTCATTAAGGACCACTAGTGTGTTGTTCAAAGTATCACTTAATTATGATCTATGCCCGCTTCCTTGGCAGCAGCACAATGATTTTAACTTATACCAATCCTCCATCTTCTCCCACTTACCAATCTTCCATCTTCCCCCACTTATCAATCCTCCATCTTCCCCCACTTACATGTCAAGCTGGCAGCTTAAAAACAAGGGAATACGTGTCTCATGACTGCTCTCAGAAACCCATATTCACTCTGTAAAGTGCACTACTCACCAGTAAAATACATGATCAATATATAGATATAACTTTATTGAATTGTGGTAAATTTTGAACGGATTTATAATTGTGATTCTCTACGCTTGCATCCTTAGAGCAGAATCTTTAATTGGCCATCTTGTCCTCCAGCTACATCCTGACACAGTTGGAATGATGTTTTTATTATGTTTGGTCTTGGATAAATCTTTGTGTCTTCCTGCATCACAGCAACTATTATCTTCTCCAAGAAAAGGGACTTAGCATGGAACTCCACCCAAGTTACTGTTCCTTAAGTGGTTTGGGCTAAGCCAGCTGTTTCAACCAAAGATAACCAAGCCCATTACTCCTCTCCACCCATCATCCACAAGCATACACAGACATTGTATCAGGGGACAGTAAACAATGACCAGGAATGGGAGCCCAAATAGATTAATCAACACACAAGCCCATTGACACTGAGGACAATTCCAATGCCTCTTACCATCACCAGTTAAAGTCAATTAACTCACCAGAGAGCAACCATTGAACCTTCTACCTTTCTGGCCCATGTGGTTAAGTACAGTGTTGTGTAATTTTACAAAACATCAGTGAATACACATATGCCAGACATTGACAGTCATTAAACTAGTTTAATTGTTGGAAGAATGAATTCGAAACACACTTGCAGCCACCAGAAACAAACCTCACACATTAAAGTACTGCACTGGATGCAGGATGACAAAGCTAAAGACAGAATCTTAGCTTCTTCTTAATAGCTGAAGTGTGTCACTACTGAGGTTCTGTAAAATGACACAATCTAAGTGACTGTAGGAGGGGATGTTAATCACAAGGTGCTCGCAAATTTCAGTTATTTTGGTTCGGTGATGTCGTTGTGATAAAGTACCACTTCCTCAACAACCCCACTTCCTTAGCAACCAAAGGCAGAAAAAGAAGATTCTAACACAGACATCAAAGTAACTCCTATTGATTTGTCAGTCAAGTGGGTTCCTTGCACAAATAAATGAGACGGCTCGAAAAGTATTGCTTCTGTACATTTATCACAATGTTCAGAATGTCTTACATTGACCACAAATTACTACAGCTTCCTTATTTGGTTGTGCTGTAGTATCTGGCAGCATGGGTTGGTGTAATATTTATACAAGCAGATATTTTAAAAATATGCTGCAACAGACTGATTTTCACACTGTTAAATAAGTTCTGCTGCCTCTCCTTATTCTTTTAATTATGAAAAATATTTGATGCCGTATGGAGATGAAGGATTTATAGTACTTTTCACATTTCTTCTACTATGCTTGCATATAAATTGTAACCTATGACAATTTTAAGTTGGCTCATGTCTTCTGTGTATAAAAGGGCCATAATTAGTTCTCAAGTTTAACAATGTGGTGTCATATCTAGACAAGAATTAGCACCTAGTTAGGGATTGCGGGACAAATATCATTGCAAGCTGTTTAATAGAAGTATTTAATAAATAAAGCAATGGCATATTTTTGTGGAGATAATTAAATAGAGTAGAGCATCCCAATGTTCTCCATGAAGGGAAAGGGGAGGGGGTGGGGTGGTGGAGTAATTGACACAGAGGAACCGGGGGAGGTTACTGAAGGTAGGATCATGAATGAGGAGAGATGTAACCAGCTCAAGTGGTTTCGCTACAAATCTTTTCACACACCTAATCAGTACTATGGGCAGCAACAAAGAAAAAAATGGCGCCAATGCTCAGTAAAGGAAAGGAAACCTATTCACTACAGACACTGCACTTGACACATAACTACCTGTGCAAAGAACTGTGGAACATTTTGACACCTGATTTGTTGAGATATATATATATATTTAGATCTTTTTAGCTAAAATATTTTCAGAAGGATACATGATGGTTTTCAGCATGCATATTATTTAATTATGAGAATTTTGGGCTAAAGATAGCAATATAAACCAGCACACAGGCGGGTAGAATGATCTATAAACCCTGTACCATCCAACAGCCCCAGCTCTCTTGCTAACTCAAAATGGCTCTGATCGGGGTCGTTGTCAAAATTCTGGTTAGTTTTTCATCATCCATCTAGGAAGTGATTTGATCAACATCCATACTGGCATAAAATACATACATACACGTATGTACATACATACATACATACATATAATACATACTTACATTATCAATATGCAAAACTAATCTAAGCTGTGAAAATTATTCAAGAAATGTCTTCGAGAGTTTTGTTGATGAAAATAAATATTCAGTCTAGTGTGCTGCCTCCTATCAATCCATTGCTGGGTTTTGATTTTTGAGCAATGGGCTGCCAGTGCTGGAGTGAAGGAAATTAGGGATGCACAATAGGCCATGGTTCTCTGAATGCAGTCAGTGCTATCCTCTGTGCCACCATTGAAAGCAGGTTATCTCTCAGTACAACAATTTTCAGAAAAAAACATTAGTTACACCAATTCAAGGTATAAGCATAGGCCCTTCAAGTCTGCTTGTTTGGCTGGTTTAATTATAGCTGCTTTCATGCTGCGGTTGCACTGCAAACATGTGGGTCTCCTGCAATTGAAAGACCCATAAAACCTGGTTGTAATCTGACTAAGTGGGAGATCTTTAAAATGTTGAACTATTTAAAAACCGGTAAAGAACAATTACCACTCCATCTTATCCCTCGCCTCCTTTTCCACAGGTCTGCTAATATCTACTTAAGAAAATGAAGATTTTCTATAGCTCAAAGGACAATGGAAGTAAAACATGATATAAACATGTGCTAGCGATGCATCAAACTGGCAATATAGCACTGTTTTGAAATCCTCTCTTGCATAGAAGAGTAGGAGGACGATGCACCTATTCACAAATGGTGTTGAACAATAGGGTAAAGCATATTTACCAGGACATAGGGATAACAAGACCACAATGTTCGTGCTTGTTGAAAAAGAGTAGAGTGAAGGGTATTATCCTCCTTGAGTTGTTCTCCAAGGTGACCAGATAGCTCTCCTCACTAACCAAATTAAAGGAAATATTTGGCACAACCAGGCTCCAGCTAAAATTATCACCTAACAGAGGTGAAAGTCCAGCCAATTGATGACAGTATGCTTGACAACTATCATTGTTTTCATAATATTGCCTAATTCAATGCCAACGAATATAATAGCTAATGTAATGAAGGGTATACATAGGGTGAACAGTGGGAAGCTTTTTCCCAGGTCGGAGGTGACGATCACGAGGGGTCACGGGCTCAAGGTGAGAGGGGCGAAGTATAACTCAGATATTAGAGGGATGTTTTTTACACAGAGGGTGGTGGGGGCCTGGAATGCGCTGCCAAGTAGGGTGGTGGAGGCAGGCACGCTGACATCGTTTAAGACTTACCTGGATAGTCACATGAGCAGCCTGGGAATGGAGGGATACAAACGATTGGTCTAGTTGGACCAAGGAGCGGCACAGGCTTGGAGGGCCGAAGGGCCTGTTTCCTGTGCTGTACTGTTCTTTGTTCTTTGTTTGTAACCTCCAGTTTTCAGTGACACTATTTCAGACATTGGCATCAACATTTAGACCATGCATTCATATACAAATTAAGGGAGTTTAAATTAAAAAAAAGAGATCACAGACAACAGGTGGCATTCAGAACCTGGAAGTCATGCAAATGGACGACTGAAATGTTCAGAAAATTGTACAGTGAACAGAAACCAGTGCGTTGATTCTCAGTAATGTATTTCTCTACATTATAACTGCATTAAAATTGATCTATTGACTGTGTGGTGCTTTAGAATATCTTGATGTCAGGAAAGGTGCCATGTAAATGCAAATTGTTTATTCCTTCCTCACATGGTACATTTAATTGTTAAAATTACTCACATTTGTGTGTTCAGCTGCCAATAACTCGATGGTCAGCCTATTAGGATACATGTGGGATTGGGTGCATGTTCATTGTCTCACAACCTTGGCACCACAGCAGGCTGGATTTCGGGTCAGCTGGTTTGGACTGTGGATGATTGGGGCCAAGCCAGGTCAGGTTGCTTGGAGCGCAGGAATAGACAAAAGGGACAGCTAGTCTGGTGCCACAGTGCATCAAATTGGAAAGTTGGATTTGTTGATTTTAAAAATAAATCTTGTCCCTCATTTTCTAAAGCCACAAAATAATGTTAGGGTATATTTCCATAGATGCTGGATGTCCCTCATTACCACATCAATGAAGCCATTCTTCACATGAGCCCAACAGGGTACTTAACGAATGGGGATATTACAGTCCTCACCTTCTGTCAATGCATGCACACTTTCCAGCTAGTCTCAATGCCTAGCAATCAGAAAGGGAAACTCTGGCTGATTTTATTTTCCCTCCTTACCCCAATTATAGCCTCCCATGGAGAACATATGATGAAATCAGCTAAGCCAGTGCAGATTGAAATCAGAATATAGCGATTACGGTCCAGATGTCTTTGTGCAACACTGGATGCATCAATTCCCACTTGGCCATTCTGAGTGCTCCGTATATGATCATAGATTTGACCAGACTTTGACACAGAAAGAGGAATGATTCTATCCAATTATTCTGACACTTCTAACATACATTATACAATCTGCAGTCCATGTTATAAAGTGCTGTATTTAGACACATCAATTTACCTTGTAGCTTTCAATAGATTTCTCCTAGGAATACAGTACTGTGCCTGGTAATTAGTTTAGGGAATTAACTCCTAACCAGACCTAGCCTTGCCGCATCTTTATTCAGATACACAGATGGTTCAGCTCCACGTACTAGTTCACCCATTCTGAAGAGACATCATTCCCACCCCAGCATCTTTGCAGAAATGCTGGTTGTCATCTTCAGCATTTTGGCAGTGGGATGAGGGGGGTGCGAATGGGTGGAGAAAGGAGAGGGTTTGTGGTGTTGGGTAGGGCTGATGGGGGGATGGTGAGCGGAGAAGAGAAGGATAGATTTAAACAACAAATAAATTCAGTGCTTATGCTGAGGTTTTGCAAGGTATATTCACCTGGGATTCTGCAACTTAAAGGTTACTGAAGCTCAAATAATAATGGAAAGTTTATTGATTTGTTTGTTTACAGGTACCAGGAACTCCAAGGGGACTCAGTGAAGGATAAATGGAAAACTTCACCACAGTCATTTGAGTGGGTTCTGCTCCTTGCTGGCCAGACAGAGCTCCTGGCGCTTATTTGCCATGGAAAGTAAGAATATCCACTCATGGACATGGTAAAAGTGGCCCAAAAAAGTTTTCATTTTGATGACACTTAGTTGGTGAACACATTTTCTTGAATCTGCCTTTCTTTGATCGGGCAGAGTAATCGACCATGTTCATCTAATGAACGAGATCATGCTGGAACAGGGCACCTTACTGCATGGCATTTGACCTTTTCCCACACCCTTCAGCTCAAAAATCTTTGACATCCTAACTTGCTGGAAGTACAAGCTTTGATTTTTGATTTGATTTGATTTATTATTGTCACACGTATAAGTATTCAGCAAAAAGTATTGCTTCTTGTGCACTATAAAAACAAAGCATACCGTACATAGAGAAGGAAAGGAGAGAGTGGAGAATGTAGTGTTACAGTCATAGATAGGGTGTAGAGAAAGATCAACTTAATGCGAGGTAGGTCCATTCAAAAGTCTAATGGCAGTAGGGAAGAAGCTGTTTTTGAGTCAGTTGGTACGTGATCTCAGACTTTTTTATCTTTTTCCCGATGGAAGAAGGTGGAAGAGAGAATGTCTGGAGTGCGTGGGATCCTTGATTATGCTGGCTGCTTTTCTGAGGCAGTGGGAAGTGTAGACAGTGTCAATGGATGGGAGGCTGGTTTGAGTGATGGACTGGGCTTCATTCACAATACTTTGTAGTTTCTTGCTGATTATGATATGGCAAGGGCAATCGACCTTACTCTCCTTAACCAATGAGATTGAAGTACTGAGAAATTAACAGAGGAACAAAGAGAAGTAGGGTGAATTGGAGATCAACCATGTACGGAAAGACCAATAAAGAGAGGGAAGGAAAGATTGTATTAAGACAGGAAGAGAAACGGAAAGAAAAAATAAGGAAAAAAATACTCTAAAGTTTGACAAGCTGTCGGGACAGCTCACAAACTGCAGATTTTCGAATAATGGTTTTGTTAACACCACTATGATGAAGTGTTGAAGTGCAGAGCTGCTCAGCACCACCTTCATAGGATCTGCATGACCTGTTTTGCTTAGGTTTTCCAGATGTGGATGCTGCCTGACCAGTATCCAAAAAAAAAGTCAAATGACTTTGTAAAATTGATTTGGAGTTAAATGGCTCCTTCTGGTGAAAGAGAATTCCTATATGCATTGTCATCGATCCATCTCCCATTGTTCCACCCACCCCCCACCCCCCTCAGCAGTTATCTGAGGGCTATTATTGGCAAGGTAAGAAACCCAAAATTAATTATTGGCTGTAGATGGAACAGATACTGGTAGGATTTCCAAACTATTGAAATGAGGACTAATCTTAAGGCACCTTTGGATCCCCACTTTTACCAACTCTCTGTGCAGCCTTAGTTCCAAGCCCAGATGTATTTTTACATCAATGGATAAGCTTGATTGTTTTCCCTACATTTTTTTAACTATTTCATTTTGATGACTGGAGCATGACACAGAAGATGTCCTTGATTTCCTGAAATGTGCTTGTACAGGGCAGGTCAACATGCTGGATGTTTGCATTCAGAAAATTGGTTCCACGTTGCAACATTGTTGGAGATATCACTTAATAAACATTCACTGAGATCTATCTTTTGCTTCAGACAATTTCCAGAACATTCCAGAAGCTGCTAAATTGTTCCTATCCTGATTGAGCTGTGGCCTCATGTTATGTTATTATGTCTTTTGTAGCTAAATATACCATCTGGTTTAGATGCAATCTCTCAAACTCGATATTTGGTCAAGGCTCAGTTACTTGACCTCAGCTGGCTGGCAGTGAGTTGGCTGTTGTTCATCTCAGTGTTAGATAAATGAATTAGTCAGCATTTCAGGCCCAATCACCTGCCAATGAGCCAACAAGAAAACATGTATGTGGAGTTCAGACAAGGACACACACAATAAGGCTTGGCAACGATAATGCTGAACATGATAGTTCTCACCGATACATGAGGAATGGTCACTTTGGTGAGATATTGAATGGTGGCCATCGTTAACGGAATTGCACAACAGCACAAATCAATGCCTTCGGGGGAGGAAGAGGGAAGAAAATATATCTGATTTTTCAGAGATTCTACAATAATGGTAGCAAATCAAATTTATTTTAATTTCCCATTTATTAATTTCTAAATACACCAGGAATGCATTTTCTTAGTCTAGATGTATGCAGCAAACTATACTGAGGAAATGCTGCCATTTAATGATTGAAAGGTTTTTTCTGTTATCTGATAATCTCTAATACAGTCTATATATAAACCGTAATATCTAGCTTCATTGTGTGTATCATTGTGGTTAGTAAGTTACTTTAATTTTCTTTTCCATTGTGTGAGGACTGGCTACAGTGTCACATTCTATTTTATGACAAGGGTTATACAGTCTTCATAGGCTGCATTTGTTACACATTCTGTAGCAGCTATTGTTGAGTTACCAGCTACAGGATGAAAGGGTCAGAGGTCATAGGTCAGGGCAGTTGCTCTTTAGTTCTGTCAAGGAATGGTGCAAAGTACAAAAGGAGCCAAGTATGGATAATTTAAAGTTAGAATATAACCAAACCCTCACATTACAAAGACCATTCCCTGTGCATGATGCCACAGGACATCTGCTAGCTTTCAAATAAAGATTATTATACCAAACAAATTAAGCATGATTTATTAAAACTATGATTCATTGTAGAAACTCTGTATTGACATATGCAGGTTATGGCCTGTTTCTGTACTATATTCCTTATTGTCTGATAATCTCTGTCTTATCATAGGGTAAATGCACCTAATGCTAACTGTCTTCATTGATTTCTTAACACACACATCTCGTCAATTATTATCTGCCAGAACTGATCATATTGGCCTGAAATCTTCTCATTAGATCTATTGACCAAAGGATGGGTTCATGTCATTAGTGACTTCAGTTTAGTGTATCTCACATACACAACTTTTCTGCCTGCAAATGATCTTCTGTCATTTTGCTAAATTATGTTGTTATTGATCACATGATTTTAAATTGCTGAAGAACTCCCCAGTTTTGCCGACTAACCAGCAAGCTTTTCTCAAGCAAGCTGAGAGGTCACAAAATGGAGATTGTTAGGAGTCAGAAAGCCTGCCAGTAAACTGCACCTGGAGGGAAGTGACACGGCCACTGAGTTCCAACTGTTTCATCTCCAAGACTCTTCTCATCCTTGGCTGCCCTTGGCACCATCACACCTTTCACCCTGAGCACAAATCCAGCACAATGTTACCTTAAGGGGCGGAGTTAAATGTTTAATGGCTACCCATTTCCCCAACAGCTCACACTACTTCCTTCAGCTCTCCTGTCTTTACTCGATTTTCTTGCAGGCAAAGTTGGCATACTGTGAAAAGCTGGAGTCGACAACCTTGTCTTTCAATTCTTGTGTCCTTTGAAGAGAGGCCCATGGAACTCAGTGGAAGGTAATCTGCCCCTGCCATGGGAGATGGTGAGTGGAAAGGTATATTGCCACTGTCAGGTAAGTAGAATCATAGAATCCATCAATACAGAAGGACACCATTTGGCCCATCGAGCCTGCAGCAACAACAATCCCTATCCCCGTAACCCCACGTATTTACCCTGCTAATCCCCCTTCTGACTCCTAACAATCCCATTTTGTGACCTCTCAGCTTGCTTGAGGAAAGCTTGCTGGTCAGTCGGCAAAACTGGGGAGTTCTTCAGCAATTTAAAATCATGTGATCCCCCTAATCCTCCATCTAACCCGCACATCTGTGGGCTGCGGGAGGAAACCCACGCAAACACGGGGAGAATGTGCAAACTCCACACAGACAGTCACCCGAGGCCAGAATTGAACCTGGGTCACTGGCGCTGTGAATCAGCAGTGCCAATCATTGTGCCACCCAAGTGGTAGCACATTTGTGAAGTCTTTCTGGCATCACTGTGATGTGCAACATAGATCCAAGCATTCACACTCTTAATCCAAGTGGGTAATAAATTATTAGCTTCTACACATCTTTCTAGCAGATCCATCACAACAGGAAGCATGGAAGGAAAAAGATGATGGTGGTGAGGAGGAGGAAGAACAGACTCACAACACATTGATCATATAAAGTCAAGCTCTACCCAAACGACCTCTTTGTTAAATATGACAAGATGGATCACAATGAAGAGAGGGATGACAGAAATGAAGTCGGACACAAAGCCATCCATTCATTTTTACAGAGACCTCCTGTTCTGTGTTCCTCTTTTCAACTCAATTCTTGCTTCCTCATTCCAGTTCAGAAACTCACATTCTCTGAGGGAATTAGTTTGTGTTAGTGAGCATGTGGCATTGGATAATTCACAGAAGAACAAGAAACTGGAGGAGTGGGAAGTGGCTGAGAATTTTCCACCTTCCCAGCAGAGGCTGAGGGAAAGGCGATGCATGGCTGCAGAGTTATGAGCCTCAGAATTCGTGGGTACTTGCCTGAAAAGAAGGCTATTCGAAGAGCATTGTATTTACAGCCAGGCTCAGGATTTTGAATTTGAAGATGTGTAGCAACAGTGTTGTGTGACTCTCGGAATTTACAGCTCTCATTTAAGGCAATATCTGGGCTGCGCTGCGCTGTTATATTGCTGGCACCAATATAGTGTAACAACTTCAATAGAAACAACATTAAACCTATCCATTCGAAGTAGCCAGCCAAGGCTCAGTGGTTGATCACTTGCCTCTGAGACAGAAAGTTGTGAGACCAAATCCTACTCCACTGAGTAATCCAGTCCTCAGTGGAGTGCTGCACTGTCAGAGCACAGACTTTCAGAGAAGATCCGAAACTGAGGTCCTGTCTGCCCTCATGACACAAATTGGAGAGGAGTAGGGAATTTCTCCTGACATTCTGGTGAACATTTATCCCTCTACCAAGATCACTAAAACAGTTGTTGTGTATCTCTAAGATGCTTGTGGGATCTTGCTGTGTGTAAATCCCTGCTTTGTTTCTCCGCATTGAAACAGTGGCTAGAGTCCAAAAGTTCTCAATATGCTGTAAAGTGCTTGAGAATATCCAGAGGTCATGATAGTCCCTATCTAAATGCAAGTCCTTTCCTCTGCCAGTGACCACTCAGCATCTTAGTAGCTTATGAAACCAGATTGAACATTACAGCTGGTATAGTATCAAAGAGCGACAACAGGAGGGCTGAGCTTCCCCAAAATGCTACTTTTATTATGATTTAATTGGGAAAGAAACAAAGTGAATCAGAAATGGGACTGAAAGGGATTTTTAAAAAAATTGCAGCTGTAAGGATGGTTCCTTCCAGGATTTAAGGAAAAATAACACCACTGCTGACATTCGTCATAGAATCCCTACAGTGCAGAAGGAGGCCATTCGGTCCATCGAGTCTGTACCGACTTTCCGAAAGAACACCTTACCCATGCTCACCCCACATCCTATCCCTGTAACCCTACACATTTACCTTGCTAATCTTCCTAACCTACACATCGTTGAATATTAAGGGGCAATTTAGCTTGGTCAATCCATCTAATCTTGCACACTTTTGGATTGTGGGATGAAACCAGAGCACCCGGAGGAAACCCACACAAACGAGAACGTAAAAACTCAACACAGTCAGTCACCCAAGGCTGGAATCCAACCTGGGTCCTTGGCGCTGTGCCACCGTGCCACCCATAAAATTAGATTAGATGACTCTGAGGGACCTGGAGGTTTTGAGCTGTATTTCCCATCCTAACGCTACAATAACCAACTGGCTTATACCAGCAATAGAATCAAAAATCCAGGTTTCTTGGACATTTAAGGTTAAAACTATTTTAAAGCATTCAATGAACAGTTTAGTCACGCACATGCTGGGATGGGCAGACTAAAGGTCAAGACAAGTAGTTTCACATCTGCCAGGTCTTAACAGAGAAAATAATGTGTTCATTGTGGTCATGCTAGAGATGACTCATCTCTCAGGAAGTGGGAGATGACATTCATGGCTGATGTCAAGTCAGAAACACAGGTAGTAGCTATAGTCTGAAGGAAATTATATTTTTGAGAAACAGGAAGGCTAGCCATATATTGTCCATGCACTTTCTTACTTTTCTATGACATCTATTTTGATGCATGAAGATCCAGTTCATTTTGTTATTCAGGAGGAGGGAGAAATAAAAAAAGAAAGGAAGAGAATTTAGGATGAGAGGTGTGGTCAAACAGAGGAGTTTTGAGAGAGGTTTTGATAGTAAGGGAGGAGAGGATAGTATGAAGTTCTAAAGGGGCTCAGAGAACAATGAAGAGCATAAGCACTGAAATTGCAGGCATTCTTCTGCAGCCTCATTTGTTGAGGAAGTAAAGAAGTGAAGATAATGACAGAAATAGGAGAGGAAAATGAGAGAGGAGGAAATGAGGAAAAATAGTGAAAGGATGGAAATAGGCTTTAAAGGCAGTGAATAGCATAAACTGAGTTTTAAGGAAGTTCTTAAAGCTGCAGAGGGAGATGGCAAGGCAGAGAGGTTTATGGAGGGATTTGCAGAGCATAAGGCCTTGGTGACCAAAGGGACACCACCAATACAGAATTAAATATGGGGATAGACAACAGACCAGAGTCAGAGATGCAGAGAATACAGAGAGGATTTCTAGTGATGGAGTGGGCTACACAGATAAGCAGGAGTGAAAGAAAGAATAGATTTAAACACAGGGATAAGAAATTTAAATGCGAGGATTGAGGAGACTGAAAACCAATGCAGGTTGGTAAGAACAATGGTATTGGGTGAGTGGGACCGAGTGCAACATAGGTTGTGGGCATAGTATTGGAGGAATTGAGGTTTACACAGGATGAGGGCCTTAAGGCTGGTTCGATGAGCTTTTGATTAGACAAATCTAGGTGGTAAGAACATGCATGAGGGCTTGAGCAGCAGATGGACTGCGATGAGAGCAGAGTGAGTGATGTTATAGAGATGGAAATACGAGAATATGCGACTGGCAATTCTGCCCATGTTGGAACAGGGAGTAATGATGGGAATGGTCTGGCTAAGCTCAAAGCAATGGCTGAGATCGGGAATGGAATCAAAGGCAAAGTTACAGAGTTTTAGGTGGAGTAAGAACTGTAAGAAATTGCAGTTCATCCACGATTGAATATTGAACAGGCTAATGACACAAAAGCACTTGAAGAGTCGAGAGTTGTGGTGTAGAGTTGGAGATGGGTGTCATCAGTGCTTATAAGTACCATAGATCACAGTGTAAAAACCAACAATTGAATCCTTGAAAAATCCTTCCAAAAACAAGGATCGACTTATATGCCGAATATAAAATGCGAACCACTGGCTTTGGTGTAGGTAGTCGCCATTTTGAAATGTTTAAAAAATACCTCTCTGGTAATTTGAAGCAAATCAATGTGGTGAGTTTTCTTAAATGAATTACTTCTACAAGCATACCTTTAACCACAACCGAAACATTTTAATAAACGCCAAATTCACTGTCTTTGGCATCCGATGTAAATCGTACATTGAGCTCATTCTGAGTCACTTTGATTATGGCATCATCATAAAGATCCCATTCTGGATCATTTGATTTGATGTATTATTGTCACATGTATTGGTATACAGTGAAAAGTATTGTTTCTTGCGCGTTATACAGTATAGCTATATATATATATATATATATATATATAGTTATATGTAGTGTATACACTAGATACATCGATGACATTTTCTTCCTTTGGACTCATGGTGAACAATCACTGAAACAACTATATGATGACATCAACAAGTTCCATCCCACTATCAGACTCACCATGAACTACTCTCCGGAATCGGTTGCATTCTTGGACACACGCATCTCCATCAAGGACGGTCACCTCAGCACTTCACTGTACCGCAAGTCCACGGATAACCTCACGATGCTCCACTTCTCCAGCTTCCACCTTAAACATGTTAAAGAATCCATACCCTACGGACAAGCCCTCCATATACACAGGATCTGCTCATATGAGGAGGATCACAACAGACACCTCCAGACGCAGAACGATGCCCTCATAAGAACAGGATATGGCGCTCGACTCATCGATCGACAGTTCCAACGCGCCACAGCGAAAAACCGCACCAACCTCCTCAGAATACAAACACGGGACACAGCGGACAGAGTACCCTTCGCCGTCCAGTACTTCCCCGGAGTGGAGAAGCTACGACATCTTCTCCGGAACCTTCAACATGTCATTGATGAAGACGAACATCTCGCCAAGGCCATTCCCACACCCCAACTTCTCACCTTCAAACAACCACACAACCTCAAACAGGCCATTGTCCGCAGCAAACTACCCAGCCTTCAGGAGAACGGTGACCACGACACCACACAGCCCTGCCACAGCAACCTCTGCAAGACGTGCCGGATCATCGACATGGATGCCATCATCTCATGTAAGAACACCATCCACCAAGTACACGGTACATACATTTGCAACTCAGCCAACGTTTTCCACCTGATACACTGCAAGAAAGGATGTCCCGAGGCATGGTACATTGGGGAGACCATGCAGACGCTATGACAACGGATGAATGAACACCACTCGACAATCACCAGGCAAGAGTGTTCTCTTCCTGTTGGGGAACACTTCAGCGGTCACGGGCATTCGGCCTCTGATCTTCAGATAAGCTTTCTCCAAGGCGGCCTTCACAACACATGACAATGCAGAGGCGCTGAGCAGAGACTGATAGCCAAGTTCCACACACATGAGCACAGTCTCAACTGGGATCTTGGTTTCATGTCACACTATCTGTAACTCCCACGACTTGCCTGGGCTTGCAAAATCTTACTAACTATCCTGGCTGGAGACAATACGCATCTCTTTAACCTGTGCTTAACCTTCTCTCCACTCACATTGTCTGTACCTTTAAGACTTGATTACCTGTAAAGACTCGCATTCCAACCATTATTTTGTAAATTGAGTTTGTGTCTTTATATGCCCTGTTTGTGAACAGAACTCCCACTCACCTGATGAAGGGGCAGCGCTCCGAAAGCTTGTGGTTTGTGCTACCAAATAAACCTGTTGGACTTTAACCTGGTGTTGTGAAACTTCATTCCACACATTATCGATCAATACCTTTATTCTATCCTCATCCATCCAACAGTTGTCATGGATGTGCACAGAAATCCCTGCAGGAACTTGTATTTTGGCATGTTTTAACATTTGAAAATTACCAAAGACTTTAATTTCCTTCCATCAGCTATGCAAGTTAGTACCACCATGAACCTTAAGATAAAAGCTAAATACTGGGAATGCTGGAATCTGAAACAAAAACAGAAAATGTTGGAAAATCTCAGGAGGATCTGACAGCATCTGTAGGGAGAGAATGGAGCCAATATTTCGAGTATGGATGACCCTTTGAAAGGTCATCTAGACTCGAAACATTGGCTCCATTTTCTCCCTTCGAAGGGTCATTTAGACTCGAAACATTGGTTCCATTCTCCCCCCACAGATGCTGTCAGCCTTGCTGAAATTTTCCAGCATTTTCTGTTTTTGTTCCACCGTGTACCTTGTCTTCTCACATTCCGTGGTTTCACTAGAATTGTTTTCGAACATTTCCACTCCACAACTTAGTTGCTGGGCCTATTGATATTCATGGATGTTTCATCCATGGTTCTGACAAGACATAATGGGGATTGGCGTTTTTGCTGCTGTCTGATGATAAATCGCTGGAAACTGTTCATTAAGGTACGGAATTTTCCATTCTCTTGAACAGAGTGTCAGCTGAGGTGAGAAATCTGCTGTGTAGCTCGTCTGCTGCTCAGATGGCTTTTCACATTACATTGTACAGCACTCTGTGCAGAAAAAAATCTGCATGGTGCGGCAGGGCTAAGCTGGAAGAAGCCAGCAATGCTGGAAATCTCAAGTTCAGTACACCATCTTTAAAGGCTGCGCCAATCTCCAGTAAAAAACAAAGAATTCCCTCACCACATGCATAGAAACTCCTCCACATGCACAAGGGGAAACTCCCCCTACCCCCACATCCACGGACATGGGGAACAGCCTAATGGAGTTCCCCAGAGGATCCCCTCCCCATGACACTGCACTCTGGCACAGCCCCCTGGCACTCACCCGGGGCAATGCCAGGGAGCAGTGCAAAGGGATGGCCAGGGTACTGCCTGGCATGTCCCTCTCCCCCTGGGGGCAATACTTACTTGTGCGGCCCTGGCAGCATTCCTTCTGTCTGGTTTCCATTATTAAAATACTGTTGTAAACCTTGACGATGTAACGTCACCTTGGTGACGAGGGAGATCTCAAAGTGGGGGGAACATATGGTAGGGAAGGTCTTTAATGATATTCTAATATATTTAAATGATGTTCTGACCTTTCTGGGTGGAATCCTGAGTACATGGGACAGCTGGGGGTGGAGTAGTGGTGTGGAGATCTTGCCAGCGAAATTCTCATTTTCTATCTCTCGTGCAATGTTGTGTCCATGTCGCCATTTGCGCCTGTGGCAAACACGGGCACAAAATCCCATCCAAGATGTTTTGGTAGTCTCTGAGCGATTTTGGTCTTCTGCTGCAACACCAGATATTTCATTCCATAAAGCAGCTATACCAGCGAGCTGTTTCTCTAAGATGCTTGCTGGACTCAGTTTGATTTGGCCCACTTAATATACACATTGCATTTCTTTGATGATTGTCAAGGACCCATTCCCATACATCTTCCTCTAGATCGGGCCAGAGGCTTGCATTTTTCCCTGACTCTTTGCCTCTCCCAGTAAACTACATGGCTTAGATAGATAAGAAGTGTCGATCATAGAATCCTTACAGTACAGAAGGAGGACATTCGGCCCACTGACCACAATCCCACCCAGGCCCTATTCCCGTAACCCCATGATAAGGCATTGCCTTTATTGGGACAGATGATGACTGGTGGGTGTTTTCTATCCATTATTTTTATATATTTGCGGGTTCATATGTCTCTATGTTAACACAAATCATCAGGTGAATGGAAATCCCATCCTGTTATACTTCTGATTGCTCTGAACGAAAAATTGCTCCTCAACTCTCTTACTCTCTCTGCCAATTACTTTAAATCATCACCCCTGGAAACTGACCTCCCTATTAAGGAACTAGGTCCTTCCTACCCCCTCAATCTAGGCCCCTTTCATTTTATATGCCTCAATTCAAACTTCCCTCAACCTCCTCTGTTTCAAGGAAAACAAAACCAGCCTATCGAATCTTTCTTCGAAGAAACTATAGTCCTTGCAAATGCATCCACATTAATCTCCTCTGTATCCTCTCTCCGGTGCAAACACATCCTTCTGTGACTACATATAATAATCGACCTGCAGTCTAGCTAATATTTTGGACAGTATTGGTATAGCCTCCCTGTTCCTATATTCTATGCCTTCGCTAATAAAGGAATATGTCTTCTTGATTACCTCTTCTGGCCTGCAAATTTCAGGGATCAGTGGACCTACAGTCCAATGTTACTATGACACTTCTCGATATCTATCAGTTTATTATTCCTTTGCCTTATTTTCCCTCCCCAAATATATTACCCTCAAACTTCTGTGGATGAATTCTATTTGTCATTTTTCTGCCCATCTGAGCAGTTCATTGATATCTTCCAGCAGCCTACAACTTTTTTCATCATTATCAACCACATGATTGATTTTTAAATGTCTTAATCATGCCCTTTCCACATCTAAGTTTGCCCGTATGTATTTATTGTTTATATGTTTGTGTATGTGCATGTGTGTCTGCATGAGCATGTAAAATGTGTGGGTGTATGTGTGTATATATGTGTGCGTGTGTGTCTGCATGAGTATGTAAAATATGTGCATGTGCATGTGATGTATTTATGTATGGCGGGGGCTCTCATTAGAGACGGCGCTCCAACTTTTCCCATCCTGCCTGTGGTAATGCCCACTGCTGATGTGGGTTGAACATCCCACCCTGCGTGCATGTATGTGTGTAGCTGTACACTTGTGTATGTGTGTGGATGTTTATGGGTGTATGTATGTGTGCTTTAAATAAAGTGTGAGCATGCTTTGGTCTGAATTTTTCAAATCTGCAGAAAGATCTCTGTGTAATTTATAGTATTGAATGTACATTTTACCTATACCCCAGTTGTATCTTTAAAATTCAAATACAGCTACGCATCTCAAGAAAGAAAATCTTTCTTGCATTGTCCCAGCAATGAGAGAGGTTGCATTGTAAAACAAAAAGGAGCGTTTTTTTCTCCCCAAATAATAGAAACCTGAGGGAAGTGGATGACCAATGGAGAGATCCTGGCAAAAATAACTTTGGCTTCTGAACTGCAGAGTTTATAACCCGATCGTTGAGGCTGTGCTTCTAACCTCCTGAGATTTAAAGTCGATTGGAAATGACTCCTTTCATTCCCTTGGGGTTTTTCTTTGAAGTCACTCTCCATTGAGAAATGGGTGGTAAATAAAGTGAATTGGCTAAAGCCAGAAAACGGATTACCCCTGCCATGGATCCGTTTAGAAAGGTCCTGTGTTCTCACAAAGCTGGAAAGAAAGGCCTTTGGGACTGATTTATAACACACATGGGATTTGTGTGCTTGTTTTGGAAGCAAGACCTTATTTTATTGCTCCCCTTCGTAACCTCAGTAGTAACCTAGTCACGGCAGCTCTGTTGGGAAACCCAGAGTATAAGGATCTCTGGGCTTGTACAAGCTGCTAACACTTGTTTCAATGGGTATAACAATACAAATGGGTACCTCAGCTTTTACATTATTCCATTAAGAGGAATTCTAACTGTTCCCATTGCCAACACCGTTCCTTCCTCACGTGGCAAGCTTTCCTAATCATTTCTCACAGAATTAAGAAGTTCTTCCTGGTTATTATTTTGAATTTACTTTACACAGTTAAAAATGAAAAAAGCCCATAAATTTCTGTCTTCTATGATTCTACGTTGCAAGGCTATGGGAAGGAGCTGAGAGTGAAGTTAATTAGAGAGTGAAGTTAATTAGATAGCTCATTCAAAGCGCTGGCACAGGCACACTAGGCTAAATGGCCTTATTCTGGGTTTTAATATTCTAAAATGTGATTCAATGGTCCAGATTTTGCTGCCTCGGCAACATTGGTGATGAACCCCATAAGATAGGCCATTGTGTTCCTCGATTCTCCACTGACAAGTTCAATGACAAGCTACGGAAACATAATTAGAATTTATTTAACTATTTAAGAGCAATGGCTCAGATCTAATAATGAGGCAGTCGGCTGCCATCTTTACTAGCAGGTTGCCAAGATCAGGTTTAGATTGATTCAAGAGTTTGAAAAGCAAAACAACATAAATACGTAAGTTAGCGGTAAGAAGGGACCCATACATTTTGAGTTATCTCTTAAACTTAGTGTGATTCCTCACCATATTTCATTACAGGTTGCAATTCAGACTTTGAACACAAGGTCACTATGTATTGATTTTAAAATAATGTCATTTGTGCAGAATGTGACTGGCTGTCAAAGTACTTGTTTTATTACTTCTTTAAAGTTTTGAAATTCCTGAAACAAGTCAGATAAATATTACCCCCAAGGCAACTTGCTGACAGATTGAATACTTTGCAGATTCAAAGTATTCCGATGCTATTCTACAGTGGTCTCCGCAACTGTGATTATCACAGTGGCCTTAATTAGCAAACTCAATTCCAGCATTGATTTTAATGGGTTGTAGGGCTGTGATAATTATATGTTCAACTTTCTGATCAAGTATAACTGTGGACAAATGTAAAAGTCCCAACAAATCATGGTGTGTCACACGCAATGACATTAATTCACTGACGCCACAATTTTCTGGAACTTTTACTCTACAATAATGGTCTGCATCGTGGATGAATTCAGGTCCAAATCATTATATATGTCAAAATAAAGTTAATTGATAGGTCACATTAAACAGTAGGACTCAAACCCATGATGATGTCTACCACAATATTTTCTGCCATTGTTTCCTCCTGTCCTTTACCCTCCTGAAAGTGTTGACTCCTTTGTCGGATATAGCCCACTTGGGTGTCAGTTTCTCACCAGTAATTCACCATTCTTTATATCTGAACCTGGAGAAGCTATTTAGCCACAAAGGGTATCGCATTTAAAAGTGATTCTATACGTACACATGCCTTCCAGCAGGAACCAGGACTGGAAATTGTGGTTGATATTTCTTCTCCTTACCGTAGATCTACTCCAGGTTAGAACTGCTGCCTTGCCTGAGATCACAAACTGTGAATCCCCCATGAACCACCTTCCCTGAATAGATTTATTGTGCATTGCTATTAACCCACGGACAATAAAAGGAGCTCAATATCAATTGCTACTACAAATAAGCACCACTTTAGATATTTAAACTTTTATAAACATTGAATTCAGAAGTTGGGACGTCTTGTTGAAGTTGTACAAGACATTACCAATGGGATACTGTGTGCAGTTATGGTCACCGTATTATAAAAAGGATATAATTAAATTAAATTAAAAAGAGTGCAGGAAAGATTTATGAGGATGCTACCAGGACTTGATGGTTTGAGTTATAAGGAGAGGCTGGAGAGACTGGGACTTTTTCCCTGGAGTGTAGGAGGCTTAGGGGTGATACTATAGAGGTCTATAAAATAATGAGGGGTATAGATTAGCTAGATAGTCAACATCTTTTCCCAAAGGTAGGGGAGTCTAAAACTAGAGGGCATAGGTTTAAGTTGAGAGAGGAGAGATACAAAAGGGTCCAGAGGGGCAATCTTTTGACACAGAGGGTGATGAGTGCCAGAGGTAGTAGTAAAGGCAGGTACCATTTTTGTCTTTTAAAAAGCATTTAGACAGTTACATGGGCAAGATGGATATAGAGGGATTTGGGCCGAGTGCAGGCAATTGGGACTAGCTTAGTGGTTAAAAAAAAGAGTGGCATGGACAAGTTGGGCCGAAGGGCCTGTTTCCATGCTGTAAACCTCTATGACTCTAAATCATTCTTGCTATCAATGCCACCCTTAATACTCCTCCAATTTGACATCACTTACTGACTGTGATAAACATCTTGATTCTGGGCAATGGCACCATGCATGCAAAGATGTGCGGTAACATTGTGCCAGTCATATGAGTTCTATATTTCATCCATAATCCCAGTCAAGCTATAGGACTTGCTTTCACAGAATCGCAGAATTGTTACAGCACAGAAGGAGGCCATTTGGCCCATCATGTTTGCCCTGGCTAACCAAACAAGTATCATTACTTAGTGCCATTCCTCTGCACATTGTCCCTATTCAAGTAACCATCTAATCCCCTCTTGAATGCCTCTATTGAACCACATTACCTCCATTACAACAGCGACCACACTTCAAAAGTACCTCACAGGCTATAATGTAATTGAGACATCTTAAAGTTGTGAAACCTGCTACATAAATCCAAATCTTTTTGCCTGTATTTGCTATGTTAGCAACAAAGGTACCTGCAAAAGCACCCAAATATTTTAATTGAAGCCTAACCAACAATGTGTGTAAGTCTAGATTCCATAGCCTTTATCCCTCTTTTATAAATAAAACTGAGGTTCCATACACTTTATCGACATGACCTTCCACTTTAAATGTTTTGTGTATCCATCCAAAACATCACATCATGAAGGTCAATGAAACACTGTTCCATCCAGCTATTCTGTAAGTAATAAGTTTCAAAAAACATTATTTTAACCCCTTCGTGACTGATTCTCCATGTATTGCTTTTTAAGTATTTTATTGCATTTAAATATATTATTCCGCCCCAAGTAATGCTGAATATTAGTGCTTGTCCGGTTACATTGGTTGGTATTGTGCACCTTTCAAAAGAGTTGACAGAATGTGCCGTACCTGCCAATTCTCAAGTAGTTGGTGCCATGGCTGCTTTAATCTTGATGTGGAGATGCCGGCGTTGGACTGGGGTAAGCTCTTGGACTTTAACCTGGTGTTGTGAGACTTCTTACTGTGCTTTAATCTTGGGCACAGGGCTATATTTGATAGGTGATTTCATTTGCTGATGGAAATCAATCGTTTTGCTACAAGAACAGGACAGAAACACTGAGAGAAATTCTAAACTGTTGCAATCCCATGCTCCTGCAGAGAGTTAAACAAAGAGAAATTTATCCAGGTTCCTTCTCATCCTCAATGTCCAACAACCATGTTTGTAATTGCACATGTATAGATGTTAAGTGAAGATATGAATAGGTTCATTTGTGTGCCTCATACAGTCTCACTTAAATGCCTATTCATCCTGGCTATAAACTAAAATCATCTCACAAGTAACTATTATTATGTGACTTGTGAACAATTTTTCCATACACATTGGTGTTTACTCCATTGTAGTACCCCCACTATGCAGAACGCCAAGATAACATTCCAACTGTATTTATTCTGTTGTAAGCTAGGTTTGGATACAATGTGAAGCAGTGGAGATGGTTGATTATGGTGCTCTGCTGTGGGATAGAATTGATAGTTGGCTGCTTACAGAAGTGCACATTAATAACTAGTGAGTCCAGCACTGAACAGGTTCTAAATCCTCAGCTATATCGTGTACCTGAATCATGACAGACAAAACATGACTTTCACAAGAGATTTGATTTAGGATTTTTTTGTATTAGGATTTTTTACAGACTCTGTTGCATTATTGATATGCATTGTTGTAGCCTTTTGTTTCTACACATGTTGTTAATAATTACCCTTTAGGCTTTGGAAGATCAGAACTCTTTCTGTTTAACATTGTCATGCTGCTTTTTATAATAGAAGGTCCCAGATTGAACTGGTTCTGTTATACAGCACATGACTCTCTAGTACAGCAGTGAAATGGGGCCTCCTGGAACACTTACATATTAGTTCCTTGCTATGTAGTTCCTAGCTATTTACAGATAATGCAAAAACTTTAACTGGGTTCTTCAAAGAAAAGTAAATCGGTGAAACCGTCTAAAATAGAACATAGAACATAGAACATAGAACATTACAGCGCAGAACAGGCCCTTCGGCCCACGATGTTGCACCGACCAGTTAAAAAAAAACGGTGACCCTCCAACCTAAACCAATTTCTTTTCGTCCATGAACCTATCTACGGATCTCTTAAACGCCCCCAAACTAGGCGCATTTACTACTGATGCTGGCAGGGCATTCCAATCCCTCACCACCCTCTGGGTAAAGAACCTACCCCTGACATCGGTTCTATAACTACCCCCCCTCAATTTAAAGCCATGCCCCCTCGTGCTGGATTTCTCCATCAGAGGAAAAAGGCTATCACTATCCACCCTATCTAAACCTCTAATCATCTTATATGTTTCAATAAGATCCCCTCTTAGCCGCCGCCTTTCCAGCGAAAACAATCCCAAATCCCTCAGCCTCTCCTCATAGGATCTCCCCTCCATACCAGGCAACATCCTGGTAAACCTCCTCTGCACCCTCTCCAAAGCCTCCACATCCTTCCTGTAATGTGGGGACCAGAACTGCACACAGTACTCCAAGTGCGGCCGCACCAGAGTTGTGTACAGTTGCAACATAACGCTACGACTCCTAAATTCAATCCCCCTACCAATAAACGCCAAGACACCATATGCCTTCTTAACAACCTTATCTACTTGATTCCCAACTTTCAGGGATCTATGCACACATACACCTAGATCCCTCTGCTCCTCCACACTATTCAAAGTCCTCCCGTTAGCCCTATACTCAACACATCTGTTATTCCTACCAAAGTGAATTACCTCACACTTCTCCGCATTAAACTCCATCCGCCACCTCTCGGCCCAACTTTGCAACCTGTCTAAGTCTTCCTGCAAACTACGACACCCTTCCTCACTGTCTACCACACCACCGACTTTGGTGTCATCAGCAAATTTGCTAATCCACCCAACTAAAATGGTAGCAGACATTGAATAAAAATCAGCATCAATCCGCAACATAATTGGCATAGAATTCCTTTGGAAGACCTGATTATAGCTTACAGACTACAGAGCTCATAGAGTACAGTAAGCATTATGCAATATTAATAATGGAAACTACAACTTTCAATACTCTTGGTGCAATTCTCGTTTCTCAGTATAACTGATGTGTTGAAAAAATATGCAAAATGAAAAAGCTTTTGAAATGAGAAAACCCAAAATTAATTTATGTTGTTTTACTTAAAAGCATGAATGAATATTTGTGCATAGCGCAAGTGCATGTCCACTTTAGAGATGCAGAACATTTCAGTGCACGAGGAAGAGATTGATTCGCCTAAGGCACTTTGAAAGATCCATGAAAATTGGGATCAGTACTGTGGATACTTGTCTTCCCAATTTAATTGTTTAACTGCGATGTGCATTACTATGTCTGCCATCTTTACTCACGTTCTACATCCTTTCTCACAATCGCATACATAAGACTACATTGTTCTCATTCTTTACATATATATGATCTAAATGAAAAACTGTTGCAATTTTATGCTTGGATCACATATGGTGATCTTAAGAAAATTCTTGGTGGAATCTCATTATACTCAATAGAATGGGTTCCTTTCAAGGCAAACTCAAGGGGAGGTGTTGAGCTGGAGACATAAGAATAAAACCTCAATGACTTAAATGAAAAGGTTGATGTATATTTTATTTGAAATCAAGTTTTTGGCCCCTGCTTTACATTTTATAAATTTCTAGCTCCCTAATGGTCAAGTACATTTTATACTGTGGTACTGAGACACCCTCATGAGTTTGACCCTCAGACTGGGCTGAATTAGTTGCTCTTTGTTAGGGCAGCATTTGAACAGGGAGTTCAAAATGCGACTTTCAACAAGCTGTTGACCATCCAGTAGCAGTTGATGTATACCTCAGTGTCCATCCCTGGGAGCAGCTTGGAGAGCACAGTGTCCTGTGTTGAGGAGATGAACCACAACTAAAAGCACTGCATGTCTTTCCGGACCTGCTTTGCCAAGGCAAATTCCACAAGGAGATGGGTGATGATCTAGTCCCATGTGAGCAAGTGTGGAGGTGATGAGACTCCAGGCGTGCAGGAAGGATCTAACAGGGATGGGGATGGGGTGGGGGAGGGGGGTATGGGGGTGAGGGCTGTGTTGGGGAGGTTCTCAATTGCAGACTAGTAATGTTTGGTGCTGGTTTGAAAGTTCTGCTGATGAAGCATTCTGCCAAATGGTTTTGACAGTAGCTTAGGGAACTGTCTGACAGGATCCTTTTCCTGCAGGGTCTCCAGAACGTTAGATTGCGGATCATGGCCTGACAGACTTGTGTTTACCTACACAAACCTTCCCACAAACAACAGTGGTATGGCACAGTCCAACTGAATGGAGGGTTCCGCAGCAAGCAAAGAGCTGTCAGTAATTGAGTGTCACAGTGATGCACCATCTATCAAGCAAAGACTAGTTTGTATGCAAGAACAAATATGCTTTTATTAGCAAATGACTTGGAGCACACCCATGCTGATGAACTGGTCCAGATTGAGGCAGGGGGGTGGGGAGCAGTCGCCTTTATACCTGGACCAGGGGGGGGAGGAGTCCCGGGCAGGGCTGGCAGGGATGTGTCCAGGCATGTCACATATACAGGTAATAAGCTCACAGTGGTTTACCACATTCACCCCCTGTTTTAAAAAAAGAGTCCGGCGGGGGTGAGGTGGGTGGAACGATATTTACAGAATTACAAATTTAGTCTCTCTGGGGGCTTGATCTGCCGCTGCGACCGCCGTAGTGCCGGTTGTGGTGTCGGTTCAGGTGGCCGCGGTGTTGGATCAGGCGCCAGGTCGTAGTCGCTCGAGTTGTCTGTAGTCCCTTCAGATTGTCGGGTGCGTGGTGGCGGCTCCTGGGGCCCAGGCGTGCTGTATACAGCGGCTAGGGGAGCGTGCTGTGCCCTGGTGCTGTATGGACAACGTTGGGGGTTGGGGGTGTGGGGAAATTTGTGGAGGTTGGCGTCGTGGTCCTGCTGATCATGGCCGCAGATGGTGACGTTATCCAGGTACGGGAAGGTGGCCCGCAGCCCATTCTGGTCTACCATTCGGTCCATCTCATGCTGGAAAACCGAGACCCTGTTGGTGACACCGAAGGGGACCCTAAGGAAGTGATAGAGGCGGCCATCCGCCTCGGAGGCAGTATATTGGCGGTCCTCCGGGCGGATAGGGAGCTGGTGATATGCAGATTCTAAGTCGATGGTGGAGAACACCCGATATTGCGCAATCTGATTAACCATGTCAGATATGCGGGGAAGGGGGTATGCGTCCCACTGCGTGTATCGGTTAATGGTCTGACTGTAGTCAATGACCATGCGATGTTTCTCCCTAGTTTTAACAACTACCACTTGGGCTCTCCAGGTGCTGGTACTGGCCTCAATGATCCCCTCCCCTAGGAGCCGTTGCACTTCGGACCTGATAAAAGCTCTGTCTCCAGCGCTGTACCGTCTGCTCTTGGTGGCGATGGGCTTGCAGTCGGGGGTGAGATTTTCAAACAGTGAGGGGGGGGCAACTTTAAGTGTCGAGAGGCTGCAGGTGGTGCGCGGTGGGCGATCTAAGAACTGCTGATTGCAAATGGAGAGCGGGGGAAAAGGCCCATTATACTCCATGCTGACGCTCTTAAGGTGACTCAGGAAATCTAGCTCCAGGAGTACGGCAGCGCAGAGTTGTGGCAGCACGAGGAGCCTGAAATTTTTGTACACTGTGCCCCATACAGTCAGGGTCGCCACGCAGTACCCGAGGACATCCACCGAGTGGGACTTTGAAGCCATGGAGATCATTTGCTTCGCTGGCAGTACTGAAAGGGCATAGCGACTCACTGTGTTAGGGTGAATAAAGCTCTCCGTACTCCCACAGTCAAATAAACAGTTTGTAATGCGACCGTTTACCTTGATGTCCATCATGGACCTGGCGAGTTGGTGAGGCCTGGATTGGTCCAGCGTAATCGAAGCCACTGTTGGATTTTGCGAGTAGTCGCACGCAGCTGACGGCGTCCAAGATGGTGGCCCCCGCGGGTCGCACGTGGCTGATGGCGTCCAAGATGGCGGCCCGCATGGCTCACACGTGGCTGATGGCATCCAAGATGGCGACCCGCACGGCCCACATGCAGCTGATGGCGTCCAAGATGGCGGTCCACATGGCTCACACGCGGCTACCGGCGCCCAAGATGGCGGGTCGCAGATGGCGCAACTGGGCTTGGAGGTCGATTTTGCTCTGCATACCTTCACGTAATGGCCCTTCTTTCCACACCCGGAGCAGATCACATCCTTCGCCGGGCAGCATTGTCGGGGGTGCTTCCCCAGGCCGCAGAAGTAGCACTCCGGGCCTCTGGAGACCGCCGCAGCAGTCGGTTCATTGGTGGGACGTGGCGTAGGCCTGCGGCCCTCCCGAGTACAGAGCTGGCGGCGGCCGCGGTGTCCATGATGCGCCCCCATCGTCGGGGGTGTAGGCCTCGAGATTACGGAAGGCCACCTCTAATGAGTTGGCAAGCACCACAGTCTTTTGTAGGTCCAGCCCACCCTGTCCAGCAGTCGTTGTCGGATATAGTTTGACCTGATACCCGTGACATAGGCATCTCTGATTAAGTCCTCAGTGTTTTGGGCGGCTGTTACGGTCTTGCAGTTGCAGGCCCTGCCAAGTGCTCGCAACGCACGCAGGCATTCATCACCCGATTCTCCTGGCTGTTGTCTGCGAGTAGCCAGAAGATGTCTGGAGTAGATTTCATTAGACTGTTTGTTGTACTGGCCTTTTAAAAGTTCGATCGCATCCTTGTAAGTTTCAGCGTCTCTAATCATCGAGAATACTTGATCGCTTACCCGGGCGTGGAGCATGTGTAGCTTGTCGGTTTCGGTCCGGACGACGGAGGAGGAGGTGAGGAAAGTTTCGAAACAGCGCAGCCAGTGATCGAAGCTGTTAGAGGCTCCTACAGCTTGAGGGTCCAATTCGAGTTTGTCGGGTTTCAGTGTCTGCTCCATCCCAAAACTTTTGCTAATAAAATTGATGCACCATCAATTAAGCAAAGACTAGTTTGTATGCAAGAACAAATAGGCTTTTATTACGAAAAGACTTGGAGCACACCCATGCCGATGAACTGGTCCAGAGACTGAGGCAGGGGGTGGGGAGCAGTCGCCTTTATACCTGGACCAGGGCGGGGAGGAGTCCCGGGCAGGGCCGGCAGGGACGTGTCCAGGCATGTCACACACACAGGCAATAAGCTCACAGTGGTTTACCACACACAGACTGGCACATCCCAAGATCCAGGACTATGTGCTGAGGGATGAACTAAAGCTTGGGACACCCACTGCAAAAGCTCAATGGGGAAATACCACTGTAGGTTGGAAACCATGTAAAACCTCTTGGGCTGTATGCACCAGAGAATGTTTGACATGAATTGTAAATATTACATTGTAAATATGACCTGTAATGGCAGGTGTGGGGTAAGGCACCTCATGTACTGTATTGAAAGAGACTGATCTGCACTGCAATTTGTGTAAGGTCAAATTTGTGCTGCTATGTAATGTACTTTTACATTAATGGCTAAAGCATATTTTTGGATTAAAATAGGCAGTTTGACAGCTGCTTGGGCTAAGAAAGAGAAAAGCAACTCCAGTCCCTATCGCTCATTAGTATCCAGTGCTCCTAGGTGGACAGTGAGTCCTTGACAGTTCAGCACAGTGTCAGGATCTGTAACGCCTTCCACAATGAATAACCTGGCAATTCTAATTAACCTAGCTCACATATGATGCTTTGATGAGGTATTGAAACCTGCTGGAGACGCTGGCTAGCGTGGATTTGTGCTTCAAGGAGCGGAAATAATTGGGGGTGGAAAGAAGAGCAAGTAAATAATACTGACCACTGGCCTGTTCTCATTAACCTAATGAACCGTGCAGAAGATGAGCATTCCAGGTTCATTCTCCAGCCTCTGCTCTCTTTTCATCAGACAATGATTCCTCTAGTTGTACATGCCGTGTGCTTTCCACAATAATCCCGACAAAACAATGGTAACAATTGAATTAGTCGTCAGGAATGAAATCCACAGAAGCATTGAAATAAATAAATGTATAATTACCAGACATTTCTAATCATTAATCACTGTTCTTGTGAATCATTCCAAAATTAAGAATTGGACTAAGATTGGACTGCTATTACATGTTTTGAAATGTTTGAAGCAACCGAATTATATTCATTAGAGTTTGATGTTTTGCAGAGAACAGACAAAGGGGAGGCACGGTAGCACAGTGGTTAGCACTGCTGCTTCACAGCTCCAGGGTCCCGGGTTCGATTCCCAGCTCGGGTCACTGTCTGTGTGGAGTTTGCACATTCTCCTCGTGTCTGCGTGGGTTTCCTCCGGGTGCTCTGGTTTCCTCCCACAGTCCAAAGATGTGCGGGTTAGGTTGATTGGCCAGGTTAAAAATTGCCCCTTAGAGTCCTGTGATGCGTGGATTAGTGGGTAAATATGTGGGGGTAGGGCCTGGGTGGGATTGTGGTCGGTGCAGACTCGATGGGCCAAATGGCCTCCTTCTGCACTGTAGGGTTTCTATGAGTTCTTCTATGAGTTCTAAACATGAAGCCAGACAAATGCAGTGTTTCTGAGAAGCTTTGTACTGCGACTGTTGTGTGGAGTGGAAGCTGATATCCTGCACAGATCTTAAATCTGCCCAATTTCACAGCTGTTGAGTTTCTCCATGTCGCCCCACCCCCACTGATCGCAGTGGTAGTCACCCTTGTGTCACATCCTCCAGTAATTGAAAAGCAACCTTTTCTAATGCTATCTGAGCTGGCCACTCCTCAGAATGACCTGTGATTCACACACGAAAGAATTGCTATCAGTCATTTCCAAACAACTGATGTCACTTTTAGAGTTCAAACGTTCTTCAAAGGTTGATGCTGCAATTTATTTATAACACCAGGTTAAAGTCCAACAGGTTTATTTGGTCGCACAAGGTTTCGGAGTGTCGCTCCTTCCTCAGGTGAGTGAAGAGTTGTGCTCACAAACAGGGCATATATAGACACAAACTCAATTTACGAGATAATGGTTGGAATGCGAGTCTTTACAGGTAATCAAGTCTTAAAGGTACAGACAATGTAAGTGGAGAGTTAAGCACAGGTCAAAGAGGTGTGTATTGTCTCCAGACAGGAGAGTTAGTGAGATTTTGCAAGCCCAGGCAAGTCGTGCAGGTTACAGATAGTGTGACATGAACCCAAGATCCCGGTTGAGGCTGTCCTCATGTGTGCGGAACTTGTCTATCAGTTTCTGCTCAGCAATTCTGTGTTGTCACGTGTTGTGAAGGCCACCTTGGAGACCGCTACCCCGAAGATCAGAGGCTGAATGCCCGTGGCTGCTGAAATGTTCCCCGACAGGAAGAGAACACTCCTGCCTGGTGATTGTCGAGCAGTGTTCATTCATCCGTTGTCGTAGCGTCTGCATGGTCTCCCCAATGTACCATGCCTCGGGACATCCTCGCTGAGCAGAAACTGATAGCCAAGTTCCGCACACATGAGGACGGCCTCAACCGGGATCTTGGGTTCATGTCACACTATCTGTAACCCCCACGACTTGCCTGGGCTTGCAAAATCTCACTAACTGTCCTGGCTGGAGACAATACACATCTCTTTAACCTGTGCTTAACCCTCTCTCCACTCACATTGTCTGTACCTTTAAGACTTGATTACCTGTAAAGACTCGCATTCCAACCATTATCTTGTAAATTGAGTTTGTGTCTTTATATGCCCTGTTTGTGAACAGAACTTCCACTCACCTGAAGAAGGAGCAGCGCTCCGAAACCTTGTGCTACCAAACAAACCTGTTGGACTTTAACCTGGTGTTGTGAGACTTCTTACTGTGTTTACCCCAGTCCAACACCGGCAGCTCCACATCGTGGCAATTTATTTAGCCAAAGTCAGGAGACTGCAGTCTTGCTCTGGCTTTACACAGAGTGGGGCCCCACAACAAGTGAGAACACTGGGAGGAGGGGTAGAAGCGGGTCACTGTGATGACCTGTTGACCGAGGCAGGGAATTCTTGCTATTTGGATCCCAAGGGAGGGAGATGGGATTATCACGGGAGAGGAAAATGTGTATTGAGCGGCAGCAGCTTGACTCATTCAAAGACTCACTGGGGTCTGACTCTGCAAAATAGTGTAAAATGGGTTAAAGTGAGTTTCTATTGTATTTTACATCACTCTCCTATGTATTTTTTATTTGCTGCAGGTGTCGCTGACAAAGCCAGCATTTTTTTGTCTATCCTGAATTTTTTTAAAGGTCATGATGAGCCGCATTCTTGAACCGTTGATGTTCATGTGTTGTAGTAATCCCACAGTTCTGTTAAGGAAGAGAGATCATGGATTTTGCCCCAGTACCCAGAATAGTGAGTTGGTGCAGGTCAGGCTTGTGTGAGAATTACTGGGAAACTTACAGGTGATGCTATTCCCATGCTGGCTTTGTTCCTCAAGGCTGTACATCAAGTTTGGAAGGTACTATCAAAGAAGCATTGAGTTGCCGAGGTTGTACATGGTATACATGACTGCCGCAGTGTGCTGTTGGTGGAAGGAATGAATGCTTAACCTGGTAGATGATGTGCCAGTCAGGCAGGCTGCATGGTCCTGGATAGTGTTGAGCATCTCAAATGATGTTGGAACTGCATCACCAGCTAAGTGGAGAGTTTTCTATTACCCCTCCTGATTTGTGCCTTGTAGTCTGGAGAGGAAATACTTTAAGAAGTCTCACAAAACCAGGTTAAAGTCCAACAGGTTTATTTGGTAGCACAAGCCACAAGCTTTCGGAGCACTGTTCCTTCATCAGGTGAGTGGGAGTCGTATTCATAAATAGGGCATATAGAGACATGCTTACCCCAGTCCAACGCCGGCACCTCCACATCGAGGAAATACTTTCCAGTGAATTCCAGCCTCTGATCTGCTCTTGTAATGGTCGTATTTATGTAGCTGGTCCAGTTAAGTTTCTAGTCAATGGATACTGATGGGAGAGAGTTCAACGATGATTGAGTATCAAGTGGAGGTGGCCAGACTCTCTTGTCACAGATACTAACTAGTTTCACTGCCTGATACTTGTGTGACCCAAACATTTCTTGTTACTTATCTGCTCAAACATGAATGTCCAGATCTTGCTGCATGCAGGTACAGGATTTTCATTATCTGAAGATTTGTGAATGGTGCTGAACGTTGTGCCATCATCAGTGAACATCCCCATTTCTGACCATATGATGGTAGGTCATTGGGCCTAGGGCACTCCCTGAGCAGTTCCTGCCACGATGTGCTGGACCCATCTTTCCCTGTGCTACTTACAACTCCAGCCAGTGTAGAATCTTCTCCCTGATTCCCAGTAACTTCAATTTTAAAAGAGTTCCTTGATGCCACACTCAGTCAAATGCTGACTTGATGTCAAGAGCAGCCTCTCTCACCTGATTCTGAAATTCAGCTCTTTTGTCTGTCAATTCCAACCTTGTTCTTGGTGAGATGTTCCCTTTGTATATAGCACTGATCACAGAAGAGGGGGTTTTTCACCTCAAAAGCAGATGGGGGTGGGTTAAAAATCTCAAGCTTAAGCACAAACTGCCTCAAACCTCCCCGCTTCCAATGTTGCAGAGACAGGACAGGGCATGGATAATCAACCCACTCCCAAAAGCCAGGTTGCTGATTTGAATGTTATCTTGAGGCTGCATAATTCAGATTTAGTCTCAATTTTAAATTAAGCCAATTGGCTGGCCAGTAAATTTAGCAGGCCCTGAAGGAAAAACATTATTTTGAATTTCTGAATGTAGAACAGTGCATCTTCCCTTTGTATGTTTTATGTCTCAGATCTGTGTAGAGATGACATTAGTTTCTACTACTGGTGCAGCAGGTTTTGTTCAAAGTGTTTAAAATATCCACTCCATGCTTCAACTTGTAGCTCCCTCTGCTATCTGTTTGCTTTTTTTCAGAATCCACATCCAGGCTACACATGAGCAGTGAAGCACGGATAATGGAGAGGTAAAACTCATCAGCATATGTGTGGAAGATGAACATACACAATGGGCGAGATTCTCCGACCTTGTTTATTCCCGCCCAACAGTCAGTGAGAATGGAGAATTTGGCACTAAACCAAAATTCCATTCCCTACAGTGGCACTGGAGAATCCCAGCTGCATGATCAGAGGTTTCCGACGAATGCGTCATCGAAGGGCAGCAGGTAGATGAGGGAACTGAGGGAGGCCAAAGACCGAATCTTTGGGGAAGTCTAGAGGTAATGATGTTACTGCTGGAGGTGATCTGGCTGTGAATGAAAAGTTAAGATTGAAAACCGTTTAAAATGGGTTGGATACCGTGGATCATTACTCATACCCTTTCTTCCTGAATACTTGCATTTGTTCTAATGACCAAGTTGGCAATAATTCACTTACTTTGAATGTTTAACTTCATATCTTGGGGGAAATTATCATTTCCTCTTGACTTTACTTACTCAAATACTTGCAATTTGAACTTCCCAGTTTAAAAAAACAAGATCTGCATTTGCAATATTCGTAGGCGTTTTGAAAAACTCTTGGAGCGTCAAACATTTGCAAAGTGCATGTACAGGAAGTGCCAGTTGCAGCAATCTTAGCAACACAAATTTACAAGGCAGAATGGGGAAAGTATGTAAACCTGTATGGCTAGCACTATTTTACATATGAAATGCTTATCCTATGAAAACCAACTGTCTAGCACAATTTTGCAATGCAGAAAAGAGGAAGTGGCATTCAGAGAAGGGAAATTATTCATTGGCATCTGTTTCTGTATGTAACAGTGAAAGGATGTTAAATATTGAAGAAGGGATATTCTGGTAATTTTCTTTTTGCCTGTAGTATACTTGTTAACAAAGGCATTTGAGAAACACAAAAAAATTCGAAAAATGCCAGGAAGCAGTTCACAGAATAACCGGATAAAAATTGCCACCAAGTCAAAGAAAAAGATGCCAGGAGGAATGGCTACAAACCTGGTTAAAGAGATGGGTTTTACAGAGAGTCTTAAAGCAGGCAGAGAGGTTTAGGGAATTAATTTCAGAGCTTAGTGCCTGAAGACACTGATGACAATGTTGGTCAAAGGGAATTGGGGATATACAAGAATCAAGAATTGGAGGAGCAGCTTCCAGGGGGTTGAAGGCCACATCAGGTTACACATATAGAGATGGGGCAACGTTAGAAAGGGATTTGAATATATGAATAGAAGTATTAAATTTGAAGCATTGGGACAGGAAGCCAATGTAGGTTGTAAATAACAGAATTGACACGAAAATTACACATGATCTAAGATATGATACCGAAATCCGAGCTTTAAATGAGCTGAAATTTATGTAGGGTAGCAGATGGGATATTCGGTGGGGCAGTGCTTTTGCCCGGGTCGACTTATTAAAGTTGATTGTCGGGCTCCAATCTTTTAAGAGTTGCTGACATTGGATATTGCACCCCAACTTTAGCGGCTCTTAGCATGTAGTAATGTGAGGTCAATATAATTAACAACTAGCAGAACAGCGCTCAAAAAACAGCATTTACACATGTCAGCCTGAGTCATTTTCTCTTGAAAGGGAAAAGAAATGCAGGATCACATTAAGAATGCTAATATTGTACCACAACAATAAAGACGCCGAAAAATGACATAAGAATAAAGGAAAACAAGTCAAGTTCATGCCCATTAGAAATCAACACTGATACAGCTTTTTATTTGAATGAAAGGCCAAAAAGCCACCAGCTTGGTATGAAGGGTTGGTTTCCCACCCCACCTCAAAGATGTCAAAAGAGGTCATCCCTTGACAGCTGTGCATTCTGGAACAACCATCTGTCACTACAGCTTTGGAGCCAAAATCAGTTTCAATGTAAAAGTGTGCTATGTAAAAGTAATTCAATTTAAATATAACCAAGTTGAATTGAGTTTAGTTCCATGTGGATAGAAAGCATGCACAAGCATCAGGGACTGTTTGGCAGTGATTAATATTCTGTGACTGTTAAGGCATAATCCAAGATTATCGTCAAAAGCTGTAGTATTGATCTGAATATGATATTCGCTGAGATTACTTTGTTACAAAAGGGATGCTGGCTCACCCAGGGGGGAATCAAAAACAGTTTTATTATTTAATTATGTTGAAACGTGTTATGAAAATGCTGCCTTTTTCTGAAATTGACAGAAGCCAAAGTTGCCAGTAGTAACTGTTCCCTCTGGTTGGGAAGCCATGGTGAAGGGCCAAAGCGAGTGCACCAAGGTCAAAAAATAATTTGCTGACGGATCAGGGGAGATGATGGTCTCGCGGTAATGTCACTGGACTAGTGATTCAGAGGCTCAGGCTAATGCTCTAGAGACATGGGTTCAAGTATCACCATGGCAGCTGCTGGAATTTAAATTCAATAAATAAATCTGGAATTAAAAACTAATGGCGGCCATGAAACTATCACTGATTGTTGTAAAAACCATCTAGTGCCCTTTAGGGATGCAAATCTGGCCTACGTGTAACTCCGGAGCCCCAGGAACATGGTTGATGCTGAAATGGCCTTTGCTCCAAGGGTATTGAGGGATGGCCAACAAGTAACAATGAAGTGATATAAATTTGGGATTTTAAATTTCAAAATTATGGAACGACCAGTGGAGGTAAGAGTTACAGGTTTTGGAGGTTCAGGGTAAGAATACGTTAGAATGGGAAACTGTAAACTCCCAATTTACAATTAAATGTGCACACTTCACATGGCCAAAGTCAGCTTGAAATCTCTGTGGTCCCCAAATTCTGAGTTACTTTGTTGCCAGTTTCAATTTGCCCATGTCACGCCTGGATGAGAGATTGGGCAGGGCTTTACGGCCTCGCACATCCCAAAACCATGAAATCCCACCCAAATTCAACGGACCTTCCCACTGTCTGCCCTGCACCTGCTCCAATTCCCATGGGGGGGTGGGGGGGGGCTGGGGGAGGGGGGTTGGGGGCTGGTGTTGGACAATAACTTTCCGGCCCTTATTTCACATGGGATCCCACGGCATGATATTGAACAGAGGCTTGTTCACAACCTTGGCATTAGATAGATGAGAATTTGAGTGACATGTAAAGAAACACAATAGAGGCATAGATGAGACAGTATTAATATAATAAAGCTGCTGGTTACTGTATTATGGCTAGTTTCCCAAGGCCAAAATGCATCAAGTCACAGGTATTATTCATGAGAAAAGTGAATGTTTTGCAATTAATGATGAATAACATTTTTGCAGCTCTTGTGGTTCACTCAGCACAACTCAATGTAGGCTTTACATTTGGTTAGATTTGATTGAAAAATGACAATTGCTTAATGTCAATAGCCTCTAGTTATATTGTCAGTAATTACTTGAGTATTGACCACTCTGTAGTGCCTCACTGAAGTGTTATACCTCACACATGAGGTTAGTCAGATGTGTTTGGCATCCTTACTTCAGCCAAAGCCAAAACACATGCACTTCCACAGAGGTTGCTGACTGACAATCGGTCAGGAGCAGGGTCCCTGACCAATTTGCACCTTCTGAAGCCAGATTCCAAAGGTACCATCTGTACCAATATCCTGGCAGAGATTACCCACCTTGTCGCAAACTCACTCAAATTGCAGGTCTTGTTTGCTTAGGAGATCAGTTTATTTGGATAAAATTGCAAGAACAAAATTCTGCGGTTTGCAGTCAACTTTACAGCATGGCATGCCTGGAGGTAACGGGGCACTTTTTAAAATTCGGAATAGATGGATAGAGAGTAAATAATAGCAGATTCTTTCCAGTAGCCATGATGCCCAAAAATGAGATACAAAACAAATGTAAGAGATTTGGAACAGAGAGTAATGATTCCTTTATACAATGCTTTTCTGAGGCTATGCAATTCATTATCAGGGCTAGTAGTTAAGGTATACAGGCCAGCATTTGAAATAGGTGGATGAAGGCAGAGGGGATGAAGGGATATGGGTGGCTTAATGTGATTATCACCATATGCCCATGTGGAAGGTAAACAGAAATTAGACTCATTGGGTTGAATAGCCAGTTTCCCTGCTGTAACTTCCATAACTATGGAGGAAAGAAGTTTCAGTGCTGTTCAGGAAGAATAAACCCCAAAACTGGCACAAGTATGGCAAAAGGGACAATTACTCTCTGTAAAGACAAATGTCCCCCTTATTGGCGTGAAACGTCAAGATGCAGGAGAAAAGAGAAGATTTTATTCATTCATGGGATGTAGGTGTCGCTGGCTAGGCCAGCATTTATTGTCCATCCATAATTGCCCTTAAGAAAGTAGTGCTGAACTACCTTTATGAACCGCTGCAGCTCACATGATGTAGGTACACCCACAGTGCTGTTAGGGAGGGAGTTCCACGATTTTGATCTTGTGACAGTGAAGGAACGGCAATATATTTCCAAATCAGGAGGTGAGTGACTTGGAGGGGAACGTCCAGATGGTTGTGATTTGATCTGATTCGATTTATTATTGTCACATGTATTAGTATATAGTGAAAAGTATTGTTTCTTGCGCTATATAGACAAAGCATACCATACATAGAGAAGGAAAGAAGATGATGCTGAACGTAGTGTTACAGTCATAGCTAGGGTGTAGAGAAAGATCAACTTAAGAATGGTAGGTCCATTCAAAAGTCTGAATGGTAGGTCCATTCAAAAGGCAGCAGGGAAGAAGCTATTCTTGAGTTGGTTGGTGGGTCCTGATTTCCAGATGGTAGTGGTTGTGGATTTAGAAGATGCTGTCTAAATAGCCTTGGTGAGCTCTTGTTGTGCATCTTGTAGATGATACAGGTTGCAAACACTGTTCATAAGTGGTGGAGGAAGTGAATGTTTGTGGAAGGGATGTCAATCAAGCAAACTGCTTTGTACTGGATGTTGTCGAGCTTCTTGCATGTTGTTAGAGCAGCACTCACCTAGGCAAGGGGAGAATATTCCAACATATTCCTGACTAATGCCTCGTAAATTGTGGACATGCACTTGGGAGTCAGGAGGTGAGTTACTTGTTGCAGAATTCCTAGTCTCTGACCTTCTCTTGTAGCCATAGTATTTATGTGGCTAGTTCAGTTAAGTTTTTGGTCAATGATAATCTCCAGGATGTTAATAATGGGGGATTTAGCAATGGTGATGCCATTGACTGTCAAGGGACGACGGTTAGATTCTCTCTTGTTGGAGATGGTCATTGCCTGGCACTTGTGTGGAACAAATGTTACTTGCTGCTTGTCAGCCCAAGCTTAAATATTGTCCAGGTTTTTCTGCATTTGGTCATGCTCTGCTTCAGTAGCTCAGGAGTTGCAAGTGGCGCTGAATATTGTGCAGTCATCAGTGAACATTATGATGGAAGGTAGTCATTGATGAAGCAGTTGAACATGGTTGGGCCTAGGACACTACCTTGAGGAACTCCTGCAGCTGAGATGACTGATCTCCAACAAACACATAAAACTATAAAATAAAAACAAATTACTGCAGATTCTGGAATCTGAAACAAAAAATAGAAAATGCTGGAAAATCTCAGCAGGTCTGACAGCATCTGTGATGGATGACCAGGTTTGAAATGTTAGCTCTATTCTCTCTCCACAGATACTGTCAGACCTGCTGAGATTTTCCAGCATTTTCTATTTTTGTTTCATCTTCCTTTTGTGCCAGGCATGACTCCAACCAGCAGAGAATTTTCCCCCGATTCCCATTGACTCCAGTTTTGCAAGGGCTCCTTGATGCCACACAGTCAAATGCAGCCTGGATCTCGGGATAGTCACTCTCACCTCACCTCTGGAGTTCAGCCCTTATGTCCATGTTTGAACCATGAGGTCAGGAGCTGAATGGCCCTGATGGAAACAAAACTGAGCGTCAATTAACAGGTTATTATTAAACCTCCCTCCTCTCACTCCACACACCCAGCCCTTTGTGCCTTCTGCGCTACACAAAATATACACCATTACAAATAGCCTTGAGATGAAACACCCTGAGGCCTTGTTCATCTTGGCCAGGGTCTGCAATCAGGCCAAGTTCAAGAGCGTTCTACCAAGATACTACCAAGATGTCTCCTATTCCACCAGAGGCCAAAACATCCTAGACTACTGCTACACAGGTATCAAACATTCTGACCACTCTATCGCCCGCCCACACTTTGGTAAATCAGACCACAAGTTTGTGCTCCTGTTCCCAGCTTACAAGCAAAAACTGAAACAGGAGAATCCATCAAAGATGAGAGGTAACCTGATAGAGGTTTACAAGATGTTGAGAGGTATAGATCAGGTGGATTCTCAGTGGCTTTTTCCCAGGGCTGAAATGGTTGCTACGAGAGGACACAGGTTTAAGGTGCTGAGGATTAGGTACAGGGGAGATGTCAGAGGTAAGTTTTTCACTCAGAGGGTGGTGGGTGAGTGGAATTGGCTGCTGTCAGTGGTGGTGGAGGCAAACTTGATAGGGTCTTTTAAGAGACTTCTGGATGAGTACATGGGACTTAATAGGATTGAGGGTTATAGGTAAGTCTATTTATAAGCCTAGGTAGGTAGGGACACGACCGGCGCAACTTGTGAGCCGAAGGGCCTGTTTGTGCTGTAGTTTTTCTATGTTCTAAAGATAGTCATACAATGTTGGTCTGAGGAATCAAATGATCTACGGGGCTGCTTAGAGTCAGTAGACTGGTCAGTATTTAAAAACTCTGCGACCAGCCTGAACGAGTACACCACTGCAGTAACTGACTTCATCAGTAAGTGCGTAGAAAACTGTGTGCCAAAGAAGCAAATCCACGTGTTTCCTAACCAGAAATCATGGATGAACAGGGATATCCACTGTTTGCTGAAGTGCCGGTCTGAGGCGTTCAAGTCAGGCAACCTAACCTATACAAGAAAGCCAGATATGATCTGAGGAGATTCATCAAAGATTCCAAAAGACAGTGCCGGACCAAGCTAGAGTCCCAGGCTAGCCACACCAACCCCCGTCGAATATAGCAAGGTCTGCAAGACATAACAGGCTACAAGATGAAGGCATGTAAAATCGCCGGTTGCAACACACCCCACCCTGATGAGCTCAATGTATTCTATGCCCGTTATGAGCAAGAGATCAGCAAGAGCATGCCTTCCACACGGAAGCCTCAGATAAACAAGTATCCGAGGTCACCAATGCAGATGTCAGAGCAGCCTTCTTGAAGGTCAACCCACAGAAAGCGACTGGCCCAGATGGGGTACCTGGACGAGCACTCAAATCCTGCCTGGACCAGTTGGCGGGGGTATTCGCAGACATCTTCAACCTCTCTTTACAACAATCTGAGGTCCCTACCTGCTTTCAGAAGACAACCATCATCCCAGTACCAAAGAAAAGCCAGGCAGCGTGCCTTAATAACTATCATCGGGTGGTTCTGACATCCATCATTATGAAGTGCTTCAAAAGGTTAGTCATGGCAGATTACCAGGACCCACTACAGTTTGCCTACTGCCGCAACAGGTCCATAGCAGATGCCATCTTCCTGGCCCTGCACTCAACCCTGGAACATCTAGATAACAAAGACACCCAGGTCAGACTCCTATTTATCAACTACAGCTCAGCCTTCATTATTCCTACGAAACTCATCTCCATGGCCTGGGCCTTGGCTCCTCCCTCTGCGACTGGATCCTGAACTTCCAAGCCCACAGACCACAATCAGTAAGGATAGGCAACAACACCTCTTCCATGATCATCCTCAACACTGGTGCCCCACAAGGCTGTGTCTTCAACTCCTTATACCCCAATGACTGTGTGGCCAAGTTCCCCTCCAACTCGATTTTCAAGTTTGCTGATGACACCACCGTAGTGGGTTGGATCTCAAACAATGACGAGATGAAGTACAGGAAAGGGATAGAGAATCTGGTGAACTGGTGTGATGACAATAATTTCTCCCTCAATGTCAACAGGACAAAGGAGATGGTCATCGACTTCAGGAAGTGTAGTGGAGGACATGCCCCTGTCTACGTCAATGGGGACAAAGTAGAAATGGTCGCGAGCCTCATGATTTTAGGTGTCTAGATCCCCAACAATCTGTCTTGGTCCCCCCATGCCAACGATATAGTTAAGAAAGCCCACCAATGCCTCTACTTTCTCTGAAGACTAAGGAAATTTGGCATGTCCGCTACGACTCTCACCAACGTTTACAGATGCACCATAGAAAGCATTCTTTTTGGTTGTATCACAGCTTGATATGGCTCCTCCTCTGTCGAAGATCGCAAGAAACTACAAAGGGTCATGAACGAAGCCCAGTCCATCACTCAAACCAGCCTCCCACTCATTGATACTGCCTATACTTCCCGCTGCCTCAGAAAAGCAGCCAGCATAACCAAAGACCCCACGCATCCCGGACATACTCTCTTCTACCTTCTTCCGTCGGGAAAAGGATACAAAAGTCTGAGGACATGTACCAACAGACTCAAGAACAGCTTCTTCCCTGCAGCGATCAGATTTTTGAATGGACCTACCTCACATTAAGCTGATCTTTCTCTACACCCTAGTTATGACTGTAACACTACATTCTGCACTCTCTCCTTTCCTTCCCTATGTACGTTATGCTTTGTCTGTATAGCTCGCAAGAAACAATAATTTTTGTTGTATACTAATACATGTGACAATAATAAATCAAATCAAATCTTCCAGCACACCCTTTGTGTCTATCAGCACCCCTCTCATGTCTTCCAGTATCCTCCTTGTGTCAATCAGCATCCCTCTCATGTCTTCCAGTATCCTCCTTGTGTCTATCAGCACCCCTCTCATGTCTTCCAGTATCCTCCTTGTGTCTGACAGCACCTCTCTCATGTCTTCTGATACCCCCCTCTATCTTCCAGTAAACCTCTCCCACCCTGCTCTCCTCTCTCCCCCATTTGTCCTCTTGCACATGCACCATTCCTGTGGTCCAGGAAGTGGCGTCTCTCCAGTAAGTGGTTTTAAAATTGTCTCTCATCAGGTGTATGCCAGGTTCGTCTGGCTGTGAAACTGACTGATGTAAATTTCTGCCAGTGGGGCGCACGATTTGCCAGGAGAGGAAGATTTCTGTCAGTTGGGCTCTCAATGAGCATACATGAGATGCAACTTAGGTTCCCGACGACCTTCAGCGGGAAAGGTGATCCACATCAACCCGCCATGAACGTTGGCACTACATTTTCCTGTTATATTTTCCTGATTTTCTTTCCATCGCACCATGTATTCTGCCCCAACAGCGGGTGGGGGGGGGGGGGGAGGGGGGGGGAGGGGGGGGCAGCGGGCCGGGGAAGGGGTGCAAGAGGGTCAATACCACCCAGTATATTGGAAATAAGGCTTTGGGATGAAGAGTTTCTTCTAATTCCATACTTCACTTTGGAATGTTTTTCCTTCCTTCTCTTAATCATAAAATCCTAAATCCATCTACCCTGGTCTGAATTTGGAAAAGATAACCAGAGATCAGAGAGTGGACTGGAATGGATGTATTGGGTTAGTGAATTAGAAACAGGGAAATTGAATGAAAAACAAGTGAGTGTGCTCGGGTCTTTCAGTTTAATAGTATGATTCTTCTTTTTCAAATGCATTAGTTAGCACTGCTGCCTCACAGTGCCAGGGACCCAGGTTCAATGCCGGCTTCGGGTCGCTGTCTGTGTGGCGTCCTCACGTTCTCCCTGTGTCTGCGTGGGTTTCCTCCGGGTGCTCCGGAGTCCAAAGATATGTGGGTTAGGTAGATTGGCCATGTAAATTGCCCTTAGTGTCAGGGGGAACTAGTAGGGTAAATATGTGGAGGATACAGGGATAGAGCTTGGGTGGGATTGTTGTCAGTGCAGGCTCGATGGGCTGAATGGTTGTCAGCGCTATAGGGATTCTATAATTCACTGATTCTATGTTTTGATCTGAAATGAGTTACAGGTGGATACTGATGTTTACAATAAATACTTGTTTCATGAAAAAACATGATCTTGCACAGTTTAACCCAACAAAACCGCAAGCAAGTGCCAGCTTGAAAAGGTACCTGGATCTAATCTGGTGTTACATTCTGCTCGAAGTCCTCAAATGTTTCAATAATGGGGGGAGGGGTGGAAATGGTGATCTTTCAATTCTTTTTGTGAAAAAGCAAGGTCACGTATGAGTTTTATTCCTGTGTGAGATTGGCATTTTTTTTTTAATCGCTTGGGGAGGGGAGGGTAGAATGTATGTGACTCACAGATTGTCTTCACTTCCTCCAAAGCTAGTATTGCAATTGTGCAAATCAACATTTGTGTTCTTTTGAATCTCACCTCTGTGATTGGATCACAAAAGTTAGCTTATTGGTCAACTGATGCGGATCATCAGACTCCGTAATGAGGCTCCTTGAGCTCACTGGTCTCCTCTTCCTTCACCGTGACTACAAACTGTAATTTAATATGAAAATAATTACCCTATAAGCATTATGATAACATTTAGCTACTGGCATGTAAATCTCCTCTGTCAATGTTAATTATAAAGGGCAACAATATTTTTCTAATGAGGGCACATCGATCAGTGCGACTGGAATGAAATCTGAACATTTTTCATTCGATCTTGTGCAAAGTTTCCTAGCTACGAGCTCGGAGCAGCGCTTCCTGTTTATGACAAACTTCGCCCCTCTCAGTGACCTAGATTTACGATTTCTGCTCTTAATGTTTTGCCTGCCCCAATGGTGCTCATTGTGAAGACTGGACCGGCTCCAAGTATGAATGATCAGAGAGTTCTGAGAAATTGCATTTCCTGGCATGTCATGCTGTGGAGTTAATCCACTGTTTGTAAAACGTCCATGCACACATTGGAGTGGCCAGCTGCTTCATTCTGTCATTGCTTTAAAGAAAGGCACCAGACAACATTCACGCAGTAAAATATGGTGCCATTTCTTCCAAGTTGTCTGAGCAAGTACGACCTTTCACCTTTGCTCTGATAGCCCAACTAACCACAGTTTCACATATTTCATGCTGCATTGTTTTCTGAAACCCCTGCCGCCGCCGGAAGATATAGGGCTCATGAAGTTTCTTGTGATGGAGACGTGAATTGATTCACATAGCTTAGGAATTTATGAACGTGGGTTTCCAATCATGTTTCTTTTTCAAAACACTTTATTTTTTTAATATGGACAAATTGAGCAGTCCAAGGGACAAGGTAAACGAACACACCTAAACGAGATGATTTAGGAGGCTGTAAACAATTTAATGAGACATGATTGTAAATCATCAGATTAAAAGTCAGATAGATTCTCTACCACACACTAGGATGCATTTCAGCATTAACCTTTTCCTGTGACTCATCTGTTCTTTTCTTCATTTTGGTTTTTCTAAATAATATGCCTATTGTTCAACATCATGAGTGAATACCCATTGCAAGAAAAAGCTGCATCTGAGGTTATTATTTTAAATAGCAGCTCAGCCCTCAGGCCCAATGCACACATTTTGGAATGTCCATAGTCGGGTGGAATTATTTTATATTGCTGTATAAATGTTTCAAGCACTCCATCATTTACTCGTTCCCACTCCTGTTGCAGTAAGAGGAAACAATCAGCAAGTTACAGAAACTGCAGGATTCTGACTGACCTGGTCATCCCACAAACTTTATCCCACCTCTACTCTTTCCCACCCCTACCCCGCTTTATCCTGAAAGACAAATTTTGGCTTTCATTCACAAAGGGGAGAAAATTTGGAGGGGATCATCTTGCCTGCTAAAAAAAAGAGACTTGTATTTATATAGCGCCTTTCACAATCCCAGGCTGTCCCAAAGCACTTTGCAGCCAATGAAGAACTTTTGAAATTTAGTCACTGTTGTAATGCAGGGCACTTGGAAGCCAATTTGCGCACAGCAAGCTCCCACAAACAGCAGGTTGGGAATGGCCAGATCATCTGTTTTAGTGATACTGATTGAGAAAGAAACACTGGCCAGGACACCAGGGAGAATCCCAGGGTGAAACCTCTTTCAATTTGATCTATTGCAATTGCTGCTCCCAATGTGATCTCTATATCAGAGAGACCAAACGCAGACTGGGTGATCGCTTTGCTGAGCACCTTCGGTCTGTGGGCAATCAGGAACCTGACCTTCCCATTGCTTGCTATTTTAACACATGATCCTGCTCCCATGCCCACATGTCAGTCCTTGGCCTATTGCAATGTTCCAGTGAAGCTCAATGCAAATTAGAGGAACAGCACCTCATCTTCTGGCTAGGCACGCTATACCCTTCAGGTCTCAACATCGAATTCAACAACTTTAGATGATTTGCTCTACCTCCCCTCGACCCCATTGTTTTCGTTTCATTTACTTTTTAACTGTTCTCTACCTTTTATTTCTTTATGGCGTTTGATGGCGTTTATGCCTTTCTTTAAGGCGTTTGATAAGGTGCCTCACAAAAGGTTGCTGAAGAAGATTGGGTCACATGGAGTTGGGGGTAGGGTGTTAGCGTGGATTGGGGATTGGCTATCTGACAGGAAGCAGAGAGTCGGAATAAATGGGTGCTTTTCTGGTTGGCAGATGGTAACTAGTGGCGTGCCGCAGGGATCGGTACTGGGCCCTCAACCATTTACCATTTATATAGACGATCTGGAGGAGGGGACTGAGTGTAGGGTAACAAAGTTTGCAGACGACACAAAGATAAGTGGAAAAGTGAATCGTGTGGAGGGCGTAGAAGGTCTGCAGAGAGATTTGGACAGGCTGAGTGAGTGGGCGAGGATCTGGCAGATGGAGTATAACGTTAACAAATGCGAGGTTATTCACTTTGGAAGAAATAATAGCAAATTGGATTATTATCTAAATGGAAAGAAATTACAACATGCTGCTGTGCAGAGGGACCTGGGGGTCCTTGTGCATGAGATGCAAAAACCCAGTCTGCAGGTGCAACAGGTGATCAAGAAGGCAAATTGGGTGTTGGCCTATATCGCAAGGGGGATAGAATATAAAAGCAGAGATGTCTTGCTGCATCTGTATAGGGCATTGGTGAGGCCGCAGCTGGAATACTGTGTGCAGTATTGGTCCCCTTATTTGCGGAAGGATATATTGGCCTTGGAGGGAGTGCAGAGAATGTTCACCAGGTTGATGCCAGAGATGAGGGGTGTTGATTATGAGGAGAGACTGAGCAGATTGGGTTTGTATTCATTGGAATTTAGAAGGCTGAGGGGGGATCTTATAGAGACCTATAAGATAATGAAGGGGCTGGATAGGGTAGAGATGGAGAGATTCTTTCCACTTAGAAAGGAAACTAGAACTAGAGGGCACAGCCTCAAAATAAAGGGGGGTCAGTTTAGGACAGAGTTGAGGAGCAACTTCTTCTCTCAGAGGGTGGTGAATCTCTGGAATTCTCTGCCCACTGAAGTGGTGGAGGCTACCTCGTTGAATATGTTTAAATCATGGATAGATGGATTCCTGATCGGTAAGGGAATTAGGGGTTATGGGGATCAGGTGGGTAAGTGGAACTGATCCACTTCAGATCAGCCATAATCTTATTGAATGGCGGGGCAGGCTCGAGGGGCTAGATGGCCTACTCCTGCTCCTATTTCTTATGTCTTATGTTCTTATGTTTATTGCCTTTCTTTATTTTACTTCCCCCCCCCACTCTTTCCCCCTATTTTATCCCCTTTACTTATCTTTGCTTCCCTTTTCTTAATTTTACCTCTCTCCCACCCATCTCCCCCCTCCCCCCACATCTTCATCTGTCACACTTACCCTCTGATTTCAGCTTCTCTGCCATTTGGCCATTCACACCTTCTAATCTCTCCATGGACTGCCATTAGCAGCCTTTCCCCTAGTTTCTATGGCTATGACTCATCTTTCATTCCCTCACCCTACATATAAATATCTCCCCATTTAGCTTTGACAAAGGGTCATCTGGACTCAAAACATCAGCACTTTTCTCTCCTTACAGATGCTGCCAGACCTGCTGAGATTTTCCAGCATTTTCCCTTTTGGTTGGAGGGAAAATCCCACCTCGGTTTTTTTTCAAATATTGCCATGGAATGTTTTATATCCATCTAAGAGAGTAGATGAGGTCTCAGGTTAACATCTCATTGGAAACATAGCACTTCCAACTGTCCAAATCTCTCTCAGTGCTGCTCCAGAATGGCAGCTTAGATTCTTGTCTATCTGGAGTGAGATTTGAATTTTCAATCTTTGGCTTGAGAGCTGAGAATGCTACAAACTAAGCCACAGCTGACACCCACTCAATCTACATCCTATTGGAATCAATAGAATGAAAGTCAGCCAGGTTCTACAGTGAGGCAGACATGAGGGTGAGTGAACTTATCATTGCATAGCAATTGGAAGGAGAGGCCATGGCTGGGATTTTATGTCCTGGGGCGGAAGCGCGGTCCCAATTCACTTCCGGTCTTGATCCCACATCGGCATCACAACTTTCAAATGAAAATGGGCTATTTAACCCAAGGTCTTAAATCTGTAGAAGAATCATTTAGATCTGAAACATTAACTCTGTTACCCTCCACAGATGCTGCCAGACCTGCTAGCCAGAACTTGCTGCCCATTCATGCCAGCGGGATCTTCCGGTGCCGCCGGCGATGTACCCCTCCCCTGGGTTCCCCTTTGACAATGGCAGGACTAGACAATCAAAGTAGGAAGCACTGGGTGAGCATCACATTACCAATGAGTAATTACCAATGAGGAGGAGAGTGAATAGAATAGAAATAGGCACAACTCTTCAGAAGTAAAACTTCATTTACTGAGCATCATTTAAAATTAGCCCTTACAGAAAGCGAAAGATATTAATTTACTGGTAAGAGAGAGAGGGAGACAATACAGACTTGATCCAAAAGCTTGTAGCATGATTAGTCACATTAGCAGAAATACCTTAGAATTAAGCTTTTTAACTGAGGCAAACCATACAGAGGATCTCACACTTGTGTTCCGTCATGACTCAGGGATTGGGTTTGCTGGGGTCCTCTGTAGTGCCCCCTTCATCTTCCCTCCTCTTCTTCCTTGTCCTGGCCTCTACACAGGATGAGAAGTGTACCATTCCTTCCTCCTCATCCAGTTCCAGGTCTCTTTGAATGGACAGGTTGTAAAGAGTGCAGCTGATGGCCACAACATGGGGAACCTTGACTGGGTCATACTGGACAGCACCACCTAACTAGTCAAGGCAATGGAAGTACATCTTCCAACATCTGATGGTCTGTTCAATGCAGGCTCCTGTAAGTAGACATCTCTGGTTGTAATGCCTCTCTGCTTCTATGTCTTAGTACTGGACGGGCATTGGGAGCCAATGCCCGATAAATTGTATTTATCCTCAGAGGATAACCTTTAACCAGTTGCAGCCGCTCATGTAGTCTGGATGTTGATCAAAAATGGTGCTCTACCGTGACTCTCTCAGTTTAATGGAATCATAGAATCCCTACAGTGCAGAAAGAGGCCATTCAGCCCATCAAGCCTGCACCAACGACAATCCCACTCAGACCCTATTCCCGTAACCCCACATATTTACCTTGCTAATCCCCCTGACACTAAGGGGCAATTTAGCATGACCAATCAACCTGATCCGCACATCTTTGGACTGTGGGAGAAAACCAGAGAACCTGGAGGAAACCCACGCAGACACAGGATGAACATGTACATCATGACACCCCCCTGAGAACGAAGCACAAAACTGCAAGGTGCCCTTCCACAGTTCAGCAGTACATTATATATGTGGAATCTTTTTCTGTTGAGGAATCTGGCAGATTTGTCCATCAGTGCCCTGATAGCAATCTGGGTGCAATTAATAACCCTCTGAGAGCCCAGACAACCATTGCTCTAGTTGAAGCAGCTGCGTCCCAGGAAAAAGCATTGTTTGATTGATAGCTCAGCTTCTTGATCTCTGCTGTCGATTTCAAAATGTTAATTTGCATAAGGTTAAGTGGTTTTAAGGGCTTATGGTTTTTGTTAGTCATACTTTAAGGTCATGATAATTGACACTTTTATTGCCTTGTAGTGAAATTACTTTTCTTTAACAAAGTAGAAAGTTATGAATGAATTATTTTTTAAAAATGTTTTTTAACACATTCTACTCTCATTATAGGGTTCATTGATTCACACGTTTGGCTCAATGGCCATGGAAGTGCCATAGCTTGGCATTCGAGGTATGTGGGGCTGTAGAAGAATGGGTGGAAGGACATAAGTTAGCATTGGAGGTATGAAGGGGCTTGGGGGCATTGGTGGAAAAACAGAACCTGGCATAGGGGGCATGAGGGACCGTGGAGAGGTGGATGGGGAGCATAGCTTAGCATGAGGGGGATGTTTTGAACAGAGGTCTCCTCATGCTGACAAGGATTCACATGTCCTCTGAGGGGTCATGAACCATGGCTTGACTCCATGAAAATTGCAGAGTGGGACATGCCTATCTCCACAATGGAACCAGCCAGGACGGGAATGCTGGATGTGGGCTTTTTGACAGGAACCAGCCGTATCCTTTAAAGGTACTCCCAAAAATCAGACAGCCTGAAAATGGGTTCGAGAATTCCGGAATTGGAACCCACCCACCATTTTAAGAGGGTAACCCAGTCAACCCAACTCAGTGAAAGTCCAAGCCTACATGCTCCCTGTGCCTGTTGATTTAACAGCCTAAACTGGTGCAATAAGGCAATATTGAAACACTGCCCACCCCTCCACACCCCCCGCCAACCTCCCATTGAAAATTGCACTGCGTTCCAGAGGCAGTGGAATTCAGTGCTGCCTTCAAGAAAACGATTTACAAATTATGCCTGCACTCTTTCCCGCCCCCGCCAGCATAATCCAGCCCCAATGCTCCGTCTCCCCTCTAACCCAGAGGCCAATTATAACAACCTCATTGCCACCCTGGCTCTGATCAGCCCAACTCAGCAAGCTGAAAATTCAAGTTGGGATCTTCCTGTGCTGTGTGACACATGACCACACTGTGCAGCCAAACACTGAGCCAGCAGCAAGTGTACTTGGCTGATTTCAGAGAAATAATTTATAAAGGAATGAAGTGACTCAGGCCACAATGTTCACACTGAACCAAGTAAATCAGGTGTTCTAATTTAAAATGGAAATGGCAGCATTTTCCTCTAAACCTATTTAAAGCAGAGGGTGACAGACATAGCAGCCGGTTTGGAACAGCCCTGTGATTACATACTGACACTGCCCTATTTTAAGCTTCTTATAATATGATGGGGTGCACACTTCTCCCCAGAGAATACTTTCAAAAGTGCTTTCGATCTCCTTCACGCCCCCACCCCTAAACCGTTCATTTGACATTTTGTTGATGAAACTGCAGAACATAATTAATATAAATGTAGTACTTTGTGATTAAGCCTATTGCTTGACTAGACAAAGTATGGTACAGCTTTGTGTTCCGCACATGTGAATGATGAATTAATGCTTAGAAATCAAACAAACCCAGTTCTATGTCTCAACCTCTCCGCCAATGCATTGTGACTAACAAATACCTGAGATTGATCAGAGAGCAGTTGACAGATTCAAGTACATTATAAACCCCAGGACTGAAACACCAGAGGTTTTAGAACCATTATCAAAACCTTAGTCCCACTTTTAACCTCCTGTGCCTAATGAGAGCAGGGCCATCATGTGGTTAAGGTTCTAACAGTGAGCTACTCACCTCATTCACATTGTCTTTCTGCCTGTCACCATTTCAAGGGGTGTGGTTTGGACAGGCAGCAGGGTCTTCCTCAGCCAGACAGGCAATAAAAGGCCTTATTGACAACTAAAAGCCAACATCTGAAGATATGATTCAGATCATTGTGATACTGTAGCAATGAACAGCTGTGGTCAACCCTTCCTGTAGGCCTTGTCAAGAGTACCAGCTGTGAAGAAGCTGCAGGCCCAGAGGAGGGCTGCAAAGATCTTTTGATTATATGCTTTAATGATTTCAATGTGGCCAGGAAGACTCCCCTGAGTTCCACAGGGAACGCTTGAACCCCAGGCTTCCCCTATCACCACCCGTGATCGCCCACCCCACCCTATCCACTTAGCTGACTGCCAGGCACTGTTCTCACTGTTCTCCATGGCCATCAGACTCTTACCCTCTAGCACAACTGTCGGATTCATGTGGGAGTTGGGGCTGTAAGTGAGTCTCAGGAGTTAAAATGGCCTAGACTACATTTTGGCAAGTTGGGGTGAGCTTGAAACCACTTTGCCGGTCCCATCTTCACACTATGAGTAAAAGGTTGATGGTTAAGATTTAGTGCAAAATCAATCCCCATTAGCTGTTTTGATGTGTAACTATGCTGTGCTACTTTCATTATCTACACTCCAGCTATCAGCTTCTCTGATTATTCATCAGAGTTGGCCAATTCCTTTGCACAGGACACTGAAGCTGCTAAATGTATCTTTTGTATGTGTACCCACATACATGCCTTGGGCATTGCAGTACCTTGGGGTAGATTCTACTTTGGGCAATATTATGCCCATTCCGGCAGAAAGTGCACGCAATGGGCCGGATTCTCACAGCTGGGATTATGCGGTCCTGCTGCAGCAGACGGAGATTTGGCCAAATTCTCCATTCTCGCCGGCAGCGTTGGTGGAGAATTCCAGCCAATATTGCATGGTTTGCAAGACGTCTTTCTTCCGCCAAGTTCCTAGTCAAGCCTATCTGCGTATTGCCAAATGCAAAATTTGCCATCAACCAGCACATTTGGGCGATGTTTCAAAATGTAATTTTTATGAAAAAGTTTTCTTTGAAATTTTCCCTTCACAAGTGGCACCTTGGTGAAGCTTAATTAACACAGCCGAAAATAGGTTTATAGTATGAAAAAAAATCAATCCACCACCAGAGTAACCCAATTATAAATTACAGAAAATAAATATAATTTTAAAAAGGCTATTGTCCAGTTACATAGGGCTACCTAGACAATTTGTAGAAAATTCAAACAAAAAAATCACATTTAGATGATTTTAAAACCCTTTAGAGTTTGTGTGCTCCAAACAGCCAGCTTAATTTGAAAGCATTTCTGAAGGCCCATCAAAAAAGGAGCACTTCGTGGAAGTTCTGCTGGTGAGTAATTCACCCTAGGTGTTGTGGTCAGTTTTGTAGGTGGGGCCTGCTCTTGCGTGATGCCATTGAAACTAAGTTACATAGATCTGAGACAAACTGTGGCAATATAAAACAGTGCAAATGAGTGGAAATTGCAGGTTGCTGTCTTTTAAATGAGGATGTTAAACCAAGGTCCCTTTCAGGTGGATGTAAAAGTTCCCATGACACTGTTTGAAGGGGAACCCTGGTGTCCCAGCCAGTATTTATCTCTTAGCTAACATCGCTAAAATAGATGATCTGGCCATTAATACATCACCATTTGTGGGAGCTTACTTTGTGTAAATTGACTGCCAGGCTCCCTACATTACAGCAGTGACAACACTTCTCAAGGACCATTAGGGATGGGTAATAAATGCTGGCCTAGCCACCAAAGTCCACATTCCTTGAATGATTTTTTAAAAATGAGATCAAAAGCACTTTGGGACATGTTGAGGTCATGAAAGGCACTATATAAATACAAGTCTTTCTTTTACTCTGACAGGGGCGGCACGGTAGCACAATGGTTAGGGCGGCACGGTAGCACAGTGGTTAGCACTGGTGTTTCACAGCTCCAGGGTCCCGGGTTCGATTCCCGGCTCGGGTCACTGTCTGTGTGGAGTTTGCACATTCTCCTCGTGTCTGCGTGGGTTTCCTCCGGGTGCTCTGGTTTCCTCCCACAGTCCAAAGATGTGCGAGTTAGGTTGATTGGCCAGGTTAAAAATTGCCCCTTAGAGTTCTGAGATGCGTAGGTTAGCGGGATTAGCGGGTAAATATGTGGGGGTAGGGCCTGGGTGGGATTGTGGTCGGTGCAGACTCGATGGGCCGAATGGCCTCCTTCTGCACTGTAGGGTTTCTATGATTTCTATGAGAAGTTGGGAATGTGAACTACCCAGAACATAGTGTTCAAGCAAAAGCGTAAACCGTTGTGATATTGTTGCTGCAGGTTTATCAAGAAACAGGCTGTCTTTGACATCTGAGAAATTCTTTGGCTAGTGTCAATTATTGACCAATGGCCTAATGCTCAGCAACAGAGAGTTTGAGATAGGAAGAATCAAAAGCTTCAAAGAATATGTAGAAAATGCTGGAAATACACAGCAGGTCAGCTATATCTCTCAGGACACGATCTGGAAAGAATACTTTGGTTAAAATTTTAGCTGCGTGATCTTTCTTCTGAACTCAGAAGCAATGTAAAATGTCAACTATGTATCTCTCCAGATGGAGGTCTAGCTCTGACCATCCCTACATCTTCTTTGTAAAATATCTATCTGATATTTTCAATCAAATTTGTTCTATATTTACCTTGACCTATTTTTCCAAGTGGCATTGGCAACTTTGCTGAATAAAGAATGGACCTGACTAGCCTCAGACTGCCTGCCGCTGTGCGACTGTAACTTTGCCAAATAGTGGTCAAATAGTGCCATTTATGTGCTTAAGAATGGGTACATAGGGGTACCTTCCCAGAAAAGGGGGTATGTTCTGACATTTCTCAGTGGTCAGCATGTTTGGGAGGGAGATGGAACTATCTCCCATGATATTGCCAAGAGGAAGCAAGCAAAGGCAGCACGGTGGCACAGTGGTTAGCACTACTGCCTGGGTTCGATCCCCAGCTTGGGTCACTGTCTGTGCAGAGTCTGCACGTTCTCCCCATGACTGTGTGGGTTTCCTCCAGGTGCTCCAGTTTCCTCCCACAGTCCAAAGATGTGTGGGTTAGATTGATTGGCCATAGTAAATTGCCCCAGAGCGTCAGTGGGACTAGCTAAGGCGAATACATGGAGTTAAGGTGATAGGGCCTAGGTGGGATTGTGGTCGGTGCAGTCTCGATGGGCTGAGTGGCCTCTTTCTGCACTGTAGGATTCTATGATTCCAAGAACTGAATTTAAAAAAGGCAGGCAGGTCTTCAACACTGCCGATTCAATCAGAGGGGTCTTGACCTGTGTCCGGAAGCATGTCGCATACGCTTACCAGTGTTTTCGAGTAACAACCCCAAGACACAAATTTCAGTTTAAACAATCACAATGCTTTGTTGCACTAAAAGCAACTTTCAAACAAAATACTGTGATTACACAAATTCAAACTATTCTTGTGTGTGCGTATGTAATATTATCCATCTGTCCTCAGGTTGATCAAGCCTGGTGCAGGAGCATTCCTTTGTGAAGTCTCAACTTGGGGGCTGTCTTCTGGAGAATTGGTCCCAGTCTTTCTCTGTTTATTCTGCCTTGAACGCTCATGAGCCTTCGTTTATCCTCCTTTCTTCCCAGCCACTGGAATTCGACTATCAATCGTATTGTACTGTTAATCGATTTATCTCCTGGGTCCATCCTGCCGAATGGCCTGTAGTCAGCGCCACTTATCTCTTGTCTTGTTCTACACAATAGGACATGGTGGGTCCACCTCCTGGTGGGGACATCTCCGGCTCCGAATGGAGTAAGTTCTGTTGTGGTGTTATTATAGTACAATCCTACACTGGCGGAATCATCCGGCCGTTCATGCCGGCAGGATTTTCTGGTCCTGCTGCAGTGAACAGAGATTTGGCTGAGCACCAAATTCTCTCCCCTCGTTTGCAGCAGCAGTGAGGCACGGACGGCCGGTAAGATCGCACCCCACATCTTGCACTTTGTTTCCAGTGAGCTCATTGTCTTTCAGGAATGTGATCAGCAGTCTCTGGTAATAAGATTACCTCCTTACTGGGTATCACAGTGGCAGTTCTGCAACCTCAGCTGTGCCATCAAGACGCGGCTGCTGCTGAGGGAACAAGGGAATCAAGGATCTTTCCGTTTTGTGGCACCCTCCCAGCGTTGGCTTGGGAGTTGTTTGTTTTTGCTGGGCCAGGTGAGTGGACCCCAACCTTCAGTGGAGAACACCTCTGGTACCTGCTGAGGAGGGGGTGGCCTTTGCTGTTGGCAGCCCCCTTCCTGGCCAATGGAACCGCTTGCTCCAATGGACTTTCACGACCTCGCACATGGGGAGAGTGGGGGGGGAGCTGCAAAAAATGCCTGCAGCCCATGAAAATGTCATTAGTTATTGAATTGCCTAAGTTGGTGCCAGCCTCTGCTCAGTAGACAGTGGAACCACTACTGGGGCGGGAGGGGAGGGTGGGGGGTGTGGTGCGTGTCAGTGGCTCTCCAGCATGTTGCCACCTCCGTTGCATCCTAATCTGCCGCTTCTTTTCTGGTACAATTCTGCCCATGGTTTCCAGTGAAGCTACTTTGGGGCATGAGCAGGAGGTCAGAAGAAATTCAGGGTCAATTTGTACATGCCAATTTACCTCCCTTGATCTCCAGTTGGTGAGATTCCATGGGGTTTCTTCAGTGGGACTGGGGATAAAGTAACTTTTGAAGAGAGTTGCATAAACTTCAGCTAAATAATGTAAATGGTAGCCAAAGAAAGACTTCAATTATATAGTGCCTTTCGTGACCACAGGACATCCCAAGCGAGCATTACCATCAAGGATTAGCACTTTCAAAGTGTAGCCTCTGTTGTATAATGAGAAACAAAGCAACTAATTGGTATACAATGAGCTCCTATAAACAGTAATGTGATAATAATCAGATAATATGATTTTCGTGATAATGATTGAGGGGGTAACAATTCGCAAAGATACCAGGATGGACCTTCTTCAAATAGTGTCATGAGCTCTTTAACATTCACCTGAAGAGAACAGATGAGGCCTCAGTTTGATCTTATCCAAAGGACAGCGTGCCTGACTGCAGTACACCTTCAGAACTGCACTGAAATCCTAATGTGCTCCAATGTCTGCAGTGGGACTTAAGCCCTTGACCTCTGAGAGGCAAAAGTACCACCACCAAGTCACATCTTGCACCTAACTGATGGAATAAGCATGGTTAAAACTTAACCCCAATGTTTGTTCTGAAAGAGCTAATGACAAGATTTGAAACAGACAATTCCATTGTATCCTAAGCACAAGTCCATATTACTGAACTCAAGGTGAAATAAATTCACTGCATGTACATTGGGATTGATGGACCCTATAGTTCAGACTAATGCCTTTAAACACACTTTATCAAAGCTCCCTGATAACTCACTTATTCAATATAGTGATATGAGAGTTGTGAACAAAGCCCAGTCCATCACTCAAACCAACCTCCCACCCATTGATACCGTCTATACTTCCCGTTGTCTCGAAAAAGTAGCCAGCATAATTAAGGACCCCATGCACCCCGGACATAATCTGTTCCACCTTCTTCCATCGGGAAAAAGATACAAAAGTCTGAAGATACGTACCAACCAATTCAAGAACACCTTCTTACCTGTTGCCATCAGACTTTTGAATGGACCTACCTCACATTAAGTTGGTCTTTCTCTACACACTAGTTGCGACTGTGACACTACATTCTGCACTCTCTCCTTTCCATCTCTATGTATGGTATGCTTTGTCTGTATAGCACACAAGAAACAATGCTTTTCGCGCCAAACTGATATATGTAAAAATAATGAATCAAATCAAAATATAGTAGTATTGAATTATACTGATTAAAAAGATTCTGGATTCAATTATCGGAGAGGGTAAATAACAAAAAGGCTGTTTCTATTGATTGTTACGCCTGTTGTGAGTATGTGTGTGTGCAAGATAGGTGTAGAAAGTAGAGTTATATTCCCCAGAACCAATGTCCTTCAGTTTAATTAACACAAAAATCCTCTTTTCTCCCAAAAAAGTATAATGTACTTGCTTCAAGAAATAATGATCAAAAAGATAAAAGTACAAGCTGGGTCTAACTCTGGGTTGTCATCACAACTGTCAAATCTTGAACAAAGGGAGGTGTTTCACTGTATCACAGTGCTTGACATCTGCCAGAAAATGCAAAAAGTGTGAAGAATATCAAGCCTTGTCACATACATGTGACATGACTATATTCTTTCACCTACTTCATGGCTACTTTTTATTATCCTTTTTATCATATTTTTCTTTCTCTTATGTACTCTTTCACTAATTTCTCCTGCTGCTCTCTCCGCAGCCTATTAGCTGTGAGAATATCACTGTCTTCATAGCCCGCGCAAAATGACTCTTATTGATCTGTTGACTCTCCGCCAAGAGAGATGCTGGAGATTACAACTGGACCTGTGGAATTAGTCCCGAGGCTAAGGGAGCAGCCCATCACAATCCCATGACTGAATCTGGCGAGATTAGGAAGCCTGAATATTTATGTAGCTTAAAGGAATTGCATTTTATAAATTTTCCACGTAGCTTCATCTGGCATGGTATATATTACCTGATAAACCACGTTATGTAAAGTTAATAGTGTTAATAATTAATGGAATACAACCAATTCTCCTGCAGTATTGTAGACAGACAAAAATAAATTGGGTTTCTGTCTCTTCCTGTATATCTCACAGCATGTCTCCCACGTGATATTTCTTCCTGTTTTGTGCCTGATCTTTCTGCTTTTCCTCAATACTTTTTGCACCTTATCTCAGTTCACCCATCTCACAGTTTTCTGATTGCCATTGGGGTTTGTCCATGTTGCCCATTTGCCTGAATGTCACCTTCTTCGTCGATGTATTCTCCTACACTTTTTATCCTTCATACAAAATCTAAAAGCTCCCTGGCAGTAATGTTGGCACAACCTTATCACATTTGCTGATAACATCTTGTGTAAACCAACGCTCAATGCAGCCAACCATAATGCACATTTAACGATTCTCGATCATTGTTTTAGTTCTTAATTAAACATGGATTGGGTTGTAGGTACAAAGCTATTCAATGGAGGAGTGCTATTGTTGTATAAACCCCAGTCTGTCATTAATAGTCAATAAAGACACTTTGATGGTCACCAGATCATTTCAATAATGACGGCATTGACTTTCTGAATGATTCCGGTTTGCATCTTGAATGGGGACACTTGTGGCTTTTGTAAGCCAATCTTTAAATGATAGGCTTAGCCACAGAACACACTTCTGTGAGCTACTTGACCTAGTGTACGGCATCCTGCTGACACTAATTTTTTTTCCTATTTCTCAGCTAGTTCACAGTTGCCTCAAATTTGACATGTTTGACTGAGCAGGTTAACTTTAGATATGAGGAAAGGTTTATTATACTTTTAGCATCTATCTTGGAGGAATTGTCAATGTAAGGTGTGTGACTACAGAGCATGCAGTGATACCTGCCTCTGAAGAGCTCAATAAGAGTTCAATGTGAATATCATATTTTTAGTACCTTCAAAAACAAGAAATGAATCTTCCAATCTTATACCATACAACTGAAGTCACTCAGACATGTTGATTCGAAGCGTTGTTAACGGTGTCTGTGAAAATAGGAAAGATGCCTTACATTATTGGAGGACACCTTTGGCACTGAAACACCCCTTCAAATCCACAAAACCAGTCTGTGTGGAAAGGAAAAAGTCAAGATCTTCACCATCAAATTTGTCAGAAGAGGGAAAACAACTTCCTTACTGTAAAGAAAATCACCTTAGAGAAAGCCAGTTATTCAAACATAATGTCCAGATAGGCCATTGATGAGACATCACAGATATATCTATTATTCGGATCTCTTTTATTGAGACCAGCCAGTGGTTAACATGAGTTGCAATCCATGTTTGGGGCTGAAAATCCATGACACGCCAAATACACTCTGAGCATATTTGGTCCCAGCCTTACATCAAGGATTCTACAGGGCCTAATAACAGCCCTGACTCAGAGTAGAATTCCCACCGAACCCAAACAAATCCCATTGGCATAAGTTGGACTAAGGCTAGAGAAATCTGGTCATTATCACAATGCTGTTTGCTGTGTGCAAATTGGCATTGGTATTTTCTACACAATAACAGTAACTACGCTTCGAAAATACTTTTGGGGGTGATTTCCCGACCTCGCTGAGCCTGGAGCAGATTGTGCTGATCCTGGAAAATAGCGAGCAGGACTAAAAATCAGTTCCGTGCCTGGCACCAAGCTGTTTGCAATTGTCCTGATCACGTTCTAATGGTGCCAAATGGATCGCACCCAGAAAGTGCGATCCATTTGGTGGCACGGTAGCACAGTGGTTAGCACTGCTGCTTCACAGCTCCAGGGACCTGGGTTCGATTCCCGGCTTGGGTCACAGTCTATGTGGGTTTCCTCCGGGTGCTCCGGTTTCCTCCCACAGTCCAAAGATGTGTGGGTTAGGTAGATTGGCCATGCTAAAATTGCCCCTTAGTGTCCTGGGATGCGTGGATTAGCAGGTAAAATATGTAGGGATATGGGGGTAGGGCCTGGGTGGGATTGTGGTCGGTGCAGACTCGATGGGCCGAATGGCCTCTTTCTGTACTGTAGGGTTTCTATGATCTATGAAAGGATGCAAGGCCGATTAGCATTTTTAATGTAGTATTTAAATATTCATAGCCTGTTCAACAGCAGATTCTCCCAGCTCCCAGGATCATCTGATCATTGGTGTGAGAACAGCAAGAATCACTACTGGTCTCCACTAGCAAAGACCATGAATGATGACCCAGCCGGCAAGCTCAGAGGCCATTGAAGATCCTGGGTGGTTGGGGCATGGTCGGGTGTTGACCACCTGGTATGTTGGCAATGCCCATCACACACCCTGGCAGTGCCAGTTGGCACTGCCAGTGTGCCAGGGACAGTGTCAAGAGGCTGGGGGCAGAGTGGGGGTGGTGCCTGAGTGTGGGCTATGACGGGATGTCCTAATTGGGAGCTATGATGCAGGGGCCTGAGTGGGGCTATACAAGGTGGGAGCTATACAAGCTATACAAGCTATGATGGTGGGGCTATACAAGGGGGAGTATGTTGGGGGGGGGTTGTGCAAGGAGGTCGTGCAGGGGTGGAGTATGAGTGGGCATGGTGGGGGGGATCATGTCGTGGGTCATGATAGGAGGGTGTGTCCAGGGTCAGGCGGAGGACCCATTTGGGGGGGCCCAATGTCAATGACCCATGTGGGGAAGTGAGTAAGGGAACATGCCACCAGTTGAGGGGGGGAAGGAAGTGGATCTCCCAATGCACTGTGAGATCAGGATACCCTTGCAAAACGCACCTGAGCCCTCTGCAGCTGGGCTCACTGGCGTGTTTAGGACCACCCCTCCTCACCCCTCCCAGTACCGGCGCGCAACTTATCACTCTCCCAAAAAGTAACTGAATGTTGGACAACTGCGGTGCAGAGCACATCTGATGGACCGGCACGGACTGCTCCAGCATTCTCGCCATTATGACACAAGTCTTTTTTTTTTGAAAAATTCTCCCCTTTGACTGTAAAGCCCTTTGAGATGTCTTTTATTTAAATTTAACTTTAATTTCCTTTAAATCTTGACTTTTAGTATTAGTCTAAAATGACTGTTGGAGGATTGGCAGCCTGATAGTCTTACACTAGCGCACAAATACTTGATCTACCCCATTGTTTGGGATACTGGATTACTGAGTTTGTCACTGTGAATTGATTTAGTTCTGACCATCAGTAGGTCAGACATACCATCCTGGAACAATCTTGGCCCTAAGGAAGTCCCACTTAACCACCTCCTCAGGTGTAATAGTTATTGGGGCGGCATGGTGGCACAGTGGTTAGCACTGCTGCCTCACAGCGCCAGAGACCTGGGTTTGATTCCTGACTTGGGCTCACTGGCTCACTTGCTGCAGCGAGGTTCGAACATTTGGCGCCCTGCCAAATCTCTTCTCTGCAGCGGGATGATAAAATCCTGCCGGCGTGAAAGGTGGTAAGATTCTGGCCTTTGACTCTATTACAGGGCAGTGTTGTGTCTGGGTTAGAGGGAGATGGGTCGGAAATATCTTATCGTGATGCTGTGGAGGATGGGGCTGACCTAGCTGACCTTACCCTACCTGTCACTTTTGGCAACTAAATACCTTAAGAAATTGTTTCAAATAACATAATGTATAATCTTTAAGTATATTTAAAAAGAAATCCCTGTTAGAGCACAGATGGTCATGATGTCCATTGTTTCAAAGCAACCATTCTACAACCACTCATTTTACAACCATTCATATTATGAATGTACATGGCTGAGAGTGTATGTTGGGTTGAAGTTCTACACAAGCTTCACACTATGGCACCATCACAGTTTTACATCAGTCACTAACTGTGTCTGTGTCCCAAAGGGCTGACCTGACCATAGAAAGGTGATATCAGTTCATTAATTTAATTTGCCTGAGCTGCTAGGCCATCGTGACGGCCTCACTGAGAGTGGCCTGAGGGCACACTTTTCCTTTGCAAACAGCTCTTAAACGGCAGCTAAATGTGAATGGACTTTTCAGACTGCAGAATGGCTAGAGGGTACTTTGTATTAAGATACCTTTGGGGAACCGTAAACCAAAATAACCAAATCGACTGAATGGCCGCCAAAGGAAGAAATCACCAATATTCCACTATTTGTATTTTTGAATATGAATCAGAACCAACATAAATTACACATGAATTAACAACAAAAAATATTTCAAATAACAAAGCAAAATGCGTCTTAAATAATCAGTGCAACAAAGATATGTCCTACAGAGCAACAAGCACTTGCATCACTTCAGATAGACATGTGGCACTATGTAACTAAACCATTTTAAAATAATGGGGGGGGGGGTTGGGCGGGGGGGCGATTCTCCCATCCTGCTGTGCTGCTCGAGTAGTGCAGTGGGCCGGAAGCTAGGAGTCACGTCCTCCATGATCCCAGCGGGGTTTACTCCCCACTAATGGGGAACAGGTGGTCTAATCCCACTAGAGGAGAGACCATTGAGGCCCCCTCAGGAGGTCAGGGGTAAGGAGGGGGTGCACCTTGGGCAGGGCCAGCCTGGCCCCCGGCAATGTCCAAGGGACACCTTGGTACTGCCCATTGGGCATCGGGCAGTGTTGGGGGGGTGGATCCAGAAGGGGTGGGGCCTGTTGTGGGCGAGGTCTATGGGGACCTATTGGGGAGGGGGAATTGGTAGGAGTGGGGGACCCGCTGCCACTCTGCAGGTGTGTAGATACTCTGATGACTGGGAGAGGAAGGGAGGAAGTGATTGGGGCTGGCCTTCCGGGTAGGGGGGTCAGGCTGTCGGGGGAGGTGGGTGGCTGGGACCGTCGGTGGGGGGATCGGGAGACTGAGGCTGGCCAGGTGGAGGGTTGGGGAGATTGGCGCTGGCCGGGTTGGGGGAAATCCGGGCTTGCCCGGGGAGGTCTGGAAGGCCTGCGATCGGAGGGGTCGGAAGGCCGGCAATGTGGGGTTGTGGGGCTGGCCAGCAATCGGGAGGCCAGCAATGGTGGGGCCACCCGCGCTGACAGATCGGCACATGCGCAGTGGCCCGCTTAGCCCTATGCTGTCGGCCTCTGGGACGGGAATAGGTCCCACCCACAGATTTCCACAGTGAATTACACTGAGGCTCTCTGTGATGCACAGAATGTTGGAGATTCATTCTGAAAATCACACGAAAAAACCAGCGGGATTTACTCCCATTTTCCTGCACTTTGGAGACTTGGATTTTTTTGGGAGAATCCCAGCCGTGATGTTCTTTATTCATGCAAGATAGGTCAACTGAGTCCTATCCCGCAATAGTCTTTGCCTTTGAGTTTCAAAGTTGGGTTCAAGTTCTATACAATCCTCACACTATGGCACAATGACAATTGCACATCAGTTGCTAACTGTGAGTGTGCCCCAAAGGAAATGATTAACATCAGCAAGGCACACTTCTACAAACCTTCTCTCCCATGGCTCATGACAGTCCTGATTGTGTAGCTTTTCAGAGTGTCTTTTCAACCAACCAACCAATAACACCCCAGTATATGGTTTGGTCACATTTGGGAAAACACCCTTTTGTGTTTCTGAGCTTTAACAGAGTTTTCCAGATTTTAGATATTTTTAACCAGGTCACACAATACCTCCAAGAGCTCCGGGCCGGAATGTCATGGCTGCTCATGCCAGAGGGATTTTCCCATCCCGCTGCAATGAGCGGAGATTTGGCTGGGCGCCAAATTCTCCAACTTCACTGCAGCAGGAGTGTAGCGTGAACAGCCGATATGATCACTCCACCTGTTTTCTTTTCCGCTAAATAGAAAATCTGACCTCTCCCTGAGAGGGATTTGCTTCTTCTCCTTACAAGAATTCTTGGTGTTCCTCTTTCTGTCTCTGTCTGCTTTCTCTTTCTGTCCACTTTGCCTTCACCCTCCAGCTCCATTGCTTGTAGCACTCCATTGTGTCTGCAACTCTCCTTTGTGCCTGCCGTAAGGTATGTCCAGTATTTACAATCCAAAAAAATTGCTTTGTGAGCAAGGGTAACATTCATTGCCCTTAAGAAGGTGGAGGTGAGCCTCATTCTTGAATAGCTGCAGTCTTTTTGTTACGTAGGTACATCCACAATGCTGTTTGGGAGGGAGAATCAGGATTTTGACGCAGCGACCACAACCAAACACTGATATATTTCTGTGTCAGCATGTTACCCCTGGTTTTCTAGATGGTAGAGATTTCAAGTTTGGTAGGTTCTGCTGACGAACCCTTGGCGAGTTGTTGTCGGGCGTCTTGTAGATGGTACTCAATGTTGCCACTGTGTGTGGTGGTGGAGGGAGTGAATGTTTAAGGCGATGGAGTGCCAATCACGTGAGCTGCTTTGTCCCGGGGCTGAGTTTCTTGAGTATTGCTGCAACTGCATGCATCCAGGCAAATGGAGAGTATTCCAACACACTCCTGACTTGTGCCTTGTAAGTGCTGGATGGGCTTTGGGGAATTAGTGAGTTACCTAGCACAGCTAGAATATCCAGACTCTAACTTACCGAGAAATTGTCTATACTGTTCTAATTGGTCAAGTGTCAAGCACTTTGTAGCATGTATAGAAACATAGAAGATAGGAGCAGGAGGAGGCCATTTGGCCCTTTGAGCCTGCTCCGCCATTCATTATGATCATGGCTAATCGTCCAACTCAAAGCCTAATCCTGCATTCTCCCCATAACCTTTGATCCCATTCACCCTAAATGCTATACCTCGCCGCCTCTTAAAGACATTCAATGTTTTGGCATCAACTACTTCTTGTGGTATTGAATTCCACAAGCTCACCACTCTTTGGGTGAAGAAATGTCTCCTCACCTCCAGCCTAAATGGTCTATCCCTCAGACTGTGACCCCTGGTTCTGGACTCCCCCACCATCGGGAATATCCTCCGTACATCTACCCTGTCTAGTTCTGTTAGAATTTTATAAGTCTCTATGAGATCCCTTCTCATTCATCTGAACTCCAGCGAAAACAATCCTAACCGAGTCAATCTCTCCTCATACATCAGTCCCGCCATCCCAGAATCAGCCTGGTAAACCTTCGCTGCACTCCCTCGAGAGCAAGAACATCCTTCTTCAGAAAAGGAGACCAAAACAGCACACAATACTCTAGGTGTGGCCTCACCAAGCCCTATATAATTGCAACAAAACATCCCTGCTCCTGTACTCGAAACCTCTCGCAATGAAGGCCAACATACCATTTAACTTCTTTAACACCTGCTGCACCTACATGTTTACTTTCAGTGCACAAGGACGCCCAGGTCCTGCTTCACACTCCCCTCTCCCAATTTACAGCCATTCAGGTAGTAATTTGCCTTCTTGTTTTTCCTTCCAAAGTGAATAACCTCACATTTGTCCAAATTATACTGCATCTGCCATTGATGTGCCCACTCACCCAACCTGTCCAGATCATGCTGAAGGATCTCTGCATCCTCGTCACAGTTCACCCTCCCATCCAACTTGGTATCATCTGTAAACTTTGAGATGTTACATTTGTTCTCTCATCCAAATCATTAATATATATTGTGAATAGCTGGGGTCCCAGCACCGATCCCTGTGGCACCCCATAGTTACTGCCTGCCAATTTAAAAAAGGACCCATTAATTCCTACTCTTTGTTTCCTCTCTGCCAACCAGTTTTCTATCCATCTCAATACACTTCCCCCAATCTCATGTGCTTTAATCTTGCACAATAATCTCTTTTGCGGGACTTTGTCAGACACTTTGCACTTAGAAAACCAGCAATCTCAAAAATAGGCTGAAAAAAACAGACAACTCAAGGACAGCCCTGCTTATAAACCAAGAAGTTGTGGGGAAAAAAATACTTGTTTCTTTGTGTCACTTACACAACCTCAGGGTATCTCACAATAATTTTAAAGTGTAGTTGCTGTTGTAATGTGGGTAACATGACAGTCAGTTGCGCACAGCAAGCTCTCGCAATTAGCAATGAATAATTCAAAAACCTGCTTTCGGTGCTGGATAAGAGATGCATTTTGTCTCAAATATGAAAATAAGTAGCTGCACAGGCTTTGTAACTTAAACTGTAAGATTACTCAAAATTCCTTCACTTGTACTGAAGAGAAAAAGTTGTATCTATGTAACAAACATTGGAAGCAAAGATTTGGTGTTACATTTTGTGAATGCATATTTTCCACAAAATTGCAATTTTACATTCGGAATGATAGAATAAGCACTTCTCTATTTTACAAATGAAAGATTTTACATGTAAAACAAAGGAAAGCTGTAGCCTTTGGATTGTCAATAAATTAATCGCATCGCCATTTCCCCCAAAATTTTGTGCAATAATGTATTTTCAATATTTTGGCACTGTGCTCATTTATACCCAGAAACTCACTTCCTTGATCTCGAGGTACAAAATGGTTTGTAGCAACGCACAATTCTTTAAAAAGTTATATTTAATTAGGTCAATTAGCTCATTTCTCAAATGTCCAAAAATGTGCGGGTTAGGTGGATTGGCTATGATAAATTGCCCCTTACTGTCAGGGGGACTAGCTAGGGTAAATGCATGGGGATATGGGGATAGGGACTGGGTGCGATTCTGGCCGGTGCAGACTCGATGGGCCGAATGGCCTTCTACACTGTAGGATTCTATGATTCTATGGCCAAGGTAGCCATTTTGGAGTCGAGCTTCCGAAGCAGCTGGAGTACCTCATCGCCCAGTTGGTGGAACTTTGCTGTAACTTTTTGTTTCTTTTTTAAAACTGAAGATTTATTAAACCACTGAAAAAATGGATTGTGCTGCTGAGGGTAAACATTCTGAGGATTCCTTCCATTACAAGGACTTCAGTTAAACAACATTTATGACATATAACTCCCTTAACTCATTCTGAAATGGATTACTATGCGCATGTGAGGCCAAAAACATTATCATTTGTTTTGTTAGAGGACCTGAAGTTCCAGAAATTCATGTGATGTGTCTGACATTTTTTTTGCATTTTAAATTATTTCTATATTCTTTGCCTATTCAGGTAATTACAGAGATGTACATGTGACAGACCCAGAGTTCAAATCGGGTATGTTACGTGGCAAATGCAAACTTTTTAAACGCAAGTTTATATTGTACAAATTAGACTTCCGCAGGTGGTAACTCTGTATGGTTACTTTTATATTAGTATTGGCTCAATTCAGATTCTAGGTGAGGTACTCTTGATATTTAAATATCTTTATCCCAAAAGTAGAGGAGAAACCATTGTAGGCAAGGGGGTATTACACTTTTCGGCATGGTGGGAGTGAGGGGGGTAAAGCTGGAAGTGTGCGATTTGCAGACTCCCGCTCTCTTTATTTGATGATACCAAATAAAGCAATTATCAGCCAGTTGGAAGTCACTGGGCAGGAAGCCAGCCAACAAACTAGAATGGTGGGTGTTGTGCCCATCAGGCTCCAGGTCTGGAGGGGGAGAGGAAAGCCACAGACACCATTTAAAAGCACCCTGGCAAGGGTTGGCAGCAACTGCACCACAATTAGTGGTCTGGAGGGGCAAAAGTCTGGACAAAGAAAACTTGTAAATCCATTGATCTATTGAGGCAGCAGCAGGTAAGCACTTGTTTTTTCATTATAGTGACTATTATTGACCAAAAGCAATGTATTATTCAGGATCCTTGCCAGGTGGAAAGAACATTTGAGCACACCGTCCAATTCTCCTTAATGAATAACAAGTGTTTAGGAAAATACTTTAGTGCCACAGGGTTCGGTCCTTGGGCCTCAACTATGTACAATCTATATTAATGACTTGGATATAGGAGTGGAAGGTACTATAGCCAAATTTGCAGTTGACACTAAAATAGGTGAGATAGTAAATTGCAATGAGTAAATAATAAATTTACAAATGGATATGGATAGGTTAGGAAAGTGGGCTAAAATGTGGCTGATGGAGTTTAACGTGAATAAGTATGAGGTTATCCATTTTAGTCAGAAAAATGGAAAGGCAACTTATTATCTACATGGAGAAAGACTTTGGGATGCTTCAGTGCAGAAGGATCTGGGTGTCCACGTGCATGAGTCTCAGAAAGCTAGTACGCAGGTGATATGGAAAACAAATTGTATTTTGGCATTTATAGCTAAAGGAACAGAGTATAAAAGTACGGAAGTATTGCTGCAACTATACAAGGCATTGGTGAGACTGCACCTGGAGTACTGTGTACAGTTTTGGTCCCCTTATTTGAGGAAGGCTGTAGTGGCATTTGAGGCAGTTCAGAGAAGGTTCAAAGAACAAAGAACAAAGAAAATTACAGCACAGGAACAGGCCCTTCGGCCCTCCAAGCCTGCACCGACCATGCTGCCTGACTTAACTAAAACCCCCTACGCTTCGAGGGACCATATCCCTCTATTCCCATCTCATTCATGTACTTGTCAAGATGCCCCTTAAAAGTCACTACCGTATCCGCTTCCACTACCTCCCCCTGCAACATGTTCCAGGCACCCACCACTCTCTGTGTAAACAATCTGCCTCGTACATCTCTTTTAAAACTTGCCACTTGCACCTTAAACCTATGCCCCCTAGTAATTGACTCTTCCACCCTGGGAAAAAGCTTCTGACTATCCACTCTGTCCATGTCCCTCATAATCTTGTAGACTTCTATCAGGTCTCCCCTCAAACTCCGTCACTCCAGTGAGAACAAACCAAGTTTCTCCAACCTCTCCTCATAGCTAATGCCCTCCATACCAGGCAACATCCTGGTAAATCTTTTCTGTACCCTCTCCAAAGCCTCCACATCCTTCTGGTAGTATGGCGACCAGAATTGAACAATATATTCCAAGTGTGGCCTCACTAAGGTTCTATAAAGCGTCAACATGACTTGCCAATTTTTAAACTCAATGCCCCGGCCGATGAAGGCAAGCATGCCGTATTCCTTCTTGACTACCTTCTCCACCTGCATTGCCACTTTCAGTGACCTGTGTACCTGTACACCCAGATCCCTTTGCCTATCAATACTCTTAAGGGTTCATTAGAGTGATTCCAGAGATGAAGGGTTTGTCTTATGAAGAGAGATTGAGCAGTTTAGACTTATACTCTGTAGAGTTTAGAAGAATGAGAGGAGATCTAACTGAAGTATATAAAATGATAAATGGCATTGACAAAGTATATGTAGACCAAATGCTTCCTCTTGTGCAGTAATCTAGAACAAGAGGTCATAGTTCTGGATAAGGAGTAGCAGGTTTAAAATTGAGATGAGGAGAAATTACTTCTCTCAAAGGGTCGTGAATCTGTAGAATTCACTACCCCAGTGTGTGGTGGATGACAGGACATTGAGTAAATTTAAGGAGGAGATTGGCAAATTTTTAATTAGTAATGGGTTGAAGGATTATGGAGAAAGGGCAGGAAAGTGGGGCTAAGGCCGAGATGAGATCAGCCATGATCATCTTGTATGTCGGGGCAGGCTTGAGGGGCTGAATTGCCTACTCCTAGTTCTTATATTCTCATGATTCAAATGCAACCCTTTAATTCTTTCTGTGTCTCCTCCGAGGCTGTAAGGCCACCACATGGTAGAGAGAATGGATGGAGCTACTCAGAGGCCCAGACCATGGATGGCTCTACGGTTTGGTGATGATTCCTTCTGAATCCTCCTCCAGGTTTTGAGTGTTTTGCACAAGGTCCTCATGCCTGCTAACAGAAAGAGAAGACATTACAGACAGACCAAAGCAGCCTGGACAGAGGATGTATAGGTAATGAGCAACCGTGGGGTCATCCACAGGACATGGCTGCAGTGTTGCATAAGGCTCAATGACATCTTTCGATCTGCCAGGGTGAGTGTGTAAACATTTTGCAGTTGGACCTATATGTCACGAGACCAGACAATCCACAAGTGACACACCCTCAAACCCTTCCATATAGGTCCAACTGCCCTTCGGCATGCAGCCCATTAAGTGAATTTAAATGCATGCAAAATGCATTTAAATTGCTGTTGCACCCGCTTCGGGCCATTTTTGGACCTTGGCAAAGGGGGAACCGGCGCTGAGATGGGCGCGAATCACGCTACTCACCTCATGCCCGACTTTACCAAGTTTTTGCACCCAAAAACAGGCACAACGCGATGGTAAAATCGGGCCCAATGTGTCTGTAGTCACTTGGCTCCAACAGTTATCAATGAACAAAGAACATTTACAATCAACAATACAGAACAATGCAGATTCAATGTTTACAGTCATGCCTCCAGGATCTAACTGCTGGGACAAGCCCCAACAAGTTGAGTGAAGCCCCAACTTGCTTCCTGATTGGTCAGCCTGGGTCATGTGACCATTTCAGAAGCCTGCCCCCTTAAGTGAGCCAGACACCACATCCCTCCCTGCTAAGATCCTTTATACACAGAATAAGAGTTAACTCATACAGTTCCCCCTTAATTTGCAACAATGAACACTTTTAATCAGTCCATTAAAAACTCAGTCATTCTGGGGTGGCTTCTGCCTCCTTGTGCTGGGGTGCTTCTGCTGGGATACGTTCTGTAAAAACTGTCACACTTGGTCTCTCCTCTGATACTGATGCTTCAACCTCCTCTGTTCCAGCCGGAACTGTACTCTCGCCTGTCACAGGCTGATTGGACATTTCATTACTCAGACAACAAACATCACTTCTAGCTGACAGCACTGAATCAGGCTGTAACACTGGCTCTCAGTAACAGAAACAATCCACATGTTTCTTCAAAATTCTGTCTTGCACTTCTACTTCATACAAAAATGGCCTCATCTTGGCCGCCACAATTCCAGGAACCCAACTTGGGCCATGTCCAAATAGACTGCATCATCTATTTCAAACGATACTGCATATCTTGTTGAATTATAGTTCCTCTTTTGATTGCACAGTCTTGCCTGTACTCTTTCCACTGAATTTGGGAATATTAGGCTTAACCTGGCCCTTAGGCGTTGACCCATCAATAGTTCTGCTGGAGGTAGACCTGTGGTCGAAAGTAGGTGGTCCTACATTTCAGTTTCCACAGATGTAGGTGTTTGTTTCTTCAAGCCAGTGTTGAAAGTCTGCACTGTCTGTTCAGCCCAGTCCTTTTGAGGACGGATGATATGGAGCAGTTCTGATATTCTTTATCCACTGGAAAACACAAAACTTTGAAATTCGGCATTTGTAAAAGCTGTGCCATTATCTGAAAGGAGCACTTCCAGAAGTCCGTGAGATGAAAAGCACTAGCGAAGCTTTTCAACTGTAACATGGGCAGTTGTGGATCTCATCTCTGCCTGATGTCTCACAGTTTTTTCAAGTCTGGGTAACAGACTGGCTGAACTGATAATTTGATTGAAACCAACTACAAGCAGCTTCTCGCTGTCCCTTTAACAAGACCACGGAAGCATGGCTGTCTCACCTTGTGACTTCTCACAAGCTCGAAGTATTTTCTAAATAAGGCAATAGCGTTCATGTTGATTGCACAGTCTGTGTTGTGGGTTCACACCTCTGAGGGATTGAGACTATCATTATCTTTGTTTTTGAATGAACCATTCAATCTGATACTAACCTTTTGGTTAGAAGGGCATTAGACCATAAGACATAGGAGCGGAAGTAAGGCCATTCGGCCCATCGAGTCCACTCCACCATTCAATCATGGTTGATTTCAACTCCATTTACCCGCTCTCTCCCCATAGCCCTTAATTCCTCGAGAAATCAAGAATTTATCAATTTCAGTCTTGAAGACGCTCAACGTCTCGGCCTCCACAGCCCTCTGTGGCAATGAATTCCACAGACCCACCACTCTCTGGCTGAAGAAATTTCTCCTCATCTCTGTTCTAAAGTAACTCCCTTTTATTCTAAGGCTGTGCCCCCGCGTCCTAGTCTCCCCTGTTAATGGAAACAACTTCCCTACGTCCATCCTATCTAAGCCGTTCATTATCTTGTAAGTTTCTATCAGATCTCCCCTCAACCTCCTAAACTCCAATGAATATAATCCCACGATCCTCAGACGTTCATCGTATGTCAGGCCTACCATTCCTGGGATCATCCGTGTGAATCTCCGCTGGACCCGCTCCAGTGCCAGTATGTCCTTCCTGAGGTGTGGGGCCCAAAATTGCTCACAGTACTCCAAATGGGGCCTAACCAGTGCTTTATAAAGCCTCAGAAGTACATCCCTGCTTTTGTATTCCAAGCCTCTTGAGATAAATGACAACATTACATTTGCTTTCTTAATTACGGACTCAACCTGCAAGTTTACCTTTAGAGAATCCTGGACTAGGACTCCCAAGTCCCTTTGCACTTTAGCATTATGAATTTTGTCACCGTTTAGAAAATAGTCCATGCCTCTATTCTTTTTTCCAAAGTGTACGACCTCGCACTTGCCCACGTTGAATTTCATCAGCCACTTCTTGGACCACTCTCCTAAACTGTCTAAATCTTTCTGCAGCCTCCCCACCTCCTCAATACTACCTGCCCCTCCACCTATCTTTGTATCATCGGCAAACTTGGCCAGAATGCTCCCAGTCCCGTCATCTAGATCGTTAATATATAAAGAGAACAGCTGTGGCCCCAACACTGAACCCTGCGGGACATCACTTGTCACCGGTTGCCATTCTGAGAAAGAACCTTTTATCCCAACTCTCTGCCTTCTGTCTGACAGCCAATCGTCAATCCATGTTAGTACCTTGCCTCGAATACCATGGGCCCTTATTTTATTCAGCAGTCTCCCGTGAGGCACCTTGTCAAAGGCCTTTTGGAAGTCAAGATAGATAACATCCGTTGGCTCTCCTTGGTCTAACCTATTTGTTATCTCTTCAAAGAACTCTAACAGGTTTGTCAGGCACGACCTCCCCTTACTAAATCCATGCTGACTTGTCCTAATCCGACCCTGCACTTCCAAGAATTTAGAAATCTCATCCTTAACGATGGATTCTAGAATTTTGCCAACAACTGAGGTTAGGCTAATTGGCCTATAATTTTCCATCTTTTTTCTTGTTCCCTTCTTGAACAGTGGGGTTACAACAGCGATTTTCCAATCCTCTGGGACTTTCCCTGACTCCAGTGACTTTTGAAAGATCATAACTAACGCCTCCACTATTTCTTCAGCTATCTCCTTTAGAACTCTAGGATGTAGCCCATCTGGGCCCGGAGATTTATCAATTTTCAGACCTTCTAGTTTCTCTAGCACTTTCTCCTTTGTGATGGCAACCATATTCAACTCTGCCCCCTGACTTTCCTGAATTGTTGGGATATTACTCATGTCTTCTACTGTGAAGACTGACGCAAAGTACTTATTAAGTTCCTCAGCTATTTCCTTGTCTCCCATCACTAGATTACCAGCGTCATTTTGGAGCGGCCCAATGTCTACTTTTGCCTCCCGTTTGTTTTTAATGTATTTAAAGAAACTTTTACTATCATTCCTAATGTTACTGGCTCGCCTACCTTCATATTTGATCCTCTCCTTCCTTATTTCTCTCTTTGTTATCCTCTGTTTGTTTTTATAGCCTTCCCAATCTTCTGACTTCCCACTACTCTTTGCCACATTATAGGCTCTCTCTTTTGCCTTGATGCATTCCCTGACTTCCTTTGTCAGCCATGGCTGCCTAATTCCCCCTCTGATAACCTTTCTTTTGTTTGGGATGAACCTCTGCACTGTGTCCTCAATTACTCCCAGAAACTCCTGCCATTGCTGTTCTACTGTCTTTCCCACTAGGCTCTGCTTCCAGTCGATTTTTGTCAGTTCCTCCCTCATGCGCCTGTAATTACCTTTATTTAACTGTAGAACCTTCACATCTGATTCTGCCTTCCTTCTTTCAAATTGCAGACTGAATTCTACCATATTATGATCACTGCTTCCTAAGTGTTCCCTTACTTTAAGATCTTTTATCACGTCTGGCTCATTACATAACACTAAGTCCAGAATAGCCTGTTCCCTCGTGGGCTCCATCACAAGCTGTTCCAAAAGGCCATCCTGTAAACATTCAATTAATTCCCTTTCTTTGGGTCCACTGGCAACATTATTTACCCAGTCCACCTGCATATTGAAATCCCCCATGATCACTGTGACCTTGCCTTTCTGACATGCCCTTTCTATTTCGTGGTGCATTTTGTGCCCCTGGTCCTGACCACTGTCAGGAGGCCTGTACATAACTCCCATTATGTTTTTTTTGCCTTTGTGGTTCCTCAACTCTACCCACACAGACTCCACATCGTCTGACCCTATGTCGTTTAGTGCTATTGATTTAATTTCATTTCTAATTAACAAGGCAACCCCGCCCCCTCTACCCACCTCTCTGTCTTTTCGATAGGTTGTGAATCCCTGGATGTTTAACTGCCAGTCCTGAACCCCCTGCAACCACGTCTCTGTGATGCCTACCACATCATACCTGCCAGTCACAATCTGGGCCACAAGCTCATCTACCTTGTTCCGGACACTGCGGGCATTTAAATATAGCACCTTTAATTCCCTATTGACCATCCCTTTTTGTTTTCGTAGTGTGGTGGACCTTGGTTTACTGAGCCTTTCCAGACACTGTGTCATATTTTGTGAGATGGGGACTATCGTAACCTCTCCTGAGTGCTGTCTTTTTGTGATTTTTTGTAATCCTAAGCAGCTACGCTGCCCACTGATTCCTTCACCTCTTGGTTCTCTGACTTTCCCTTCCCCCCCAATCTCTAGTTTAAAGTCCTATTGACCACCCCATTTACTCTCTTCGCCAGAACACTGATCCCAGCTCGGTTCAGGTGGAGACCATCCCAACGGTATAGGTCCCCCCTGCCCCAAAACTGATGCCAGTGTCCCATGAAAAAGAACCCCTCTTTCCCACACCACTCTTTCAGCCACGTGTTAACTTCCCTTATTCTTGCCTCCCTATGCCAATTTGCATGTGGCTCGGGCAGTAATCCGGAGATTATGACCCTTGAGGACCTGTTTTTTAATTTGAATCCTAGCTCTTTATAATCTCTAAACAGGTCCTCTTTCCTAGACTTGCCTATGTTGTTGGTACCAACATGGACCACAACAACTGGATCCTCCCCCTCCCTCTCCAGTATCCTTTCAAGCCGGTCAGAGATGTCCCGCACCCTAGCACCGGGCAGGCAACATACCATGCGGGACACTCTATCCTGCTCACAAAGGATCCTATCTATCCCCCTGATAATAGAATCCCCTACAACTACAACTTGCCTATTTACTTCCTCCCCTTGAATGGCCTGCTGAACCATGGTGCCTTGGTCAGCTGACTCATCCTTCCTGCAGCCCTGTTTGCCATCCACACAGGGAGCAAGTGCCTCGTACCTGTTGGACAGGGTCAAGGGCTGAGGCTCCTGAGTTCCTGACTGCTGGTTCCCTTTACCTGCCTGACTTGCAGTCACACCCTGCTGTCCTTGGCCACTGGCAGGATTTAAACTATTTACTCTGACAGGTGTGACTGCCTCCTGAAACACAGTGTCCAGGTAAGTCTCCCCCTCCCGGATGTGCCTCAGTGTTTGAAGCTCAGACTCCAGCTCATCAACTCTGAGCCGGAGTTTTTCAAGCAGCCAACACTTACTGCAGATGTGGTCGCTGTAGCTCGCAATGGGATCTGCCAGCTCCCACATCAAGCAGCTCAAGCACATCACCTGACCAGCCATCTCTAATTAATTAATTAGTTTAATTTAAGTTTACGAGTTTAGCTGTGTTTTTTTAAAATTTGGGGCAGATTTGCTATCAACCAATCAGATCACAGCTTCCCTCTGACGTCACTTTTGAAGAAAGAAAAAGTGGAAAACAGGAAGTTACCGTTAGGTTTTTTATACTCACCCAGAGACTGCTCCTCCTCCTCCGAACAGCTCCGAACATTGATTCACATCAGGCTGGAATGTTCCTTTGTTCTCTCCTAGCATATATAAAAAATAAATTGCATCTTTTTTTGTTTAATGATGCATGTTATTATCCTATAGAATGTTCTTTGAAGAGTTTAGTTAAAAATTGTGGTAAAATCATTGTTCAAGTATGACCAACACTTCTTTATCCTTCATCCATTAACACTTTTAAGGAGAAGAAAGAAGATTCGAAGAAACATTCCTTTTTGTAGTTCAAGATAGGCAGAGAATGTGGTTCTGCACTGCATTTGCACTGGTGTCAAATCGAGTGTAATTTTTTTGGAGATTATTGTGGTGATATTTGGTGCTTTGACAAAGCTGGCAGAATACTCTTACTCTTTATGTCATGGTAGAGCCATGACACACTTGTGTCCTTTCTACTTAGTAATGTGCAGAAATTCCCATGTGCATGCAGATTGCTGCCCATTCAGACTGTGCTGCTTAAAAGAGCTGGGATGGATAAATCTTTATACATCCTCAGTTTCAAGGAATGGGAATCCTGTCATTTTCTCCATGTCACGTGCCATTTCATGTTTTTCTTTTTGTTAAGAGGACAAAGCTGGAGAGTGGGAAGAGTGGTCCTTAGTTCTTGGCAGAGTGTGCGGTATTACACTCACATTCTGCCAAATGCTAAACCAGTAAGAAGTTTAACAACACCAGGTCAAAGTCCAACAGGTTTATTTGGTAGTTAAACCTGTTGGACTTTAACCTGGTGCTGTTAAACTTCTTACTGTGTTTACCCCAGTCCAACGCCAGCGTCTCCACATCATCAAATGCTAAACCAGGCAGGTTGAGAAATGAGCAGGGCTGGGGTGGTGAGTTGTGAGGTTTGCTCTTCTGGAGATGGAAATTCATCAACATTGTTGATAAAGAAAATAGAAGTATATAATAGATAAATATATAATATGGTGCAGACATAGAGGGATATGAAATTCTTTATTTTCAAAGTTAGACTTTGGGGATGGGATCTTCTGGCCGTGTCTGCCCCAAAACCGGAAAATCCCACCTGAGGTCATAGAATCATAGAATCTACAGTGCAGAAGGAGGCCATTTGGCCCATTGAGCCTGCACCGACCACAATCCCACCCAGGTCCCATCCCCCTAACCCCACATATTTACAATCATAATCCCCTGACACTAACGCGCAATTTAACACGGCCAATCAGCCTAACCCGCACATCTTTGGACTGTGGGAGAAAACTGGAGCACCTGGAGAAAACCCACGCAGACACGGGGAGAATGTGCAAACTCCACAAAGACAGTCACCCGATGCCAGAATTGAACCCAGATCCTGGCGCTGTGAGGCAGCAGAGCTAACCATTGTGCCACCACGCCGCCCGCGTGGTCTATGTCCCGCCCGCTACGATTCCCGTTGCAGGCTGGACGGGAAGATTCTGCCCTGGGTGTTTGATTCATTCGACGTAGCTCCCTCAAGAGTCAGATATTCTCAACTCAAAAAATCTTCTGTTGTGCATCTCTAGCACTCCAGGATAGTGATAGTGATGTGGAGGAGTGCAACAAGTGTCTGCAAATTGTGATCATGCAATACGTAGCTAGCAAATTGAAATTCCTCTCATACCATTAAATGCAGCACACTTTCGAGTAGCATCAAACACATGCTACATCTAATGAACGGTTTAAGAGTAGCGTTGACAGACACCTTAAAGCTATATTTTAGAACTACTGAGTATATAATTTTGCTGTGAAGGTAGTTGGTTCAACAGCAGGGAATCAACAGCTCCCAGAGCACACCTGTGGCAAGCAAATCGATAATTGCTAAAAGCCAGCACAAGTTACATGATTTATACTTGTCTTCATATTCACCTTAAGAAGCATTACTCAATGGAGTTACATAGATAATGGCTGGAATTCTCCGGTCTCACACGCCTCACTACCACTGCCAGCAAGAATGGAGAATTTGGCGCTCAGCCAAATCTCCATTGACAGCAGTGGGACCAGAGAATCCCACTGCAGGCAAGGTCGGAGAATCAAATATTTCCAATAACATCACCTTAACTCTCTTTGACCTGAGGCAGTTTGACTTTGGTTTTGGATTCCTGCTATAAATAATATTCCAGCTCATACGTTTGTAGAAAAAGTCCTTGAGGTTCAACAGCCTCGTCCACTTAAGTTGATAAAAGCACTTCAGAAATGTCACCACCTGCTCCACTAAATACAATGCTACCTAAGCAATTATGATACCTCATTGTATATGCTACTCAACGATTGTTGGGGTAATGTTCTTCACAAACTTATAACCACCAGATTCTAACCTGAAATGGGCAGGAGGGTTGAAAATTAAAATACACAGAATGTGTCCCCAACATACCGTGCATGTGCCCACTGCCATTTTAACAGCAATGGATATCAAGAGTTCAAAGTGTCCCACCTTGGAGAGGGATGCTTAATTAACACTGCAATTGTGCGGGGGGGCAATTTTGCCATCGCAACCCGCAAATTTTCTAGCGGGTCGGGAGATGCGCGTGTTGGCCATTTTGCGGGTTCCCCACAAGCGTTTACGACCTGCACACATCTCCCAACCGGACAAAATGGCACTCTGGGATTGCACAGTAAACCGGCGTGCCGCTAATTTGCATTGTTTTCCATACCTTAGCATGCCATTATCAGGATCGACACGGCAATCTCCGCCCACGTCTGTGTCTCCCACCTCTTTGATGTGATGTCGCTTTGGCGCGAATCAGAACAGGTAAATAAAAGCATAAAAGTCTCAACCTGGCACGGCAGCCTTGAACTAGCGTGAGGAGGTAAGTGCTGCTAGTGGAGCGCGGGGGATGTTGCAGGCAGGCCCTGGAGATGCCTGGTGGGCTTCTTCCTGCTGTCTTCAGGTGCTGGACAAATGATATCTAAGGTGGGAGACTGGTGGGGGCTTCTATTTTTCAGAGCTCTCTAGGTGAAGTTCCGTGAAGGAGCCCTGCTCAGCCCTCCCCTTCAGGGCAGCGCCATAGCTCAGAGTGGGAGGCAGCCTCAAGGAGTCCTGCTCACCCTTCCCCTATAGGGCAGTGCTGTAACTCAGTGTGGGAGGCACCTTCAAGGAGTCCTGCTCAGCCTTCCCCTCCTGGCACTTTGCAGTGGCATTGTCTTGCCGCAGGGTGTGGTCAGGGACGTAACTGAGTGCTGGTGTTCCGGGGTGGGGGAGGAGTGCACCATGTGCTGACTGAGGTCTAACCAGATGAAGCAGCTGCTGCTCCTGGCCGGGGTGCAGACGTTCAGACATGGACTGCATGGAATCTGCTGTCACTGGGCGCACATCTGGTGCTGATTTGCAGTCTGTCCCTGCCCTGTGACACGGATCAGCAACACATGCCTGTAACAGGTGCTGCGGTCGCACACATAGCAATGGCTCAAGGCTGCGCATTACCCACGGCTGCACACCGACCTGCATAATCTGTGCCAGCATTTGTCATGATGGGAATCGCACACAGCTGTAATCAGGTCATGCATGGCACCATGGATTGTGTGGTATTGCCAGCAACCACAAATGGGGATGCTGGCCCAAGTTAGGGATTGGGGTGATGCTGGGTCTATGCAGCCAATGAGAATAATCTGTCATTCTCTGCTCTTTCCAAACCCCACTGTGCAGATGGATCTCGGTTTGCTCGATCTGGATCTGGCCATGTTGGTGGCAGCAGGGGCAAAGGAGGAGGAAGAGGAGGTGGCGGCTCAGGAGGTGGCGGGCGTGGAGAGACCACCGCTGGAGCAACCACTACCAGTCCCTCAGGAAGGTGGGCAGGGGGCTGCTGCTGAGGGCCAGGGGGTGGGTGAGCAGGCTCCCGAGAGAGTGCACAGAAGACGGAGGGTGCCGAGGCCAAGGAGATACAGGCCCCCGCAATTCTTTTGAGGCTCTCTTGGAGGAGATGTGCCGTCTTCAGCTGCGGCTCTCCAAGACCATGGTGCGACTCCTTTGTGAGGTGCTCGCACACCTAGCACCTCAGGGGAGGGGTGGTCACCCACTCCCTGTTGACGTGAAAGTTACGGCTGCCCTGAATTTTTATGCCTCCGGCTCATTTCAGGCACCCAGTGGCAACCTACTTGGGATCTCCCAAGCCTCCGTGCAGCAGGTCACAGATGCCCTGTATGCCCGGGCAGGGCAGTACAAAAATTTTGATGTGGGCCATGCACAGCAGGAGGCCCGGGCTCTCAGCTACACTGCCATTGCTGGGATTCCCAGTGTCCAGGGAGCAGTGGACGGGACACACATCGCCTTGAGGGCCCCCCCATGCAGGACCGCAGCAATTTGTGAACAGGAAGTGGTTCCACTCCCTGAACGTTCAAATTGTCTGCGACCATCAAATGAGGATCATGCAAGTCGATGCACACCATCCAGGGAGTGTCCATGACAGATTTATGCTCTGGCAGTTGGATATCGCTGGGGTCTTTGAAGACCAGCCCAGGCTCCCGGGATGGCTACTGGGTGACGACGGATACCCACTAAGATAATGGCTGATGAAGCCTGTGCGGAGGCCTGAGACCGAGGTGGAGACCCACTACAATGAGGCCCATGCAGCCACCCGGTTCATCGGCCTGCTTAAGATGCGGTTCCGCTGCTTGGATCGCTCTGGGGGGGCCCTCCACTATGATACTGTGCGTGCTTCATGCATCATCATCGTTTGTTGCACTCTGCACAACATCGCCCAGTAGCGGGGAGACCAGCTGAAGCAGGAGGAGGAGGAGGAGGAGGAGAAGGAGTGGCAAAGAAGCAAGGTGGACGTCCCGCCATATGAAGAGCCGGAGAAAAGAGGGCGGGCAGCGGGACATGGCAGGTGTCCGGCAGGAAAGGGCAGCGAGGGATGCGGCCTGCTTCACCTAGCTGGTGCTGTGCAGTGAGGGAGCTGCAACCACCTGATGTCCACCGCACCCCAGGAGCAAGTGCAGCCGCTATTCCCCCTCCAAACCGACCTGGGCCCTCAAACCACCACATCACCCTTCCCCTGCTCCTGTCATCCCACCACCCTATCCTCCAGAAACATCCAAATCTGTTAATGTGCCTGGGCTGGTAATGGTTGCGAATCTTGGTTGAAGGCTGGAGGATGATAACAACTCGCAGTTGTGCTCACTGGGACCCTGCCCCTGGTGCCACTCAAACCTGACGCCCACCTGTACTCCGAATGCACGCTGCCACCCTAGCCCACATAGCTGTAAGGGTTGGGACATATTTTTGATGGGCAAATGGCAGAGGGGAGGGGGGGAGGGGGGAGCGCACTTGCACCAAGGGTCTGGTGGATGTTGGGAAGGTAGGGCAGGCACTCTGTAACATGTGACTGAGTGTCGCAAGGCACAGCAGACAGCACCTCTATGCATGGGAATGGGGATCACTCAGCTCTGTTGGGGGCGGGGGAGGGGGGGAGAATCAGAGGCACTTTAGTCACAGCTGTGAGGTGTAATTAACAGTTTATTATGTCCTTAACATTATTGGTTCATAAACCCTGACTACTGGTGACCTTCACCCGTGCCACCTTCGTGAACTATAACTTTCTTACTTTTTGCGGTCTACTGCTTCTTCCAGGTGCTACACCTGGATGCACATTGGAGGTGGAGGTGTCCAGCTGTGATGCACGCCCCGTTGTCTGTGATGCCCTTGGCAGGTGTCCCCTGGATGGCTGGGACCTGGACTGCCCCGGCTGACTTGAAAATGGCACTGTTTCGGTGCCACCCTGTTCATCTCGCTGGCCCTGAGATGCCCCAGTGTGAGGAAGGGGGAAATCGGAAGGTCTCGGGATGTCCGGGATCTCCTGGGTGGAAGGCCCCACCATGGGCTCAAGCCCCTTTTCCTCCCTTAGGGTGCCCAGAGGCCCCGAGGACATTCCATGGGACGCCAGGGTAGCTGGACCGAGCTCCAGAAGCTCCAGCGTCACCTGGCTCTTTCAGCCCTGGAAGCCTAGATGGGTCTGTCCCTTGATCTGTGATCCCTCAGCCCTGGCCCTCTGAGACTGGTCCAAGCTCTGGAGCCCCTCCGCTACAGCATCCTGTGAGCGAGCCAGGCTCTGGAGTCCCTCAGCAGTAGGCCTCTGAGCCTGGGTTAAGTTGTCGAGGTTCACAGCCACGACCTGCTGTGTCTCCAGAATGCCAGCAGTGTCTCCCACATGCCCCCCACACCCATGGCCATCGAACACTGTGCTTCCTGGATGCCAGAAACACACTCGCCCATGGCCCATAGTGTCTCCAGGATGGTCTGGACCCTGTCACCCATGAGGACAGACCCCTGAGCCAGACTTTCCACTGCGGTCGCCACCCTTGCAGTGTTGGCCTGATTCACATGCTGTGTCGGCACCACTTCCTGCAACAGCACGCTTATGGACTCCCCTAAACAGCCTTGCAGTCGCAGCATGGTTGCTGACAGCCCTTCCACAACTCCCCGGTTTTCCCAATGCATCTCCACCAGGAACAAACCCAGAGGCCCAGCAGCTGGCTTGGGGACAGCTGAATCCTGGCCTCTGGCAGACCTCGGATGTGCCCACCTCCACCCGATGTGCATCAGTTTCTCTGATGTGCTCACCAATTCATGACCCAGAAGCCTCAACACTAAAGGTACCCACCATGGTGATCGTCTCTGTGTTGGTGGGTTGTGTGGTACATGTTGGTGCTGCTTCAGTGGTGCTGCCCTCGGAGGATTCCTCAGTGCCTCCCTCTGAGCTGTCATCCAGGGGGTTGTGGGCAGTTTTCTCCAGAGCAGTAGGGGCGGCAGCAACACCCGAAGGGCCGGGTTCCTCTGGGTCCAGAGCTGCAATAAAGAACACACATTAGGGGAAGGGAGGCAAAACCTTCTATGCAGCATCGCACTTACTTCGAGGAGGACCTAGGTTGAGGGTGCGCTTCTGCTCACTTGCATGCTGGATGCCGACCTGGCTGTCGGTGACCAATTGGGAAGGACTATCACCCCCTGCCAACTCCATGGCACGGTCCTCGATGCTGGTCAGCTGCCGCAGGTCAGACACACCACCACCAGTCTGTGTTGTTTCATATACATTGTGAATGTCCTTTTCCTGTGGGAACATAAGGTGGATAGCAAGCATTAACATATTGCAGTGCATGGTGCGCAATGCGTGCCTGTGTCTCGGGCGTTGTCCTGGCAGTTTTGGGGAAAGCGGTCACCACTGAAGGGTGCTCGTTGAGGGGTGAGGGGAAGGGTTAGATTCTGTTCCTGGGGGAAGGGTAACTTGTTGCGTGCCCTTCAGGTGTCTAAGCAGGGTTTGAGATCTGTGCCAAGCATGAACGGGGTTCCAAGTGGGATGCTCACTCGAAGAAGGTTGTACATTTTTTTCCGACACTGCTGGCCAGAGCGCGGTGTCAGGCTCCTGGCATTCACCACTTCTGCCACCACCTCCCACAATGTCATGGCGGATGCACCCCTTGGTGAGGGCTGTGGCCGGGAAGATCCACTCACGTCTCTCCTCCACGGCATCGAGCAGGTGCTCCTGGCCGGACTCTGTAAATCTGGGTTCTGGATTCCGTGCAGACACCTTTGTGGTGTGACTGGCTGTGTGTCCATTCCTGCAGCTTATATACAGCTCTGTCTTATTAGGGGGTGCAGCTGCAGTGAGTGCGGCCGGTCAAGGGCCAGTTGGCAACAAATACTTGGGAGAGATTTTGAAGGCTGCATTCAGTTGAGTGTCATTCATCCCTCGGGGTGCTGATTGACTGCCATTCATTAGCTGCTGTGTCCGGGGTGTTGCAATACTCAGGGCTCCTAATCGATAAGCTGCTGTGTTTGGCGGGCGGGGGGGGGGGGGGGGGGTGCAATACTCAACGCTCCCATTCAAGAGAGGGAATGATCTCAAGCTGGAATTGTGCATGTCAGCACAACACAAGTTCTGTGCAGGGAAGCAGTGGGGACAATATGTTCAAGAGATGGACGGATTGGGTACCTGCATTATCCAGATCTATTGGGGCATAGGGTGAGCGGGCAGTCATGCCTGTGTTGAGGGGGGGGGAAATATGGGGGTGGGGGGGGGTGATGTCTGTATGGGGGAGGGGGCCAGCAATGTTTGTATGGGGGTGGGGGGCCAGTGATGTCTGTGGGGGGGTTGTGTGGGCCAGTAATGAGGCCAACGATGTCTGTGGGGATTGGATGACAGTGATCTGGATGCTGGAAGGTCATTTCAGCAATCTCCCAGAGATGTGCACATGAGCGGGTTCCCGCTCATCCGATTTCAGGCTCTTTGGCACGAGTAGGCCCCACCCCCTGAGCTTTTAATGATATTCACGATTGTGACCTCTGCAGTGCACAGAGTGTGGAAGATCTGGGTCTGAAGTTGCACTGAAAAAACAGTCATGATCTAGACCAGTTTTCCGTCAATTCAGCACTTTTGGGAGAATCGCTCCCTGGGCGTCTGACCCATGATTGCTACATGTGTTTCTCCCCAAAGGGGAGATGGGAGAAACTTATTTTCATAGAAATCATAGAAACCCTACAGTACAGAAAGAGGCCATTCGGCCCATCGAGTCTGCACCGACCACAATCCCACCCAGGCCCTACCCCCATATCCCTACATATTTTACCCACTAATCCCTCTAACCTACGCATCCCAGGACACTAAGGGGCAATTTTAGCATGGCCAATCAACCTAACCCGCACATCTTTGGACTGTGGGAGGAAACCGGAGCACCCGGAGGAAACCCACGTAGACACGAGGAGAATGTGCAAACTCCACACAGACAGTGACCCAAGCCGGGAATCGAACCCAGGTCCCTGGTGCTGTGAAGCATCTGTGAAGATGTTTTACACAATAAGTTGCCATGATTTGCCTTGAAAGAACAGTGGAAATATGTTTGATAGTCATATTCTGAAGGGAATTGGATCGAAAAGCAAAAAATTGTAGGACTATAGGAAAAGCACAGGACTATTTGGGAAACCCAGCAGTGAAAGGAAGTGGGAGCTGCTGGCTGCACAAGCCTTTGTACAGCATTCCTTGTGAGCCAGGAAGAGTGCTTCCCCCCAATTAAGCCTGTGGTCCCCTCTAACTCTAATCAGCAGCCTCCAGCACCCAGCCCCCAACCTCACCCCAAACTCAGTGATAGCACCACCTGACCCATCAAAGAAGCCTTCGGCCTCCTTCAGCTCTGATCACCCAGCAGGCTGAGGGAGGAGGTGCAGCCAAAAAGGATTCTTTCTCATTATTTCACTGTCCCTTTAACGGGTGAGCATCAGATACTGAACCCAGTCTGTTTCAAATCAGAGGCAACGAGAAGATGGGTCTCAGAATGTAGTGAAAGTACCATTTTCTCACAGGCACTATGGGCACCAGCCTGGGGGCCTGGAGGCCTTCAGGCTGCTTTTTTTGGAGAGCAGCCAGAAGCTTGGCTCCACAGCCAGTGATCATCACTCCTGCTGCATGCGATTTGCAGCAGCTATTGGATCTCTGCCCTGTTTCTAGGTGCATGGCTCTCTCAGGAGACAGGCTGGGGAGCGTCTGACCTCGACTAATGACCTGAGTCTGCAAAATCCAGTTGGGTTCAGGTCATGTCAAGCAGATTGGATTCCATCTGAGTGATGCCCAGACCGGTGGGGGGAGAGGAGGTACCCTTCAATTTCCACATTTACCACATTTTCTAAACAAAGCAAGATAATATTTAAGTTTACATTTTTATGAATGCGATTTGCAACTCTAGATGTTGACGATATTTTCTCAGTTTTGAATTCAGATTTACTATAATGAATAACTGCAAACAATATTCCCCAAGCTTCAATGTTGCATTCAATCATCAATGGAATTCTGAATATATTTAGGGTTACATGAGTACAATTAGCCACGTATGCCATATCTCGAGAGCCGGCAGATTTTATTCTGCGAGCAGAATTGATGGTGCTATCTGGCCCCTAACGCACTGCTATTTTTTTTCCATTTCTGTACTCCCACGGTAACTTCCAGCTGTTACTTTAACTGAACGTGTTTAACCCTTAAGTCACAGGAGCAGTCAGCGAGCCTGCAATGTGCAAAGCTGAGCTCAGATTACCCGTCAACATAACTCAAGACTGGCCAAGTGGCTCCCCGTGAATGGGTGTCTAATTTAACTTGTCACATGGAAGGATTAAAGTTCATCAAATGTTGATAATGGAATTGGCCTGATTTTTTTTGTTAAATGCAAAAGTATAGAATGCCTTGTGAACCGATCCTGCCTCTTGGAAAACTGGTGGGATTGGGTGCAATGTTAGTTTCCCCCCCTGCAGAAATTGCCCCTTGACTCCTCCCCTGCAGAACTTCCTCCTTGCCGTCTCCCCAACCTGCAGAGCCGGACAGTTCATGCGCAACTTCTGAATGCTGCGGGTATTTAAAGTGTTGAAAAACTAATCAAAGTTTTGAAAATGTCACTGCAAAGCATAACTTTGATTCTTCATCGACATAACGGAAGTTGAGCTGTCCTGTCATTACAAACACCACAGAGGTGCTTTCAAGTGAATGCAGCCCAGTTGACCCAAACTCTTCTTAAATGACAATCCTGTCGTCCCAGGTATCAGTCTGGTGAATGTTCGCTGCACCCCCTCCATGGCAAATATATCCTTTCTTAGATAAGGATGCAAAAACTGCACACAATACTTGACCTGTGATCTCACCAAAGCCCTGTACAACTGCAGTAATAATGTGGAGATGCCGGCGTTGGACTGGGGTAAACACAGTAAGATGTTTAACAACACCGGGTTAAAGTCCAACAGGTTTATTTGGTAGCAAAAGCCACAAGCTTTCGGAGCCTTAAGCTCCTTCTTCAGGTGAGTGGGAATTCTGTTCACAAACAGGGCATACAAAGACACAGACTCAATTTACAGAATAATGGTTGGAATGCGACTACTTACAGCTAATCAAGTCTTAAAGGTACAAACAATGTGAGTGGAGAGAGCATTAAGACAGGTTAAAGAGATGTGTATTGTCTCCAGACAGGACAGCCAGTGAAATTCTGCAAGTCCAGGCAAGCTGTGGGGATTACAGATAGTGTGACATGAACCCAATATACCGGTTTAGACCGTCCTCATGTGTGTGGAACTTGGCTATCAGTTTCTGCTCAGCGACTCTGCGCTGTCGTGTGTCGTGAAGGCCGCCTTGGAGAACGCTTACCCGAATATCAGAGGCCGAATGCCCGTGACCGCTGAAGTGCTCCCCAACAGGAAGAGAACAGTCTTGCCTGGTGATTGTCGAGCAGTGTTCATTCATCACAGCGTCTGCATGGTTTCCCCAATGTACCATGCCTCGGGACATCGTTTCCTGCAGCGTATCAGGTAGACAACGTTAGCCAAGTTGCAAGAGTATGTACCGTGTACCTGGTGGATGGTGTTCTCATGTGAGATGATGGCATCTGTGTCGATGATCCGGCACGTCTTGCAGAGGTTGCTGTGGCAGGGTTGTGTGGTGTCGTGGTCACTGTTCTCCTGAAGGCTGGGTAGTTTGCTGCGGACAATGGTCTGTTTGAGGTTGTGCGGTTGTTTGAAGGCAAGAAGTGGGGGTGTGGGGATGGCCTTGGCGAGATGTTCGTCTTCATCAATGACATGTTGAAGGCTCCGGACGAGATGCCGTAGCTTCTCCGCTCCGGAGAAGTACTGGACGACGAAGGGTACTCTGTCCACCGTGTCCCGTGTTTGTCTTCTGAGGAGGTCGGTGCGGTTTTCCGCTGTGGCACATCGGAACTATCGATCGATGAGTCGAGCGCCATATCCTGTTCTTATGAGGGCATCTTTCTGCGTCTGGAGGTGTCTGTTGCGATCCTCCTCATCCGAGCAGATCCTGTGTATACGGAGGGCTTGTCCGTAGGGGATGGCTTCTTTAACGTGTTAGGGTGGAAGCTGGAGAAGTGGAGCATCGTGAGGTTGCGGTATAGTGAGGTGCTGAGGTGACCAACCTTAATGGAGATGCGTGTGTCCAAGAATGGAACCGATTCCGGAGAGTTGTCCATGGTGAGTCTGATGGTAGGATGGAACTTGTTGATGTCATCATATAGTTGTTTCAGTGATTGTTCACCTTGAGTCCAAAGGAAGAAAATGTCATCGATGTATCTAGTGTATAGCATCGGTTGAAGGTCCCGTGCGGTGAAGAGGTCTTGTTCGAACCTGTGCAAGAAGAGGTTGGCATATTGAGGTGAGAATTTGGTCCCCATGGCTGTTCCGTGTGTCTGGATGAAGAACTGGTTGAAGGTGAAGACAATGTGGTCCAGGATGAAGCGGATGAGTTGTAAAATTGCATCTGGAAACTGGCAGTTGTCGGCACTGAGCACTGAGGCCGTTGCAGCAATGCCATCATCGTGGGGGATGCTGGTGTAGAGTGCCAAGACACCCATTGTGACGAGGAGTGTTCCTGGTTCAACTGCTCCATGTGTGCCGAGTTTCTGTAGGAAGTCTGCAGTGTCGCGACAAAAGCTGGGGGTTCTTTGTACAATGGGTTTCAGGATGCCCTCAACATAGCCGGAGAGGTTCTCGCACAGGGTCCCATTGCCCGATACAATGGGACGGCCGGGTGTGTTTGCCTTGTGTATCTTCGGGAGGCAGTAGAGATCTCCAATGAGGGGAGTACGTGGGATAAGAGCACGGAGGGTGCTCTGAAGGTCCAGCTCAAAGGTCTTGATCAGAGTTGAGTTGACGGGTGTGTTCTTTGGTCGGATCTGTGGGTAACTGTCTGTAGTGTTCCTCGATGTTCAGTTGTCGGTACACTTCTTTGCAGTAATCCGTTCTGTTCAGTATGATGATGGCCCCTCTTTTGTCTGCTGGTTTGATGACAATGTTGCGGTTGGTCTTGAGAGCGTGGATGGAGTTGCGTTGTGCTTGGGTGATGTTCGGGGCTGTCTTGTGAGTGCGGCTGATGAATTTGGTATTGACGCACCTCCTGATGGCTTGGGCATACATGTCAAGTCGAGGGCAGCGGCCTTCCGGAGGAGTCCAATTCGACTCTTTCCTCTTCGGTTGCACTGCGGATCTCTCTGTCAGCTGTTCCGGTTCATTGGCTGTCTCATTGTGTTCGCTGTTGGCCTCTTGGGCTTTGTGGAAGAACTCCCGCAGCCTCATTCGCCTGATGAATTCCTCTGTGTCGCAGGGATCGGTACTCGGGCCGCAACTATTTACCATTTATATAGATGATCTGGAGGAGGGGACGGAGTGTAGGGTAACGAAGTTTGCAGATGACACAAAGATAAGTGGAAAAGTGAATCGTGTGGAGGACGGAGAAGATCTGCAGAGAGATTTGGACAGGCTGAGTGAGTGGGCGAGGATATGGCAAATGGAGTATAACGTTGATAAATGCGAGGTTATACACTTTGGAGGAAATAATAACAAATGGGATTACTATCTCAATGGAAACAAATTAAAACATGCTACCGTGCAAAGGGACCTGGGGGTCCTTGTGCATGAGACGCAAAAGTCCAGTCTGCAGGTACAACAGGTGATCAAGAAGGCAAATGGGATGTTGGCCTATATCGCGAGGGGGATCGAATATAAAAGCAGGGATGTCTTGATGCACCTGTACAGGGCATTGGTGAGGCCACAGCTGGAATACTGTGTGCAGTATTGGTCCCCTTATATGAGGAAGGATATATTGGCATTGGAGGGAGTGCAGAGAAGGTTCACCAGGTTGATACCGGAGATGAGGGGTTTGGATTATGAGGAGAGGCTGAGGAGATTGGGTTTGTACTCGTTGGAGTTTAGAAGGATGAGGGGGGATCTTATGGAGACTTATAAGATAATGCGGGGGCTGGATAGGGTGGAGGCGGAGAGATTCTTTCCACTTAGTAAGGAAGTTAAAACTAGAGGACACAGCCTCAAAATAAAGGGGGGTCGGTTTAAGACAGAGTTGAGGAGGAACTTCTTCTCCCAGAGGGTGGTGAATCTCTGGAATTCTCTGCCCACTGAGGTGGTGGAGGCTACCTCGCTGAATATGTTTAAAGCGCGGATGGATGGATTCCTGATCGGTAAGGGAATTAAGGGTTATGGGGATCAGGCGGGTAAGTGGCACTGATCCACGTCAGATCAGCCATGATCTTATTGAATGGCGGGGCAGGCTCGAGGGGCTAGATGGCCTACTCCTGCTCCTATTTCTTATGTTCTTATGTTCTTATGTGTCTGCTGCGAGACTGATGGGGTCTATTTTGGTGGTGGGGCAAAAATTGAGCCCTCGACTGAGAACTTCGATTTCATCTGGTTGAAGTGTGTAGTCGGACAAGTTGACAATGGACTTCCCTGCAGTGGTACTGTTTTCTGCTGTGGTACCGGGGGAGGCTTGGTTGCTGCTGGTGGTGATGCCGAGTTTCTCAAGTTTCCTGTTCTTGGTGTGCATGTAGATGGTGTCGTTCCTTTGTCTCGTCTGCTTGGAGCGGAGAAGCTACGGCATCTCCTCTGGAGCCTTCAACATGTCATTGATGAAGACGAACATCTCGCCAAGGCCATCGCCACACCCCCACTTCTTCCCTTCAAACAACCGCACAACCTCAAACAGACCATTGTCTGCAGCAAACTACCCAGCCTTCAGGAGAACAGTGACCACGACACCACACAACCCTGCCACAGCAACCTCTGCAAGACGTGCCGGATCATCGACACAGATGCCATCATCTCATGAGAACACCATCCACCAGGTACACGGTACATACTCTTGCAACTTGGCCAATGTTGTCTCCCTGATACGCTGCAGGAAAGGATGTCCCGAGGCATGGTACATTGGGGAAACCATGCAGACGCTGCGACAACGGATGAATGAACACCGCTTGACAATCACCAGGCAAGACTGTTCTCTTCCTGTTGGGGAGGACTTCAGCGGTCACGGGCAATCGGCCTCTGATATTCGGGTAAGCGTTCTCCAAGGTGGCCTTCACGACACACGACGGCGCAGAGTCACTGAGCAGAAACTGATAGCCAAGTTCCACACACATGAGGACGGCCTCAACCGGGACATTCGGTTCACGTCACACTATCTGTAATCCCCGCAGCTTGCCTGGACTTGCAGAATTTCACTGGCTGTCCTGTCTGGAGACAATACACATCTCTTTAACCTGTCTTAATGCTCTCTCCACTCACATTGTTTGTACCTTTAAGACTTGATTAGCTGTAAGTGTTCGCATTCCAACATCATTCTGTAAATTGAGTCTGTGTCTTTGTATGCCCTGTTTGTGAACAGAATTCCCACTCACCTGAAGAAGGAGCTTAAGGCTCCGAAAGCTTGTGGCTTTTGCTACCAAATAAACCTGTTGGACTTTAACCTGGTGTTGTTAGACTTTCAACTGCAGTAAGACATCCTTGCTCCTGTACTTAAATCCTGAGAAAGTACTTATGTCTTCCTTTGTGAAGACAGAACTAAAGTAGTTGTTTCATTGCTCTGCCATCTCCTTGTTTTCTATTATAAAGTCTCGATTCAGACAGTAAGAGACTGACATTTTTCTTCACTGACCTTTTTTGTTTTGCATCCTTAACTCTTGCTATGCCAGATTCTGCAAGATACGGAGAAACGTTTTTTTTCACACGGTGAGTTGTTGAGAGCTGGAAAGCTGTGTCTGAAGGGATAGTGAAATTAGATTGAGTAATTGCATTCAGAAAGGGGATTGGATAGATATTTGAAAGGGAAAAGAAATTGCAGGGCTATGGGGAAAAATTATGACAATCAAAGAGCTGATGCAGTTACGATGGCCCCTAAATGGCCTACTGCTTTGCTGTATGATTGTAAAATTGTTAACCCACTAATGTCTCCCTGCCTCTCCATTGCTAAAATTGAGCCTCTTGCTCCACTGGCAGGATCGCTTGCATTTACTTTGGTCGATAATTCTGCTCCGGGGATTATAGGAGGCCGACTTTTTTATTGCAACAGAAACACAAGCTGAATTAAGCGAGTGACAATGCACAGAAGCTACTCAAATTCTCAGCCGTGACTATGACTCGTGTTACAGTTTTGTTTCCAATGTTCTACCCTCGAGGGCATTGGCATTTGTTGGGGTCAAATTCTGGAGGTGGCATCCGTACCTCATCCAAGAAACCATTCTTCAGATGTTGAGCTGTGAAGTTGGCCAACATTCCTTTACACAGTGGAATTCTCAAACCCAGCAGCTTCATTAAATCCGCTCCACACTCTTAATGTCAGGAGCATCATGACTTAACAACCCAACTTTGTAATCTCCAGGGAGAAGTTGAAAAAAACAAAAAAAAACACAGGACCTGTGAAGGGAAAAAATATCTGGAAAATCCCTCCCAGACTCTCTAGATGATTTAAATAAATCCAAGGGATTAAGTGTGCATTAATTATCCTTCTCCTGAGACATTCATAGACTGCAAATGCCTCACCCCAATGGGGTCGTCAAACCTGAGTTTGGTCCTGTCCTTACCCAATGTCTGCATATGTTCTCACATTGCGACACAAATAATTTCCCAGGACTTGTGTACAGGAGCAAAGATGTCTTACTGCAGTTGTACAGGGCCTTGGTAAGACCACAACTGAGTAGCAATGTAGAGGTAGGAACCCTGGCAATTTCCCCTTTCCCTCACCCAGTGTGTTGAGGCTTACTAGGGAGCACCGGGGTGATAGCAGCTAGAACCACACACATTCCTAAATGTAAGTCAGTGTTGCTTTTCTAGCCTGTAGTGTTCAGTACTACAGTGGTCCAAGCACTTATCCTTAAAGCCGTTAACGGACTTACAGATTCTTATTTCCTAAGCGATCATGTTGAGATGAAGGATATTTGGGAAACAAAGTTCCTTCTCATAGAAACCCTACAGTACAGAAAGAGGCCATTCGGCCCATCGAGTCTGCACCGACCACAATCCCACCCAGGCCCTACCCCCATATCCCTACATATTTTACCCGCTAATCCCTCTAACCTACATATCCCAGGACAATAAGGGGCAATTTTAGCATGGCCAATCAACCTAACCCGCACATCTTTGGACTGTGGGAGGAAACCGGAGTACCCGGAGGAAACCCACGCAGACACGAGGAGAATGTGCAAACTCCACACAGATAGTGACCCATGCCGGGAATCGAGCCCAGGTCCCTGGAGCTGTGAAGCAGCAGTGCTAACCACTGTGCTACCGTGCCACCCGTAACCACTATGCTACCGTGCCACCCGATCCTTTTCATTGTGTGCCAGAATTAAATGCTCCTAGGTCAAACAAATAAAGAATTAATGCAAAATTGTTCAACAGATGCCTTTTTGGAGGCAAAAGGGAAATAAATGAGCCATACATCATTTTTTTGAGTAAGAAGTTTAACAACACCAGGTTAAAGTCCAACAGGTTTATTTGGTAGCAAAAGCCACACAAGCTTTCGGAGCTCTAAGCCCTTTCTTCAGGTGAGTGGGAATTCTGTTCACAAACAGAGCATATAAAGACACAGACTCAATTTACATGAATAATGGTTGGAATGCGAATACTTACAACTAATCAAGTCTTTAAGAAACAAAACAATGTGAGTGGAGAGAGCATCAAGACAGGCTAAAAAGATGTGTATTGTCTCCAGACAAGACAGCCAGTGAAACTCTGCAGGTCCACGCAACTGCGGGGGTTACAAATAGTGTGACATGAACCCAATATCCCGGTTGAGGCCATCCTCGTGTGTGCGGAACTTGGCTATCAGTTTCTGCTCAGCGACTCTGCGCTGTCGTGTGTCGCGAAGGCCGCCTTGGAGAACGCTTACCCGAATATCAGAGGCCGAATGCCCGTGACCGCTGAAGTGCCCCCCAACAGGAAGAGAACAGTCTTGCCTGGTGATTGTCGAGCGGTGTTCATTCATCCGTTGTCGCAGCGTCTGCATAGTTTCCCCAATGTACCATGCCTCGGGACATCCTTTCTTGCAGCGTATCAGGTAGACAACGTTGGCCGAATGGCGAACTGCCGGCTCTAAGTGGAGAGGATCTCCAAGAAGATCGCGCATATCGACACAGACATCAAGTTTCTACAAAGATGCAAGAAAGCAGACAAGATACCGAAAGGACTACGGATCACGAACCCACTCAGGTCAACCTATAACACAGACTACGCTGAGAGACTTTGCCGTCGCACCTCTCTCACCCTCCTCAACCAACTCATATACACCAACTCTACAGCAAACGCCGCAGCCTGGAAACGAAGATAGAGTCCATATTCTCAACTTGCGCTCAGGATGACAGACCAGCTGCGAAACTCTGCCAAGCCGACGAGACAAAGGAGATACACCATCTACATGCACACCAAGAACAGGAAACTTGAGAAACTCGGCATCTCCACCAGCAGCAACCAAGCCTCCCCCCGTACCACAGTAGAAAACAGTACCACTGCAGGGAAGTCCATTGTCAACTTGTCCGACTACACACTTCAACCAGATGAAATCGAAGTTCTCAGTCGAGGGCTTAATTTTTGCCCCACCACCAAAATAGACCCCATCAGTCTCGCAGCAGACACAGAGGAATTCATCAGGCGAATGAGGCTGAGGGAGTTCTTCCACAAACCCCAAGGGGCCAACAGCGAACACAATGAGACAGCCAATGAACCGGAACAGCCGACAGAGAGATCCGCACTGCATCCGAAGAGGAAAGAGTCGAATTGGACTCCTCCGGAAGGCCGCTGCCCTCGACTTGACATGTATGCCCAAGCCGTCAGGAGGTGCGTCAACACCAAATTCATCAGCCGCACTCACAAGACAGCCCCGAACATCACCCAAGCACAACGTAACACCATCCACGCTCTCAAGACCAACCGCAACATTGTCATCAAACCAGCAGACAAAGGAGGGGCCATCGTCATACTGAACAGAACGGATTACTGCAAAGAAGTGTACCGACAACTCAACAACGAGGAACACTACAGACAGTTACCCACAGATCCGACCAAAGAACACACCCGTCAACTCAACACTCTGATCAAGACCTTTGAGCCGGACCTTCGGAGCACCCTCCGTGCTCTTATCCCACATACTCCCCTCATTGGAGATCTCTACTGCCTCCCGAAGATACACAAGGCAAACACACCCGGCCGTCCCATTGTATCGGGCAATGGGACCCTGTGCGAGAACCTCTCCGGCTATGTCGAGGGCATCCTGAAACCCATTGTACAAAGAACCCCCAGCTTTTGTCGCGACACGACGGACTTCCTACAGAAACTCGGCACACATGGAGCAGTTGAACCAGGAGCGCTCCTCGTCACAATGGATGTCTCGGCACTCTACACCAGCATCCCCCATGACGATGGCATTGCTGCAACGGCCTCAGTGCTCAGCGCCATCAACTGCCAGATTCCAGATGCAATTTTACATCTCATCCGCTTCATCCTGGACCACAATATCTTCACCTTCAACAACCACTTCTTCATCCAGACACACGGAACAGCCATGGGGACCAAATTCACACCTCAATATGCCAACATCTTCATGCACAGGTTCGAACAAGACTTCTTCACCGCACGGGACCTTCAACCGATGCTATACACTAGATACATCGATGACATTTTCTTCCTTTGGACTCATGGTGAACAATCACTGAAACAACTCTATGATGACATCAACAAGTTCCATCCCATCATCAGACTCACCATAGACTACTCTCCGGAATCGGTTCCATTCTTGGACACACGCATCTCCATTAAGGACGGTCACCTCAGCACCTCACTGTACCGCAAGCCCACGGATAACCTCACGATGCTCCACTTCTCCAGCTTCCACCCTGCACACGTTAAAGAAGCCATCCCCTACGGACAAGCCCTCCGTATACACAGGATCTGCTCGGATGAGGAGGATCGCAACAGACACCTCCAGACGCTGAAAGATGCCCTCATAAGAACAGGATATGGCGCTCGACTCATTGATCAACAGTTCCAATGCGCCACAGCGAAAAACCACACCGACCTCCTCAGAAGACAAACATGGGACACGGTGGACAGAGTACCCTTCGTTGTCCAGTACTTACCCGGAGCGGAGAAGCTACGGCATCTCGTCCGGAGCCTTCAACATGTCATTGATGAAGATGAACATCTCGCCAAGGCCATCCCCACACCCCCACTTCTTGCCTTCAAACAACCGCACAACCTCAAACAGACCATTGTCCGCAGCAAACTACCCAGCCTTCAGGAGAACAGTGACCATGACACCACACAACCCTGCCACAGCAACCTCTGCAAGATGTGCCGGATCATCGACACAGATGCCATCATCTCACGTGAGAACACCATCCACCAGGTACACGGTACATACTCTTGCAATTCGGCCAACGTTGTCTACCTGATACGCTGCAAGAAAGGATGTCCCGAGGCATGGTACATTGGGGAAACTATGCAGACGCTGCGACAACGGATGAATGAACACCGCTCGACAATCACCAGGCAAGACTGTTCTCTTCCTGTTGGGGAGCACTTCAGCGGTCACGGGCATTCGGCCTCTGATATTCGGGTAAGCGTTCTCCAAGGCGGCCTTCGCGACACACGACAGCGCAGAGTCGCTGAGCAGAAACTGATAGCCAAGTTCCGCACACACGAGGACGGCCTCAACCGGGATATTGGGTTCATGTCACACTATTTGTAACCCCCGCAGTTGCGTGGACCTGCAGAGTTTCACTGGCTGTCTTGTCTGGAGACAATACACATCTTTTTAGCCTGTCTTGATGCTCTCTCCACTCACATTGTTTTGTTTCTTAAAGACTTGATTAGTTGTAAGTATTCGCATTCCAACCATTATTCATGTAAATTGAGTCTGTGTCTTTATAAGCTCTGTTTGTGAACAGAATTCCCACTCACCTGAAGAAGGGGCTTAGAGCGCCGAAAGCTTGTGTGGCTTTTGCTACCAAATAAACCTGTTGGACTTTAACCTGGTGTTGTTAAACTTCTTACTGTGTTTACCCCAGTCCAACGCCGGCATCTCCACATCATTTTTTTGACACAACATTGTCACATACAAGCAATATAAGGTGGTGATGAATTTTCACCCAATTTATGTCATTTTGTCTGATATTTGCCAGTGGTAAAAAGTTAGTCAAATACTTTTCTGTGGAGGTAGTCTCTCTCTCTCTTTAATCACAAGCGCAGCTCATATTACTGAAACTGCTTGGTGCCTTTCTTGTGCAATAACACCAGGGAGTCTGAGCTCTCTGGAATCCATCCTGTTTTAATAGGGGACACATTCCACAACACCAAAGCAACAGAAAAGAAACATTTAGCAGCTTGACTCTGGCTGTCCAGCTCCAATCATTCAGATTGAGAATCGTCATCATAACCTGAAAATCTCTCCACTCCTTGAACTCAATAGACCCCCTAATATTACTCAGATTTTAGCTGAGAGTGGATTCCCCTCCCATTGCGTGGAGGCAATGTTCAGGTGATTAAATCTGGCTCTGTGGAATTCTCTCGCTAAAGCTCTGCACCGTTCTCCCTTCAAACACCTCTGCAAAACTTTTTAACCAAACTTTGAGTTCACTCTTCTCATTCTTCTTGGTTGAGCATCCTTTTTCCAATGCACCTGCCTGTGAAATATCTTGGGATAATTACTGTTTCTCAGCTTCATGGTGCCCTTGGTGGTATCAGCTGGAGGCACTCTTAGGATCCTGCTGATATCTCAATCCCACCTCTCTTGGTATTTGACCCGCCATGTTGTGCTACGCTCTCCGAAGGAGCAATTTACCTTGTGCCACTCCCTGCCCTTCTCCCCGTGGCCTGCTTATCCAGTACCCATTCCTGGATGAGCAGAGATTTCCTCCAATAAATATTGGGAAATCTGAAGCTATTATTTTCAGTCCTGCGCCACACTAAATTCTCTATCTATCTAAATTCTCTTTTCTCTCCCTGGCAACAGCTTGAGATTGAACCAGATTATTCACAACCTTTGTGCCATGTTTGATCCTCAGATGGGTTTTCTACCTTATGTTCGCGTTATCATTGAAATTGCCTATTTCTTCGTCTGTAACATGTTAGTTTCACCCCTGCCTCAGCTCATCTACTGCTGAAACACGCATTCATGCTTTTGTTGCCTCTTGACTTGAGAAAAGAATGTACTCCTGGCTGAGCGCCAATAATCAACTCTTTGTTAATTTGAAGTCATCCATATCTTAACAAGTCCCGTTTCCCCCATCAACCCAGTGCTGACTGACCTACATTGGCTCCTGGTCAAGCAATGCCTCGATTTTCAAATTCTATGTGCTAGTTTACAAACCCCTCCATGAACTCAACACTCCCCACCTCCTCTAGCCTCAAACCCTCAGATTATCAGTGCTCCTCTTACTTTAGCCTCTTGAGCATCCCCGATTTTAATTGCTCCACCATTGGTGGCCTTACCTCCTGTTGTCTAGGCCCCAAACTCTGGAATTCCCTGTCTACATCTCTCTACCTCACTTTTTCTCTTTGTCTTCAAAGCCTCTTTAATCAAGTTTTACGCCATCTTACCCTTATGTGGCTTAGTGTTATATTTTGTTTTATAATGCTCCTGCAAAGCACCTTGGGGCATTTCTTTTTAGTTATATCCAATCAAAGTCCAATCAAAGTCTGTACCAGAGAGACATTACAGATCCAAGCTGACAAGACAGGCTGCTCACTTCCTGTCTTGGGCTTGATCTACATGATCCAAGCTGATAGGAGTAGGCATTGCACCTCCTCCAGTGCTTGATCTCATTTGTATCTCAGCCAAAAGGCCGAGATGGCGTTTTAAACAATTGCTTCAAATGAAGCCTCAGTGTAACCTCATTGACTTTTATCAAGTGCAAGATCAAAAACTACACTTGATCTGAGCCAAAAGACCGAGAAAAACTACACTTTTTTTGTTTATATATCCAATTCAATCCAATCAAAGTCCAATTCAAAGTCTCAGCAAGTGAGACATTCATGGTCGGTGCAGGTTTGGAGGGTCGAAGGGCCTGTTCCTGTGTTGTAATTTTCTTTGTTCTTTGTTCTTATTCCAGATCCAAGCTGACAAGACAGGCCTCTCACTTCCTGTCTTGGGCTTGATCTACATGATGCAAGCTGATTGGAGCAGGCATTGCACCTTCTCCAAGGCTTGATCTCATTTGCATCTTAGCCAAAAGGTCGAGGTGCCGCTTTAAAAAATTGCTTCAAATGAAGCCTCATTGTAATCTCATGACTTCAAACAAGTGCAGCACATCAATATTACACTTGATCTTAGCCAAAAAGCCGAAAAACTACACTTTTTTATTTCACAAAATATACTTTATTCATAAAAAAATCTTTCAAATAAACAATTGCAAAACAACAGATCCAAAATTTGCAAACAGTGCAAAAAAGGTCATTTTTACAGTCCTATACAGTGCTTCTTTAAACACCATTACATTTCAAAACTTAAAACTATGTACATACATCAGAGTTTACTGTGTGCCGTTATTTTTCAGATAAGCACACAGTTACGCAGGCCGAGGGTGTTCTGCAGTTACCGGGCCCTCGGTGGAGACGCTTTACACGGTGGCCTTTCCCCATTGTGCCTTTGCGGCGGCTGCCCCAAGCTTGAGCGCGTCACTGAGCACGTAGTCCTGGACCTTGGGATGTGCCAGTCTGCAACACTCGGTCGAGGACAATTCTTTCAACTGGAAGATCAGCAAGTTTCGGGTGGACCAAAGTGCGTCCTTCACCGAGTTGATGACCCTCCAGCAGCAGTTGATATTTGTCTCGGTGTGCGTCCCCGGAAACAGCCCGTAGAGCACAGAGTCCTGCGTCACCGAGTTGCTCAGGACGAACCTCGACAATTTTTAAAAATTCCAATTCAATCAAATCAAGTCCAATTCAGAGTCTCAACAAGTTGAGACATTCCCAATCCAAGCTGACAAGACAGGGCCTCCACTCCTATCTTGGGCTTGATCTACATGATCCAAGCTGATTGGAGTAGGCGGAGGTTTCCTCCTCCAAGGCTTGATCTTATTTGCATCTTAGCCAAAAGACCGAGATGCCACTTTTAAAAATTGCTTCATATGAAAATGAAGCTTAAATGCAACCCAATGACCTCAACCAAGTGCAGCATCAACAGACCACACTTGATCTTAGCCAAAAGGCCGAAAACCTCGACATTTAAAAAAAATACTTTTCCAATTCAATCAAATCAAGTCCAATTCAGAGTCTCAACAAGTTGAGACATTTCCAATCCAGGCTGACAAGACAGGGCCTTCACACCTGTCTTGGGCCTGATCTACATGCACCAAGCTGATTGGAGGAGGGGGAGGTTTCCTCCTCCAAGGCTTGATCTCATTTGCATCTTAGCCAAAAGGCCGAGATGCAGCTTTTAAAAATTGCTTCATATGAATATGAAGCTTAAATGTAACCTAATGACCTCAACCAAGTGCAGCATCCGATCCATACTACACTTGATCTTGGCCAAAAGGCCGAGAACCTCGACAAATTTTTTTTTTTGTACTTTTCCAATTCAATCAAATCAAATCCAATTCAAAGTCTCAACAAGTTGAGACATTCCTGATCCAAGCTGACAAGACAGAGTCTGCATCCCCTGTGGCCAGACCAGGTTCTGCAGCCTCCATCTCGGGCTTGATCTACATGAGGCAAGCTGATTGGAGCAGGCGCAAGCCCACCTCCTCCAAGGCTGATCTCAATTGCATCTCAACCGAGATGCTGGTTTTAAAAAATTGCTTCATTTTTAAATGAAGCTTATAATACAACCTAATGACCCCAACCAAGCACAGCACGGACGGGCAATCCATACCTTCCATACTACACTTGATCTTAGCCAGTTCCCAGGTTTTAGTGCACAATGCAAAGAACAAAACTCTGTTGACAGAGTAACGTATTGCATCCTCAGCACCTCCCAAAATGATTTTCAACCAATGCTTCATTGTTGAAGTTTAGTCTCTGTTGTTAAGTGCTCGGATCAAGGAGACAACTTGTGGACTGTTTTGCATAAATAGCAAATTATTAACGAAATAATCTGTATGCGGTGGTGTTGCTTGAGGGAGGGATGTTGTCCAGGATGCTGGGCTATCCTCCATACATATCCTTCCATTGACGTGGGGAATCTCGCATTCATCTACACAGGCAAACAAGGTAGTGCAACACCAGAGTGTCACTGTGTCAGTCCTGATCATGTGGTCAATTTCCTGGAGTGAGTCCTGAACCCACAGTCCTTTGTCTCAGAAGTCAGATTGCTAAAAACTGAATGAAACTGTTGAAAATGGTATCTTTTGAGCATTGGCCCCTGGCTGCAATATTTTTCCCTGCATTGCAGGAAGGTATCAACAGATCATCAAATATAAAATTGCATTTTGAGTCTGCAGATGAGGTAACTCCCTTAGCCCATTGGCAGCTTTAAAAATGATAGCTGCCATCTTCACTAATGCTATTTCCAGAGATGTTAATGAAAATTGCTGCTCCATGTGGATGTCTGAATGTCCAACTGCCATGACTATTTACCACACTATTACCGAAGGCATTTTGCAGTTTCCTACTTCCCAAACTGGATAGTTACCTCAAGGGAGCCACTCAGCCAGGAGATGTTTATTTATTCATTTGTGGGACATGGGCGTCACTGGCTGGCCAGCATTTATTGCCCATCCCTAATTGCCCTTGAACTGAGTGGCTGGCTCGGTCATTTCAGAGGGTAGTTGTGAATTAACCACATTGCCGTGACTCTGGAGTCACATGTTGGCCAGACTAAGTAAGGACGGCAGATTTCCTTCCCCAAAGGACATTAGTGAACTAGATGGGTTTTTCCGAAAATCGACAATGGTTTCATGGTCATCAGTAGATTTTTAATTCCAGATATTTTTATTGAATTCAAATCCCACGATCTGCCACGGCAGGATTCAAATCCAGGTCCCCAGAACATTAGCTGAGTTCTGGATTAATAGTTCAGCGATAATACCACTAGGCTACTGCCTCCCCTGTGATTCAGTTCATTGGCATACCCAAAACCGCTAGCTCTGTGCTCGGATTCTATCCTTGAGATGTTGGGTGGTTAGCATTGTTTCTTCCCCACTAATCATAGAATCCCTACAGTGCAGAGGGAGGCTGTCCGGCCTATCGAGTCTGCACTGACTTCCCGACAGAGCATCCCACCCAGGCCTTCCCTTCCACCCTAGCCCCATAATCCTGTGCATTTGCCATAGCTAATCCACCTAACATACACATCTTTGTGACATTAAGGGGAATTTAAGTTTAAGTTTTTTTATTTATTAGTGTCACAAGTGGGTTTACATTAATACTGCAATGAAGTCACTGTGAGAATCCCCAAGTTGCCATACTCCGACACCTGTTTGGGTACACTGAGGGAGAATTTAGCATGGTCAATGCATCTAACCAGCATGTCTTTTGGACTATGGAAGGAAACCGGAGCACCCAGAAGAAACCCAAGCAGACATGGGGAGAACGTGGAAACTCCACACACTCAGCAAAGGCTGGAATCGAACTCAGGCCCCTGGCACTGTGAGATAGCACTGCTAACCACTGTGCCACCGTGCCCCCATTTCCACAAGGGACATGATTCAGATGTCTTGCTGAGGCTGAAGCACCTTAGAAGTGCTGTAACTAACTATCAGACTCCACTGATTGATGACTGTTCAGTCATTTTGGTTGCAAAATCAGTGCTCCTGAATCAGTGCTGTTAGAATATCAAGGTACATTTTCTAGTTTTGACATAACTCTGTAACTGGGGTAGGGGATGGGCATAGATTCAAGCTCAGAGGAGAAAGATGAACAGACAATTGATATTTAACTACTGTATGGATCAGACTGCAAGTGAGACAGTGGAAGTGAATAGTGCTTGCAAATTCACAAAAATAAAATTCACATTTTATTTTGGCCAAAGTACACACAAGAGACAGAGTGCAGTATGTTTTTGAACTTTGCGAGTAGTCAGAGGGACTGTTATGGCCTTTGATTTGGTCATGTATAGAGGCTATGTTCTTCGGAAAGAACTTCTTGGTTTTGGTTGAAGAACAGAATCTCAAATGTCAAGACTTTTGCTCTTTTGGCCCCTTATTTCCTCTGTCATTCCTGGAGTTCAGTAAGTTCCTTCAGCTTGTTTCACTACCTCTATCACCACATTATGTTATGCTTCTAAACCTTAAATAGTAACCATAAATAAATACTGCAGTGATCGCATAATTCTTCAGCTCTTTCTGCTAATCATCTTTGCTAAATGTGCTTTTGGATCACAGGGAGAAAGAGATGTGAGCCACTCCCAGCATTTCCATAGAATATATCACAAAAGGAGGCTTTTCAACCCATCATGATGTGTCAGATCTCTGAAAAGTTGTCCAACTCCTCTGTCCGTTCCCTGGAGCCCTGACCTTTTCTTTCTTTTTTAAGTATTTATCCAATTCATTTTTGAAAATTACCATTGAATCACTTTTGCATCACCCATTCAGACCACACATTCTAGCTCCGAAGAACTTGCTGAGTCATTCCTCCTCACTGTCCTCCCAATGTACCATATAAAAGCACCTCGTAATCTTGAGAACTTCTATCCTCTTAACTCTCTTTGCTCTCAGGAATTATCAAAAAACATCCCCTCATCCTGACTGCAAAGCTCATAAAAATGTTGATCTACCAACAGGGAGATCTACCAAATTGATCTACCAAATGCGAGGTGATGCATTTTGGTAGATTGAACCAGGGCAGGACTTACTCAGTTAATGGTAGAGCGTTGGGGAGAGTTACAGAACAAAGAGATCTAGGGGTACATGTTCATAGCTCCTTAAAAGTGGAGTCACAGGTGGACAGAGTGGTGAAGAAGGCATTCGGCGCACTTGGTTTCATCAGTCAGAACATTGAATACAGGAGTTGGGACATCTTGTTGAAGTTGTACAAGACATTGGTAAGGCCACACTTGGAATACTGTGTGCAATTCTGGTCACCCTATTATAGAAAGGATATTATTAAACTAGAAAGAGTGCAGAAAAAATTTACTGGGATGCTACCGGGACTTGATGGATTGAGTTATAAGGAGAGGCTGAATAGACTGGGACTTTTTTCTCTGGAGCGTAGGAGGCTGAGGGGTGACCTTATAGAGGTCTATAAAATGAGGGGCACAGATCAGCTAGATAGTCAATATCTTTTCTCAAAGTTAGGGGAGTCTAAAACTAGAGGGCATAGGTTTAAGGTAAGAAGGGAGAGATACAAAAGTGTCCAGAGGGGCATTTTTTTCACGCAGAGGGTGGTGAGTGTCTGGAACAAGCTGCCAGAGGTAGTAGTAAAGGCGGGTACAATTTTATCTTTTAAAAAGCATTTAGATAGTTACATGGGTACGGTGGGTATAGAGGGATATGGGCCAAATGCGGGCAATTGGGATTAGCTTAGGGGTTTTAAAAATAAGGGCAGCATGGACAAGTTGGGCTGAAGGGCCTGTTTCCATGCTGTAAACCTCTATGACTCTATGAGACCTACATAGGTGGAAATGAGGTATTGTGCTTTAAGAAATTAGATTCCCTGATACATGTCTCTATAGCTTCTTATACAAATGTTCCTTGAAGCCAAAGCAGTGTTTGTTTTGAAAGCTGGAAAAGAAACCTTCCACTACTACCCAAATGTCGGAGGGTTAGCTAAACTCCATTTTACACTGTGCCCCTCATCAGCTCTGCTCTAACCAATATAAAAGCTGGATGGACTTCAGAGCTAGTAGATAAGATTACAGTGCAAGTGCACTCCTGAGCTGCCACTCTTCCGATTCTGAAGTCTTTTAAAGGCTAATAATTATTTTTGCATTCTCTCTTGAATAATTCAGTTCTAGTTGGGCCTTCTGCTCAATCCTAAAGAGGGCCAATGCAATGGGAAGATAAGGCACACTATTTCCTATCAACTATTTAACTCTAGCTGCTGAAAATAATCGTCATTGTTCACCACTGACACTCAAATAAACTTTAGGTTAGCATTTTCTGTCTTTTTTTTAAATGGTCTCTGCTTCAGATTGACTTTTCTTTCTAATCTGAGGTTAGGAGGCCAAGGAGCGAGATGACTATTTTGCATTTGGATTGCCCTCTCCACCAGCTTCCTGTGAATTTGGTCATGCTCTGTGATTTTGATGCAAGCCAGCTGCTCTTTAGCTCATGTTATTTCCCACCCCAGCAATTTCAGCGACAATTGGCATGGGCCATATGGAACTGCTTTACACTATACCCCCTGCCCCCACCCACCCCCACATCTCCTGTCCTTGCAGCTTTTGTAAAGCAAGACCAAGCTTTCAGTGGGCAACAGTCACGAGTTGGTTCACTCTGAACAGAGAAATGCTTTTCGCCTCATTCTCATGCTTTTAAATGATTCCACTGACAAACGTTTTCCAATTGTGACCCACAGAGCCACAATTAATATCCGAAGCGTGCAAAGGATAACAAACTAGGTGGAATGGCCACGGTTCCCACTATTCAGCGTTTGTGAGAATTTATGGGTTAAAAGAAAAGATATTGCAGTGTTTTGAACTGCAAGAGGCTTCTCACATATCCAAATGGGTATGCTGATGTTCAGCTTCAGAGCTTGTAAGTAGTTTGTAATATTTAACTTCTTGGTTTCAGTACCAACCTTGTGCAATTGCTTAATACAGCTCATATCTCTACCCTCACAACTCCAATCGTGATTACACTGAGCTCTAACCATCCTGCTCAATATTGTCATCGTAAGAAGTCTCACAACACCAGGTTAAAGTCCAACAGGTTTATTTGGTAGCAAATACCAAAGGCTTTCGGAGCGCTGCCCCTTTGTCAGATGGAGTGAAAATCTGTTCTCTAACAGTGCACAGAGACACAGAAATCAAGTTACAGAATACTAATTAGAATGCAAATCTCTACAGCCAGCCAGGTCTTAAAGGTACAGATAATGTGGGTGGAGGGAACATTAAACACAGGTCAAAGAGATGTGTATTGACTCCAGACAGAACAGCTAGTAAGATTCTGCAAGATCAGGAGGCAAACTGTGGGGGTTACTGATAATGTGACATAAATCCAACATCCCGGTTTAGGCCATCCTCATGTGTGCGGAACTTGGCTATCAGTTTCTGCTCAGCGACTCTGCGCTGTCGTGTGTCGTGAAGGCCGCCTTGGAGAACGCTTACCTGAAGATCCAAGGCTGAATGCCCGTGACCGCTGAAGTGCTCCCCCTCAGGAAGAGAACAGTCTTGCCTGGTGATTGTCGAGCGGTGTTCATTCATCCGTTGTCGTAGCATCTGCATGGTTTCCCCAATGTACCATGCCTCGGGACATCCTTTCTATGTCCCGAGGCATGGTACATTGGGGAAACCATGCAGACGCTACGACAATGGATGAATGAACACCGCTCGACAATCACCAGGCAAGACTGTTCTCTTCCTGTGGGGGAGCACTTCAGCAGTCACGGGCATTCAGCCTTGGATCTTCAGGTAAGCGTTCTCCAAGGCGGCCTTCACGACACACGACAGCGCAGAGTCGCTGAGCAGAAACTGATAGCCAAGTTCCGCACACATGAGGACGGCCTAAACCGGGATGTTGGATTTATGTCACATTATCAGTAACCCCCACAGCTTGCCTCCTGATCTTGCAGAATCTTACTAGCTGTTCTGTCTGGAGACAATACACATCTCTTTAATCTGTGTTTAATGTTCCCTCCACCCACATTATCTGTACCTTTAAGACCTGGCTGGCTGTAGAGATTTGCATTCTAATTAGTATTCTGTAACTTGATTTCTGTGTCTCTGTGCACTGTTGGAGAACAGATTTTCACTCCATCTGACGTAGGGGCAGCGCTCCGAAAGCTTATGGTATTTGCTACCAAATAAACCTGTTGGACTTTAACCTGGTGTTGTGAGACTTCTTACTGTGCTTACCCCAGTCCAACGCCGGCATCTCCACATCATCAATACTGTCATCAACAGAGAATGAACCAAACTACATTAAAATGAGTGGATAGTTTATTTCTTTCCCTTTTCTTGGCTGGCGCAGACATGATGGGCTGAACGGCCTCTTTTTGCCCCGTAACTGTTTTAGAATATCTATTTTGATCGTATATGACTCTTTTCAAACATTAACACTGAGCAAGTAATTCTGTTCTTAAATTGTGTGGATCAGTAACACTCACAATACGCCCAAGGGACACTCTCTTTATTAATTGCACTCTTCCAATTTTGCAGTCTTTTAAAAACTAATAATTATTTTTACATACTCTGTTAAGTATTTCAGCTCTAGTTGTGTGAGAAGTTCCAATTCTTCTATCTTGTGTGGCTTTCCGATGGATATTGTCGACAGCAATTGTTTCTTTCTAAGGGACAAGGATGCCCATAGTCCTTATAGCTAATCACCCATAGCCACTATCCACACTGCACATTCAAACCAGCAATTAAAGTTCTGCACATATTGTGGCCCTTCTTGTGTAAACAATTGCTTGGATGCTTTCCTCTCTTTTCCAGGTGATTACCCTTTTTCTTTCTATCATATTTCAGATTAAAAGCTCTGCTGGATGGTCATTAACCTGAAACATTCACTCCAGGCAATACTTAATGGAGGCAATGGGAGTCTCGCATGCAGCTCTAGAGCCAATGAGAGTCCCAGAATGCCTCATTTCGGGAGGCCTGCCAAAGTAGGTGCTGATCAGGCATTTGACTGGGCAGCAGCGAGACTTCCCTTGATCAAGTAGCTCGGGGGTGAAAGTCATGCCTGCCCAGAGTTGCTGGCCAATCAGAGGCCAGCACGTCTTCGTTGATTGGCAGTTCCACTGGGGAGGCAGTGGTTGCTGCCGGTACTACACCCACCCAGACCTGGGATCACCTCGAACACCGAGGGGAGAGCTGTGGAGTTGGGCTTGTAGGGACGGGTGGGAAGGGGGAACAACAGTTAGGGTAGAGGGCTGACTCTCAGTGTGCTGTACTTCTGCAGCCAATGCCTGGTTGCCTGATCCCTCAATCAAGCACTGAGTACCTATGAACAAGGTACCCCCCTCCTCAACCCCGGAAGTCCACAAACAAATGCACCAGAGTTTATTTTTTGGACTTTCTGCATGGTGATCCCCTTGCCTGGTGAATACCACCAGTAGTAGGATGAGGCTCTTCAGTGGGCATTAATTGCCTATTCAATGCCTCAATTAGTGGTGGGGTGGGAAAGGCATCCACAAACTTCCCACTATGGACTTAATTAATCGTGGCAGCGGTGGTAAGGTAACAACCCACCCCCCTTCCCACCTGATTAAATACCCCCATCACCAAACTTGGGTAGGACATTTTTTTATATTCATTCAGGGGATGTGGGTGTCACTGGCTGGGCCAGCATTTATTGCCTATCTCTATATGCCCTTGAATTACAACATTTCTGAGGGCATTTTTTTTAAGAGTCAACCGTATTGCTGGTGTATCTGGAGTCATATGTAGGCCAGACCAGGTAAGGGTGGCAAATCTCCTTCCCTAAAGGGCATTAGTGAACCAGATGGGCTTTTACAATGATCAACAATGGTTTCATGGTCATCATTAGATTTTTAATTCCAGATTTTTATTGAATTCAAATTTCACCATCTGCCATGGTGGGATTTGAACCCGGGTCCCCAGAGCGTTACCCTGGGTCTCTGCATTATTAGTCCAGCGATAATACCATTATGCCACTGCCTGCCCCACTACACCCTTTGCTTTCCCCATATATTTTGCCCTCCTGTTTGTTTCCCCAAAGATGCTCCCAGACCCGCAGAATATTTCCAACTTGTCTTTTGCGCTTGCCGATATTTATCCCTCAATCGATATTGCTAAAACAGATTATCTCAGTGCTGATTGAGGGTCCTTGCTGTGTGCAAGTTAGTTGCTGCATTTCCAGTTACCGTAGTGACTATGCTTCAACGGTACTTCATTTACTATAAAGAGCTTCAGGACATCATGAGGTTGTGAAAGATGCTATGCAAATGCAAGTTCTTTATTTCTTGCCCAAGTGTAACCTTTGGTGACTTTCACCCCAAATTGTGAAACAGAGTTCAGTGAAAGCATCAGTGCAAATGTTGCAATATTATTTTGCTGCCAGGGATCAGTGTGTTGAAGAAGAGGGCTGGAAGACCAGCAACTATTGCCACTTTAGTGGCTGCATTTGCTTGTAAATTTGTGTTTACTCCTTGTTCCTAAGATGAGAAAGCAGCTTTATTTTTCTGCAGTCGGAAAACCCTTATCTTTTCTTCTTGGGTAATGAAGGAACTGGGTAATCGGAGAAGCTGCTAAAACAGTAACTGATTCTTTCACCGCAGCTCTGTAGAAGATTCCCTATTGCAAGAACGCACAAGCCCAGCTCCATTGTATTGCTCGTACTGAAGTCATCTTCTGCATAAACTGTAAATCTGCCCAGTGATAATAGGCCCAGCAACCTGAGGTACAGAGTTCTGTAAGTCACTGCAAGATGCACACGCACAAACATTTCACATGTTTGCATTTCGGAGGAGAGAACCCCTTGCAATTGGTGTGGCCCAATTATTTCACAACTGGCAATAAAATTTCATGTGAATGTAGCATTTACAACATAGAACGGATGAAAAATATTAGCTGATTTATGGTATTTGACAGTTCTTATTTAATGAAGTCTTTAAATTTGTCACTTTCATGTCAATGCAAGAAAGTGAGTGAAGCAGTCCTCAGTTCAGGTATCTCTGAGAGGACACAGTGGCCACTTTTATCTTTATTTTCTCCCCTTATCTATCAAAGACCTTCACTCATCCTGAGACACACCCGTGAGCTCCCACTGTTACATTGTTCAAGTAACTACTCTCTGTGAGTCTAGAGTCATGATGTGGAGATGCCGGCGTTGGACTGGGGTGAACACAGTAAGAGTTTTAACAACACCAGGTTAAAGTCCAACAGGTTTATTTTTTAGCAAATAACAGATTTCCACTCCATCTGACGAAGGAGCAGCGCTCCGAAAGCTAATGGTATTTGCTAAAAAATAAACCTGTTGCATCACCCATCACTGCCAAAGAAGGAAATAAGAGGAAAGCATAAGCCCTGTATGATCATGGCTGATTTTCTGCCTCAGCTCCACATTCCCTTCTGCTCTCCATATTTCCTGCTCAGAGATCAAAAATGTATCTTAGCCTTAAGTTTATTCAATGGTGGAGTATCCATACCCCTCTGAGGTAGAGGATTCTTTGAATCCAATACTAGCCCTAATTTCCTTAAGCCATAGATGGATATTTTTTGCTGAGTTTTTATTTTTTAATGGAATGTATGTTTGTTGAACATTTTGGGAGCGATATTACCAAAAATATTTGAAGTGCCGAACTAGCATGAAAATGGGAGAGAATCGCACCCATTTTTTGGGGCGAGCTCCCAGACATCATGGGTGGGATTTTATGGCCTCGCTCATCCTGAAAACATAAAATCCTGCTTGAGGTCAATGGACCTTTCCATTGTCTGCCCCTCGCCCGCTATGATACACGTGGCAGTAAAATTCCGGCATATCTTATGGCACTTAGAAAAAAGAAGTAAAATGTGATTCTTGCCAGTGGGGGGAATGGATAGAGTATATTCATGCCAGGAAGCTGGCTGCTGAGCTATAGAGGTGCTATCGCACATGTGCACTGATTTCTTAGTACACTGCGTATAGGTATACTGGGAGATCTGTAACTCCCCCACCCTACCCCGGATATCGTACCCCTTCTTCCTAATCGAACCTCGGCCATCGCCCTCCCAATCACAACCCCCCTCCAAGCCCCCCCTGGCCAACTGCTAGCCCCGATATCTGTCTGGCTGATCACTGGCCAAATATACCGCCACCCGGCCAATCGGTCGCTGGTTCCAATATCCCCCTGGCTAATTGTTCGCCCAGATATTCCCCGGCTGATCACTTGCCCAGCTAGTCCCTGATGCAGAGTACCTGCTCCCCTCCCCTTTGGCCCTGCTCCGTTGGCACTAGCCAGTGCCTGGTGTGCAGTGTCAGGGTGCCAGGCTGGCATTGCCAGACTGGCACTGCCCAAAGGCCACTACCTACCCTTGTCTCCCCCCCCCCCCCCCCCCCCCCCCCCCACCAAGGGGCTTCAATGGCCTCTGGTCCCACCAGTGAGGCAATCATGTCTGTTCCCTGTTGGTGGGAACCTTATGTGACCCTCGCCGTTGAGAGCCTCCACTGACGAGGTCTTTAAGGCAAGTGAGCCCAAACAATTGTGTCCCGGACTCACGAATGATATTCAAGTTACCTCATAAATATTTAAATCAGCCTCATGCCTGGTATCATCGTGAGAGGTGAGAAACCGGGCACAAACCTGTTTTTTCGCCTTTTGCCTGATCTTACCGGCCGGTAAGATCCCCCCCTTTGAAATTTATCTTTAAATGTTTCCCACTGCTTATTTAGTCTATTTGCCCAATCCACCTTAGCCACCTTTGCTTAGGTTTAAAGCTTTTGCTTTAGACTTAATTATGTAATTTTAAGTCATAATATGGAATTCAATTATGATTACCGCAACTATTGATTTCTATGCTGTCGACTTCTACTGGTGCACCAGCAACAACATCTCAAGGATCTGTCAAGCTGCCGCCTGCACATATGCAGGGTGTAGACTCACGTTAACTTTCCCTGTGACAATAATAATCAGAATGAGCTGACACTCACATTTGCCTCTCTAGCTGGGTTCCCACAGCTGCAAGGTACTATCAATTGCATGCATGTGGCAATCCAAGCATCTGGTACGTGACCACAGGTCAATGCGGCTTTGTGTCAGATTCCCTGGGACCTCTCATGATTTACTCATAGAATCATAGAATCCCTACAGTGCAGAAGGAGGCCATTTGGCCCATTGAGTCTGCACCAACCACAATCCCCATCCCCCATACATTTTTATCCTAGCTAGTCTCCTTGACACTAAGGGGCAATTTAGCATGGCCAATCCACCTAACCCGCACATCTTTGCTGCAGCAATCCATCATTACAGGGCCATTTTGTACCATGAAGCAAAGCTAAGAGTTAGCTTGTAGCAGGCAAGCCATGCCCCCTTCAGACTTAGCTTGTGACACATCTGAGGAGCTCACCAATAAATGCTGGAATGTGACAACGAGAATCACATGACCACTGTGTGGGCTGGGCCAGCATTTATTGCCCATCTCCAGTTACCCTTGAGAAGGTGGTGGTGAGATGTCTACTTGAACCACTGCAGAACATGTGGTGTTGGTATAGCCACAGTGTTGTTAGGGAGAGAGTTCCTAGACTTTGACAATAGGAATAGGCAATAGGAATAATGATATGGTTTCAAGTCAGGATGGTGTGTGGTTTGGAGGGGAACTCACAGTTAGTGCTGTGCCAATGAATCTGCTGCCCTTGTCCTTTTAGGTGTTAGAGATCATGGGTTCAGAAGATACTGTTGAAGGAACCTGGGAGATATGATGCTGTGCAACTTGTAGATGGTCCACACTGCTGCCACTGTGCACCAGTGTGAGGCAACAAATGTTGAAGGTGGGGGGAGGTGTGCCAATCAAGTGAACTGCTTTGTTCTGGATGCTGGAAGTTTCTTGAGTGCTGTTGGAGCTGCACTCTTCCAGGCAAGTGGAAAGTATTCCGTCACACTCCTGACTTGTACCTTTGGTGAGTCAGGTGGTAAGGTACTCACTGCAGAGTGCCTTTAATCTGCTCTTGTAGCCGCAGTATTGATGTGGCAAGTCCACTTCAGTTTCTGGTCAATCCCCAATGATGTTGACCGAGGGGCATTCAACGATGGAAATGCCATTGAATGTCAAAGGAGATGCTTAGCTTCTCTCTTGTTGGAGATGGCACTTGTGTTACTTGCCATTATCAGCTCAAGCCTGAATATTGTCCAGGTCTTACTGCATTTCGAATGGACTGCCTCAATATCTGAGGAGTTGTGAATGGTACTGAACATTGTGCAATCATCCATGAACATCCCCATTTCTGACTTTATGATGGAGGAAGGTCATTGATGAAGCAGGTGTGGATGGTTGTGCCTAGGACACCATCCTGAGGGACATCCTGGAGCCGAGATTATTGCCCCTCAACAACAACCATCTTCCTTTCTGCTATGACTCCAACCAATGAAGAGTTTCCCCTGATTCCCATCGAGCAGTTTTGCTCGGGCTCCTTGATGCTATACTTGGCCAAATGCTGTCTTGATGTCAAGGACTGTCACTCTCACCTCTCCTCTTGAGTTCAGCTCTTTTGCCCATGTTTAGATGAAGGCCGTATGAGGGCAGGGGCTGTGTGGCCCTGACAGAACTTAAACTGGGCATCAGTGAGCAAGTGTCTAGATAGATCTGAAGGTGGCCTTTAGTACCCATGTATCAGGTGCTCAGGATGATAACTGTGTGCTGCATCCTGCAGTCATGCAGCAGAGAGGATTACAGGTGGAGGATGATGAAGAATCACATCACCTATCTTCCAATGAGGGGGATACTAATGAAGGGGAGGGGAAGGAATATGAATATGGGTCATTCATCACCAGACTAACCACATACGTTTCTGCCAATGCTGCCTTCATAATGGGAGAGTTGAATTCTTATAGTGAGCAAATGGGTGGCACAGAGATTAGCACCATTGCCTCACAGTGGCAGGGTCCTGGGTTCAATTCCCAGCTTGGGACACTGTCTGTGTGGAGTTTGCACATTCTACCCATGTGTGCGTAAGTTTTCTCCAGGTGCTCCGGCTTCCTCCCACAGTCCAAAGATGTGCAGATTAGGTGGATTGGCCATGCTAAATTGCTCCTTAGTGTCAGGGGGACTAGCTAGAGTAAGTGCATGGGGATAGGATCTGGGTGGGATTGTGGTTGGTGCAGACTCGATGGGCCAAATGGCCTTCAGCACTGTAGAATTCTAACACATTAAATTGGACACCTCAGTACTCTCCGCTATTGTGGAGAGTGTCTACATCATCTGTGACTATCCTTCAGATTTGCTAACATACCTCAATCATTCTCCTTCTCAATGGTAGCCCCCTGACCCTACCTATCTGGACAGAGCCTGGAGATGATTGTGGCCTTAGGCCATACTTTCCGCAACTGCCCCTGCTACCAGTGGCTACTTGTGTTCACTTGTGTGATGTGAATCACCAGTTGAACTGTCTAAGTCATACTCATTATAAAGTCACTGATTAAATAATGTTAGCAAGTGATCAGATGTTTGTAATTCTGTGACTAACCATTTAAAGTTCCCTGTCTCACCATCTCTGACTGAGAGGAACAGACGTGCCCCTTATCCCCAGGATGTCTTCCTCTGCATCCGTGACCTGGACTGTTTGTGGTGACTCACCTCCAATCCCTTGTAGTTTATATTCTCTTCTCCAAGGGGTGGCAAGCAGGTGTGTGGGTGCGCAAATGCAATGCATTTGATAAGGATGGCTATCGGACAGTCATTTTTTCTGTCTTGCAATGAGTGACAACAGTGAATGGATAAGCGGGGAACTGAGGATGTTCATCAGTATAGGTAATGCTCAAATTTCAGTGGATATGAGGCTGTATCTTTAATTTAGGATAAACTTAAGGGGATCAGGTGTGAAATCTGTAGGCAACCGGTCACGGTAAGGGGGCTGTTAAAGATTAAAATTATGCCCAGATTGCTTTGCTGGTTAAAAAATGCAAGCTGCTTGCACTTGGAGACAATGGCAGCAACATTTGTGTTTGCAGTGGTTGGATCGCTCATTTCCAAAGTTACAGGAATGTGTTGAGAATGACAGGTTGTGATCAGTTATACTTAAACTGATCATTTGCTTCCAAGGTAAAAAAGAGTTGGGGTGTCAAGGATAGCTAATCAGCATTTCTACAATGGATACAAGGCCCATGAGATTTTTGTTGCCATGGAGGTGGGCTTTGCAAGAGGAAATGTTTCTAAAATGTCTCTGAAAACTCACAGACCCAGACCATCTGAGAGTGAGCAACCAGAAGGCTGAAAGTCTCTATGGTTCACCACACAGGAGTGTGGGTGGGATTTGACACTCAGATTAAAAACACCAAATTCATATGGAGTTAAAATGAGGCTGGAAGATTTACCTAGCTTGTGCTGGAGAAAGAACCTTCTTACCATGAAGGACAGTTCTGGGGTTAAAAACTGTCAAAGGAAAAGAACAAAAGTTAGCCGTAGAGAGCTAAGATTCACTTTGAATTGGTTCCAAAAGAATTGAATGTCTGCGTAAAGAACAGTGTGATATACACCCGGTGTTTTTCAGTTGTTTTATAATAAATGGGGAAATTCCTGTTCCATAACTTAAAGTATAAGTTGTCTGCAAAATGAGTGTTTTCAATGGTGTTTTTAGTTCATTTGTTACAGGAGAAGTCTTAAAAAGTGAAATCATTCTGCTATTAACTGGAAGTTTGAATTTCTTTGTAAAAGTCATTGGCTTCTACAGAAATTAGAACAAGGTGTGATGTGATGAAGTGTGCTAGCCGACCCGTAGAGAACAGGTTAGGACTTGCAGCACAGGATACAGCAAACGTATTCACTTTCCCTGATCTGATGAGGTCAATAAGTGCACCCATGACCTGGGCACAATGCTCCTGCTGCTCACCTCCTCCACTACCTCTAACCACAACTTCTTGTCGACGGCAGCAAGTTTGTCCTCCCACCATTGAGGGGAAAAGTGTGTTCCTGTTGCCTGTGACTGCACCCAGCAGTAATTTGAGAGCAACACCATTGAATTTGAGCATTGGGCTTGCTTTTTGTGAAACTATGTGAAACCTCTCTGAGCTTCTCCAACTTCCATTTCGTCAATGGCCCCTTAAGGAAATCGTAAGACCATAAGACCATAATTATAGGAGCAGAATTAGGCCATTCAGCCCATCGAGTCTGCTCCACCATTCAATCATGGCCGCGAAGTTTCTCAACCCCATTCTCCCACCTTTTCCCTGTAACCTTTGATCCCCTTACCAATCAAGAGCCTATCTATCTCTGTCTTAAATATACTCAATGACCTGGCCTCCAAAACCTTCTGTGGCAATGAATTCCATAGATTTATCACTGATCACATCATGCCCGCTTCATGGCTTGCACAGACATGAAACTTGGAAGGAAAAATAAATTATTCAATCAAGTTGAAATCTGGGACTCCGACCAGCTAACTTTACTTCTGAGTTTCACAGAGTGATGATCAGCCACCCATTCCCCTATCTTTACATTGGTATCAGGGCCTGTGACTGGTAAAGATATCAAAGCGATCAGCCTGTTGTTATCAGACAGTGGATTCCAATGGAAACTGGGAGATCAGTGAAGCAGTCAAATATTGTGAAATGCAGAGGGAATGATTTAATTTTGCCGTGCATTTCACTAGTTAAACACCGATTCCTCATTTGACCATTACTTAATTGCCAATGAAACAGGACTCTGACATTTTATTCCTCACAATATTATCAAAATCATTGAACTACTGGGAAAGTGGCATCAAGGTTCACTTTTAAAAATGATGCAAATTGGAAACAGTCCATTAAGGGAGAAATGCAGGATAATACATATTACGTAATGTCTATGCCTTGCCTGTTGGCACAATGTGTTGCATTGGTCCTGGTCTCTCTGCTCGTTTACATGGTGTTTATATTACAGAGCCACCTCGATTTCAATGCAGGCCAGACTGACAGGACAAAAGCCCTTTGTCTCCTGGCCACAAGGGTCCTTTGTGAACTGAGTTTAGGAAGCCTCAACTAAGTTCCTGGTGCGGGTGGACCCACGATACAGAACTGCCCTCATTTGAGCGCAAATTGCTGCTGGGGGAAAACATTTAAAAATGTCACACTCGCAGAGCAAGGGTAAGTTGAGGTGCACAATCCTCTTTGATTTTAATGACAGCTGCCTTTCCGTCTGATTATCTGTAACCTCCGGGAAGCTATTCAGCTGCTGGGAACAGCTGCTGCAACTGTTCGTACATGAGACTGACAGGAATACTCGCACCAGCTAAGAATGTAACCCTTCATTAATTAGTTGAATGCGTAGCAATAACACCCCATTGGCACACTGCATACCAAACAAAATTCTAGCAAGGTCGGTTTTGAAATGTTCACTTGACCCCCCTGTCGTCATGTGCCCCCCCCGCCCCCCCCCCCCCCCCCCCCCCCCCCCCGCCCCTGCCCCAGCCTCAACAGCTTTGTTGGGGAAAGAATTCCAGATTTTTCACTCCCAATTATGTGAACAAATGCTTTCTGATGTTATCCCTCAAAGGCCTAGTTCTGAGTTTAAGGTAATGTCCCCCTTTTTCTGAGTTTCCTCCATCAGAGGAAATATAGGATGTAATTTTCCACTCTGGAGACCAAGGGTGGGATGTTCCGGCACCTCCCGCCAGTCAATCTTCTGGTCCCACCGAAATTGACCCATCATGGTGAGTTTCTTGGGCAAGGTGGGTGAGCCATGCAAAAGCCCATAGACTTCAGCAGGACTGGAATATCCCACTGGCAGCCAATGGCTCACCACAATGTCCATGGGAGAACCTGCTGCGGGAAGGGATGTGGAGGCTGGAAAATCCAGGCCTGAGTGCGGTGGTGTGCATGAAAAACAGCATGTTTTCCACCTGCTGTCATGGTGGGGTTCCTCCATCTCTCATCCTCCCCACTTTGGAGTGCCAAGTTGTACAAAGCACAGTAAGCCACGATCTGTGAGACTGTCTGGGGATAGTACCGGAGAATGCCGCCTTACCTTCAAGATGCCAATGGTCTGCTCAATAAATGAAGCATGTTGCAGAATGAGCAGCATTACACCTCTCCTCTGTCAGTTTCTGTGTCTTGAGGAGGCCATGCTGGCTCTTGTTCATCAGGATGAGGCTCTTCCGTTTGCCCAGCCTGGCAGTGATGGACTTTTCTTCGTCTTTTCCTTAGTTGGCTGATTGCCAGGATGAATGAATTATTGCCTGCTCCATCCATAAGGCTCTCATACTCATGGAAACATTGAACAGAAACATGAAGGAGCATAAGCCTATAAAAGGTCACCTTCCAGTTGTTACCTAGGGAGTCATTGTGCAGCCAATGGGTCACTTTCTTCCCAGACATTACAGCCCCAGTGAAGCACTATTACAGCCTTGTATCTCACTGGTAGGACACGCCCACCCACCAGTCTAACCATTGATATCCCTGTCTTCCCTCTGAACTGTTTGAAGTTGATATCCCGATGCCCCATATAGACCTGCCCCTCCCATCTTGAGGCCCATTGTACTGTGCCTTACAGAGATCTGTCCTCCATGAAACCATTGAGTGCTCTGCCCCAACCCCCACACCCCAATCAGGTGTCTATTCCCCCATCATTCTTTCCTCCATTCGCAGTCAAAGCTTGCCCTTCAGCCCCGTGTATCTGAATTGTCTCAGCAATGCTGCCCGCACCTCACTCCACTTTTCCTGCATCAGCTCTTTGCCCTCTAGCCCTTTGCCTTCCAACCCTTTGCCTCTCGCCTTTTCTCTTGCATCTCTCTTGGTATCAAGATCCCCTCCTCAGTCAAGCTTTTGACATCCAGACACCTTTCCACTGAATGCATGGTTGGCCCTGGCTCAGGACCCCCTACTCCCTTCACCAAACTCCTACTAGTCCTGCCTAGCACAGAGTCAGGCCAACCGCAGGCACAGTGCTATGATAGGTCGGCAAAGGTACTCCATGCTCTCAAGTGAAGTGGTGCTCGCGAAGTGCACATCACACATATCGGGCTAATTAGACACAGGTGTGGCCATCTGGTCTCGAGTGGGAGTGTGATTCTGGATCTGATCTGGAGTGAGGGTGTGATTCTGGATTTGATCTGGAGTGGGAATGTGATTCATAGATGTTTATAGCATGGAAACAGGCCCTTCAGCCCAACTTGTCCATGACGCCCTTTTTTTAAAACCCCGAAGCTAGTCCCAATTGCCCACATTTGGCCCATATCCCTCTATACCCATCTTATCCATGTAACTGTCTAAATGCTTTTAAAAAGATAAAATTGTACCCGCCTCTACTACTATCTCTGGCAGCTTGTTCCAGACACTCACCACCCTCTGTGTGAAAAAATTACCCCTCTGGACCCTTTTATATTTCTCCCCTCTCACATTAAACCTATGCCCTCCAGTTTTAGACTCCCCTACCTTTGGGAAAAGATATTGACTATCTAGTTGATCTATGCCTCTCATTATTTTATAGACTTCTATAAGATCACCCCTCAGCCATCTACACTCCAGAGAAAAAAGTCCCAGTCTATCCAACCTCTCCTTATAACTCAAACCATCAAGTCCCCGGTAGCATCCTAGTAAATCTTTTCTGCACTCTTTCTAGTTAATAATATCCTTTCTATAATAGGGTGACCAGAACTGTACATAGCGTTTCTGATTTCTGTGTACACTGTACACAGAGAGTATGATTCTGGACCTGAGCGTGAGTGGGAGTGTGATTCTGGACCTGGTCTGGAGTGGGAGCATGATTCTAGACATGATCTGGTGTGAGAGCATGATTCTGGATCTGATCTGGAGTGAGAGTACGATTCTGGATCTGATCTGGAGTGGGAGCGTGATTCTGGACCAGATCTGGAGTGAGAGTGTGATTCTGGATCTGATCTGGAGTGGGAACATGATTCTGGATCTGATCTAGAGTGGCAACATGATTCTGGACCTGATCTGGAGTGAGAGCGTGATTCTGGATCTGATCTGGAGTGGGAATGTGATTCTGGATCAGATCTGGAGTGGGAACATGATTCTGGCTCTGATCTAGAGTGAGAGTGTGACTCTGGACTCAATCTAGAGTGGGAGTGTGATTCTAGATTAGATTTGAAGTGATTCTGGATGTGATGTGGAATGAAGTGAGACTCTGGGTCTGATCTGGAGTGGGAGGATGATTCTGGACCTGATCTGGAGTGAAAGCGTGATTATGGACCTGAGGTGAGATTCTGGATCTGATCTAGAGTGGGAATGTTATTCTGGATCTGATCTGGAGTGAGGGTGCGATTCTGGATGTGATCTGGAGTGGGAACATGATTCTAGATCTGATTTGGAGTTAGGGTGTGATTCTGGACCTGATCTGGAAGAGGAACATGATTCTGGATCTGATCTGGAAGAGGAGCATGATTCTGGATCTGATCTGGAGTCAGAGCATGATCTGGACATGATCTGTAGTGAGGGTATGATTCTGGACATGATCTGGAGTGGGACCATGATTCTGGATCTGATTTGGAGTCAGAACATGATCCGGACCTGATCTGGAGTGAGAGCATGATTCTGGATCTGATCGGGAGTGGGAGCATGATTCTGGATTTGATCTGGAGTCAGAGCGTGATTCTGGACCTGACCTCGGGTGAGTGTGTGATTTTGGACGTGATCTAAGGGAGCATGATTCTGGGTCTGATCTGGAGTGCGAGCGTGATTCTGGATCTGATCTAGAGTGGAAGTGTGATTCTGGATCTGATCTAGAGTGGGGGTGTTATTCCGGATCTGATCTGGAGTGGGAGGGTGATTCTGGATCTGATCTGGAGTCAGAGCATGATTCTGGACCTGATCTGGAGTGAGTGTGTGATTCTGATTCTGTATCTGATCTGGAGTGTGGGATTGATTCTGTATCTGATTTAGAGTGAGGGCTTGAGTTAGAAATTTCCTCAGGACTCACAATGAACCATTTTAAAAAGTTTACTCTCTGGTGGCACAGTGGTGAGCACTGCTGCCTCACAGTGTCAGGAACCTGGGTTCAATTCTGGCCTTGGGTCACTGTCTGACTGGTGTTTGCACTTTCGCCCGTGTCTGAGTGATTTTCCTCTGTTGGCTCCGGTTTCCTCCCACAGTCCAGGGATGTGTGGGTTAGGTAGATTGGCCATAGTGAATGCAAAGGGTTACAGGGATAAGATGGAGGGAAGGGCCTGGCTAAGATGTCCTTTTGGAGAGTCAGTGCAGACTCAATGGGCTGAATGGCCTCCTTCTGTTCTGTAGGGATTCTTTGATATACCAAACTAATTTAAGATAAGATATTTAAATAACACCAACAATAAGATAGTTCAGAGCTCAAAGCAATTTCCTCTCCTTTCCAGTGGTTCAGCCGGATAAGAAACTTAAGTTAGCTCCTGAAGAGTATCTGTACCCAACACTGTTAGAACTTATGGTGGAGCTGCAGACTCAGCCAGTGGGTTCTTTATAAGTTCATAGCCTCCCACTCCCCCTGTTCCTCCCCCCAACCTGATTCTCTTTTCAAACTATGCTGAGAAGAAAACAGCAGAGGAGTCCCCTGGGGTCTCTTTTCAAATGGATATCAAAGGGGCTGGGTCAGCTTAAACAACAGGGGCTGTTCATTCCAGCAGGACATTAGAAAATATCCCTTTTCTACAAAGGATAGTGGATAGCGACTCCATTATGTCTTTTTGGCACCCTTCTGTGTCCCTATAACTATTTGCATCCCTTCATGGGGCGATGGATTCATATTCATCCTCTTCACAGGTGGCTACCAAAACACCAACTTTTAACATTGCTTCTTTGATCGGAAATCCTTTAGGTTGATCATTGAATCTTTTTAAGGTCATCCAAATGCGTGCCAAGTTCAGACCTATTTAGAATATGGACCAAATCTGCTCCGAAATAAAATACCTCCTCAGTTAACACTTTTCCTGTTTGACAACCGTACAGAAATCCGGGGTCATGAGTCAAAGTAAACTGTGTCACTGAGGTAAGGGAAGTAGCTCCCCAGCTTTTGTCCTGTGCCAACATGGAGAAAGCATGGAACGAGAAAGGACTGTTTGATCCGGCAAGCCCAGGATTTTCAGCAGACTGGGCACAATCTGAACTTTGACCTTGGGGTGATGAAGAACTGAAGCTAAAGTGTCAAACTGGGTCTTAGCTCTGTTCTGCTGTACCGCTGTCCGTCACTTTAATGAGCATGACTAATTTAATTTCAAAAGGTTTCTCTGACACAATGGAGAAAGAATGCAGCCAGTTGTAGAGTGTTCTCTTTGCTGTACGCAAACAGTTTTCAATCACTCCTCTATTATAATTCTTGTACAATTCTAAAATATACAGCCCATTAATGAGGATCAAATGTTGAATTTATTCCCCCCCCATTCCAATTTCTCCTCTCTTAAAGACACTGATGCAGGCTGGGCTCCGGTACACTGCTGCCAGTTTTTCTCCCCAGTTATTCCTCAGTGGGAACATTGCCCAGCGAGCAGCTTGGTAAAGCTGGGAGAGGTAGCCAGGAGGTTGGCTTGAGTTTAGCATTCCATTTGCCAAATTCTGGACTAGAACGGCCAGGAAGCCTGCAGGAAGAGACCCCCTCCGGTCATTCAAATCGGGCGGCTCAGAGACCACCAAGCCAGGGAAAAAGTTTCTCAGCCGGAGGTGAACTTGAGAAGGGCAACTGTGGTCAGGGGAGCAGCAGGGCAGGGTAGGCCTAAAGATTCTCTGCGGGGGCTCGGAGCATCATTCCTCCACCTCCTGGCCCTTGAAGAAATCTGCAAGCAAAAATTAATATTTGTACTCACAGGAATCTTCCCAGGCTCTGGTTTTGCATCTCAACGGCTTTTTACCGGCAGAATAGCTCATGGCTCAGGTAAAAATAGAAGACGGACACCATCGGAGTCCAATCTGCATATTTAACAAAGAACACTGCCAGCTTCAGGCTTTGTTGCCTGCAATTTGAAATTGGAGTTCAGACCAGGAACAGAGTTGGTAAGTGTCTGTCAGGCAGGGTTATTTAAAAATCAGGCACTAAGCACAGTGGGTTTCAAACCATAGTACAGGGGCGTTGGTATCTCACAGCTAATCCCAACTGGAACTGATGCCTTACCCGACATCCCCACACATGCATTTTCCAGCAATCGACACTACTTAAGGATGCAAAGTTTAGTCATCCTGACTGAGTCCAGGGACATTTGAAGCTAATTGTAGCTCATCACCACTGCCCTGAGTGTGACTAGTTAATTCAGCACAGTGCAGGGATTAACCCTCAGACCTTCCCAAGTCTGAAGGACTGAGTTTCATGCTGAACAAGTGTAAAAACTTAACCAGCCAGGATTTTGGAACGATAGCTTTTAAAAACTAAAACATATGTTAAAGCAGAACAAATGCAAGAGCTTTTTTTCAAAAACCAGATTTATTAAATCCAGAAGTGATGTTATTCTGAGCTCAGAAGTGTTTTGTCAGAGTTTCTGCAAATGAGCTTCAGAGTGAACTATCCTGCTTTCACGGTTCTGCCCATTAAATGAATCCAATTACTATTCTTTTATAAAATCATTTCCCCCTAATTGAATTACATACTGTCGTAACCAGGGAAAGAAATGCCATTGTTTCTTTCAGTTTAAAGCCACCAGCGTCTCACCCATTAGCGTTGCACAGTTTGTGGATGTGTTGCACTATTTTTTACTGAGAGAAAGAAAGAGAGGGGCCAGGTGCAAGACTGAGTTTTACAAAAACATTCCACATTTTCTTTTAAGTTGTCTTTTAGTACGGTGAGAAATCCACGCCAAAGTATGACTGAACGCCGCAGAGGTAAGGAGGGTGAGAGAATAGTGGAGTATCAGAAGGGAGGGAGATGGCAGCTTCAAGGCTTTGTGATGCCCTGATGTTTTGTTTCCCACTTGAAGAAATCACACGCGGTGAAAAAGAGCAGCAGTAGCAAACTGTTGGTGTTTGCTTTGTATCGTAGGGATCTCTGCAAAATGTGGAATATTTGAGAAGTACGGTCCCAACATAGCTGAGGCATAGCTGCACAGTTCAAGCGTGCAGAGGCCCTGTCCAGACGTTCTAGCTCCGGATATGAAAATGTTGAGGGTTAGGGTATGCTGGACCTCTCTAAGTTATACAGAGTGCATTCACCAAGGCAGTTGCTGTTTGACTCCACTCTTTTTCCTTTCTTTTGCAAGACAGCAGTCAGTTAAATTTGTGGCTTTGATTCCTCTGTTGCACACAGCTCACCTTCAAGCATACCCTTTGCCTTTACTGACCTGTGTCACAAGGCTCAGAAACCCCTCAGGGACAGACACCATTTTGTAGGGGCGGATATTCCTCTTGATTCTCCACAGTGCGCCTAGGGCACAAAGAGTCCGATTAGATTTGTGCATCTCTTCATTATGGCCCACAGAATTTCCTGGAACCCCCCAAGATGAGATTTTCACAGTAACTTCATTGCAGTGTTACCGTATGCCTGTTTGTGAAACTAATAAATGAACCTGAAACTTTAGATGAAGACTAAAGAGGACACAGGGAGGGTGTGTTTATCCTCTCCTCTCAAATTTACCAGGATGTTGCCTGGTATGGAGGGCATTAGCTATGAGGAGAAGTTGGAGAAACTTGGTTTGTTCTCACTGAAAGGACGGAGGTTGAGGGGTGACCTGATAGAAATCGACAAGATTATGAGAGGTATGGACAGAGTGGATAGTCAGAAGCTTTTTCCCAGGGTGGAAGAGTCAATTACTAGGGGGCACAGGTTTAAGGTGTGAGGGGCAAGGTTTAAAGGAGATGTGTGAGGCAGATTTTTTACACAGAGGGTGGTGGGTGCCTGGAACTTGCTGCCAGGGGAGGTAGTGGAAGCAGATACAATAGTGACTTTTAAGGGGCGTATTGACAAATACATGAATAGGATGAGAATAGAGGGATATGGTCCCCGAGTGGTAGGGGGTTTTAGTTCAGTCGGGCAGCAGGATCGGTACAGGTTTAGAGGGCCGAAGGGCCTGTTCCTGTGCTGTAATTTCCTTTGTTCTTTGTTCAAACAGTGGTCTGAAGGTCTCACACTGGGTCTCAGGCTTGCTGCAGTGCTCTTGTTGCCAGCCCAATTTTCTACTGAAGTTGAGTTGGGCAATGGATCAGGACCAAGCTAATAGTCCAGGGAAGGAAAATCCTGTGGTCCTTTGTAACAATTTGTACTTATCAGCTCCGATTGAGGAAATCAGGCCCTACTGCCTCTGGTTGTACAGGTTAAGGAGGCCACAACTGCATCTTAAACATCCATCAGGATAATTTTCCCGGAGCTGGGATGGGATGAGAGTGAGAGAGCTACCCGCCCGCACACACAATGGGTAATTGATTCAGCTTGCTAACGATCACTTAAAACCATTTGAAGGAGATTGATTGGAATATCCAATCAAGTTCACACAGACAGTGTGGAGGTCAGGTTAGCCAGCTGGAGATAGTCTTAGATTGTCCTAAAGAGGGCTCACTCCTTCAATCCCCACAGCGGTGGCCCGAACGCAAAAACAATTTTAAATTTTTTAATTTGAGTTTTGCAAAGTTGGAGAGAGAGAGGGTGCCTCCATTTTGAAATGTCTCCCCCTCACTATTACCTGCCATGGCATCCTTCTTTCAAGCTGCAAGGCCCTCAAACTTTGAGATCCTGCACACCAACTGCACAATGGGGTGGCACGGTGGCACAATGGTTAGCACTGCTGCCTCACAGCGCCAGGGACCCGGGTTCAATTCCTGGCTTGGGTCATTGCCTGTGTGGAGTTTGCACATTCTCCCTGTGTCTGCGTGGGTTTCCTCCGGGTGCTTTGGTTTCCTCCCACAGTCCAAAGATGTGCGGGTTAGGTGCATTGGCCATACTAAATTGCCTCTTAGTGTCAGGGTATGGGTAGGTTAGAGGGATTAGCTGGGTAAATATGTGGGGTTACGGGGATGGGGCCTGGGGGGATTGTTGTTGGTGCAGACTCGATGGGCCGAATGGCCTCTTTCTGCACTGTAGGGATTCTATCCTTAATTGGATGGTGAGTCCACCCTATATCCATTAATTGGCCGCACTGAGGCCAATTAATCATATCAAGCGACGTTTTCCATGTGGCTCATTTGAGGCTGACGGCGAGATTCAGAAACTCACAGGGAAAATTCAGCCTCCCAGCTTTGATCACTAATCTCTGCTCAGTCAACCAGTAGCAGAATACTTGAAACAAATATCCTTGAGGTCAGAGTGGGGATTCTGCCCACTTGCCAGCTCTCCTCTGCTGGCAACACAAGTGTGAGCATCACACATCATTGGCAAAGAATCTGGAAGGTGAACCATGTCCGTGGAGCCATGCTTCAAGATATGGAATTAAAAAGAAGGGAGCAACAGTCCAGGAACCACATGCCCCATCCCTCCAACATCTGCCACTCCTGCCACGATCCTGGATCTACTGCCATCTCCTGTCAGGCTGTTCCATGGGAAGGCAGTAACTGTGACAGATGAGGGGGAAATGAGCTGGTAGGCCAGATGCTGTGTTTTCAAGCGGTGAATGGGAGAGTTGTGCCCAGCAGCCGTGCTGGTGGAGCTGGGGTGAGGGAAATTCAGTTTGGGACAGGGATATTTCACAGCCAGTGCAGTAAGATCTCATTTTCAGGTTTCCCCTGTCCCCCACCAATGGTGTAATGAGGTTCCTGCTCAGAAAGGTTGGAAACCTCATTTAAATAAATTATAATGTCATTAAAGGGCATCGCTACTGTAATATCCCCCACATTATCCCCCTCCAACAGGCTTTTAAAACCGAGAACCAGATGGAGGGAACCTGCCTGGGGTGTACAGGTAAGTATGGCCCCCAGAAGGAGAGGGACATGTCTGGGCAGAGCCCTGGCACTGCCTCCTGGGGGGCAGTGTCAGGGCAGTGGCTGGGGGTCCTTCAGGGGAGCTCCATTAGTGGGGGAGGGGGTGGTATCCTTATCCGTAGGGGGGGAGGGTGTAGAATGTGGGGGAGGGGGGTGGATAGCCCTAGTAAATTGAGAGCGGCGGGGTCTCCATGTGTGTGAGTGGGGGGTTACCTGTTTTAAATTGGAGATCGCGGTGCCTGTGATCCCGGAATTCCCGGCGTTGCCAGCTTTTTCCAGCCCTGCCCTGCAGTGTGACGATGTGTGCTACACCCTATTTTTCTGCCGCATGCTGCACAATGTGAAAAATCGGCTGTGCAGCGGGCGAGCTACGCGTCAGTTTTCTCACCTCAGCCAGTACTCTGCAAAATTGGGAAAATTCTGCCCAGTACTATGGAACCAGACGCTCACTACATACCAGGGCGGCACAGTGGCACAGTGGTTAGCACTGCTGCCTCACAGCGCTAGGGACCCGGTTCAATTCCCGGCTTGGGTCACTGTCTGTGTGGAGTCTGCACGTACTCCCCATGTCTGTGTGGGTTTCTTCCGGGTGCTCCGGTTTCCTACACTTCAAAGATGTGTGAGTTAGGTTGATTGACCATGATAAATTGCCCCTTTGTGTCAGGGGGACTAGGAACGTAAATATGTGGGGTTATAGGGATGGAACTTGGGTGGGATTGTTGTCGGTGCAGACTCGATGGGTCAAATGGCCTCCTTCTGCACTGTAGATTCAATGATTCTATGTTTGTAATAGATCAAGGGCGACTTGATGTGGCTTGAATCAACAAAGGCTTTATTGCCAAATATATATATATATATATATATATATACAATCAGTTCAGACTAAATTACAATGCGACTGAGCTACTCAATTCCCTGGCTCCAACTGCCAGTCCCTCCTCGACCCGTGGTACGTGACCTCCTGCTGATTAGCTCAGTTTCCTGCCGGAACAATCCATAGGGTCCTCGTCAATCACGTAGCCTTCGAGAAACAGCCCCGCTCCCCCCCTTGAAGGGCCACGCTACAACAATGTTCACTAAAGTCAACAGAGGGAAAAGCACACATGATAGGCAGTCAATTCAACATTAGCCCCTGTTACATATTCCCCCACAACATTGTTCAGGCGCACTATGAAGACTTGACAAGGAATGGGATATGTGTCAGAGCTTGTGTGGTTATCCACCAGGAAGAGTCATCTCCCTCAACAGGGCAGAGGCAAAAAAACCTAGCAAAAGGACTAATGCTGTTCAGACAAACCAGAATTTGAATATAAAATGTTAATAGTGTATTTTTTGGCCAGTTTTCTTTACTCTTAAAGGCAAGCGTGCTTTTTACATTTTGCTTTCACAATTCCTTTTTAAGAAGAACAATTGTTTTGCCGGTGTGCCTACAGTGTGATAATGTGACCTGTTAGCCAAATCCAAATTAAAATCAGTTTCTGGTTCGTATGAACACAAAGCAGATGAATTCTGATAGGTTAGGCTTCAGTCAGGGGCCCAGCATTGGTTTGAGCAGAGTAATATGGACAGTCAGAGCCTTGTCATACTGTTGACTCCCTCTATAATCAAACTGCATGCAAATGTCCACAGCATCAACCACAGCTTAAATGAAACCACAGGCCTTCCACGTTGCTGCATTAGATATTCTGAGGTAAGCCCTGTCGCAAGCACTCTGTCCTTCAGTACTGTTTCTCTAAGCTCTAATTGAACTCAGTCAGCTGGGAAGAAATTGTAATGCACTTTAAGTGGCTGTTATTTAAATAATAGATCTTGACAGTGTGGCAATAATTACTGGACTCCGCATATTAAAGCTGTTTTACAGAAATGAACTCTTAGTGCAAAGAGGAAGTTGCACAGGGGCTTTTTTTGTCTGAAATGAAATAAGCCTTTGCAGATTTTATACACTCACAAAATAAGCCTCTGTATTTCCTCTTTTGCAATAAAGTGAAAGTGTTTCTCCAGTGCAAGAGACTAATGGTCAACTGAAATGACCTGCAAACCATAGAATCTATCTAATTAATAAGTAATGGCTGTGGAATGAAGTCATCTTCAAAGTTCACAACAGGTTTTCTATAATGTCAAAGGGATTACCAAACAACTGTTATCAGCAAGCACAATGTAAAATTGGAATGACAGCCGCAGTGGGTGAATTTCCACATGGGATTACACCAGTCGCCTGCATTAACTATGGCAGAGAAATCTAAAGATTTTAAAGGTTATTTATTAGTGTCACAAGTAGGCTTACATTAACACCGCAATGAAGTTACTGTAAAAATCTCCTCGACACCACACACTGGCGCCTGTTCGGGTACACTGAGGGAGAATTTAGCATGGCCAATGCACCTAACCAGCACATCTTTCAGACTGTGGGAGGAAACCGGAGCACCCGGAGGAAACCCACACAAACACAGGGAAAACGTGCAAGCTGCGCACAGACAGTGACCCAAGCCGGGAATTGAACCCAGGTCCCTGGTGCTGTGAGGCAGATTTGCTAACCACTGTGCCACCATGCCGCCCATCATGAATAAAGGGATGCAAGTTCAACATCCCCAAGTATACATTTAGGATTATACTAAACTGTTATCTGAGGGCTAGCAATGTCATTGCTGATTGCTAGTCCTATGGTGAGACAAAGGATGTCCGAGAAGGGCAACCGCCTGTCTGCCCCAAAAGGTGGCTGCCAGATTTCACTGGGCAGCTTCCACCCACCAGTCAGCATCCCCAACAGCTGGAATAATGCCAGCAGAGGCAGAGAAACCCTTTATTCGTGGCTCAGTTGGACTCTGGGCAGGTGGCAGATTTGCTAACTTTCCCACCGCTTAAAAAATGCCATGGGCACAAGACAATGAGCTTGCCACATGATACCTTCCAGCATCATTCTGCCAACTTCGCCACTTCCTGGCTTATTCCTCCAAAAGGCTGGCTATGAATGGCTGGTTAAGGATGTTGCAGCCACTCTTTCTGAAGATGATCATCTTTCACTCACTGAAATCAGTACAACATGACTGACTGTGGGACGACATGTCGGCGGGCAATGGTTAATTCTGTCACTAGGTCCCACTGTCTGATGATCAGACATATCGGGATCTTATTGATTTCCAGTACTTCCTTCCACTAGTTGTCAATTGTGAGCTCAGTGGAGGGCCATCTCTTTTTTCCCCCTCTCCCTTGTGTTCTGCGGTTCCTGCAAGGGAGGTAAGCACGGACTTATGAGTGACTATAGTACCTTGTATTCATCCGTTGAATGTAGGATATTTAGTTATGATCCCCATAGAGACTGAAAAAAGGATTCCCACAATACCAATAGAAAGAAACAGCAGAACAAGATTATATTTTTAAAAACTTTTACTGTAATATATGAACTAAAATCAATAGAATACAAACAATAAATAACAGGTGAAGTGTATTTATAATAAACAGGTAAATTCCACTTTAAATAGTCAATACAATAAAGATATATCTCATGTCATTACAAGCACTCATATTACTTTCTGCACAAATGTGGGACCACTGTAATCTCACAGTCTTTCTAATTGGGCCTTCATTTTGTGGGATCTCACACTTCCCATCCCATCTTTTGGCTTGATACACTTGCAGCTGTCTTCTATCCAAAGTCAAGGGACACGGTTACCACCGTGCGCATCCAGAAGCCCTCTAGTCATATCAGTCCTGAAACCCACAGAGACCCCCTTCTTCAATACTTTTAAATAGTCTAGTGGGCTCTGGCATCACTACAACTGCAGCAATGGTTGGTGTCCAATCCATAATCCTCACTCTTCCTGTCTTCAGTGTTCTGTCTTTTCTAACTGTATAAAAACACAAACAATAGTCTCTGCTCTTTTCAGAGAGATCTGCTTCAACACCAGGATCTGTTCTAAAACTGCCAAACAACAAACCGTTCCATGCAGATAGAGCCTCTTTGCATGAATTCTCAGTGATTTGAACTCCCAAACAGAAAAACAGGCTGAAAGTATGAGATTGTCTGCTTTGACAGGAAGAATAGAAAAACAAAGTATTGTTTAAATGGAGAGAGGCTGCAGAATGCTCCAGTACGGAGGAATCCGGGTGTCCTTGTGCATGAATCACAAAATGTTAGCATGCAGGTGCAGCACGTAATAGAGGAAAGCAAATGGAATATTGGCCTCTATTGCAAGGCCCATGGAGTATAAAAGTAGGGAAGTCTTACTACAACTGTACAGGGCATTGTTGAGACCACACCTAGAGTATTGTGTGCAGCCTTGGTCACCTTTTTTAAAGGAGGGACATTCTTACATTGGGAGCAGTTCAGAAAAGGTTCACTATAGGTTGATTCATGGCATGAAGGGTTTGTCTTACAAGAAAAACTGGTACAGGTTGGGCCTATACTCATTGGAGTTTAGAAGAATGAGAAGTGATCTTAATTGAAACATATAAGATTCTGAGGGGACCTGACAGGGGATGGCACCGGAGCGAGGCGACTTTTTGCAAGTCCAGTATACCTTCTAATTCTATCATTTACTATGCTTCTAAAACTTCATTCTAACTCTTTTATATTCTGCACTCTCATTTCCTTCTCTATGAATGGTATGCATTGTCTGTATAGCGCGCAAGAAACAATATTTTTCACTGTATACTAATACATGTGACAATAATAAATCAAATCAAATCAAATTAAATGCTTCCTCTCATAGGAATCTAGAACGAGGCGGCACAGTTTTAAAATAAGTGGTTTCCCATGTAAGACTGAGATGAGGAGGAATTTCTTCTTTTAGAGAGTTGTTTGAGTTAGGAATTCTCTTCCCCAGTGAGCAGTGGAGGCTGGTTATTGAATAAATTCAAGGCTAAGTTAGACAGATTTTGATTGACAAGGAAGTCAAGGGTTATGGGAACAGGCAAGAAAATGGAGGTAGGGCCATGATCAGATCAACCATGACCTTTTTGAATAGCAAAGCATGCGATAGGGCCAAATAGCCTACTCCTATTTCTATTTCTTATGTTCCTTTTGGTTTCTAGAAGAAATTTAAATCTAAAATTCAGTCTCTTATCATTATGAAACTTTAAACAGACTTCAAAACACATCCTTTTAACACAGTCCAGCTGTACAATATATGTTAATTTACTGGTTCAGAGAACAGGCCATAGACTGGATGGATCTGTTACCACACGTACCTCTTAACCTTGCAAATCTCAATATCGCTCATCAGCCCACATGGTAAAGATGCAACAAATAAAAGGGAACTAACACAAACTGGAGAAGAGCCCAGAAATGTTAAGTCTTATTTTAAGGACACAGTGTAGAATGTCATTAAATGCGTAGAGAAGGGGACAGTCAGAGGCCACCATGAAGCTCCATCTTATTATAGTATCTACCTCGTTCTCATGGGATTGCACCGATATCAAACAAATGGTGCTTCCATTTCATAGCACAATAGGCATTAGTTACAAAGCACTGTGTTTAGTCTATTAAGCAGGCAGACATGTTGGACTTTCCATTAAGCTCTTTGCCACCTCGTTAATCCACTGCATTTAACAATTTCTAAAAGCTTCACTCTTTTCAGTCAAGGACCTGGCCTTCAAGCAGCTTCAATCAACTGTTCACATATTATTAAAGTGCGATTATCATAGTCTGGATGTAGAGGATGATTTTAACCGTTCAGCTGTTTCCTGCTTTTCAATTCTATTCTTGGAAAGAGGTGAGTAATTTTTTGTTCTATCCTGAGGTTGGCTCATGAGCTAAGTGGTGATTTCAGGCATTTTGCATCAGGCTTTTTTTCCCCAAATATATTGGTTAGTAGTGCAGGCAAATTGTGCTGTCACCAATTAGCCTGCTAAGTTAGAGACCATTTTGTCCTTCCACTCAGTTGCATGGTGTGATGTCACCCCAGTATCTTTGCAGAGGCACTGTTCAAAGGTATCTCTTCCACCCAACTTTATGATCTCAAACGAAGAGGAATATGGAATTTATATAATGTAGTTCACAAAATCCAAAATGCTTTACAGTCAATAAGACAAAATCAGATGCTGAAAATCTGAAATAAAAACAGAACAGGCTGGAAATCCTCAGCAGGTCTGGTAGCATCTGTGGAGACAAAAACAGAGTTAATGTTGTATGTCTGTGACCTTACTTCAAAACCGAGGAAAAGTCACAGGCCCAAAATATTGGTCAGAATTTTATGTGGAGGTACAGGCTTTCCTGTCAGATGAAAAGCCTGACTGGGTCATGTCACAGTGATTTGTTGGGTTTTGGGCTATTAACTGGCTCAGGTTCAGGCTCCCACTCCCATCTGGGAGCAAGTCCTGCTTCCAAGGACAGCTGGCTAATAAACCAGCCCAGCAGCACCACCAGGAGCAATGGGAGTTCTCGGTTTTACCAGCAGTCTCCAACCAAGAGGAGACATGGAATCACAGACTCCGGTCATTTGGGGCATTTGCCAGAGACAAGCTGGTAGGCCCCTATGAGTGGGTGAGTATTAAAAAGCCCACTGATATTACCTGCAAAAGTGCCTCAAAATCTCAAAGGTTAACTTGAAACATTGGTTCTTAATGGTGTATATTTGTTTGGAATAATGTGAGGAACAACGTACAACAGAGTGAGGAACCAGTCTAGTAATTGTGTAAAAAATTAATAAAGAGTGTTTATGAAAATAAAAGAAGAGAATACACAACAAGAAAATCTAATATACACTATGACATAAGTGTATTAATAACTAAACACACCATTTTCTCTGAAATTACTTCTTGTTTTCAAAAGATACCTATGTTCCCTGAAATCAGAGACAACCCTTTTCCCAAACAAGATCCAATTTTGTAACTCTAAAAGTCAAATCCAGTAATAGTTACCACACAGTACAGCTTAGATGACCAAGTCTGGAAAAATATCTTTTCCTGGTTCAGTGAATGCACAAAACTGTCTTTTAAAAGGAGAATATTTGTAATCTGTAAAATGTTAGATGGAACAGGCTTCCATGGCTCTGATCATAGCTGGAACTGGCCTCTCTGAAGATTAGATGGAGCTGGCCTGTCTGACTATTAGATGGAAAACTAACCTGCTTCCACCATAAGGTTGCTAGCAGTTATATTGTTCAGCCTCTTTCATACGGTACGGTAGCACAGTGGTTAGCACTGCTGCTTCACAGCTCCAGGGTCCCGGGTTCGATTCCCGGCTCGGGTCACTGTCTGTGTGGAGTTTGCACATTCTCCTCATGTCTGCGTGGGTTTCCTCCGGGTGCTCCGGTTTCCTCCCACAGTCCAAAGATGTGTGGGTTAGGTTGATTGGCCAGGTTAAAAATTGCCCCTTAGAGTTCTGAGATGCGTGGATTAGCGGGTAAATATGTGGGGGTAAGGCCTGGGTGGGATTGTGGTCGGTGCAGACTCGATGGGCCGAATGGCCTCCTTCTGCACTGTAGGGTTTCTATGATTTCTATGATATTCCATCTTGTGGATTTGGCTGTCCACATCTCCCAAATTCCTTGACATTAGACGTTGTCATTTGTATAGCCCCAGTGATCTCCGATAAACATTTTTTTCTGATATGGCAATTTATGCCTCAGTTTCTCTAGATGCCTACTAATCTTGTTACTAAGCAAATTGAATCTCATTATTTCTCCAGGCACCTGCTAATCTTGTTATTTGTCTGTTATCTTGTTTTCATCTCAAGTTCAGCTGTCAATCTCATTACCTTCCCAAATTCCTAACTGTGGGTGCCAGGCCCAGCGGATATTGTGGAAGGGGGAAGGAGAAAGTGGTGAACATGTGAGTAGGGAGAACCACTGTAGGGCCTTCATTATGCACAGGATTGCGCAAGCAGGAGGGACCACCCTGTCGGTAAAAATAACAGCCAAGACAGGTAAGTGACAGGGATGGTACCCCTGCAGTGGAAGCTCATTTTACATCCCCTCCCCCACCCCACCTCCCAACCTGCTTTTGGGGGAGGTTGTAAAATTCCACCTGATAGCTGTTTCTCTCTCCACAGTTGCTGCTGAGCATTTCTAGTGTTTTAAATTTTTATTGAAGCCAGTATCATTGAGAAGCTTGCATCTCACAGCATATCAAACGAGTTAGCTGTGGCAGCTGCACCACTTCCTCAGAGAATAAGTGAGCACTTCCATTACCATCAGACAAACTCAGGGAGATCCCCCTTGAGTGTAAGCTGCAGACCACTCTGCCTCACGCCTTCACTGCTAATATGCTGGATGTGATCAGCAGTGCTCCCACTTTTTTCATGTCCATGTTCTTCTGCTGAACATCCCCTTTTCTGTACTGGCGGGAGGATAAACTTCTCGACTCCAGTTATTCCCTTGCATTGTCACAACAGCAACCAAGCTGTATTCTTTCCATCCATAAAATATGTAGAAATGCCATGTGCTGCACTACCGCTGCGTGGCCTTTCTTTCGAATAAGGGGAACCTTGAGAGAAAAAGGGACTGAAACAAAATTCAGCCTAATTTCCAGCTTCAGCAACAATCGCATAAGTTTTAAAAAATCTCATATGCACAGTTTCCATGGGATGACTACCAACGCTACAATAAAATAGTTACCTGTTGGCAGCTTTATTACTGTCATACTCATCCTGTATAACTGAACTACTGCATACTCTTTAAAGCAATTGTAAATAAGACAATAAAACAAAACATTAACACGATAGAATTTTCACTGTGATTCCCCCATTTCCTGGCTAAAAATCAGGGGAAAACCTAGAGATAAAAGCTGGAGAATTCTTGGAATCTTACTGGTGACTATCATCCGTTGTTTTTGCTCTATTCTGTCTTCCTCCATGTGACATTCGTGAATAAACATTTTCATATCTTGGTTTCAAATTCCAATTTGAACAGAGGAACGAAGTTCTATTACCCTATTTATTAACTTTACAATGTTTGTATTAATAGATCATACTCTGGTTTACTTGGGTTTAAAGGTACACTGATCATAGGCTTGCAGCTACCATTTCTGCTCCAGTGCTTAACTTGTTCAGAGTATTGAGGGTCAATGGGAGGTCAACCCATGGTTTTAGCACATGCCTGAGCCAACAGGCCTGTTCCTAGGTCACCAGCCAGCCACCCAATGATACTGAAACCCCCAGCTGCTATGCCATGCAAGAAAGGTGAGGATGTAGTGGGAGGGGCTGTAGGGAGTGCAGGAGGGGGACACAGTTTGGCCATTTTCAACTGGAGAAGTTATTCGGCTGTCCAACTGATCATGATGTGGAGATGCCGGCGTTGGACTGGGGTAAACACAGTAAGAAGTTTAACAACACCAGGTTAAAGTCCAACAGGTTTATTTGGTAGCAAAAGCCACACAAGCTTTCGGAGCCCCAAGCCCACCTGAAGCTCACCTGAAGAAGGGGCTTGGGGCTCCGAAAGCTTGTGTGGCTTTTGCTACCAAATGAACCTGTTGGACTTTAACCTGGTGTTGTTAAACTTCTAACTGTGTCCAACTGGTCCCATGATTAAATCAAATTAAAAAGTTCCTTTCTTCTCCAGATGTCCAAACCAATAATCTGCACTGAATTGCCAACCCACCTCCACAGTGGACCGCACTTATCCCCTTGGAAGCTAGGATAGTTTTTCTGACTGACACCAGGCCTTCAGCTATATGCTACGTCCAATATTGGCCAGATATCCCATTGTTGGGAGTTCCTGATCCTGGTCTTGCCCTTATGGTGTTGGGCGGCGCAGGAGGCTTCTGTAGATAGTTATTTACATTTATCTAACTTACTCCAACCTCTCGATCCCTACAGAGTCTGTAAATGGCAGATCACACAGGATGGTAGTGGTGGAAGCATTTTTGAAATGCGAGCATGAACTTGTCAGCAACATTCCCTCATTTATTTTGCAATGTGATTACAATTTGTTTAAGTGTGCAGTCTCTTGAAATATTTTGCACACCTTCACATCCACTAATTTAAAGGCACAACTTATGCATGACTTGTGGGGATACAGTGGCATCATGGAATTGTCACTGGACTAGTAGTCCAGAGACCCAGGGTTATGCTCTTGGGACCTGGGCTCGAATCCCACCAATGGCAGATGGTGAAATTTGAATTTCAATTTGAACCCAATGGTGTTGGGCGGGCAGAAGGCCTCTCTCTGTATATAGTTATTTGCAGTTATCTAACTTACTCCAACCTCTCGAGCCCTACAGAGTCTGTAAATGGCAGACCAACACCATAGGGGCAAGACCAGGATCAGGAACTCCCTACAATGGAAGCAGAAGTAGGCCATTCGGCCCCTTGAGTCTGCTCCACATTTCATGAAGATTTCATTATGGCTAACCTGTTTGTGTTCTACATCTCCACCTATCCCTGATAACCTTAGATTTGCCAAACAAGAATCTATCCACTTCTGCCTTTAAAATGTTCAATGACCACTGCCTTCTGAGGTAGAGAGTCCCAAAATCACAAATTCTCCTCATCTCTGTCCTGTAAAGATAACTCCTGATTTTAAAAGAGTGCCCCCTAGTGCTGGACTCAAATAATTATGCAAGGATGAGAGCCAAATCTTTCAAGAGTGAAATTAGGAAACACTTCAATGTGGAAAGGGTGGTGGAAGTTATAAACCCTCTTCCACAAAATGGCAATTGATGCTGGATGCATCATTAACTGTAAATTTGTGGGCCACGGTTATGATATTGCAAACTTTTCGAAAAAACTGCTCTCACAATCACAGAAACCTCAGACTGAGTTTAAAGACTGTTCTCAAAATGGCTCCAGGCTACCAGACAGATGTATAAATTTCAAACCTGAGAAGACCAGGTGCATTCTTCAGACATTTTAATGAGTATTCCAAAATAGTAAACAGAAACTCATTGACTTGATGATTTTTCTGCAGACACAAAAAGATACTAACTGATACGTCACTGGAAGGTGTGAACAACCTTGAAAAGAAACCTTGGGTAACTGAAAGGGAATTACCACTTGCCTTATATGGAAAGTGAGTCACATGATAATTGTGGCCGCCTTGCCTTAGCTACACGAAAGTTATTGAGGGATGGAAATGGCAGATCCAGAGAGAACCATCTTGCAAAGGCTTCAACTCAGCGGGAGACAGAGAACGAGATCTAAAAACAGCTTCTGGTCTGCTGTAAAGAAACCAGGCAGCTAACAGTGCAGAACAGAAGTAAGGAATCTTCTCTCCACTCTGTAAACCCTGATTCCATCTACAAAGCTCACCTGTTATAGCAACTTCCAGCAATTCAACACTGGAAGCCATCACAGCTGCAGGGAAAACTCTTCACCATGAAGACTTTCACTTCAGACAGCACAACACCTTGACTTCAAAGCATATCAGGCCTACACCCAATATGGACTAATCCTGATTTGCATTTGTAACTATTACTTTATCTTCATTTTGACTCGTCTTTGTGTGTACGTGTTTCTTTCCTTAGGTCATCTCCAAAGCAATAGAGTGAAATAAACTAACCTTTTCTTTAAGTTAGAAAGCCTTGCTGCTGGGTTATTTTAAGTTGAATTTCTCACTCCGTGGGTAAGAAAACACACACACACAAAACATTATTCTGAGGCGACTTGGGGGAAAACATCTTTTAATGCATCTGTAATGCTTGGCATTGATAGATTTTTCAAGCCAAAGATGTTAAGGGAAATGGGACATCGCCAGGTATATGAAGTTAGGTCGCATTCACCTTAGTGAATGGTGGAACAGTCTTCAGTGGTTGGCCTACTCCTGTTCCTATGCTAATAGGCCTGGAAGGAGGTGTGTGTGTGTGTGTGTGTGTCCTTTCTTGGGGGAGGGGCAGGGTGGTGGATGGCTTCTACGAATGCATTAAAAAATTAATTATGTAACGGAAGTGTCTCATTTGTATTTAATGGTTCCTTGACAAAAAATGTTTCCTGTTAGTTCAAGTAGCAGAAAAGCACCAAGTGCAAGTGGCTATTGTTACACTGTATCATACAGGGAGTTGCAGCTACCGAGACAAGCTACAAGTGGTATCCGGAAAGTTAGTTTCTATCTGTCATCTTACTTGTTGTTTTAAAATGATTGAGCAAATATGTAACATGCACTGGCAGGCAGCCTTGTCAAGTAGGGCAGCTGACTCTGCTGATAAGTAGGTTATTGTGAGGAAGAGAAAAGAGGAAAAGAGAGAAGAATTGAAAGAGAGAAGCGGGAACTGGGCCAGAAAGGAAGAAGAGAGATGGCAAAGTCAAAGGAATAATGAAATCAAAAGTGTGTGAGAGAGAGTAAATAACTTGACAGCTCATCCACTGCCTTAAACATTCTCTCCCTTCACCACCAGCACACCATATCCATCAATGGGTCTCTCTCTTTAGCAGTGTGTACCATCTATAAGTTGCACTGCAAGCAACTCATCCAAGCTCCATCGACAGCATCTTCTAAACACACAACGTCTGCCACCTGGGACAATTGCAGCCACAAAGGAACGTCAGCACCAGGAAATTCCCCTGAATCACAAACCATCCTGACTCTGAGGATCTATATTGCCATTCCTTTATTGTCACCCAATATCCTAGAATTCCCTTCCCTAACAGCATTGTGGTGTCCTGACACAATGCTATTAGGGAAGGGAATTCCAGGATTGGTCTAGTTGGACCAAGGAGCGGCACAGGCTTGGAGGGCCGAAGGGCCTGTTTCCTGTGCTGTACTGTTCTTTGTTCTTTGTTCTTTGCTGTTAGGGAAGGGAATTCCAGGATATTGGGTGACAATAAAGGAATGGCAATATAGATCCTCAGAGTCAGGATGGAGTTATCCTGATGGAGACTATTGGAGTTAAAGAAAGTGGTTCACCACCACCTTCTCAAGGACCAATTAGACTGGACAATGAATGCTGGTCTCACCTGTGATGCTTATATCCCACAAAATGAAAAAAGACAAACAAAAGGAATTGTGAAAAAAGTAGATAATAGAAAATTAGATAAACACATAAATTGCATCACAACATGATAATAAAAAGGCATAAAAATAAAATGGCCTTTTGAAAGGGCAACACAGTGGCACAGTGGTTAGCACTGCTGCCTCACAGTGCCGGGGACCTGGGTTCAATTCCGATCTTGGGTCACTGTCTGTGTGGAGTTTGCACATTCTCTCCGTGTCTGTGTGGGTTTCCTCCAGGTGCTCTGGTTTCCTCCACACTCTAGGTGGATTGGCTATGTTAAATTGCCCTTTAGTGTTCAAAGATGTGCAGGGTAAATACATGGAGTTATGAGGATAGGGCGGGGGGGGGGGGGGGGGGGGGGTGTGTGGGTGGTGTGCGGCGGGGGCAGGTGAGTCTGGGTAAGATGCTCTGTCAGAGAGTCAATGCAGACCCAATGGGCTGAATGGCCTCCTTCTGCACTGTAGGGATTCTATGATGAATGTGAACATTGATGCTAGTTTTTCTTTAAATCCTGGAAGAAACCATCCTATGAAAAATAATATATTCAGAATGAACTGCATTAATTTGATTTTTTTAAATTCCTATCTCCATGAATTTGAAAAGATGTGTGTGAAATTTATTGAGTGCAAAATTTATGTGCCCAATTTCTGAACACAAAATTTGTCTACCATTTCATGTGAATGATTTTGATGACAGTTCCTAAGCCCCCAGTACTGCTTTCTCCTTCCCAATGTTTCTGGCAAGTTTTGCACATAGCAGGAGGCGCAAACACATAGTACAGGTAGGCTGCTGTCCGTTAGAAGTAAAAGAAGCTGTACAAAGACTTTGCTTCAATGGAATTCCTTGCAAAATGAATCAGGACAGACAGAGGTATCCAGATTGATGTGTGGAGCAGTGGGAAGGAGGAGAATTGCCATGGTCTTGCAGGTGGGCTGGGAGACCCTCAAAGACCATCCACTTAGAAGTGGTTTGGAGCCTAGGAATGTTAGCTCCGGCACTCTGGACCTGAGGACCTGGCAGTAGTGGCAGAAGAAATCTCAGAAATAAGGGAAAATGTATGGGGAAAGAGAGGAACTAATAAAGGAGGTGAAGCCGAGAGAAAGGAAGGACCGATATACAGAGGGAGAGTGGAACAGACAGATCTGCTTTGTGTAACCACGTGGAATGGTTAATAGGAAATCAACAGGCCCTTTTCCATCTCTCGTGTTTTTTTCATAGAATTCATGGAATTAAAATTGGGAGAGATATGAAACACAAAACCAAACTGAGACAGACCTCTGCTTTCCCCATTAAACCTCTTGATGGGTGTTCTATCAATGTGAATGAGACAAGTGGACTCGATCTGAAAAAAACAATTTAACAAAACAGATTTTTACCTACCTGTCCGAGGCAGTAATCTACCATTTCCCTCTATGCCCTCCTCCACCCTCTCTCTGCCCATCCCAATGTTGTTATAGAACTCAGAACATCACAACATTTATTCCTACCTGTGATAGAGTCATACATGTATTTAAAAAGAGTGCATTAATGCTTAACTACATTGAGTGCACAGTATTCCACACAATAGTCATTGTCTGACTGTAGCTATGCAGGAATGCAATTTATGGGTAGAGAACTGGCTTGGTCACAGAAGACAGAGGGTGGTAGTGGAAGGGTCTTTTTCCGGCTGGAGGCCTGTGACTAGTGGTGTTCCGCAGGACTCTGTATTGGGACCTCTGCTGTTTGTGATTTATATAAACTATCTGGAAGAAGGTGTAACTGGGGTGATCAGTAAGTTTGCGGATGACACAAAATTAGCTGGACTTGCAGATAGTGAGAAACATTGTCAGAGGCTACAGATGGATATAGATAGGCTGGAAATTTGGGCAAAGAAATGGCAGGTGGAGTTCAATCCAGATAAATGCGAAGTGATGCATTTTGGTAGGGATAATGTAGGGGGGAGCTATACGATAAATGGCAGAACCATAAAGCGTGTAGATACGCAGAGGGACCTGGGTGTGCAAGTCCACAGATCCTTGAAGGTGACGTCACAGGTGGAGAAGGTGGTGAAGAAGGCATATGGCATGCTTGCCTTTATAGGACGGGGCATAGAGTATAAAAGTTGGGGTCAGATGTTGCAGATGTATAGAACGTTGGTTCGGCCGCATTTGGAATACTGCGTCCAGTTCTGGTCGCCACACTACCAGAAGGATGTGGAGGCTTTAGAGAGAGTGCAGAGGAGGTTTACCAGGATGTTGCCTGGTATGGAGGGGCTTAGTTATGAGGAGAGATTGGGTAAACTACGGTTGTTCTCACTGGAAAGACGGAGGATGAGGGGAGACCTAATAGAGGTGTATAAAATTATGAAATGCATAGATAGGGTGAACAGTGGGAAGCTTTTTCCCAGGTCGGTGGTGATGTTCACGAGGGGTCATAGGTTCAAGGTGAGGGGAGGGAGGTTTAACATGGATATCAGAAGGACATATTTTACACAGAGGGTGGTGGGGGCCTGGAATGCGCTGCCGGGCAAGGTGGTGGAGGTGGGCACACTGGGAACGTTTAAGACTTATCTAGATAGCCACATGAACGGAGTGGGAATGGAGGGATACAAAAGAATGGTCTAGTTTGGGCCAGGGAGCGGCACGGGCTTGGAGGGCCGAAGGGCCTGTTCCTGTGCTGTATTGTTCTTTGTTCTTGTTCTTTGTTCTTTATTTAAATGTCACTGTGAAGTTTTCTTTTTCCTGTGACCTAACAGGTAATGTTAGTGTGTTATGTTAGCTTGCAGTCTCAAATCGAATGCAAATCTGTCAATTCTTTTCCATTGCCCATTCCCAATAAAACATTCCAAACATAAATGGATGAATTCCCACCCCGTGTTCCCCAGCTGTCTTTCTCTCTCTGGCTTAGTGACTGCGATGTTACTCAATGCTGATATTTCATCATTGCAAGCAAAGGCTGAAATTTCAAAAGGCTTCCACTTGTAAAATGCAGATTTTAGTTATTTAATGTCTGTCCTGAGTAACTCTTGTCAGGTCTCTGCAGATTCACTGGTCTGGATCAACTATCCACGGTCCCACGCAAGCAGCTCCTGTTTCTAAACAGTGCTTGATAACCAATCTTTTACATTTTACACTTCTTTAACTCGCCTGGAAGCTCCTACTTGTATTTTATCTCATTTAGAGACAATATGCCAATTTGTGTTTGCTATAAAACAGTCAAAATGAAGCAATTTGTAACATAATTTCTGCTTGATGTAGCGAACTCTTGTAGCCTGAAGCACAACTAAACGTATCAAATCTGATTTCCACTGAGACATTGGAAATGTTTTGGCTCATGAACACTAACATTTCTTGTGTTGAGAAGTCGGTTTCATTAAATTCACATAAAAATAGATATGTGAGTGAAATGTAGGCTAGTTCTCCATTGCACTCAGTCATAAAGACGAGCAGTTCAAATTTTGCTTTCTGTGGATGGGGTAATGATTGTTATTTTCCTCCTTGCATTTTGTTCTATAATTGTTCTCCTCCTTGCATGCACTGTTTGCCAGTCAGCATGTGCAACGCTCTGACTTCAAGCTTTCGGATAATGGAGTCAACAGATTGGGATTCCAAGTGCATTAGGAATGGAACATTTCAACACTCAATAAATTGGTTTCAGATGTCAACCGTCAGATAATCAGCTCCTGCGGATTAAGACAGAAGGCACTACCCCACTGAGCTGCCAATGATAAATGAATGAAGATCTGTGTGTGCACTGAACACTGAGGCCACTTGACTACAGTACTTCAATTCCATTCTTACTCTATAGCCCTGGCTGCCAAATGGCATTGCAGCTGTTAAAACAGGTACCCTTTCTCGTAGTAGAAAGTTGTACATGAGAGTTTCTGCACAGATCTAAAACAGAATATAATAGAATTACATGTTAGAGAAGTTAGTTAAACCACAGGCCACTTCCTGATCTGTAGGGAGTTTTTTTTGTCAAAAGCTATTCTGCTTAGAAGCAGAAATTCTCCTGAAGAGTTTAAATTTCATTCCCATCTCATTCCAAACTTGAACAGATTATTCTAAACCCATGTATTCAAACTGTTGAGCTCTCTCGCAGGCCTGCCATTCTGTAACTACAGTAAACAGGGATTAGTCAACAAGTTTATTTATCAACAGGAACAAGCTTACTGCAGATCTCCTTACTGATCATTTTAAAAGTTGCTTTGTATTTAACATGATTTTTGATGCTTTTTAAGAGTAGCGACCTTCTTCTATTGCTCTCCCCTTCTTATACTCCCCATGTAGAGCCAGTCACTGCAATATGGATGGGGAGGGCGTGGAGAGACTGGCCATGTAGAACCAGTCGCTGCAATATGGATGGGGTGGGGGGTGGCGAGACTGGCCTTCGGAGAGACAGGAAAGGAGGAGTGGGGTCATAAAAAAAACAGGTGCTAGCTATTGGCAACTCAATTTATAGCCCACCTGATTTTCACACAAAAATAATTTCACACCAGCAGAATCAAAACTGCTTGAATTTAAGGGATGGCACTTTTATAATGGGCTAAACAGGCTTCATCTGTGCTGCATGACATTGGAAGCCTGAATTCCTTTGGCGCTGGCCAAGTGGTTAACTCAGATTTGTTAAGCTGGTGATTTTGGGCTGTGTATATAGCCACTCCAATATTCCCAACCAGAATGGAGACTATTGGGTAACTCATCCGTCAGTCCTGCCTGGAGCCTGTAAATGACTGGGATTAATTTTACACATTCAAATTGTACGTGACTATCCTTCACTCACTGTATTTTGCTGGAGAAATCACCTTGCTTTTATAGGAAGATGTTGAAGCAATTTGCTGTAGTTTTGAGGGACTCTTTTAAATTGTCTCTGGACATTGTTTCTAGTTGACTATTTGAACAGACTCTGCTGAGCATATGGAGTTTGTTTGCTGTAAAGTAGATTATTTGCTGCAAGGCTTGGGTCACTGTCTGTGCGGACTCTGCACATTCTCCCCGTGTCTGCGTGGGTTTCCTCTGGGTGCTCCAGTTTCCTCCGAAAGACGTGCTGGTTAGGTGCATTGGCCATGCTAAATTCTCCCTCAGTGTACCCAAACAGGCGCCGGGGAGTGGCGACTAAGGGATTTTCACAGTAACTTCAATGCAGCGTTAATGTAAGCCTAAGTTAATGTGACACGAATAAATAAAAAAAAGACCTTTTGGGAAGGAAATCTGCCGTCCTTACCTGGTCTGGCCTACATGTGACTTCAAATCCACAGTAATGTGGTTGACTCTAAATGCCCTCTGAAATGGCCTCGCACGCCACTCAGTTCAAGGGCAATTGGGGATGGGCAACAAATGTTGGACCTGCCAGCGACACCCACATCCCATGAAAGAAAAAAAATGTTTCTGCAGTAAACTTTTTTAAGAAGCAGATATTTCCCAGCCTTTCCACCAGTTGAGGCATTTTCTTCCAAAAAGCAAAATAAAATGTACCCCAAATTAACAAAGATGCACACCTTTTTAAATATCAGCACTATTCTTTACTCTCCGTGAAGTAAAGATTTCTGTTGCGTCCTTTAAGCATTCATATGGTGGATGAGCCAAGTCAGTGAATGCGAGCAGGCTGCAATTACGACAGGAGTCACTCATTCCACTCTTACCTAGTACCTTTCCACATTCACGTTCCAGCAAGATCATTGGATAAAGATCAGCAGCCACTATTGATTATTTTTGTATCTTCCTAGCCAGAGAGTTCTGAAATAACTTGCAGTGCTCTTATCCTCAGCTAATATCAAATTACTCAGTACAACTGGGCCAATCTAACATGGAATCTGAAACTCTGCTTGAAATGGCACAGTTCCACACCAAGCAAGCATGAATCAATAGATCCTGGGTCTGTGAAATAGTAGCTAATAGGTAGAATAGTGCAGGTTTGCTCAAAAACTCCTTATCGGAGCCAAGCCAAGCTGGCTTACACCAGCTAAACTCAAAGAGGAGAAACAACTAGTATCATGATGAAAGCTAAAAGTGAGCCTTTAAAAATAAACTTGAATTTTGAAACTGTCCGATTGCCACCAAAAGGAAGTGGACAAATGGAGAACTAAAACCAAAGCAAGAAGCCAGAAGTTTATAAATGAGGAAGCAAAGTCTCTTACAAGTACCAACATGATTAAACTGGAATACAGTGTCACTTTGCAGTGAAGGTTTGGAAGTGTGCCTTATGCTAGGTTTGTTGTTAATTCTTGTAAAGTAGAAAGCCCCTACTGAATCGTGACATTCACTTCATCAACCAGCCTATAATTGGATTTGTTTTCATAAATTCCTTTGTCCTAAACAAACACAATATGAGACATATTTGCTTAAAGATTTCTTTCACCATCAAAGTGTTATTATAAACATCCTGATTTCAGTAAAATATTATCTTCTTTTATTTTACACATATGTCACTCGGTCAAAAGCATCTCGTAAGCCAGCATTGTCTTGTGACAGGAAACACTGACTTCCTCTTTCATACTTTAGTAGAGGAGCAGTAACTAAAGGGTCAGCTCAGCTCCTATCACTTGCAAGATCTAATATAAGTACAAGAAGACCTGCACTATCATATACCAACTATCTTTGTAAATTTCTTTCACCTGTTAACATTACTGTGTCACTTTGTTAGGAGATGGCTTTAAGACATGAACTCAGGAAGTGTTTTTGCAATTTGGATTCAGTGTGAAGTGCCGTAAAAATCCACCACTATCATTTTCTCTTCTGCTTTGGTCGGTTGAGTGTCTTAAATCAACATGTCTAAGAGTTTTCAAACCAAGCTTATAAGCAATCCACACATCCCATTTATCTATTTGCAGAGAGTGTATATGCAGGTTGGCAGCACCAAAACTTGGGGACCCTTAGGTGCACACAGGGGAACTGACTGGGATTAATTAGCAATAATTGTGCCTCACTGGTACAAAAAAACTGGGCCCCTCCCCTCCCAACTCCATGCATCTCTAGCTAGGACCCCCACCAGGTATTTGGACATTGGCTTACAGAGATTTCCAAAGAATCTCAGCATGCAATGGCACATCTCATCCATCTTCCATTAGTAAACCAAGTTGGTCGATCAATCAATGGGTGTCCTGGAGAACTGGGGACAGTCTGATTCAAGTAGTCGATTACCAAGTCAACTATAAGCAGTTAACTCTAAACTTGTATCATCACATATATCAGCTTTAAGTTACCTTTAGCCTGAAGTAACCCCTTTTACCACTCACATTCCCCCTCACCCCTCGGAAATAATATTGGCTGGGACCTTCTGATCCCGCAGTGCCCAAAGTCAATAGACCCTTGGCTGGTCCATAAAATTTTCCGTCCCTGCCACAGATGGAACCCGGCTATTGTTTTTCCTTCTCTCAAATAGTATTATAGTCAAAAGTCCTTCAGTCTGTATCTTGATTATGCATCAGTCACACTGGGGAATTCCAGGATAAAAGTATTTGTAAGTCCCTGAGTAGAATGGCCTAAGTACACAGATAAAAGCTCATGTGAAAAGGAACAAGTTACTTTGTTTCTTCATAACATATTGGTAAGCATTTCTTACCAAAATTATCCAATGTAATTAAGGACTACCTTTATAAGTTATTAGTGTGTAAGGACCATTGTCCATCAACACTTATAATAAAAGAGTAACTAAAATCTTTGGAGTAGTTAATATATGATCTTCTATCTATATGTATCCAGGATGATAGGCCACCATATGAAAACTACTGCAAAGTAATTAGTGAAGGTATTGGCGTGCAGAGTGAGAAAGTCCCCAGGCAACCTGTTTCAAAGTATTGCCAGATGATAGCATTGGGTTCACCAGACTTTATTTAAAGTACAATTATGCTCATCACCCTTTGATATTCAATTTTATGTCATTTTCATAACCAGTGACCAATTTTAACATCTGTAAAATCACCCTGAACTGCTCTCAGCACTCAGTGTCACACCCTTCAATTAAGTTTCACACCCTTCGAACAAGTTTTTCTCTGTGCCTTTTTTATCCCCTTTGTGGCTCCTTAGCCCTACTCCAGTCACTGGGAAGGGAAATAGGTGACCTGTTCCCAGGCAGTTGTGTCCGCCCCTTCAAACGTGGCCAGTAACCTCTAAATCTTTCACAATTCTATTGCATGACATCCTGAGTGAGGTTAGAAACTCAGCATGGTTCCACAGAAAAGGATGCCCTCTGTCTGTGTAAGATTTACTCTCACCTTCCTTAAACAATGTCCTTAAACATTGACGAGACAGAGTACAGGAATGAGATAGAGAATCTGGTGAACTGGTGCGGCAACAATAATCTCTCCCTCAATGTCAACAAAATGAAGGAGATTGTCATCGACTTCAGGAAGTGTAAAGGAGAACATGCCCCTGTCTACATCAACAGGGACAAAGTAGAAAGGGTCGAGAGTTTCAAGTTTTTAGGTGTCCAGATCACCAACAACTGTCCTGGTTCCCCCATGCCGATACTATAGTTAAGAAAGCCCACCAACGCCTCTACTTTCTCAGAAGACTAAGGAAATTTGGCATGTCCGCTACGACTCTCACCAACGTTTACAGATGCACCATAGAAAGCATTCTTTATGGTTGTATCATAGCTTGGTATGGCTCCTGCTCTGCCCAAGACCACAAGGAACTAAAAAAAGTCATGAATGTAGCCCAATCCATCATGCAAACCAGTCTCCCATCCATTGACTCTGTCTACACTTCCCGCTGCCTCGGCAAAGTCGCCAGCATAATTAAGGACCCCATGCACCCTGAACATTCTCTCTTCCACGTTCTTCCATTGGGTAAAAGATACAAAAATCTGAGGTCACGTACCAACCGACTCAAGAACAGCTTCTTCCCTGCTGCTGTCAGACCTTTGAATGGACTTACCTTGCATTAAGTTGATCTTTCTCTACACCCTAGCTATGACTGTAACACTACATTCTGCACTCTCTCGTTTCCTTGTCTATGAACGGTATGTTTTGTCTGTATAGCATGCAAGAAACAATACTTTTCACTGTATGTTAAAACATGTGACAATAATAAATCAAATCAAATCAAATCAAATCAAAATCAATCTCTGGATGGCTATAAAGCAATAAGGACATTAATTCCTATCATTAGCGAGCAGACCTCCTGAAAACTTGTTAAAAGCACAGAATATTGGCTAGTCACATTTTTGAAACTAAGTTCCATGGTTCTCCAACTAGACATTTAGAAAGCTCCATTATGATCATATTTGATATTCAATTGTAAAAAGATTGATAATTTATTTTTTGACCATCCGGATTTCTTTACAGTCTTCCCAAGCCCCATGGCCAGGATTTTCCAGCCCTGTCATGACGGGAACTTCTTCAGGAGATTTGGTAGCCCCGCTGAAAGTCCATTGACCTTTGGTGGGACCGGACCATCCCGGCAGAGAGTGGAGCAGGAAAGCCCCACCCATCACTCGTTATGGGCGTGTTTCTACCAATATTGCTGCTCTAGAAGACTCTCGAATTTTCCCCCACCCACCCACTGCCTCCTATCCCTTCAGTCTATATATAACTGATATGTATGAAAGCCCATTGTTCTCATAGTAGCCTCCTCTCCCTTGTTCTCTATAACTGTGACATAACCATATCATTCCCCATAGTGGGTTTTACTTGAGAATTACCCCTGTCCTCAGTGAGTTATATAATAATCCATTCCTCTGACCTGTTTTCTGAAATTGGGCAGGGAGGGTTTGGACAGGTCAATGATGGCGTGGGTGGGCGAGGGGTTGGGTCTCGGGCTGCAGGCAGGTAGCAAAAAAGGCAGGGTTCCATCTTGGTGGGGGACATCCCCTGATTGGCAAAATGCAGCTCTCGAAGATAGAACTCTCCCTTCCTGCCTCAGAAATTATTATTTTTAAAAAAAATCAGGATTCACACTAAATATTTTATGGCTTGGACAGGGTCAACAGACTGCCGATTTTGGGGTGAACTTGGATGTGAGTGGGAAGATGGAGTGGGCACCCACTTTATTTCATGTGCCACATCCTCAAAAAAAAACATATTTAGGGGCATGTGAAATGCCACCTAAAGCGTGGTGAATTAAGTCTTCTGAATCAAAAATCTATGACAGCATTGCAGAAATATTCAAGGCAATAAATCATGATGGAATGCTAGATTTTGTTTCATAGAATAATAGAATCCCTGCAGTGCCAGTCAGCCCAATGAGCCTGCACTGACAACAATCCCACCTAGGCCCTAACCCCGTAACCCCTGCTAATCCCCCTGACACTAAGGAGCAATTTAGCATGGCCAATCCACCTAACCTGCACATCTTTAGACTGTGGGAGGAAACCCACGCAGACACGGGGAGAACGTACAAACTCCACACAAACAGTCACCCAAGGCCGGAATTGAACCTGGGTCCCTGGCGCTGTGAGGGAGCAGTGCTAAGCATTGTGCCATTGTGTCACCCTCTTTCCTGGAAGAAATAGGTAGAGATAGCATGAATGGGCTCCCTCATGTGGATTGACCATGAGATTTGGAATGGTATTCCAAGGAGGCAAACACCTTTACTAGCTGCTCGCTAACCATTTCATTTTATTCTGCAGTAGAGACTTAGGGTGGTGGGGAGAAGTTCATGTGTTTTGCTCACACAGAGGATAAAATTAGTAGAGTCTAAAGATCAGTGAGGAAGGGTGAAGGATTTTGGATTTGTTTTGCTATCGTTTGTTCAGTTGTTGTTCTGCTGATATTTTCACTCCTGACTTCATGCCCGAAGACACCGGCCTTTCTCTTGCATTTCTGTGTTGCATTCCAATACTTTATGGATTTACAATCACCCTCTGTTTCTGTGCCTGCTTCACTGTCAGTCCCACTGGCATATCTATTATTTACAACTACTGTATGTGGCGCTGCTTAAAAATTCTCTTTACGTTTTGAGAGATGTCTACTTACTCACATAGAACTCAAATTCATTTTAATTGAACCAAAATCAGAATACGCTTGTAGCTTTTGTCTATGTCCTGGTAGTTATGCCGATGAGTTAATGAAGAAGATGGGGCCCATTACTTTGAAAACACAGAGTGGAAAATAAACAATTTACCTTGATACAAGATGTAATCAAAGGATTCAGATGATCTGCCCCTTCACTTGCCTGAAAATATGAAACTACCCAAGGCTTGATGAAGCCTGCTTGTATGGTTAGGACGTTGCATTGTGGGAATATATGCAACGTATCTCTCCTACGGGTTTAACAGCTATTATTGTCTCAATGCCTATCAAAGCTGATGAACAGGCATAGTGGCTGCGGACAGAAATTCCGTCAAATGTGAGAGAAAACTACTCTACCACAAGAAAGTGCAAATGGCCGAGATTCAAATTGAGATTGTGTGTCAGTGCTAGCATCGTCAGGGACCATCTGTGTGGGCAATGAGAGCATCAATTCTATGGTCACCTGATAGAGACTAGTTTTATGAAACACTTTATGAACAAGCATCTTGAAAGCAACCTCAGGTTAGTCAGCTTGGGCGACAGAGACCCCAGAGGGAAGAGATGCCATCCAGAAAAAGGAGAGGACGTGGTCTAGAATTCTAACAGGTAGAAAATAGGAAATTATCCTTTTACCTGCAGATATACAGAATCAAACCAGAAACCTATTTTCGCAAGGAATAAGCCACAGTGATTTTACCATCAGAAACTTCCCAGCTCAATTTTCTTTAGTGAACCAAACGGGAATCACCAGGCTAGCAAATGAAAATCAAAAATAATAGTGAGTTTTTCAACTTTTTAAAGTCTTAAGTGCATGCTACCTCTTCGATAATCACCTTTCCTTGCATGTGTGTTTCTTATGTAACTGTTGTTGCGATTGTAATTTGGGAGAAATAAATATTTATTCCTTCTTTTAATTTAAACTTATGAGAAAGCTTGTCTTGTTCTTGGGAGTTACAGCACTCAAGATGGTAAAACACTTCTTTAAAAACACATCTTGTTGCGGATGGTCAAGACATAGCAAAAGAATGATCTATTCTACCATCTCTCCTCTATCTAGACCAGTTTGTTGTTTGCTCATTTTAACAGCTCCTGAAAACTTAAATTATTTCTAAAACAACTAAGAAAGCCCCACATACAGATTATTTATTTATTTATTGGTGTCACAACTAGGCTTACATTAACAGTGCAATGAAGTTACTGCGAAAATCCCCTAGTCACCACACTCTGGCTGTTTGGGTACACTGAGGGAGAATTTAGCATGGCCAATTCACCTAACCTGCACGTCTTACTGTGGGAGGAAACCGGAGCACCCGGAGGAAACCCATGCAGACACGGGAAGGACGTGCAAACTCCACACAGACAGTAACCCAAGCCAGGTATTGAGCCCGGGTCCCTGGCGTTGTAAGGCAGCAGTCCTAACCACTATGCCACGATTATTCAAGAGTCCTTTGAGATTGTCATTATAAATACTTTCTCAATTTTTCAATTTTTGCGTCAAGTTATATTCAAAGCACGTGTTGTCTTTGGCATCATAAGAGCACACACAGGGCCCAATTTTACCATCAAGTTGCGCCTGTTTTTCGGGCGCGAAAACTTGGTAAAGTCGGGTGTGAGGCAAGTAGCGCGATCCGTACCCACCTCTGTGCCAGTTCCCCCTTTACCAAGGCCTGAAAATGGCCATGATCAGGACCGCACCCAACCTTACTGGCACTTCCCTCTTTACCAACATGCTTGCCCATCCAGATTCAGCACGAAATAGACATGCTCTACAAAAGTCCAATTCGGGCGCTTCAGCTAGTGAGGAGGTAAGTGCCGAGCGTCTGATGGCTCTCTGCTTCAGATCAGTGGGGCGCGGGGGGGGGGGGTTGCGGTGGTGGGGGGGTGAGGAGGAGGGGGGGGGGGGAGGTGGGGTCCGCTGCCACTCTGTCTGAGATCATTAATGGGAAGGGGTGGTCCGCTGTCACTCTACCTGTGATCAATGAGGGGGAAAGTGGGGTCCGCTGCCACTCTGCCTGTGATCAGTGAGGGGGAAGGTGGGGTCCGCTGCCACTCTGCCTGAGATCAGTGAGGGAGAAGGGGGGAGGGGCCCGTGATCGGTCTGGGTGGCAGAGGAGATGCGGGGATAAGGGGGTTAGTAATGTTGTGGCCAGAGCAATGTCTGTGGGGGCCAGGGGGAGGGATTATCCGGCCAGGGGGGATGTGGCAGGGGAGCATTATTCTAGTTTTTTTTTCTGCGCATGCGCAGGTGGAGGCGCCGATCGGAGCTGCAAGGTTTTGGGGACTTAAGCCCCACCCACAGGCTTTTGCAGTGCGATTCAGAATTGCTGATATTTTTCAGCCAGAGTGCGTATGGGGACTTCTGAGAATGGATCTATATGTCAGATCTGAGTTTCAAGTCAGCCCAGCACTTAGAATCAAAATGGTAAAATAGGGCCCATAATTTTTAATAGGTGATTGTTGTAAAAATGGCTTTTGTATTTACATTTACATTCACGACAAAGATGTGCGGGTTAGGTTGATTGGCCAGGTTAAAAAAATTGCCCTTAGAGTCCTGGGATGCGTAGGTTAGAGGGATTAGCGGGTAAAATATGTGGGGGTAGGGCCTGGGTGGGATTGTGGTCGGTGCAAACTCGATGGGCCGAATGGCCTCCTTCTGCACTGTAGGGTTTCTATGATTCTATGATTTAAAACATTGTTTACTTGTACCATAAATTGTGGGAGAGTCCCTATGCACACAAACAGTGAATGATCATAGTCTACTCATTCCAAGGCTCATGTTATCATAGTTACAAGCAGGAGACAAACTCCAAAATTTGGCCTTTGATGAATTAACTTCTTATTTGGAGCAACAGCATACTGGAATGAAATGATTTTTTTGCGTATGCCCCTTTAGGCTTAAGGATTGGATTCGACAAGGGAATAAAGAATGCAATGCAAAGTTTAATCAAATACTGTCCTCTATTGAAGGAAGGTATAATCTGCAGTGGTCACCTGCCACATCAGTTGGATGCTTCATCAGGCTGTGGGTAAGGGGGGCAGTTTTCTGCATTCACACCTGGGGAAAGCCCAAAAGACAATGCATTAATGGGGCTCTGTTTCACTTTGATTTACAGTGGAGCAGGATCTTTCAAGGACCCAATTTTACAGGGAGGGAAAGGGTGTAGTTAAGTCTTTTAATTTATTCCAGCTTGAAACTATCTGTACTGTTAAACAAGTAGCTTCCCATCTGTTATCAAGCAAAGTCTTGATAAAGGTCCCTGTACCAAACTTCTTTTGCTACATTTTTGTATTCTGAGCATGTAGAAATTAATGTTGCATATTTATGACAGATTAGCTAAAAAGAAAGTTCCCCAGGGGTCACTGTTGGGACCTCTGCTCTACCTCATATCTTTTACACCCATCTGAGAGGGCTAGGCCGGCCAACAGTTTAGCATGTCATCTGAAAGCCAGCATCTCTAGCAGTGCAGCACTCTGTTCACACTGGACCGAGGTGTCAGTCTGTATAACATGCACAATTCTCGAGAGTAAAAGGTGAACCTGTTGAATTTGATTTGATTTAATTTATTATTGTCACATGTATTAGCATACAGTGAAAAGTATTATTTCTTATGCACTATACAGACAAAGCATACCGTTCATAGAGAAGGAAATGTAGTGTTATAGTCATAACTAGAGTGTAGAGAAAGATCAATTTAATGCAAGGTAAGTCCATTCAAAAGTCTGGCGGCAGCAAGGAAGAAGCTGTTCTTGAGTCGGTTGGCACGTGACCTCAGATTTTTGTATCTTTTTCCCGACAGAAGAAGGTGGAAGAGAGAATGTCCGGGGTACGTGGGGTCCTTAATTATGCTGGCTGTTTTGCCAAGGCAGAGGGAAGTTAGACAGAGTCAATGGATGGGAGGCTGGTTTGTGTGATGGATTGGGCTACATTCACGACCTTTTATAGTTTCTTGTGGTCTTGGGCAGAGCAGGAGCCATACCAAGCTATGATACAATCAGAAAGAATGCTTTCTATGGTGCATCTGTAAAAGTAGCTGACATGCCAAATTTCCTTAATCTTCTGAGAAAGTAGAGGCATTGGTGAGCTTTCCTAAATATATTGTGTTGGCATGGGGAGACCAGGACAGGCTTTTGGTGATATGGATACCTAAAAACTTGAAACTCTCGACCCTTTCTACTTCGTCCCTGTTGATGTAGACAGGAGCACATTCTCCTCTACGCTTCCTGAAGTCGATGACAATCTCCTTCGTTTTGCTGACATTGAGGGAGAGATTATTGTTGCCGCACCAGTTCACCAGATTCTCTATCTCATTCCTGTACTCTGTCTCGTCATTGTTTGAAATCTGTTCCACTATGGTGGTGTCATCAGCAAACCTGAAAATTGAATTGGTGGGGAATTTAGCCACACGGTCATGGGTGTATAAGGAGTATAGTAGGGGGTTAGAACACAGCATTGCGGGGCACCAGTGTTGAGGATGATCGTGGAGGAGGTGTTGTTGCTTTTCCTTACTGATTGTGGTTAGGAAGTTCAGGATCCAGTCGCAGAAGGAGGAGCCGAGGCCCAGGCCACAGAGTTTGGAGATGAGTTTTGTGGGAATGTCTGACAGAGAGAGGAGAGTGCCATCACTGAGTCACAACTGACACTTCAGTAAGCAAGCTTTCAGCTCCCCATGGGACAGATTATTCTGTTCCTCAGTAATGACGCAGACAAGGTTAGTTACTCCTCCTGCACTCAGGTATTTTTACAAAGTGGGGCGAAGGACAGGAGTGCTTTACTAGTAATTTTTTCTCAATGACAATACATTTCAGTGACAGACTGGTTGAGAAAGGCAATGGGTCACTAAAGTGTCTCATGCTGTAGTCATCACAAAGATCCTAACGCCAGATTTTACACTAGTGATGGACACAATGAAACATGAGTCAGTGTTGCAATGAAATGTGACAATTCTGATCGTCGAGTCATCCATGAAAGATTTTAAAATGAAGGCTTTTGTTTCATCAGTTATTTTAAATATTGTATTGAGGGCGACACGGTAGCACAGTGGTTAGCACTGCTGCTTCACAGCTCCAGGGTCCCGGGTTCGATTCCCGGCTCGGGTCACTGTCTGTGTGGAGTTTGCACATTCTCCTCGTGTCTGCGTGAGTTTCCTCCGGGTGCTCCGGTTTCCTCCCACAGTCCAAAGATGTGCGGGTTAGGTTGATTGGCCAGGTTAAAAAAAATTGCCCCTTAGAGTCCTGGGATGTGTAGGTTAGAGGGATTAGCGGGTAAAATATGTGGGGGTAGGGCCTGGGTGGGATTGTGGTCGGTGCAGACTCGATGGGCCGAATGGCCTCCTTCTGCACTGTAGGGTTTCTATGATTCTATGTATTATGACTTTAGTGCTTAATTTGGCTCTTCCCTAACACTTGCATTCGTACGCTCTGCGTTAGACAGTGTACCCAATGCAAAACTAATGGAGCTTGCTTGAGGAAAGCCTCAATGCCTAGGTTCTGGCCTGATGTCAGTCTTTGCCAGACACATGGAATTGCCACCCTATTTTAACACCACAGCCGATTTTCCTTTGCATTAATAGATATCAGTCTTGGTGCAAAAGCATTTAAAGTAGGAAATATTTCAACATCTGTTCTCACCTCCAATTTTCTCTCCCCTTGGGGCAACTAGGCTCAAGTTCCTGGGCACACTCCAATATCCCACCCAATCTTTTTTTTTCATGTATGAACCTAAATGGTAGCTGTTTGACCATAGGGACCATCATAAACTAACTCAGACCTTTCTATGCTTTTCTTTTTTAATTCCTTCATGGGATGTGGGCATCACTAGCTAGGCCAACATTTATTGCTCATCCCTATTTTTGCTTGAGAAGGTGGTGGTTAGCTACTTTCTTGAACCACTGCACAGCATGTAGGTACATCCACAGTGCTGTTAGGGAAGCAGTTCCAGGATGTTGACCCAGTGACAGTGAAGAAATGATGATATATATCAAAGTCAGGATGATGAATGGGTTGGAAGGGAACTTGCAGGTGGTGGTGTTCCCATGTATCTGCTGCCCTTGTCCTTCTAGAGTGGGTCGTGGTCGTGGGTTTGGAAGGTGCTGCCTAAGGAACCTTAGTGCATCTTGTAGATGGTGTACGCATGCCACCATTGTGGTGGTGGAGGAAATGAATGTTTGTGGAAGAGATGCCAATCAAGTGTACTGTTTTGAATGGCGTTGAACTTCTTGAGTGTTTTTGGAGCAAATGGTGCACATTCCATCACATACATAGTTTTTGGCTCACATCTTGTGAATAAATATATTTTTATGGCTGGACCAGTTCAGATTCTGATGGAAGTAACCATGTTGCAACAGGAATTACTGAACAATGATCAATTGTGAGAGCTCTTGTTAATCTTATTCATCCACAGAGAACGGTATTGAAGCCAAGTATAGTTCTCATACAACCATTAAATTTGGAATTGGGAATATATGTACCTCTTCTTAATTATTCTACTTTAAAGCTTATCATTGTTGCAAATTGCGTGATTCTGAATACTTGAGAGAGTACAGAAAACGTTTTGTCTTCGAAGTTGCATGAAGATCTCTTCTGTTCTCTTAATATTCTGTAGCCACCCTCTATCTGGTTTTAAACAACAAACAGCTTCTCAACATGAGATTAATTTGAATCAGGTCAAGATGACACAGTGGGATTACATCACATTGCACTCATCGCCCTCTATTTACCACAGAAATATTGCTTTTTGAAATTGCAAACATAGCAAAGGAGGGGTTTTGTGGACATGCTGGAGCAGGCACAGATTAGATATTTGTCCCTGTTTGTATGGAGCAGGCGTGGATTAAATATTTGCCTCTTTTTATGGAGCAGGCATAGATTAAGTATTTGCCCCTGGTTATATGCAGCAGGCATGAATTAAATATTTGCCCCTGGTTATATGGAGCAGGCATGGATTAAATATTTACCCCTGGTTACATGGGGGAATCAAATATTCGTCTCTGGTTGTATTGTACTAAAAGTGTAAGTTTCATCTATTGAGTAACCTCCTGAGGACCATATCGTCACAGATGTCAATTTTTGGCCAACTCTATACACTGCAAATGATACCGCGAAATGGCTGAGTGCTCTTGATATAGAAAAGGCAACAGGCCCTGAAAACATCCTGGCTATGTTATTGTGTGACAGTTTTAACAATGATGTGGAGATGTTGGACTGGGGTAAACACAGTAAGAAGTTTAACAACACCAGGTTAAAGTCCAACAGGTTTATTTGGTAGCAAATACCATTAGCTTTTGGAGCGCTGCTCGTTCGTCAGATGGAGTGGAAATCTGCTCTCAAACAGGGCACAGAGACACAAAATCAAGTTACAGAATACAGATTAGAATGCGAATCCCTACAGCCAACCAGATCTTAAAGATACAGACAATGTGGGTGGAGGGAGCATTAAGCACAGGTTAAAGAGATGTGTATTGTCTCCAGACAGGACAGCCCGCAAGTCCAGGAGGCAAGCTGTGGGAGTTACTGATAATGTGACATAAATCCAACATCCCGGTTTAGGCCGTCCTCATGTGTGCGGAACTTGGCTATCAGTTTCTGCTCAGCGACTCTGCGCTGTCGTGTGTCGTGAAGGCCGCCTTGGAGAGGTTCCGCACACATGAGGACGACCTAAACCGGGAACGCTTACCCGAATATCAGAGGCTGAATGCCCGTGACTGTGTTTGTGTCTCTGTGCCCTGTTTGAGAGCACATTTCCACTCCATCTGACGAACGAGCAGCGCTCCGAAAGCTAATGGTATTTGCTACCAAATAAACCTGTTGGACTTTAACCTGGTGTTGTTAAAACTCTTACTGTGTTTACCCCAGTCGAACGCCGGCATCTCCACATTATGTTATTGTGTTCCAGAACTCATCATGTCCCTGTTTCAATAGAGCTACAATACTTGCATGTACAATACTGATGGAAGGTGATATCAACAGTGCTATCATGAAGTGGAACTTAACTAATAACCTGCTCACTGCCCAGTTTGTGTTCCAGCAGGCAGACTCAACTCCAGGTCTCATTGCAGCGTTGGTCCAGCTATGGACAAAAGAGCTGAATTTCCGAGTGTGGCAAGAGTGACTGTCCTTGATATCAGCACAGCATTTGATGAAGTATGGCATCAAGGAGCCTAAGCAAAATAGGAGTTAATCAGAATCAAGAAAAGATCTTCACTGGTTGAAGTCATACCGAGCTCAAAGAAGGACAGTTCTGGTGGTTGGGAGGGGTCAATAATCTCAGTTCCTGGACATTGCTGCGGGAGTTCCAATCCTTAGGGCGGCATAGTGGCACAGTGGTTAGCACTGCTGCCTCACAGCGCCAGGGACCCAGGTTCAATTCCAGCCTCGGGTCACGTTCTCCCCGTGGCTGCATGGGTTTCCTCCGGATGCTCCAGTTTCCTCCCACAGTCCAAAGATGTGCGGGTTAGGTTGACCGACCATACTCAGTTGACCCTAGTCTCTGGGATTAGCAGGGTAAATGTGTGGGGTTACGAGAATAGGACCTGGGTGGGATTGTGGTCGGTACAGACTTGATGGACTGAATGGCCTCCTTCTGCACTATAGGGATTCTATGACTCTCCAGCTGCCTCAATGAACTTCCCTCCATCATAATGTCAGAAGTAGGGATTGTGCAATTATCAACGAATATGTTAAGTACCATTCGCAATTCCTCAGATAATGAAACAGTCAGTGTCCACATTTCGCAAAACCTGAACAGGCACACGGGAACACCACCTTTTCCAAAAACTCTTCCATCACCATCCTGTCTTGGAGCTGTTTTGCCACTGGGTCAAAGTCTTGGAATTACCTCCCAAATAGATCCGTAGGAATATCTTCACAATGAAGACAATGAAGTGATTCAAAGTAACAGCTTACCACCACCTTCTCAGGGCAATTAGCAGATGACCAATAAATTCTTGTTCTTGCTGACATCTTGTGAATGAAAATCAACACATTTGATCTTCTCCCAAACGAAACAAGGTTTGCTGAATGCTCTTTTTCTCCCATAAATTGAATGACCCTTTTCATTTCTTGTTTCACGTCAAAGAACATGTCAGTCCAGAATTCAAAAAGCAGGATAGATAGAATATATTACGCCATATTATCTTCATCATACAACAAAGATAATTGAGTAAGATTGACTGCACTTTGCAATCTTAGCTTGATGGTTACATCAGCAGATAGAAAGTTTTAAAATTTTGGTTTAAAAATAGACACAAATTATTATGCTACCTAACTCTTGTCATTTCTGAACCAGACCCAAAATCAATGAAGGATTATCTTACAATGAAAACAAAACTAGCTACAAAGCCTGTACAAATACTTAGGATCAAATCCTCTGTAAATCATAAGCTAAGTTAGGTCATGTTTAAATTCTTGTGTGTTTGTGCACACATAAACGCATCCATTACGTATTCAGCAAAATTGATTTCAGATGTGATCATTATTTGAATAACTATAGTTTCAATAGAATTCAATGTGTATCTTATTAAAAGAATTGCATCAGACTGTTAAAACAGGGATATGATAAATTGCACTATTGCTATGGAATAGTCTTCAGCATCAGCCCACCATCGAGTTAAAACAGGGACTGAAGAACAGTCAGTATTCCAGAAAGTAAACAAGCCATATTTCCACAGAGACTATGCAACATGTTGCCGATCTATTTTTCGTGAGAGAGGTCTTAGAGTCATAGAGTCATGGAGGTTTACAGCATGGAAACAGGCCCTTTGGCCCAACTTGTCCATGCCGCCCTTTTTTTAACCCCTAAGCTAGTCCCAATTGCCCGTGTTTGGCCCATATCCCTCTATCCCCATCTTACCCATGTAACCCATGGGTGGCACGGTAGCACACTGGTTAGCACTGCTGCTTCACAGTTCCAGGAACCTGGGTTCGATTCCCGGCTTGGGTCACTGTCTGTGTGGAGTTTGCACATTCTCCTCGTGTCTGCGTGGGTTTCCTCCGGGTGCTCCGGTTTCCTCCCACAGTCCAAAGATGTGTGGGTTAGGTTGATTGGCTATGCTAAAAAATGCCCTTAGTGTCCTGAGATGCGTAGGTTAGAGGGATTAGTCGGTAATTATGTAGGGAGGGTGGGATTGTGGTCGGCGCAGACTCGATGGTCCGAATGGTATCTTTCTGTACTGTAGGGTTTCTATGATCATCATTCTATGAACTGTTTAAACGCTTTTTAAAAGACAAAATTGTACCCACTTCTACTCCTATCTCTGGTAGCTTGTTCCAGACACTCACCACCCTCTGTGTGAAAAAGGTGCCCCTCTGGACACTTTTGTATCTCTCCCCTCTCACCTTAAACCTATGCCCTCTAGTTTTAGACTCCCCTAACTTTGGGAAAAGATATTGATTATCTAGCTGATCTATGCCCCTCATTGTTTTATAGACCTCTATAAGATCACCCGTAAGCCCCCTAACGCTCCAGAGAAAAAAGTCCCAGTCTATCCAGCCTCTCCTTATAACTCAATCCATCAAGTCCCAGTGGCATCCTAGTAAACCTTTTCTGCACTCTTTCTAGTTTAATAATATCCTTTCTATTATAGGGTGACCAAAACATTTTGGTGCATGATATATTTATGTCACCCTGAGAGTTCATGTATGTAAGTAGGGGTGGGGGAAGGCTCTTAGCATGATGTGTCTAAGCTCTCTTGTCCTGAGCACAAGGGCTGAAGACCAGGCCTGCAGAATCCAAAAGCTTTCTTAAGTGTGAGCCATTGGAAGAGAATTCCTACTCCCCCTGGTCCACAAGGACTATTAAAACAGGTAAAGTTATAAAACTTACCTTGGACTCTTCTGGCTACACAGCTCCTCCCACCATGAGCTGAATGTTACACAAGAGGCAGGATCACCGCACCTTGGTGTAAAATTCAGATCAAGCTCGTCTGCACTTGACTGTCAGGGCTTTAATTGAAGTGGGTCTTTGCCCCCCCCATCAGCGACGGAGCCCTGCCTCAAAGGGTTGCTGATCAATCAAATGGCAGGCAGCTCTCTAATCCCATGATATCAGGACCCCAACGAGGGGTGAGGAGCAGGGATCAAGTGGGTCAAGACAAAATGCAGTTCGGGGGTGGGTGGGCCTACCTACAATGGGCACAGAGTGCCTGACCAAGAGGCACCCTCTTTAGTCTGGCCATGATACTGCCAGGTAAAACCTGGTGGACTGAACACTTGGAACAGGTCTCGCTAACCATGGATAAAATCCCAGTAGTGGCAGGAGGAGCCCCTTAAGTGACCTTTAATTGAGCCCTAACTGGCACAATAACAAGCAGGCCACCCAAGTACTGTTAAGGTTGGGGGGGAGTGTATCCTCTTTGGGAGCTTCTCCTTACCCATGGTGGGGGTTGTCCCAGTGCATGTGGGTGTGGGGAGGTGGGAAGTGGATGGATTCCCCATATCTATGGCCATGGGGGGATGGGTGGGTAATTTTTAAAACACTGATCAGGGCGCCCTTTGAAAATATGCTCCGATCTTTGTGGAGCCAGCATCCTCGGTTCCATCGGGCCCTGTCCCACCAGTGTGATGGCAGCAGGCGCTGCATTGTCTGGTGAGTAAACCGGTGTGCAACTTCCTGGCTGCACAGCTGGCTTTTCTCACCAGAGCCAGCACAATAGAGAAAAAAAAAAGGAAAATTTTGCCCATCGTTTTGATTCCTTGTTCATTCGAACTTAGATTTTTGAGACAGGAGAGTCAATCCATATTGATTGGCAGTGCTTTATTGAAGCTGGAATGATATTTGTTGAGAAAGAGGTTTTCAGGGTTAAGAGAGATATTTAACAACACTTGTTGTCTTTCCGGCATGTTAGAGAAAGGAACTTAGAGTTATCCAATGTAACTAACTTGTGGAAGTCTATGAACAGAAGATTAGTACATGGATTGGAATTGATGAACTAATTATCCTTTTGTATCTCTGGACCTGTTGATTTTCTAAGTGAATCGTGGTGGTGAATGATATAGAGAGATCAATAAAGGAGAGAAAGTAAACAAGTCTTACAAATGATAAACAAATTTTGTTGGAGCTGAGAAATGGAAGATATTGTAGATAACATTTTCTGCTTGGACTGCTGGCAATCAATTCTGTCTCTTCCCAATACTTGTTCATTATTTGCATGGATTGACCTCTGATATGTAAAAACCACAATATGTGAACAGTCCCTCTACAGTTTATCAGATGGGGAGAATAATAGGCTACTCATTGATTTAAACAGTCCGGTATATACATTACTCTAATTATTTCAAATTATTAGTTTAAATGCAGCCAAGTCTCAATACTTTAAGTTCTACTTCAATACTTCAAAGGACCAGCAATGTTTCATTTGATTGAGGACAAAACTCCTTTTGTGACTGTAATAGGGTCCAAGTTATTCAAAGGTTAGTTTTTCAGTTCCCCCTCAACAATGGCTGGAGTCAAGCTGTGCAGAAAAGTTACCTCAGACTTAACAATCACAGCCATGCACTTTTACTGTTTCAGTGGAATTATTGCAAATTCCACATTTCCTACACTCAACTCAACTCAGACATAATGGGCGAGCACTAAGCAAAACATCAGTCAATTAATATGAAACATTTATGCATTTCCGTATTTGAAATAAAATCAAAAGAGCCACGAAGGGAGTTTTTAAAAATTGGGTATTGTCACTGCTGGACGGGTGGCCTATCAGCCAAGGATCAGCAGCAGAGGGGCTCAAACTGGTTTAATGGCTTCATCCTCATTAACATGCCAAATAAGTATCAGGAAAGATCTGTGCAGCACCAATTGGGCAGCTTCGTGGCTGCCACCAAGGACCACCCTCGGCACAACGTAAGCGTACCAGAGATCTCAAGGAAGGAATCTTAGTCGGAGTGGGAAAGGCCTCAACATTTCCTTGCGCAGTCCAGATACCTCTTGCTCCACAAAGAACGATTAGTAATTTATATAGCACCTTTAACATAGCAAAATATCCCACTGTGCTTTACAGGAATGAATATCAAACAACATTTAACACTGAACCACTTGCGGTAGCACAGTGGTTAGCACTGCTGCTTCACAGCTCCAGGGACTTGGGTTCGATTCCCAGCTTGGGTCACTGTCTGTGTGGAGTTTGCACATTCTCCTCGTGTCTGCGTGGGTTTCCTCCGGGTGCTGCGGTTTCCTCTCACAGTCCAAAGATGTGCGGGTTAAGTTGATTAGCCATGCTAAAAATTGCCCCTTAGTGTCCTGAGATGTGTAGGTTAGAGGGATTAGTGGGTAAATATGTAAGGTATGGGGACAGGGCCTGGGTGGGATTGTGGTCGGTGCAGACTCGATGGGCCAAATGGTCTCTTTCTGCACTGTAGGGTTTCTATGAAAATAAGATAGGTGAGCAAAAGCTTGGTCCAAGAGTTAGGTTTTAAGGAGTGTCTTAAAGGAGGAGAGTGGTTTATAAGAGAATTGCGGAGCTTGCAACCACAGCTGAAGGCACTGATGTGGTGATGAGAAGCTTGAAAAGTATGGCTTTAATCACTGTTTACCCCAGTCCAACGCCGGCATCTCCACATCATTTAATCACTGGAGCAGAAATATTCAGAAATCATAGAATGAAGCAGCACACAAGGAGGCCATTTGGCCCATTTTGCATGTCCTGGCTCTTTGAAAGAATCGTCCAACATGTCACCTCCCCTTCTCCTTCTCCATAGCTTTGCAAACACCTGCCTGCCCCCAAGCACTCATCTAAACCACCCCACCATCCCTCAGAAAACTACCATCATACCTGTTCCCATCCACCCCCTCACTTACTCAGATAAACATAGCAGGTGGACCGTGATAACATTCGAGCCTGAAACATGTATTTAAAGAAGACGTCTATTGGTTTCAAGTGGATGTGCATGCCACGTGCAGATTGCCACTTGCAGTCACTCCTTGCTTTCCTTTCCAGCTGGAGAGAAGAGTTAAAGTCAACACCTTTGGGTCTGCACCAGATATTCTCCCAGAGGCAGTCACCAAGCTCTCCTGAAAACAGGCACTGTGCCTAGGCCAAGATCTCAAAATCAGATCTGGGCCGGGATTCTCTGATCTCATTTGAATGCCACCACTGCCAGTGAGAACAGAGAGTTTGGTGCTCAAACAAAACTCCACTCAATGCAGTGGGACCGGAGAATTCCACAGTCAGAGAATTCTGCCCTGGAGTTAAACTCTCATTGTGGTCTCAACAAACAACTTACTTGTTCACCCAGGCCCCATGCACAGAACAATGCTGCCCCATGATAAAATCACATGTTTATCCAATTTTTCTCTTTATTTGAAAAGTCTTTTCAGGAAATACATTTCAGATTAACTCACTATAGAAAAGAACATTTTCCTCATCCTTCCTTTGAAAGTATTTCATTTCTCTTGGAGAAAGCTTCAAGGAATTAAAGTTATAAGGTTATTTATTCCCACAGGTAGATCAGTCTAGAGAAAAGACGATGGCCTAAGTTTGGATCTTTGTAGAGCCTTCCCGACACTAGGGAACTTAAAAATAGAGGTGGAACCTGGATGTGGAACTTCCACCCGCCTTTCCAACAGATCAACTTTTGCCAGTAGGGGAAAGGGGCATGAATCTCACAGGAGAGAAACACAAACTCAGCAGGGCCCTTTAAACTTAGTGCTGAGTTTAAACAGACTCCATTTTGGCTGGCCCAAGAATCTTAACAGGCAGTGTGAGAATCACAACTTTATGGAGTAGGCATAAAGGCCGGAACATTATGGCCATTCACAATGGCAGGATTTTCCTGTCCCGATTCAGTGAACAGAGATTTGACTGGGTGCAAAATTCTCTGACTTTGCTGCAGCGGGACCATAGCATGAACAGCCGGTAAGAGCATGCCCAAAGGCTCTTAAAGTGAGAATAAGGTCTGTTCAAATGTCATGATCTGAAGTGTTTTTAAAAATCTTCTGCTCTTTAAACTTGAAAGAAAATATGTGCGAGTTGCTAGTGAGAATTTGAAAAAAATACCATTTGCTGGATAACTTTGATAGACAGGCCATCTGGTCATGGAAAATAATTACCATCTGTTTATGCACTTTCAATAGCATTCTCTGTTGACATTTTCCAAATCATATTATTATGTCATTATGAATGCTTGGCTGAGTTTTAAGAATTACAATTATATTAGTGTGTGTTCTGAGATCACAGTATAATTGACAGTTTAAAGAGACTATTAAAAGGATGTATGTGAGGTCTGAATAGAAGTTTGTTTGTTTTGAAGATTTGAGGAAATTTAAACACTTTGAATGGGTTTCATGAATGGGAGGTTTTTTCACTATCACGTGTGTATTTGTGAGTGCTGTGTTAAATTGTTAGAAATATATTTTTCATTTCCACATGGCTTCTGAGGTCTGCCCATCATGGATACTGGGAGGGTAATTATGAAGGTAGCATGGGGTTATGAGGGGAATGAGGACAGGCGGAGAGCGAAGTGGTCTGAGGTCTAAAGGATCTAACAGCTTCTCAAAAATTTGGACACAAGTCCCAAAGAGATGAGGCAGCGCTTCTAATGGCACTTGCCTGCCCCTGTGGCCACCTAGGATCTTCTTCTGGAGTGAACATGGCCTGACTTGATTCTGCCTCTGCAAAGCAACAGTTGGATCTGAAAGACCCCTATGAACTGAGATGAGTCTGCAAAGTGAGGACATTTCCTAACTTGAGCTACCTGTCTCAGTAGCAGAAATTTGGCCCATGCAACTCACCCTGAATATAAGCCTGGTTTTAACACAGTCAAGTAGATAAGTTTTCGTCCAAAGATGTGCAGGTTAGGTGCTGGCCATTGTAAGTTTCCCCTTAGTGTCCTAAATGTGTGGGTTAGATGAATTAGCCATGGTAAATGTGTGAAGTTACAGGAGTGGGTTGGTGCAGACTTGATGGGCCGAATGGCCTCCTTCTGCACTGTAGGAATTCTATAAAAGAGTTAAACCTGGGCCCAATGAGTCATTCTGCTGTTCCAGAAAACGCTAACGAAGCATGTTTGTGATCTCACTAAATACAATTCCCCTCGGTAATTGCAGACAATTGTTTATGGCTTATAATGAGCTCATTTCAACAGACTTCCTGTATTCTCTTACACTGAATATAAGAACAGAAAGTCAAGCCTGCTAGTTAGTATCTTAAAGAGAAAAGCAGGTTAAGGTTTCCGATGGGACTACACCACATCAACATATCCAAAATGTCACTCTATATTCCACTCGCTGTCTCAGTGAGTGAGTTAGCAAAGCAGGGTGGAACAGATCCAGGAAGAATGATACTGGTTTCTATGTCTGCTAGTGTAGATAATCTCAGCCAGGATAACAGTGAATGGGCTACAAATGTTTTCACTGTAGCTGGACCAGGGAGAGAAATGTCAATTCTGCCTCTAAATCATTAACTTGTGAAAACCAGAAGTGCATTGACATTGGGTGACAACAGAAATGGATATTGTGATGCCTTCTAGTGTCAAATAACCTAGGGTAGCATGGTGGCACAGTGGCTAGCACTGCGGGGGACATGGCTTGGGTCACTTTGTGTGCAATCTGCATATTCTCCCTGTGTCTGCATGGGTTTCCTCCATGTGCTCCAATTTTCTCCCACAGTCTGAAAGACGTGCTGGTTAGGTGCATTGGCCATGCTAAATTCTCCCTCAGTGTACACGACAGATGCCAGAGTGTGGAGACAGGGGGATTTTCACAGCAACTTCATTGCAGGGTGAATGTGAGCCTACTTGTGACACTAAAACTTAAACTTTAAAACTTTAACCTGTCTAGGCTGAGGTGTGAAGAATGAATCCTTGGGCAACATACCAGAGGTTGCTCCATACCTGTGGAACTGTACAACAGCAGAAGTAAGTGCCTATAAAACAGGAAGGGAATAAGGGAAAACATTGGTGAATAAAAGGCCCTATCTTTCGCTTTCAGAGCTGAAGTGTATTTACAGCAGTTCCTGTTTTTGTTTTGTTTCAAGATTTGCAGTCTTCATCATTGTTCCTTCAGTCATTACATCAAATGTACTAAACTCATGGAGACAACATTTCATTGGCCTCGATATATCCACACAGCATTTTAGTTTTTATTCCAGCTAATGTAATCTTTTCATGTACACGGTCCACTGAAAATAAACACATCAGAGCCAGGGTAAAGACTCGCGATACACAGCCACTCCCCATCACTTATTCTGCACAGAATTACTAATTAAAGTATAAAGGCATTCCTCAATTCCTTGAATGGGAATGCTCAGCACAATAAACATCACCATCCCCTATGTTCACTGAAGCACGAGTGAAAATGCTACTTGTTGGTAAGACATCTTTTCGTTAAGTGATTCTTGTTGCTTTTTATTTCGATGGAACTGTTGAATACCTGATTAAATGTTTTGTGAGGCAAAGAATGCAAACATTGGTTATTTTTATCTGAATTTATGGAATTCCTGACACAAGGAGAGCATTTCTTGGCAAGGCGTTTTTTGTCTCTGTTGACACTTGGTTGCATAACCGATTGGTATATCAGTGCTGAGCAAGCTACTTAATTGCAAAATATTGAGATATGGTCAATCAGCAAAACCACTATGGTTACAAGCCAGAGCGAACTGGACATTCTGATCATCACCAGTGCTCCGTTACGACTGAAATAGAGTGAGTTGTCATTTCATTTCGGAAATCCTCCTTGGCTTCTATCTGTAGAACTTGTCAGTGTGTGTTGCTACCATTTTGAACTTTCAGTTTTATAAATGAACATAGCCTGCTTGACTTCACATTGAACATTACAGTCACTCAGCCTTCATGAACATTTAATTTTCTTTTAATTTTATGATGTTGCCATGGGGCTTGCTGGCATCTTCCCTTCCTTTTGTCTTTCTAATTAACCCTTTCAGTCATCTCTATCCATTTCTAACATTGCCCACCAATCATAGAATCATAGAAAAGTAAAGACCCAAAGGATGCCATTCAGCCCATCAAATATGTGCTAGCTCTTTCAAAGAGTGACCAGGCAAGTCCCATTCCCCCATTCTTTCCCCATATTCCTACAATTTCTTTTCTCCTTCAAGTATTCATCACGGGCGGCACGATGTTACACTGGTTAGCACTGCTGCCTCACAGAGCCAAACATCCGGGTTTGATTCCCGGCTTGGGTTGCTGTCTCTGTGGAGTCTGCATGTTCTCCCCGTGTCTACATGGGTTTCCTCTGGGTGCTCCGGATTCCTCCGACAATCTGAAAGACATGCTGTTTAGATGCATTGGCCATGCTAAATTCTCCCTCAGTGTACCTGAACAGGTGCCAGAATGTGGCGACTAGGGGATTTTCACAGTAACTTCATTGCAGCATGGTAGCATAGTGGTTAGCACTGCTGCTTCACAGCTCCAGGGACCTGGGTTTGATTCCCAGCTTGGGTCACTGTCTGTGTGGAGTTTGCACATTCTCCTTGTGTCTGCGTGGGTTTCCTCCGGGTGCTCCGGTTTCCTCCCACAGTCCAAAGATGTGCGGGTTAGGTTGATTGGCCATGCTAAAATTGCCCTTCGTGTCCTGGGATGTGTGGATTAGTGGGTAAAATATGTAGGGATATGGGGGTAGGGCCTGGGTGGGATTGTGGTCGGTGCAGACTCGATGGGCCGAATGGCCTCTTTCTGTACTGTAGGGTTTCTATGATTTCTAGTGTTAGTGTCAGCCTACTTGTTTCACTAATAAACTTTAAACTTATCAAATTTCTTTTTCCTGCCTACTGTTAAATCTTCATCCACCACCCAAAGCCTAATCAATCATTGCATCAAATGAATTTGCATGCCACCTTTGGTTCTTTAGAGAAGCAGCACCAATCTGTGCCCGTTGGATATTAACCTCTCAGCCATTGGAAACAGTGGCCGTGATTCTCCATCGTGACCCGCAACTTTTCTAGCATCGCCAACCTTGTACCGGGATTTGCACATGTGCCGGGAACGCATACGCATCTCCCAGAGTCGGCAAACAGTCGCCGGTCAGACCACGCTGGAAACCAGCGGGAAGGCAGGTAAGTAATTTGAATCTTTTTAAAATGTATTTTAAATATGTTTAGCAGGTCATTATCGGGAACTTTCAGGCCCCGATTGAATCTCCCACCCTGCCAGGAGTACTTCATTCCGGTTTACACTAGCTCACCACATTCAGGGAACTAACGGGAGAACCTGCTGGAATGAAGGGGGGGGGCAGTTGGAGTCCCCCAGGGGGTCGGGCGGTGGGTGGGTGGTGCCCCTGGGCATGGGCACTGTGGCAACGCAGGGCTGTGCCCCCTGGCACTGTCCAAGGGGCAAATTGCCCATGCTCAGGGGCACCTTGGCACTGCCCATCGGGCATTGGTCAGTGCCAAGGGGTGGGGCCTATTGTAGGCAGGGCCTAGGGGTGATCAGTGGGGGTGGAGAGTAGCGCTGCCACTCTGCAGACAGTATCGGTCTGGGATGGAGGGAGGGCAGCCTTTGGGGCAAGCTGGGGAGGGGGGAGGGGGTTGGTCTGCCGGGGGGGGGGGGGGGGGGGGGGGGGGAGGGGGGGGGGGTCTTCCGGGGGGGCCTGATCCCCCGTGGGGGGGTCTGCCGGGGTCAGATGAGTGGGGGGATTGCCACTGTTGGGGGGACAGGGTGGGGGGGGCTGTGCATCAGGGTGCTCTGGGGTGGGGGGGGAGTCAGGGCTGGCCCGGGAATTGTTGTGGGGGCCGCGATTGGACCGTGGGGGGGACTGGAGGGGCAGCACTGCGAGGGTCCCGGGCTGGCCAGCGATCGGACTGGCCAGCAAACAGGGAGTCTGACAGATCAGGACCACTGTGCATGCGCAGAGTTCCAGAACTGTCAGACTCCGGTGCAAATAGGCCCCGCCCCCCTGAGTTTTTAATGAGATTCACGACTGGGACCTCTGCAGTGCACAGAGTGCGGAGATTCAGGTGAGAAACTGAACTGACAAAACAGTTGGGATTTAGAACAGTTTTCCTGCCAATTCAGCACTTTTGGGACAATTGCAGCCAGTTTCTCTATTTAACAGTTCATGCTTTTCAACACCTCTATCAAATCTCCCCTTCGTGGAGTCTGCTCTAAGGAGGTCAGCCCCGGGCTTTCCAAATAACTCATTTCTGAAACCATTCAAATAACTCTCTTCAGTACCCTTTCCAAAGCCTTCATGAACCCTCCTAAAATGTGGTGCCCAGAATTAGATGCAGTGCTCTGACAAAAAGCATGTGAAAATAGCCAATTGATATATCGCTGGAATTCTACTGCCTGGCTTGCCATAGGAATAGGAACAGGTGAGGGGCGGACAATGGGAAGACCCATTGATCTCAGCTGGGATTTTACGGTTTCGGTTCGAGCGAGGCCATAAATTCCCACCAAACATGAAGGCAACTTGGTAGCTGAGAGGAGAGAGAACACGGGCCTCTGTGATGTGTTGCTTAACATTGCACACTAGCTTCACATTAAAGCTATTCATTTCCCCATGGCTTCTTCCAATAATCGACTGTAATTCCAGTGGAAAACTTGTAAAATGCCCAAATGACACAAAAAGCTTTGCAATTAGTGAAGGAACTCAGAGTGAAATGTTTATAGCCAATAACACACTGGATCCACCAGTATTCACAATCTTTGCAAACATATAGCATTTGGATATTGTTTTTCTCCCTGTAAAGTAGAAGTGACTTGAACATGCTGGCAGTTTTCCGATGGATGCTCCAGATTGATTTAGAGCAGGGGTCTCCAAACTATGGCCCGCGGGCCACATCGGCCCGCAGCGGGCTAACATCTGGCCCGCATCCAGTGGGGCGGGATGGGATTCCCGCTGCCGAAAACACTCCCGCGTCCGGAACCCCGCCGCTGACTCAGCACCCGGATGCGGGGACGGAAGCCACAGGCCGGACATTTGCTGCCATCCGTGCAGTGTTTGATGGACCCATGGGAATCCCCGCCCTCTTTACCGGCCTATTGTCCAATCAGAGCTGCCGTCCTGTGACTGACAATTCATTAAATGAATCAGCAATTGAGACATCTGTTATCCAATTGCCACTCTGCATTGACTGAGTGACAACTGCTTTATCCAATTTGATTGGCCAGGTTAAAAATTGCCCCTTAGAGTCCTGGGATGCGTAGGTTAGAGGGATTAGCAGGTAAATATGTGGGGGTAGGACCTGGGTGGGATTGTGGTCGGTGCAGACTCGATGGGCCGAATGGCCTCCTTCTGCACTGTAGGGTTTCTATGGTTTCTATGATAAGCTCCATCTGTCTGAAATGAGCGAGAACAATGACAATGATGGCGGCAATTCAGACCAATTCAGTTGTGGAAGGAAAAAAGAAAAGAAAAGTGGACAGTGAGTGCCGCCTGTTTAATGAAGAATGGGGTGTAAAGTACTTCTTTGTACAAGCAGGTGATAAAATCTTGTGTGTCATATGCAATGAAACTGTTGCAGTTTTGAAGGAGTACAACGTACGTCGGCACTATGAGACCAAAGTTATGAGGAGAGATTGGGTAAACTGGGGTTGTTCTCACTGGAAAGACGGAGGATGAGGGGTGACCTAATCGAGGTGTATAAAATTATGAAAGGCATAGAAAGGGTGAACGGTGGGAAGCTTTTTCCCAGGTCGGTGGTGACGTTCACGAGGGGTCATAGGTTCAAGGTGAGGGGGGGTAGGTTTAACATGGATATCAGAAGGATGTATTTTACACAGAGGGTGGTGGGGGCCTGGAATGCGCTGCTGGGCAAGGTGGTGGAGGCGGACACACTGGGAACGTTTAAGACTTATCTAGGTAGCCACATGAACGGAGTGGGAATGGAGGGATACAAAAGAATGGTCTAGTTTGGACCAGGAAGCGGCACGGGCTTGGAGGGCCGAAGGGCCTGTTCCTGTGCTGTATTGTTCTTTGTTCTTTGTTCTTTGTTCAAACATGAACCAAGTTATTCCCAATTCACAGGAACACAGCGTTCGGAAAAATTTGAATCAATGCAACGCAGGTTGCTTTCCCAACAAGCTTTTTTTACACAGAAGATAACCGAAAATGAAGCTTTAACCAGGGCCAGTTACAAACTAGCTTATATGTTGGCTAAAAGAGGAAAGCCATTCACCGATGGAGATCTCATCAAAGAGTGTATAATGGAAGCAGTGGAAGAGTTATGCCCAGAAAAAGCAAATCTGTTCAAAATCATCAGTCTTGCGCCAAATGCTGTTGCTTGTAGAATTGAGGATAAAGGAAGCAATATATTTCATCAAATTGCAGACAAAGCAAGAAATTTTCAGTTGTATTCTCTCGCACTTGATGAATCAACTGATGTGTGTGACACATCACAACTCCTAGTATTCATCCATGGCGTCGACAGTGAATTTAATGTGACACAAGAATTGGCATCAGTGCATAGCATGCACAGCACAGTAACTGGAGAAGACATCTTTAAAGAATTGCAAAAAACTGTTAGAATATAACCTGGAGTGGAATAAACTGCAATGAGTGACAATTGATGGAGGAAAGAACATGTATGGAGTGAAGAAAGGTTTGGTTGGACAAATCACAATAGCTTGTGAGGTTGGTGGATTCTCAAAGCCCATGTTTCTGCATTGCATTATCCATCAACAAGCATTGTGCGGAAAATATGTGGATATGTCTTGCGTTCTGAAACCTGTTGTTTCAACAGTGAATTTCATTCGATCTCACGGGCTTAATCATCGCCAGTTCATTTATAAAACGAATTTGTTTTCTTTGGCCCCCGAAAATGTGTAAAATATACGATGTGGCCCTCGTACTGAAAAGTTTGGAGAACCCTGATTTAGAGAGACCATCACATCATCTGGATACTGGTCTCAGGAAGAGTAGTGCCTTTCTCCAACTCCTGTTTGTTCGGAGTCAAGCAATAATGTTGTTAATAGAGTGACATATCAGAAACCATTACAAAATGATGCTTCTGATTTTAATGATCCTATTTAATGATAGGAATATCCACACTGACAGCACAGGCATTAAAAATTGCAATTTAAGATAAAAGATCACATGCTTTTAAATCTGAAATAAATAATGTATAAAAAACAATGCAGTTATTGGCCCCTGAATATGCCTGTCAATTTCTGTAAAGAGCGAAAGAAATGTTGGCATTTATAGCTAAAGGAATAGAATATAAAGGTAAGAAAGTATTGTTGCAACTATACAAGGCATTGGTGAGGCCATATCTGGAATATTGTGCAGAGTTTTGGTCCCCTTATTTGAGGAAAGATGTAGGCATTGGAGGCAGTTCAGAGGAGATTCAGAGATGAGGGGTTTGTCATATAAAGAGAGATTGAACAGTTCAGGCCGATATTCTCTGGAATTTAGAAGAATGAGAGGTGATCAAACTGAAGTATACAAGATGATAAATGTATGGATAAAGTAGACGTGGAGCGGATGCTTCCTCTTGTGGAGCATTCTAGGATGAGAGATCATAGTCTTAGGATAAGGGGTAGCAAATTTAAAACAGAGTTGAGGAGAAACTACTTCTCCCAAAGGGTTGTGAATCTGTGGAATTTGCTGCCCCAAGTGCGGTGGATGCTGGGACAGTGAGTAAGTTTAAGGAGGAGTTAGGCAGATTTTTAATGAGTAATGGGTTGAAGGGTTATGAGCAGGAAAATGGGGATGAGGAACATATCAGCCATGATCAAATGGCGGAGCGGACTCAATGGGCCGAATGGCCTAATTCTGCTCCTATATCTTATGAACTTATGAACTTTCCTCAGAAAATCCTTCCCATGATCAGAAACTCACTCCCACTGTGGCGGAGGTGAGGGGGATGGGGGGCAGGGTAGGGGGTTGGGGGTTGAGGGGGTGCGGGTGGATTTTATGCCAATGCTCGCCATGGGCGAAAATAGCAACACCGGCAGAAAATCCCATGAGACCATGGGAATGAGAATCTCAGTGGTGAGATCCTGTTCTCTGCCCTTCGCTGGTGACATAACGAAGTTCCTGGGCAGAAAGGGCAGGAACCTCATTTATATTCATTTAAATAAATTAACACATGGTTAAAGGGCTTTCTTGCCACATGTACCCCCAGATAGAGAAGGCCACCCCCACCGCTGCCGCCCCCCCCCCCCCCCCCCTGCCCCCACCCCTCCTAGCTGCCGAAGTGACGTCACATTGGTGAGGTTTACAACAGGTTTTGAAAAATGGGAAGCTGTCAAGAGGAACCTTGGTGTAAAGGCAAATATAGCCCCCAGAGGCAGAGGGACATGCCCAGGTACTGCTCCAGCACCCTGACCTTTTACAAGAGGCACACTGATCCCTGTGGGGCCGATGTTGCTGGCTCTATCAGGCTCCACCCCACCAGTGTGATGGCAAAAACCACACACACAGATTTTCTATGCGAAGAGAATATTCGACTCTGCAGTTGGAGAGCTGGTTTTCTTCCCCCAGTCAGTACTCTTGGCACAGTGCAAAATTCTGCCCACTGTTACTAATTGACGCCAGAACTGGCATAAAGAGGCCACAAGATGTAGGAGTGGAAGCAGGCCGTTTGGCCCATTGAGTCTGCTTCACCATTCAATAATGTCATGACTGATCTGATATGATAATCCTCAACTCCACTTTCCAGTTGTATCCCCATAACCCTCGATTCCCTTTCTGATTAAAAATCTGTCTCTCTCAGCCTGGAACATACTTAATGATCCAGCCTCTACAGGACTCTGTGGTTAAGAATTCTACAGATTCACTACCCTCAGAAGAAATTTCTCCTCGTCCCTGTCTTAAGTGGGTGACCTCTTACACTGAGATTATGCCCTCTGGTCCTACACTCCCCTACAAGGTGAACCAACCTCTCAGCATCTACGCTATCAAGCCCCCTGAGAATCCTATATGTCTCAATAATGTCACCCCTCATTCTTCTAAACTCCAATGAGTATAGACCCAATCTACTGAATCTCTCCTCACCCTGGATCAACCTAGTGAACCTTCTCTGGACTGCTTCCAATACCAGTATATCTTTCCTTAGATGAGGGGACCCAAATTGTTCACGGTATTCCAGGTGTAGTCTAATTAGTGCCTTGTGTAGCTTTAGCAAGATGTTCCTTTTTTTATACTCCATTCCCTTTGAAATAAAGGCCAACATTTCATTTGCCTTCCTTATTCCTTCTAAACCAGATGCTCATATGGGTAGATTTACATAGAGTGCAACAATTTTCTAAACATTGCAGTGGAATGCATTAAATTACGAATGTTCCCTCAGTATTAACACCTTTGCTGAAACCATCCTGGTTGGCATCCTACTTTGCACAGCTGTGTAGGGTTCAATTATGTGACTCTGTTCCCCATTGATGTTCACTGTGCTTGCTTGATTGGTTGAGCCTGGCTGTGGACTCAGGGAAAAGTATACAAATGATCAAAAAAGTTGGAAGCCAGAGCTGACGCTTGGAGTAAACATTTTAAAACATTGTATAAAATACAGTAAATAAAGTTCCCGCACACATAGAAACTAAAATGATCTCTGCACTGCTCTGAGATGTATAAAATATACAGCATTGAAGTATATTTATGAGGAGCAGCACCATTTAACCTATTGCACAACGCAAATCACTCAGTGATGTAGCTACACAGGACCACCGTACCTAACAGACTTGCCTTTGGCATGTGAAGCAATTGGAAGTTCATTTTTGAAAAGGAGGGTCTCAGCTTCAAATGCAAGATAAATGCATTGAAGATTGTGGCAGTGAGGCATTCAGAACTGACACAGCCTAGCTTAGATTTGATTTGATTTATTATTGTCACATGTATTAACATACAGTGAAAAGTATTGTTTCTTGCGCGCTAGACAGGCATAACATACCGTTCATAGAGAAGGAAAGGAGAGAGTGCAGAATGTAGTGTTACAGTTATAGCTAGGGTGTAGAGAAAGATTAACTTAACGCAAGGTAAGTCCATTCAAAAGTCTGAAAGCAGCAGGGGGAAGCTGTTCTTGAGTCGGTTGGTATGTGACCTCAGATTTTTGTATCTTTTACCCGATGGAAGAACATGGCAGAGAGAATGTCCGGGATGCGTGGGGTCCTTAATTATGCTGGCGGCTTTGCCGAGGCAATGGGAAGTGTAGACAGAGTCAATGGATGGGAGGTTGGTTTGCATGATGATTGGGCTACATTCATAACTTTTTGTAGTTCCTTGTGGTCTTGGGCAGAGCAGGAGCCATACCAAGCTATGATACAACTAGAAAGAATGCTTTCTGTCATGCATCTGTAAACATTCGTGAGAGTCGTAGCTGACATGCCAAATTTTCTTCGTCTTCTGAGAAAGTAGAGGCGTTGGTGGGCTTTCTTAATTATAGTGTCGACATGTGGGAACCGGGACAGTTGTTGGTGATCTGGACACCTAAAAACTTGAAACTCTCAACCCTTTCTATTTTGTCCCCGTTGATGTAGACAGGAGCATGTCCTCCTTTATGCTTCCTGAAGTCGATGACAATCTCCTTCGTCTTGTTGACCTTGAGGGAGAGATTATTGTTGCTACACCAGTTCACCAGATTCTCCATCTCATTCCTGTACTCTGTCTCGTCATTGTTTGAGATCCGACCCACTACGATGGTGTCATCAGCAAACTTGAAAATCGAATTGAAGGGGAATTTGGCCACACTGTCATAGGTGTATAAGGAGTATAGTAGGGTGCTGAGAACACAGCCTTGTGGGGCACCAGTGTTGAGGATGATTGTGGAGGAGGTGTTGTTGCTTATCCTTACTGATTGTGGTCTGTGAGTTAGGAAATTCAGGATCCAGTCACAGAGGGAGGTGCCGAGGCCCAGGCCACAGAGTTTGGAGATGAGTTTTGTGAAAATAATAGTGTTGAAGGCTGAGCTGTAGTTAATAAATAGGAGTCTGACATAGGTGTTCTTGTTATCTAGGTGTTCCAAGGTTGAGTGCAGGACCAGGAAAATGGCGACTGCTGTGGACATGTGTCAGTAGGCAAACTGTAGTGGATCCAGGTAGTCCGGGAGGCTGGAATTGATTTGTGCCATGACTATCCTTTCGAAGCACTTATAATGATGGATGTCAGAGCCACCGGCCGATAGTCATTAAGGCACCCTACTTATTTTTTCTTAGGTACTGGGATGATCATCGTCTTCTTGAAGCAAATAGGGACGTCAGATTGTTGTAAAGAGAGGTTGAAGATGTCTGTGAATACCCCCGCCAGCTGATCCGCACAGGATCTGAGTGCACATCCGGGTACCTAGCCATGGTCCTCTTCTATCTTCATAAAAGCAGAAATTGTGAAGCTATTACTACCCTCACACCTCAGGGTTTTGGAGGAATCAAAATGGCCATGGCCCCTCTCATTACAATTCAGTAATCACTATTAGAAAGCGCGTGTGCGAATGTCAGCTAATCAGATTTAGGCCAACTTCCTGCAAGTCTGCAAGGCTCCCAGTCTTGATAAGGTACAGCAGGGCAGCTGGTGTAAGCATGAACCAGGCCTAATACAAGTTTGAGCCTTCAGCAGGGAAGCAAAAATATTGCAGGGCAAAAGTAAGGCAATTCAAAAATACAAGGCAAATTACACTCATCTCTTGTTACCGCCTTCAGAGCAGCCGTTAATAGCAGTTCATTCTCACATGGTAATAATTGTAGATTCAGAATGTCCATTCATAATCCTTTCCTCTCAACACTCCAGCTACTTGTTTTCCATTCAATACCTTCCCCATCCTTCCATCTTCAATGTAGGTGTCCATGTGGAAGCCCCACACAAATACACTTGTATTTCTAGCTGCCATTAACTGTCGCCTCTCTTTTTCTGCAGGACAGGATGGTGCACAACACACAGACCAGGAGATGACCACCAGCATCATGACCCTCACTCAGATGGAACAGAGATCACTGCAACCAGTGGTCTTTCAACAGCAACTTGTACTGAAGATGGCAAGGTTGGCAGTTTGCTTGAGCAGGGTCTCTGCCTCTTACTTGTAACCTAGCATACACTTCAGAAATTCATCCAACTTTGACAACTACAAGCCATGTTCTGAAGTCTGTCTGGAATGGTCTACCTTCTGCCTCATTCCTCTAGATCCTTCTCAGCTGTAAGACGCTGATGAAAACATCTCTAAACAGATGCACACTAATCAAGTAAAAGCCCTTCCTGTTGATGTAAGCTCATGGCTGGTCATCTGTTGCATTTGATAACTAAATTATTGAAGCCTACAATCCACAGTAAAGATGGTGCATTGGTTAGGACTGGCATTGCTTGATGCATTTGGGCATTGCAGACTGGGAGATGTGGCTGATTTTGATTTGATTTATTGTCACTCATATTGGTATACAGTGTAAGTATACTTGCTTCTTGCGCACTACATTGACAAAGTATACCATATATACAGAAGGAGAGGAGAGAGTGCAGAATGTAGTGTTACAGTATTAGCTAGAGAAATATCATAATATAAGGTAGGTCCATTCTAAAGTCCGATGGCAGCAGGGAAGAAGTTGTTCTTGAGTCGGTTGGTACATGACCTCAGACCTTTGTATCTTTTTCCTGGAAGAAGGTGGAAGAGAGTAGGTCCTTGATAATTCTGGCTGCTTTTCCGAGGCAGCGGTAAGTATAGACAGAGTCAATGGATGGGAGGCTGGTTTGAGTGATGGACTGGGCTTCGTTCATGACACTTTGTAGTTTCTTGCAGTCCTGGACAGAGCAGAAGCCATTTGAACCCATGTCCCCAGAGCATTAGGACAGTACGGTGGCACAGAGGTTAGCACTGCTGCCTCACAACGCCAGGAACCCGGGTTCAATTCCCGCCTCGGGTCACTGTCTGTGTGGAGTTTTTCCACACTGCCTGCATGGGATTCTTCTGGGTGCTCTGGTTTCATCCCATACTGTGGAGATGCCGGCGTTGGACTGGGGTAAACACAGTAAGAAGTTTAACAACACCAGGTTAAAGTCCAACAGGTTTATTTGGTAGCAAAAGCCACACAAGCTTTCGAAAGCTTGTGTGGCTTTTGCTACCAAATAAACCTGTTGGACTTTAACCTGGTGTTGTTAAACTTCTTACTGTGTTCATCCCATACACCAAAGATGTGCAGGTTAGATTGATTGGCCATGCTAAATTGCTCCTTAGTATCCCAAGATATGCATGTTAATGGGGTAAATATGTGGGGTTACAGGTTAAGCTGGGTAAGAGTCAGTACAGACAGAATGGACCGAATGGCCTCCAGCACTGTAGGGATTCTAACGTGGCATTTAAATGTCGTACAGCAACAGACTATAGTGTTCCCACGCCATGATCAGATTTTCTCCTCAAATATTCAGCTCATTCTTGAATACTTCGCAGGTCCATACTTGTCTGACCACACCAAGTATTGGAAAGAATGTAATTGCTTTCTGAGGGAGTTATGGCATTATAAACTGTTCCTGCAGGCACACGATTGTGATATAGCATGCTGTTTCTCTCATTTTTCTCCCCCGTGTCCTGCTCCTTTTCCGCGATGGCACCATCATGCCATGAAAGCATAGTTTTTCAGCGCCAACCTCTCTCAGGTCTCACGCCCAAGAGGCCATTCTGCATGTGAGAGACCAGGTAGAGGCTTTGAACAGATTATTTGACCGTGGAAGGCATCACAACTGAACCTGCTCTTGTGTTTACGCCGTGTTCACTCATTCTTTCCAGCGGAGATTATTAAACTGTGATCAGCTGCAGAAAACCTCTCTTTATCCCAGGGGTATGACCACTATTTTGCACTCTGACCACTGGGATCATGAGCAAACTCACTACAGACAGGGAAGTAAAACTTGGATGGTTCCTGTTTGTCCTGGTTCCACATTGGGCAATCCATTTATTCACTAAGCCAGCAGAGGTGCTTTTGTCCTTTTTTATTTTTGCGTCTGCTTGGATTTCTTGCTCTCTGTCACGCTCTGTCTAGGCTCTCCCCCCTAACTTTCCTGCGTCATTCTCTATTTCTCTGTGCCACTTTGTCTCTCCTTTGATTGATTTCTCAGAATGTTGTCTCTCCAGAGCCTTTTGACTCTTGTCCAAAAGCAGAAATATTTCTTTTACTGACTTCAGATTTGTGATTGCCCTGGTGGAATTTGAACTTGCATTCTCCATGTTATTAGTCTAGGCTTCTGTATTACTCCAGTAACATAACCACTCTGCTAAGTGGCACAGCTTTTCAGGATATCATTGAATGCTGAGTCCTTGTTGAAGTTATAGTGGATATTCACACCATATTGCAGTTGAAATTAATACTGGACATCACCCATTCATTCAAATATCAGATATTAATTTCATTTCCTTTCTACACATCCTGACCAAAAGGCAAGCATCTTACCTGCCCACAAGCTGTCAATGAATGGAACACTGCCACATCGAGCTCAAAATTAATTTGCATGCAAGTGAAATTCAAATCATTTATAAAAGGATGCCTTTGGCCCATGACAGATTGCACTGGGACACTAAGTAACAGCAATGTGATATTCAATTGGCAAACGTAGTCTGATTAATGCATCTGTATTCTCAGCTATTGCTTAACTGATTATGGAATATGGCACTACATTACTAAAGTGAGGGGCAGGATTTTTTAAAAACATAATTTTTTTAATTCATTCATGGGACATGGGCGTCGCTGGCTGGCCAGCATTTATTGCCCATTCCTCGTTGCCCGAGGACAGTTGAGAGTCAACCACATTGATGTGGCTCTGGAGTCACATGTAGGCCAGGCCAGGTAAGGACAGTAGATTTCCTTCCTGAAAGGACATTAGTGAACCAGATGGGTTTTTCTGACAATTGACAACAGTTTCACCATGTGGTAAACCACTGTTAAGCTTATTGCCTGTGTGTGTGTGTGTGTGACATGCCTGGGCATGCCCCTGCCGGCCCTGCCTGAGACTCCTCCCCCCCTGGTCCAGGTATAAAGGTGACTGCTCCCAATCCCCCTGCCTCAGTCGCTGGACCAGTTCATCAGCATGGGTGTGCTCCAAGTCTTTTGCGAATAAAAGCCTATTTGTTCTTGCATACAAACTAGTCTTTGTTTGATTGATAGTGCATCACACGGTCATCTGTAGATTCTTAATTCCAGATATTTTTTATTGAATTCAAATTCCACCATCTGCCATGGCGGGATTTGAACCCGGGTCCCCAGAACATTAGCTGAGTTTCTGGATGAGTCTAGTGATAATACCACTAGGCTATTGCCTCCCCAAATGCTACAGGGACAAAATCTGCAAATAAAATCCGGAAAGCAAATAAAAAATGAGCTTAGTCATTTTCTCCCACTGATTATCTTTGCTCCCAATTTATACACAGACAGAGGTCTAAGTTTCAAATGCAATAAATAACAAAACCCAGAAGCAATAAGATTTGTATGAAAACTATAAAGGTTGATGCAGCAAACCTCTGAGATTATCAACTTCCTCATCTGTTCATCGACAAACATTCATTTTCCTATTTGGAGGTGATCATAGTATAAGCTGATCTTTTTCGAACAGATACAAACAATTTCACAGATGTGCCCCGCTCTTTGTGAAATGGCAGGAAGTATAACAATACTGGCCTCACAAAACCCTGCTTGCCAAAATGCTTGTGAAAGATGCTTGGTATTTGGTTTGAAACTTCTCACATTCATCCATATGCTTACCTTTCTGTCTGCCATCAGTGATTGTGGCCTCACTTTGTACCGGTGATTCCATCAGTGTTAAACAAGAAATCCTGGAGGACTTTGATGCAGTGCGAACCAGTATTTCTCAGTGTGGTCTGTAGCCCACTTGTTTGCCTGGGATCCTCCAGGTGGTACCCAGGCTGTCATAAAATACAAGTCACTGGAGCACAACATCACACCCAAGGCCATAAAGAAGAGGTCAGAAGCCTCATACCCACCATTGCCCGATGTCTCACAACCAGATTGGCTCCAATATGTGTGGCAAGAGTTGCCATAACCACAAGTAATAATTGTTAACAAGGTTTATGCTATCATTGATTTTATCTGATTAATCTAGATGTTAAATGAGTATTTGTTTCTCAGAAGAAGCTTGCAGTGATTTTAGAATGTTTCAAATAAATGTATTCTCTTGTATTATTAATGTTTACATTAATTGCAGCACAGTGGCACAGTGGTTAGCACTGCTGCCTCACAGTGCCAGGGACACTTGGGTGACTGTCTGGGTGGAGTTTGCATGTTCTCCCTGTGGGTTTCCTCGGGGTGCTCTGATTTCTTCCCACAGTCCAAGACGTGTTGGTTATGTGAATTGGTCAAGCTAAACTCTCCCTCAGTGTATCCAAACAGGCAGTGGAGTGTGGCGACTAGGGAATTTTCACAGCAACTTCATTGCAGTGTTAATGTAAGCCTACTTGTGACACTAATAAATAAACTTTAAACTTTTAAACTTAAAATGTCTATACATTTGTTTCTGTCATGAATTAACTTGCTTATGAATTTTAACAAAAACAATTCACGTACATTTATTACATTTAGTGGCAAAAAAGCAGTGGCATATTTATAGTTTCTGTAGTTCCCATCAATTCTGACAATTTCCTTCAGTCTGGCAAGAAGATGTGGGTGGGGTATGGCCAGTAGGTTGTCCACAGGGTCTTTAGCCCCACCAAAGTGGTCTGCAGACAAAAAGGTTTGAGAACCACTGGTGTAATCAGCCTGCCTGACATGCTATCCTGGGCCTCCAGTCCATTGAGTGGCATATTCTCACTTCAGTACCTGACCCCACCCAGTCTTGCTATGTTGTGAGTCTTGATATCCTCTTGGGAGTCCAGTAGGTTTATTTAAAAAGAAATAAAACAGTAAATGTTGCGAAATCTCAGCCAGTCTGGCAGCATCTGTGGGGAGCATCTCCATGCCGACGCTACAGAAATCAAGAACATAGAACAACACAGCACAGGAACAGGCCCTTCGGCCCTCAAAGCCTGCGCCGCTCATGTGCCCACTAGACCATTCTTTTGTATCCCTCTATTCCCAGTCTGTTCATGTGGCTATCTAGATAAGTCTTAAACAATCCCAGCGTGTCCGCCTCAATCACCTTGCTTGGCACTGCATTCCAGGCCCCCACCACCCTCTGTGTAAAATACGTCCCCCTGACATCTGTGTTGAACCTTGCCCCCCCTCACCTTGAACCCGTGACCCCTTGTGTTTGTCACCTCCGATCTGGGAAAAAGCTTCCCACTGTTCACCCTATCTATGCCCTTCATAATTTTATACACCTCTATTAGGTCGCCCCTCATCCTCCGAATTTCCAGGGAGAACAACCCCAGTTTACCCAATCTCTCCTCATAGCTAATACCAGGCAACATCCTGGTAAACCTTCTCTGTACTCTCTCCAAAGCCTCCATGTCCTTCTGGTAGTGTGGCGACCAGAACTGGACGCAGTATTCCAAATGTGGCCTAACCACTGCGACATCATATGCCAACTTTCATATTCTATGCCCCATCCAATAAAGGTAAGCATGCCATATACCTTCTTGACCACCCTCTCCACCTGTGCTGCCACCTTTAAGGATCTGTGGACTTGTACACCCAGGTCCCACTGTGTGTCTATACTCCTGATGGTTCTGCCGTTTATTGTATCGCTCCCCCCTTACCGATCTACCGAAATGCATCACTTCGCATTTATCTGGATTAAATTCCATCTGCCATTTCTCCGCCCAATGTTCCAGCCTATCTATATCCTGCTGTATTCTCTGACAATGTTCATCACTATCCGCAACTCCAGCAATAATACTTTTCACTGAATATATGGGTAAGATTGATATCGAGGGATATGGGCCAAACAGAGTGATGCGCGATTAGTTCACTCGGGAGGCTGGATCGTATCCGGGAAAAAAAGGCTTTTATTAGCAATAAGAATGGAGCATACTGCTTAACAATACAATCCCAGACTAAAGGGTCACTAGGAAGTGCAGTGACCTTTATACTCCTATAGGAAGGCGGAGCCAACCGGAATGTACCACAGAACAATACCAACAGGTGGAACACCCCAACCCTAACCCCAACAGTAACAAGAGTAACATATGTACAAGTACCCATAGTGATAACCATCTATGGTTCAGTACCCATAGTGGTAACCATCTATGGTTCACCACATTCACCCCTCCTTTAAAAGCAAAGGCCGGTGGGGCAAACAAAACAGTACGAACTGTCCATATATTCACAAGTTCAGTCGTATCGGAGGGCCGCACCGTCTCTGCGACCTCCTCAACACTGGCGGTAGCGCCGGTTCTGGTGACCGTGATGACCCTCTCTCCAAGGCGGTGTCCAGAGACTCCTCCAGTTCCTCACGGACGGGTGGACCACGAGGTGGCGACAATCTCCTGGACTCAGGCAAGCTGTACACGGGAGTAAGAGGATTAAGTGGTGGTCCCGATACTGCCCGCGCCGTGTCAGGAGGGGAGATAAAGGGCAGGGGGTCCCTAACCAGGGGTGCGGGAGTGACGGGGGTTTCCAGGTCCCCTGCAGGCGCCAGATCTCGGATAGAGACCGTGTCCTCTCGCCCGTCAGGATATGCTACATAGGCATATTGAGGGTTGGCATGGAGGAGATGGACCTGTTCAACCAAAGGGTCGGATTTGCGGGCCCTAACATGCCGCCGCAGGAGGACAGGTCCTGAGTACGTCAACCAAGACGGCAGTGAGGTCCCAGAGGAAGACTTCCTAGGGAAGGTAAACATCCGCTCATGTGGGGTAGCATTGGTTGCCGTACACAGGAGGGACCAGATTGAATGGAGCGCATCAGAAAGTACCTCTTGGCAACGGGAGACTGGAAGATCCCTAGACTTCAACGCCAGTAAGACAGCCTTCCAGACTGTAGCGTTTTCCCTTTCGACCTGCCCGTTACCCCTGGGGTTGTAACTCATAGTCCTACTTGAGGCAATCCCTTTAGAGAGCAGGTATTGCCTCAAGTCGTCGCTCATAAACGACGAACCCCTATCACTGTGGATATAACTGGGGTAACCGAACAGGGTGAAAAGATCCCGCAAGGCTTTGATAACCGTGGCAGCGGACATGTCTGAACAGGGAATGGCAAAAGGGAATCGGGAGTACTCGTCAACCACATTGAGGAAGTACACATTCCGATCTGTCGAAGGAAGGGGGCCCTTGAAATCAACACTCAGTCGTTCAAAAGGGTGAGTGGCCTTAATGAGGTGTGCCCTGTCAGGTCGGCAGAAGTGCGGCTTGCATTCAGCACATACCTGGCAGCTTCGAGTTATCGACCTGACATCCTCTACGGAGTAGGGCAGATTCCGGGCCTTTACAAAATGGAAGAGCCAAGTGATCCCCGGATGGCAGAGATCATTGTGGAGGGCCTGTAACCGGTCCTCCTGCACACTGGCACATGTTCCACGTGACAGGGCATCCGAGGGCTCATTGAGCTTCCCCAGACGGTACATGATATCATCGTTGTAGGTGGAGAGTTCGATTCTCCACCTCAAGATTTTATCATTTTTGATCTTACCCCTTAACGTGTTGTTGAACATGCGGAGTGCCGAATTTCAGGGCCTTGGAGGGTGCGAGAGAAAAAGGCGACGGGCCTGCCCGCCTGGTTAAGTGTGGCGGCCAGGGCAAAATCAGATGCATCACTCTCCACCTGGAAGGGGATGGACTCATCGACAGCGTGCATCGTGGCTTTCGCTATGTCAGCTTTTATCCCTTCAAAGGCTAAGCGAGCCTCTGCTGCCAGGGGAAAAGAGGTAGACTTTATGAGCGGACGGGCTTTGTCCGCATAATTGGGAACCCACTGTGCGTAATATGAAAAGAAGCCTAAGCATCTTCTCAGTGCTTTGACGCTAGTGGGGAGGGGAAGTTCAAGGAGGGGACGCATACGGTCTGGATCAGGGCCAAGGACCCCGTTTTCCACCACGTATCCGAGAATTGCTAGGCGGCGCTTGCTGAATACACACTTCTCCCTGTTATAGGTCAGATTCAGGCGAGACGCAGTGCATAAAAACTTTAGGAGGTTGGCATCGTGGTCCTGCTGGTCATGGCCGCAGATAGTGACGTTGTCCAGGTACGGGAAGGTAGCCTGTAGCCCGTTTTGGTCCACCATTCGGTCCATTGCACGCTGGAAGACCGAGACCCCATTAGTGACGCCAAAGGGGACCCTTAAAAAGTGGTAGAGACGACCATCCGCCTCAAAGGCCGTATATTTTCGGTCCTCTGGGCGAATGGGGAGCTGGTGATAGGCTGACTTCAAGTCGATGGTGGAGAACACCCGGTACTGCGCAATCTGATTGACCATGTCAGATATGTGCAGGAGAGGGTACGCGTCCAGGTGCGTGTACCTATTAATGGTCTGACTATAGTCTATGACCATCTGGGGCTTGTCTCCAGTCTTAACCACCACGACTTGTGCTCTCCATGGGCTAGTGCTAGGTTGAATGATCCCTTCCCTGAGGAGCCGCTGAACCTCAGATCGAATAAAGATCCGATCCTCAGCGCTGTAACGCCTGCTCTTAGTTGCGATGGGCTTGCAGCCTGGCACGAGATTTTCAAATAAAGATGGCGGGGTGATTCTGAGTGTCCAGAGACTGCACGTGGAGCGCGCTGGGCAATTTGGAGGCTGCTGTTCTCCCACTGAAAGTGGAGGGAGTGGCCCATCGTGCTGCAGGGTCACACTCCTCAGGTGGACCTTAAAGTCTAGTCCCAGGAGTACCGGAGCGCAAAGGTGCGGTAACACGAGGAGCCTGAAGTTCTCATAAACTGTGCCCCGCACCGTTAGGTTTACCACGCAGCTCCCAAGAACGGTAACAGATCGAGACCTCGACGCCATTGAAATTGTCTGTCTGACAGTCTGTACTTGGAGACCGCACCGTTTCACGGTGTCTGGATGAATGAAACTCTCCGTGCTCCCGCTGTCAAACAGACAATGTATCAGGCGTCCATTTACCTCTATGTCCATCATGGACTTGTCGAGTGCCCTTTCTTCCCACACGCGGAGCAAAATACCGTTCTGGCCGGACATCGCTGACGAGGGTGCTTCGCCAATCCACAGAAATAGCACCGTGGGCCACCTGGAGCTGCCGCCGCCATCAGGTCCGAGGTTGAAAGCACGATCGCGCAGTTCCTAGGAGCCGCTGGGTAGAGTTGAGTCGGTGGCTGTACTTGCCACGATGTTCCCACGTGGTCGGTGGGGTAAGTTTCAAGACTTCTGGAGGCCGTTTCCATCGCATCAGCAAATTCCACCGTCTTAGCTAGGTCTAAGTTACCTTGCTCTAGCAGCTGCAGACGAATATAGGATGAGCCGATTCCCGCCACGAACGCATCTCGGATCAGATCGTTAGTATATTGAGTAGCCGACAAAGTAGCTTGCAAAGTTGAGAGGCTGCAGTAGTGCAATTTGCAAGGGCTTTGTGCACATCCTTCAGCTGGAAGTGAGCTGAGTGCACGATGACCCAACAGCACCTGAGGTCAGTGCTGAGACCTGGGGCCGTGCTGCATGTCGGGCATTGGAGACCCTGCTCAGCAACAGCCGCCCCATCCCCCAACACACTCGCAGAGCTGCCACCGACCCAAGAAACAAAATGGCCGCAACAGCAGGACACCCGTGAGCAGCAGAGAGCCGTCGGACGCTACACACTTACCTCCTCACTAACCCTCACTGATGGAGCTTCTGAATTGTACTTTTATCTGTTTTGTGCCGATTCCGAATTGGCGAACGTGCTGGTAAAGTTGGGCGTGCAGCCCATCAAGTCAATTTAAATGCATTCAAATGCATTTATATGGCCGTCATGCCCATTTTGGGCGCTGTCCCGATTGCCTCCATTTTTGCGCCTTGGTAAAGGGGGAAACCGGTGCGGAGGTGGGCGCGGATTGCACTACTCGCCTCACGCCCGACTTTACCACGTTTCGTGCCCGTAAATAAGCGCAACTTGATGGTAAAATCGGGCCCTATCAGTTTAGTCATGAAAATACCAGGAGTTGACAAGTGGAATCGGACTCCCATGACTACTGAAAAGCACGCAGAGAAAAAACTGGAGCCAACTACTCAGAAAACTGCTTAAAGGAAGAGTGTTGATGGGATGGTTCTAGATGTTGAGGTACAGAAGTGGAATGAGAGTCAGAGCGCGGGAGAGCTGGAGGACGCATCTTCTGATTTTAATAAAGAATAAGGCTACAAAGGAGGATCAAATTTTAAATTAGTAAACAGTCAAACAATCTCGAGCAAAAGCCACCTCCCCTTGATATTCAATGACATTGGCTTCACTGAATTCTCTACCATAAACATCCTGGGGTCACCATTGAGCAGAAACGTAAACGTAATGACTAAAGTTTATTTATTAGCATCATGAGTAGGCTTACATTACACTGCAATGAAGTTACTGTGAAAATCCCCTAGCCGCCACACTCCAATACCTGTTCGGGTACACTGAGGGGGAATTTAGCATGGCCAATGCACTTAAACCAGCATGTCTTTCAGACTGCGGGGGGAAACCGGGGAACCCGGAGGAAACCCGTGCAGACACGGAGAGAACGTGTAGACTCTGCACAGACAGTGATCCAAGCCAGGAATTGAACCTGGGTCCCTGGCGCTGTGGGGCAGCAGTGCTAACCACTGTGTCACCTCCCCTAACAGGGCAACTCAGTGTCTGAGTGGTGTGTAACAATGTATGTGCCTCACCACGTACCAAAACATTTCCAACACCTACAAGGTATAAAACAAAGGATGTGACAGAATAAATTCTGACTTCTCGGAGAGGGGCAGCTCCAATATCACTGAACAAGCACAACATCATCTGGTACAAAGCATTCCACTTGATTGGCATCCCATTCAGCAGTTTAAGCATTCACGACATCCACCTTATAGCTTACGCTGGGTGTGTAACATTTACAAGTTACAGGGCAGCAACTTACCATGGCTTCTTTTACAGCAGCTCACAAACCTGCCATCTCCACCATCGAAGGAGAACAATGGTAGTGGGTGCATGGGAACACCACCACCTCAGTATCTCCCTCCAGGTAAGTCACACACAATCCCAACTCAGAATTAATTTAGATTTTGCTAAAAAAAATGGTGTCTGGGTAATGTGAGCAATGAGCATGTCAGCCAGCTCCCTGTGGTGAGGGAGCGATACTACTGACCTGCAAATTGCCAGAAGTCAATTTGTGCCATCCAATGTTTGTCTCACACAAATGGCATCTCTCCCTCAACCCCAGCCTTATTTTTGAAGAACCTCACATTAATTTTCCATTAAACTCACTGCAGAAGGTAGGGCTCATGCTTAACAGCCTGGGCATCCTTTTAATGAAGTATAAATTGTCAATTCATTGCCAATCAATCTCTCTAGCCAAGAAAGGGAACATGTAAACTGTTGCATTCCATTCTTGCATGTAAGAAATTCTTCTTGGAGATATAATTTTACTTCTACTTTTACTTTTTTTTATTTTTGTTTTCCCTCTCTGTCCACTTTTTTGTTCCTTTTTATTTCTTCTTCTGTGCCTGATTTGATTCTAATTCATCCTCCTTCCCTGTCCGTCCTGTTTCTAAATCCTTAAATCTCATCAGTTAAAGAGATAGTTTGTTGGTCTCATCACATACTAAGATTCCCCATTGCCCTCACTGCACCATGATCAGCTGGCCCTTCCGGCATGTTCTGCCTGCTGAAGGGCGTAGGAAAGAAATGTAGGACAGCTGATGCCTCTGTTTCAGTAAGATCTGGCCCATAGTTGCCTTATGTTTCATGTGGTATATTTGCATAAAGTAGGTGCAGAGAGGCACAGAAACAGAAAACATGTGAATAATTTGATTAGGGATAGTCAGCACGGTTTTGTGAAGGGTAGGTCGTGCCTCACAAACCTTATTGAGTTCTTTGAGAAGGTGACCAAAGAGGTGGATGAGGGTAAAGCGGTTGATGTGGTGCATATGGATTTCAGCAAAGCGTTTGATAAGGTTCCCCATGGTAAGCTTTTACAGAAAATACGGACACATGGGATTGAGGGTGATTTAGTGGTTTGGATCAGGAATTGGCTAGCTGTAAGAAAACAAAAGGTGGTGGTTGAAGGGAAATATTCATCCTGGAGTTCAGTTACTAGTGGTGTACCGCAAGGATCTGTTTTGGGGCCACTGCTGTTTGTCATTTTTATTAATGACTTGGATGAGGGCGTGGAAGGATGGATTGGTAAATTTGCGGATGACACTAAAGTCGGTGGAGTTGTAGACAGTGCGGAGGGAAGTGGCAGGTTACAGAGGGACATAGATAAGCTACAGAGCTGGACTGAGAGGTGGCAAATGGAGTTTAATGCGGAAAAGTGTGAAGTGATTCACTTTGGAAGGAGTAACAGGAATACAGAGTACTGGGCTAATGGTAAGATACTTGGTAGTGTGGATGAACAGAGGGATCTGGGTGTCCATGTGCATAGATCCCTGAAAGTTGGCACCCAGGTTGATAGGGTTGTTCAGAAGGCGTACGGTGTGTTAGCTTTTATTGGTAGAGGGATTGAGTTTCGGAGCCAGGAGGTCATGCTGCAACTGTACAAAACTCTGGTGCGGCCGCATTTGGAGTATTGCGTACAGTTCTGGTCGCCGTATTATAGGAAAGATGTGGAAGTGTTGGAAAGGGTGCAGAGGAGATTTACCAGGATGTTGCCTGGTATGGTGGAAAAATTGTATGAGGAAAGGCTGAGGAGCTTGAGGTTGTTTTCGTTAGAGAGAAGAAGGTTAAGAGGTGACTTAATAGAGGCATACAAGATGATCAGAGGATTAGATAGGGTGGATAGTGAGAGCCTTTTTTCTCGGATGGTGTTGGCTAGCACGAGGGGACATAGCTTTAAATTGAGGGGTGAGAGATATAGGACAGATGTTAGAGGTAGGTTCTTTGCTCAGAGAATAGTAAGGGCGTGGAATGCCCTGCCTGCAGCAGTGGTGGACTCGTCAACGTTGAGAGCGTTCAAGTGGTTATTGGATAAACATATGGATGATATTGGAATAGTGTAGATTAGAGGGGCTTTAGATTGGTACCACTGGCCGGCGCAACATCGAGGGCCGAAGGGCCTGTACTGTGCTGTAATGTTCTATGTTCTATGTTCTATGTGGAGAAAATACCATACACAGGGAAAGTCCAGTCAGGAAAAGGGATCAGGTTAGGAACAGCAATGATGTAACAGGAGGGAGGATGGCAGGGAATGGTTACCTGGGTTCCTTTAGTACTCAGGTTAATATTGAATTTTACAAAGTTTAACTAAAGTGAACCATTTACATTCGTGACCATTTTGAATATAAGTTGGGACAATGAGTTGGTATGGTGTCGTCTGTTCATCCATTCTGCCCTCATGCAGGTCCTAACTCGAGTCACACACCCGAGGTACTTCAGCCAACCATTAAGGAAGATTCACTGAGGGAAGTTCTCATTGCCATCAGCACATTTAATTTATTTCGGTTAACTTCTCCTGCAATCAAGGTTGAAGGGCCTGGCCTATCCTTTACAATGAGGGGTGGAGGGTGGGGGGTGGGGGGGGGGGGGGGGGGGGGGGCGGGGGGGCGGAATCCTCGCTGAACATCAACCCCAGCATTCAGAGCCAATGTCCCACTTCCCTGCACACTTGTACAATCTAGAAACAATTTCTCACAGGAATACTCCTGCAGAGTTGTTGGTCACTTTATCCAGAGAGCAATACGTGACAATTTCAACCTGATATTTAGAGACAGGTCTTCACTCGATGGAGTAAACTGGAATGGGGCTCAAACCATTTACCTTCTGATTCAGAGGTGGAAGTGCTAGAGGTAGCAGAAGTCCTGGGATCAGAGGAACACTGGTAAAGAATATATGTCCGGTAGAAGAGTGGTCACGATACTGGACCAATAACCCAACGAAAATGTGTTCAAATCATCAGCATAGTGAGCTGAGAAATTGATGTCAATAAAATCTGGTATTTTATGCCTCAACATCAGAAAAAAAAGTTATGAAAGCTCCCAAAATTTTGTAAAATACCAGTTGGTTCATTTCAGGGAAGGAAAACCACCACTTGGTTTTCCCCTATGGTCACAACAGCCCCATGTGAATTTCCTTTGAAGTGACCTGGCAGATCACTCAGTTATTTGGGATGCGCATTAAATGTACCTGTCACATGCAGATAGCAAAAACAAAAATCATTCACTTGGTTACAATCCCCACTGAAACCGATAACTTTCAAAGAGAAACATGAATTTCCCAGTGACCGACAGAGAGAATCGCACATGGGATTCCATGTTTTAAGGCTTTTAATGTAACAAACAAACAAACTAAAATAAGCAAAGGCAATATGAGAAGAAACTTTTTCACGCAGCGAATGATTAAGGTTTGGAATGCACTGATGAGTGTGTGATGGGGGGCAGGTTCAGTCGAAACATTCAAAAGGGAATTAGACTTTTATCTGAAAAACTTTGTGCATGGATGTTGGGAGAAGGCGGGAGAATGGTACTAAATGAATTGCTCATTCAGAGAGCTGGTGCAGACACAATGGGATGAATGGCCTCCTTCTGTGCAGTAACAATTCTGTGATTTTGTGAAAATCAACATAGACTAAACAATACTTAATAGCCAATTAATAGACAAAACTACAGAAAGCTACTTAGCCATTGGTCAAGCAAAATACCTTACAACCCATTTGGATGTAACACCACGTTCTATGCAGATATGTAGCCTTGAAAAATTACATCCCACATTCCTCCCAGCCTTTCAATGGGCTCCCGTCTCCCACTCTGCCACCCAGGACGAGTTTTCCAGTGTTCAAAACCAATCTTCTGAGTATCCCTGAACCAGCCTCCAGCTTCCACCGTACTCTACGGTGACTCCTTCATCCTTAAATCTCCATATGCTCTGGCTCTTCAAACAGAGAATCAGTCCTCATCAGCCTCCAGCTTTCTGGCTAACACACAACAGTTTTTTCCTCTGTCTCACTCACCAGATCTCTGGGTCCAGATATCTAGCTGACCCACTTTTGTATCAAGTTGTCAAGCCTAACACTTGATAATCAATAGGTTTCAACGTGAGCCTCTTTCCCCATGACAACAAAATTATATGAGCTTGTCTCCAGGCAGAGTTTAGTATGATTTCACCATCCCCTTATCCAGGACGTCATTTTACTTTAAGTTGAAAGAGACATTTTAAAACAACCATCTTGTAAATCTCACATTTGTAAAAAGTTGTCATAACTAGTTCAACGATTCCCATATGAGACAATGGCCAAAATTTTGCAGTCCTGCCATGAGACTGGAAATTCCCACTCAAAGTCAACAACCATTGACTGGATGGTCAAATTTCCCATCTTGCCCGTGACAATCCCTGTCATGCACAAGACCAGAAAATCCCAGCCAATAAATAAGGTGACTTCGAGAGGGCCTTTTAGGACAAAATTAGTAGAGTTTTCTCTCATCTAAACAGAGCCCTCTGTCCTTTAAAAGAAGAACATTTAGGAATATGTACGTGAATTTTCTGGGTGGCACGGTGGCACAGTGGTTAGCACCGCTGTCTCACAGCACCAGGAACCCAGGTTCAATTCCAGCCTCAGGTCACTGTCTGTGTGGAGTTTGCACATTCTCCCCATGTCTGTGTGGGTTTCCTCTGGGTGCTCTGGTTTCCTCCCACAGTTCAAAGATGTGCGGGTTAGGTTGATTGGCCATGCTAAATTGACCCTAGTGTCAGGAGGTTTAACATATGGGGTAAATATATGGGGCTACTGGAATAGGGCCTGGGTGGGATTGTGGTTGGCGCAGACTCGATGAGCCAAATGGCCTCCTTCTGCACTTTAGGGATTCTATGTAAAAGAAAAAGTATTAAAATTTACATTAAATTTATTTCTTGCAAGTCACTGTAGCAACATCAAATCCCATCAAACAGTATCTGTTAAAAAAAAGTAAAGAATGTAGATGCGGAAGCATTAGGTTGATTTCTGGTTTCTAGGTTTAGTGCTACAAGAGGGAACAGATGCAAGGGAATCTAATTAATTTCCAACTTGCCACAATGGGATGTGAGCACTCAGGCCCAGAAATTCAGAAGATACATTTTTGTACATGGCAACAGATGGAGGGAGATACAGACCCAGAACTTCCCCCAAGCTGGAGGGGGCCAAGGTACCCTTTTGTACCTCATCAGTATTAAGCAGGTGTGTCAGGATGAGTCCTACAGCAAAGGCCTGTGAATTGAAAAACAGAACAGCTGTAGGCATTGATGAATGTGCATTAAATCCCGAACAGCCAGTTTGTGGAAGGTAACCGTGATGTGGAGATGCCGGCGTTGGACTGGGGTGGGCACAATAAGAAATCCCACAACACCAGATGGAAGTCCAACAAGTTTATCTGGAATCACAAGCTTTCAGAGCGCTGCTCCTTCATCAGGTGAGCCAGCTGATGAAGGAGCAGCGCTCCGAAAGCTTGTGATTCCAAATAAACCTGTTGGACTTTAACCTGGTGTTGAGACTTCTTAGCTTGTGGAATGTCAGAACTCATGGTACATTTCTAATTGATGCAACAGGGATCATTCAATAATGATTTCCAACTTCAGCCCAATATAGGCTTGAAGTAGGCCATGTCTCCTCTGAACCCATTTGACAGATTGAGTGGGAAGTTGCACATACTTTCATGGGCCATACTTCATTAGAATATGGTCAGAGAGTTGCCTACCAGGTCGGTGACCTAGGGATCCAGTTATCCAAAGGCTGCATGATTGAACTGAGCAACACATTGACAATAAAATGGGAGGCGGTCCACCGAGAGTGGGATGCGGCAGAATACGTACTCTCCCTGCTTGGCAGAATGCCCCTCAAAATATGTTCCAGGCTGCTTTTATATGAGAGCAGCCACCTGGTGCTGGTTCAAGAGTCTTTCATGGTCGGTCACTGCCTGATGCACATTTGTACTTGGAGATTAGAAGGAGGGTCCAACAACACGGTGTAGGATTCCGGAGTCAAAGGCCAGAATTTCACCATCCCACCCACCACAAGAATTGGAGTGGGCGACAAGCAGACCATGGAAAGGTCCGTTGACCTCAAGTGGGATTTTATGGTTTCGGGACGAGTGAGGGCGTAAAATCCCATCCATAGTATCCTACACTGTTTCTAATTTGTATATGCAGATACTGTAGCCTAATGTTGGTTGGGGGTGCTGGGACTCCAGAGAAATCATATCAGGAAGAACATAGGTGTCCAATGGGCAGCCACTAACTCTCTGTCATCTCAATTACCAATGAGCCTGTAAGCAGTGCAGTTGGCAATGGCTCCCAGTGTCCATATGGATTCATTATATGAGGATGAGCAGGGATAATGAGCAATTTGTCATCTCATCCCAGATGGTCAACAATTAATCACACTCATCAATGCATAGATGATTCTGTCGGTGCCACATGAGTTTCCTGCAGCAAATTAGCTCCCGGAACAGTTGGTTATCCTGGTAAGTTCCTGTATGGGATGCTGTCACACACAATTCTCTGCTCCCTAGGATCAAAATTAACAAAAGTAAAAGAAATTCCCCATGGTAGCTAGAGGGCAGGACTGTGGTCAATGTTTGAACAAAGCATTGTCAGAAATAATCTTGGGCTTGGAGCTGGAAACTAAAAATTCTGCAGGTCTGCTTTTGGTGTCAAAGGTTATCTGGGAACAAAGTTTTAAAGGGAGATGGCTTTATGCAAATTAGTTTACAAACACAGAGTGCAACATCGTAAATGATGCTGAGATTCATATTTGAGTCACTGTATGTGATGTCAATGTGATGGAAGTGTGGACATCTGCCTTTGTTTTCTGGGATTTAGACAGCGAGTATAAATTCTACATTTGAAAATATGGCTGTCAGCTGCATTTTGGGATTGTTTCATGTGACAACTCCTTTGTTCCGTGGCAGAGTTTAGAATCGACCATGTGCAGTTAAATCCTGTTATAGTATACAGTGTGAACTATCTGACCCAAAATGCGTTTTCTGTTTTGTTGAACTCATGTGAAGCTACACAAACAATGACCATCTTTGGTGTCCATGGGATTCCTCTGCAATGCTGCTCATGATAATGGGCATCTCAGATGTACTTTCCACGATAATCCCAGCTGTCGAGGGCCAATCTGGAAAGTTGCGAACTTTCTCAAGAAGAGATTCATTTCCTCAAACATTACTGTATGGTTTGCTTGCTGTGATGTGCGTTTGTTAAGGACAAAGCTTAGAAGCTTGGTTTTTATATCAAAAAATGTGATACCCATACGACTTCATAGATTCATAGAATCCCTACAATGCAGAGGGAGGCCATTTGGCCCATTGAGTCTGCACCGACAATCTCACCTCGGCCCTATCCCCATAACCCCACATATTTACTCTGCTAATCCCTCTAACCCACATACCCCAGGACACTAAGGGGCAATTTAGCATGGCCAATGCACCTAACCCGTACATCTTTGGATTGTGAAACCGGAGTACCCGGAGGAAATCCACACAGACACAGGGAGAATGTGCAAACTCCTCACAGACAGTGACCCAAGCCGGGAATCAAACCCAGGTCCCTGGAGCTGTGAGGCAGCAGTGCGAACAACTGTGCCACCACGCTGCCCTTAACTTAAAAACTGGATTGACTACTCCTTCAGTCAATAAGGCAAATTTTCCGATTGTGCCTCCCAACTTGAAGAGTTGGTCAATCCCTTAGGTTTGAGGGGAGGGGGTTTGGCAGAGATGGAGAGAATTAAAATTGACTCCCTGGGTCTTTGAAAAACAAAAGGTCTGGGGAGAGATACAATGATTTTTGCTGAGGTTCATCCCGAGCAGCTCTTGTGACACAGGATTTTGTGCTTCACGGGTTGTTCCCTGGGACGCACGCCCAGATAAACATTAGTTGTGGCAGGAAGACCATCAACCCAGTGATAGAGGTTCTTTAGTCTGCTCGAAGCTTGCTGGTCTTCCAGTGCAATGAGCTGTCCTTGACTGAGTGTTGCAGGCCACTTAACAAGGTCAAGGACTACATGCTGAGGGATGCACTAAGGCTTGGGGCAGCCACTGCAGAGGCACAACAGGGTCTAAGGCATTTCAGTCGTCATACACCAAGAGATTGGAAAACAAGGGGTTGAAAAGATCTCTGGGCTGAATGATGACATTGAATGCGAATATCAAGAGTATTGAAGTTGGATTGAGGCACCTCTGAGGGGAACATGCTGTGTGAAGGAAAGTTGAACTCTATTGCACTTTCTGTCATTGCCTGTATGAAATGTATATTGTAAATATCAAGGAAATTATAATTGTATAGAAACACCAAGGAGTGGAGATAAATCAAATTTTATTGTACTTTCTGTAATTTTCAAGTTGAACTGTTTTGTCATGTACTTTTGCAAATTTTATGAAGAAAGTATAAAGTGAAAACAAATCTTTCATTAAGATCTAGGATAATATCATATCAAATCAACAGAGATTTGTTTTACCAGTTTTCTTTCCTCCTCTATTGATGGCATTGACTGAGGTTATGGCTATGGCTGTCCAGCTGACAGCTTCCCTCAGGCTCTGTACTCAACTCGCAGTGAGCATTTCTAGGATTGAGCTTCATTCTGTCCTCATTTGACATTGACGGTCCAGTAGGAATTACTTGACAGAGTTTAGGAATGCAAATCTATTCTGATTTTAATCTGCCTCTTCTAAGGATGCTAAAACCAGTCGCATGTTTACTGTTATCCTGTTAAAATCAGCAAATCAGCGCAGACTGGGGACGGAACCTGGGACTTAAAAGGCTCCATTTCACGCTGAGAAACACAATTACCAAAAGTCCAGCAAGTATAATATTTATTTTATATATATGTGAAATGAGTTCCCACGACAGAGCCCAGCATCAAATAAACCAAATGTTTCTGGATTTTAGTTTTGTTTTTAACTTTCGCCTTGTGCGAGCATTCTTTTCTTAAATAAAATATATTGTGCGTTTAAACTTGGTATTCCAAGAATGCAGGCACAAGTCCAGACAGGATTTACATCATTGGTTTTGGCTGAAAGTCAAACTCCCCAAGCTGCAAAGCTCTTAAACCTGCACTCAGAGTGTTTAACTTTGTAAAGGTACGATTGCATTCACAGAAAATAACCAAGGTGGTGATAATGGGCTCTCTTTACTGAGAAGGTGCAGTGCCAGTTTAGTTTTGCTATTACCCTGTTGCGCCTTCTGCCATTGCAATTTTCAGTACTTTTGTACCAATTAGGAATATGCCGCAAACATGCACATTTAAAGTCTTCGAATTTACATCCCCAGTACCAACATGGTAAGGTCAAAGTTTGCGTTTGTCTAAAACCAATTTTCTATCTGCCTGGACTAGGTACCCGTTACAGAAGTCTATTTTAATCACATTCCACCATCCAAATAAGCCTCACAGGTGTCGTTACAAACAAGAACATCCTGTGAGCACAATAATGTACCTGGTTGGATTGATTAGCCTTGCAAATAATTGTTCTAGCTTCTGACTCAAGGACGAGAGCCACTAGAACTAGCACCTTTACCCATAAGCCCATTCCCTTTATACTAACTCCAATTTCCTTCAACTGTTACCTGCAGCGAGGGCGAGAGCAACGATAGGATCCCACTTTATAACAATCAAAAAGCGTTGGGGAGGAACAGTTAGAAAGTCCAGAAAAAGTCTGAGATCCTGGTTTTTGAAGTTGACAGGTCTTTCTTCATTAGTCGTTCTGGATTAGGTGTGATCAAGCTGTCCAACGCTTACAGTCACTCAGGCGTATCCATCTTTCCTGCCCTTTCACCTTCACCGCGGTTGGGGTCTGTAGCAGAACTTGGAAGGGTCCTCTCCTGCGAGGTCCTAATTTGGGTCGTTCCCAGTCACGAATCAGCACCCAGTCCCCGGTTTTGACTCCTTCCCAATCTCCGTCCTTGTCGGGTGGAGGCCTGGTAGATTCCTTCACCTGAGTGTGTAAAAACTTAAGAGACATAGTCAATTGTTTAAAATATTGCTGGAGTTGGTCAGACATGACGTGTAGATCTATCTGGGGAGGAGGAGGTGTAGCGCTATCCCATGGGGTTCTAAGTGGGTGCCCATATATTATCTTAGCGGCATTTAAACCGGCACCGGTATGGGGGGGTTCTGATAAATGAGTAGGGGCGGTATCCAAGAAGGTGGCGGGATTAAGGACGGAACAAAAGGCAATGGAAGGAGATGCAAAAGAGGATGCAAGTCAAAGTAATGGAGACTTTAGGATGAGGTTCTGAAACACTGGAGTGAAAGGACGTGGAGGGATTTAAACATGAATGAGAACTTTAAATTTGCAATACAGCAGCAAAAGTAAATCAGGGAAGAGGCAATGGATGAGTGGGACATGATAGAATCCTACAGTGCAGAAAGAGGCCATTCGGCCCATCGAGTCTGCACCACCCAGATATCCCCATATATCCCTCTAACCCATGCATCCCGGGACACTAAGGGCAATTTAGAATGGCCAATCAACCTAGCCCGCACATTTTTGGACTGTGGGAGGAAACCAGAGCACCCAGAGGAAACCCACGCAAACACAGGGAGAATGTGCAAACTCCACACAGACAGTGACCCAAGCCAGGATTTGAACCCAGGTCCCTGGAGCTGTGAAGCAGCAGTGCTAACCACTGTGCTACCGTGCCACCCACATGATACTGGCAGCAGAATTTTAAATGAGCTAAAGGTAACAGGAGGCAAAGAATGGAAATCTAGCCAGATAAGGTGGTGATAATTGCATTGATAAGGTATCAGCAGCAGATGGACCAAGACACACAATGTCAAAAATATCAATGATCCTCAGGCATTTCAAAGGGCTGATACTATTACATAGTTCCTCACAAGCAGAAATGTGACACTACAGAACAACTTACCACACACCTCATACTTCTTTTTCACAAACAACAGCAACTTATATATGCTCATAAGTCCCTTTAACATAATAAATCATTCAAAAGCAGTTCAAAGCAGCACTGTAAAAAAGTCAAGAGCTAATTTCTGCCACTGTAAACAAAATTACTGCAAAAAAACCCAGAAATCTTTTGGTGAATCTCATAAATTAACCTCTGAAGATCGACTGACTTGGCTTTCCTACTGCTTTTGTAGCAGAAACAAAAACAAACTCAGCTAGAAAAAAAAAGGGTTGCAGCCAAACTTAATGAACTCCAGCATGCTGCTGCTCTTCGCTCAACCCCAATTTCTCAGAACACTCACCTAAGTATCCTGTAACTCCATTCGCCAATGCACCATATACATCATCATTTTACACCTGTTTACACCATTGTTACTATTACAAGTCCAATCATCTAATCAGTCAAAGGTAGCCTTGACATATTTTATTCAATTTTATTACTCTGATTGACAATCACAGTACCAGTGTATTTGGTTGACTGATCAGCTGATAAGCATAACCACTTGGACAATGGCTCATAATAAAATTCTCATTTCATCCTTGCCCAGAAAATCTTACCAAAGCCCAAAGGACACTTTAAATCAAATTTAATGACTTAATGAAAACCATAAGGCTTAATCCAGAATACTCTTTGAAAGCAGCACAAGTCAGCTGGGGGAGGCAGAGGCTTTCAAAGCGGACCTGAAGAAAGTGGACAGCAAGGAGGGCAAACGCAAGTGGGAGACGCAGATTGACACAGTGCACAGCTCCACAAGAAACAGCGACAAGAAGGCAAAGGGGAGAACCGGTTGGCCACAGCAGGTCTGGGCTCTGGAACTGAACCAGTGAAGGCGAGATTGCAAATGGTTTTTGCACATTTTTGTTCAAACTCGGGAGGACTGGAGTTGATCACAAAAGGATCGCTTTCCCCCCCCCAAACAAAAACTCAGCAGCAAACCACTACAGAACAAGTGCTATTTTAAATCCGTTTAAAGTCACCACACACAATCGGGGCAGGGGGATAATTCTTATCTATCTTTGCAGCTAAATTTCATGCAGTGTAAAACTGACCATTCCTCACTTGGAGGTCTTACACTTCTCTAAATCCCAATTACCTCCCAATGGCCATAATTCGTTACCCAATTTCTTATTTAGGCGCGCACTTAATCTCCGATACTTCTGATCATCCTGTGGATTTTCCTTACATAATTTCCCCAGCGGGATGGATGGACCCGCCTTATCTAAAGTTTGACCCATATGGACTGCACAGTCTTATTCTTATGAAGACTTCGATCGTTACAGGGACTCGAACCCCCACGATCGCGAAGTTAACTGCCTAATTCCCTGAGGACACAAACCTCTTTCTTGTTAACCCACTTATTTCCTACTAGGGACTTGGACCCTTTGGTATTAGCTCGCCAATTGTAAACCTGTGGACTCGAACCTCCAGGCACATGTGGGGGACTCGAACTCTCCACTTTCTTGTTACCTAATAAACCTGTGGACTCTAACCTCCAGATCGCAAGACCATGCGCATCAAGCATGGATTCGTGAGTCTCTGTCTGGCTTACAAAACAGTTTTCAGTTATACACGACGGAGATACATCCACATTCTTCTGTTAGCCAATAAGGGCAGAGCTGTATTGTTACATTTTGATTTGATTACTTTCAAGAACAAAAGGCGATAGCCACGTAAGGACATGGCTATTAAAGTTTCTGATTAGATTACTTTCAAGAACAAAAGGCCAATCGATAAGGCCCTGTCCTCCGAAGCCAGAACCACAATTACCTATTAGCAGTTTCTTTAACGTGATCATTAGTTTCGCTTGTCGCCCTCGCCTCAGGCCCTTTCCAAAACCAGTTTATCCCTCAACTGATTTCTAGTTACTCATCCCAATTTTAACCCTTTCCTCTTCTCAATCTACCTTATACACATTCTCACCCTGACCTGAGTTGAATGTCCATGGCTTCTGCATACGTACATCTCCTTGAATGCAGACTGAGAAAACACTCAATGAGATGAGGCCAGGTATGAATTGTTAAGCTGCTTCATTTCTTTGTCAGCATGGGAACTTCAGCAAGTTATGAATGAATCTAGTTAAAGGAAGAAAGAACCTGCATTTATATAGCATCTTTTAGGATCTCAGAGTGTCTAAAAGGGCCTTACTGACAATGAAATACTTGAAAAACAAAAAAACACAATAGGAGCTGCTATGAAAACGTGAAAATTTATTGGCTCCCCGGACTTTGTTTAAACTCAGTTACTCATTAATACTTAATTTAAAAAACGTGGCGTTTTGAGTAGTAACTCATGCTATTTGTGGATGAAATAGTCAAAAAATATCAGGCGGAAATAATACAGCTGAGTGATTATGGATGCTGATTCACACTGGAGAAATTGAAAATGAAGTGATAATCATACATGGCTCTACCTGAATTAAACAATGGGCCTGAACTTCCGCCAGTGGAAATTAGGGTCGGGTTGCCATTCCACTCCAACTTTCTAGAACCTAGAGAAGGGGAAAGGAGTTATAGTCAGAGTGTGGCAGGGAGTCCCCTGGAGGTTTTGGAGGAGCTCCTTGCTGGGTCAGGGGTGAGTCCTGGGAGATGGGGGGAGGTATTTGGCATATGGGGGGAGTCACCTGAGAACTCGGGCGCTTGGGAGAGACCCGTGCAGGGAGGGTGTGGGTCTGTATAATCAATAACAAGAAGCTAGAAGTGGTTTGAATTCTTCTAACATTTTCTGGGTAACTACTGATGTAACACAACCATCTGAAGTTTGTGATTTAAATCACATTTTCGTATGGTTCCCAGTGCAGGGCAGGTTCAACGGAAGTTTGCACTTTTCAGGCAATTGCCATGCAATCCTTACCTGGGAAATTCAAGGTGGTGTGTGCTGGAGGGGTGGAGGGGGTGGGGGGAATGGGGTGGGGGTTGCGTGGAGGGAGGTTTCCCGGATACGCTGACCTGGAGCTTGACAGTTATGGCTCCAAGATTTAAAGGAATAGCTACGAAGCTATTCCACTGCTAAGACAGTGAACAGCTGAGCCAGACAAAATTGAAATATTCCAGGACTGATCTCCAGTCCATACTCAGCTAATTTCAGCAAGGACATCATTAGGGGCCCTACAATTAGAAGTAACCTAGGAAAAGAAAACTTCAGCCACCATTCCCATTCTTTTGGCCACCATCCAAAGTTAAGTTTATAACTTCAGGCATTAAAGAATTCAAAATTCACCAAAATAATGATTAAAATTTACTTGCACCTGACCATTTCCACTGTTTGAAATGCCTGCAGAAAAGTTTTTCTTCGAGGCCCATGTTGATGTATGAAGCCTGAGTCTTGAGTTCATGTATGTTCCAAGATCCATCGCAGTTAACAGCGATATTTGGTAAGAAAAAAAGCCAAGAAGAAGAATGAAATTAAATTTTCTGGCCTTTCATTATACATGAAATACCAATCCTTGAACAAAGAGCAGCATGGCTAATACATTCACACATTTATTTTTGTAAGAGCGGTGCATCAAGAGTCACTTTTATTTATTCGCCTATGGATGGTAAGAAAAATACTACTCATTTATTAGTTTCCAGGACTCAAAATATACTTGCTCCACTCCCTCCGAGTAGATCTTAATCTCTTTCCAAATGTGCCACCCTTCCCACTTCCACATATTCCAGCAGGCCACATACAGCATAAGGGCAAGTGAGAACATCCATGGGGGAGACACTTTTCTCCAAAGCTTTCCATCTTCATAGAAATCATAGAAACCCTACAGTGCAGAAGGAGGCCATTCGGCCCATCGAGTCTGTACCGACCACAATCCCACCCAGGCCCTACCCCCACATATTTTACCCGCTAATCTACACATCCCAGGACTCTAAGGGGCAATTTTTAACCTGGCCAATCAACCTATCTCTCCTCCATATTGAGAACTTCAGCAGTCTTCAGGAATGCCAAGGCCAAACATTTGCTTAAACACCAAGGTAGCAGGACAGCACAGCGGTTAGCACTGCTGCCTCACAGTGCCAGGGACCTGGGTTCGATTCCAGCCTTGGATGACAATGTGGAGTTTGCACGCTCTCCTGTGCCTTTGTCAGTTTCCTTCAAGTGCTCCAGTTTCGACCCACGTTCCAAAGATTTGGTGCTAAATTACCCGTTGGTGTCCCAAGGTGTGCAGATTAAATGGATTAGCCATGGTAATTGTGCAGGGTTGTGAGGATAGGGCAGAGGGGAGGTACTGAGAGGGATGCTGTTTTGGAGAGTCGCTGCAGACTCGATGGCCCAAATGGTCTCTTTCTGTACTGTAGGGATTCTATAGATTCGAACTCCAGTGAACTCCAAATGCAGCCATTTTGTAACCACTCAAACAGATCCCAAATTGAAATCAATTTGATGAAGGAATGGAGAATCATCTGGCTAAGTTTGTTGTTAACATTACATAAAGTGACAAGTATATAGATGGGAGCAAATACAGAAATCTCTGAAAGGGTACTGGCGAGAGGAACTAAAATTATAAAAAAGGCCAATAATGCTAACCTTTATGCCAAGTGGGCTGGAAGGAAATGGGGTAGAAGTCATGCTACGCTTATATAAACCACAGGTTAATCTGCATCTGACGTACTGTGTTTAGCTCTTGCTACCATACCTCAAAGAGTACAGTGCAGATTCACAAAAATTATGCTAAAGTTATACTAAAATGGTTAAATTGTGAGGGCAGATTGCACTGGTATTCTCTTGAAGACTTAGGAGTGACCTAATTGAGGTGTATAAGGTGATTAAAAGATTTTATCAAGTAGATAATGAGAAATTATTCCCTTTGGTGGAGGAATCCAGAGCAACAGGTCACGACCTTAAAACTAGAGTGAGGTCACTCAGGGGTGACAGCACGAAATCTGGGACTCTTTCCCCCGCCCCCCCAAAAAACACTAGGAAAATTGAAAATACCAAAACTAAGATTGGCAGTTTTCCTTAAGGGAATTACAGCAGGAACCAAAGTGGGCAGTTGGTGTCGAGATACAGATAAACCCTGACCTAATTAGAAGATGAAGTTGACGGCTGACTAGCCTTCTCCCTTTTCCTATTTTAACTGGGTGCATATGAGTGAGCAGAGGCATTTTTGTTCTGTGTCCATGGCCAGTCTGCAAATCTCAACATGGATAGTTCAAGCAAACTCACATGTCACTGCAACCACTTTCTCAACAAAGATATGTTTTCTATATTTATTTTGAAACCAGGTAGCATATCATAGGGAGATAAGGCCTGGTAGAGTAGGAGGGCAAAGGGGTTTCATCAGTTGAATAGTAGAGTCTCAATGAACAACATTATCTGGTCATTATTAGATTGCTGTTTGTCAGAGCCTGGTGTGCAGATTGAACGCCACGCTGTGTGACAACCACAGCGACAACACTTCAAAATTACGTCATTGGCTATTATACGCTTTGGAATGTCCTGAGGTCATGCGACAGGCTAAAAAAAGTGCAAGTCTGTCTTTTCTTTTGAAGTGGTGATGCTTTAATCTGAGCAGATGTAGTAAAATGATAAATGTGTTTGTAAAATACAGGTTCATAGCCACACCTGCTGCGCAGAGGAAATCGACCCTCTATATTCCTGCACACTTGGCCTTCAGATGCTCATAAAACATCCTGCTATGATATCATGAACAGGTTATAAACACATGACAGAGTTCTTAAGACAACACATGAAACGCAGTTATAATTAGAATGCTCTAAAGAATAAGGATGGAGTTATAATTAGAAAGCTTTAAGGAATAATAATTCAGTAACAGCCATATCTTAGTAATTAAATATATTAACATTGCATATTTTGATGCTATCTATAAAAATTATTATGCAACCCTCAAAGTTAATAATGAAGTAGCAGGGTGCAGATATCATACTTTTTCACTTTGCACAAAATTGAATAAAACTACACGTCAGTTGTACCCTCAATCTCTGTCTGAGAAAATGCATTTCCTCATTTGTTTTCAGTCACATAGGTATTGACGCCTTTTTGAATGAACAAAGTCAAAATCAGCCAGTAACTCATGCAGGATGAGGTTTTGTTTTGAAACCAGCTTCCTTTAATCTTTTCCCCGTAAAGCACAGGAGAAGGAAATACGAAAGATCTACGCAGCAGGACACTTCTGCTTTTTTCATATTGCACTATCGACCTGTGTGTTTTCCAGGAGCAATGTGTTCTCAGTGACACAGGTCGCAGCAAACCTCTAGACCGGTTTGGATACCGTCAGCAAGGCCACTGCACTTCCAGTTACTGAGCAAGCTGTTTCCTGAGAGTGGCTGAAGATTTTCATTTATGCTGCAGTGTCAGGCCTGCAGACTGACCTTCATAGAATAGACTCAAGCCCCTTCCAGTGGTTATCTGTTCATTAACATTTCAGATTCCATGGTGATATTCATAATGCCCGGTGGAGCTTCCTTCAAATGTTCTCATTATAGTAAAGCAGTAATAGGTTAAGGTGAATGATGCGCTATCAATAAGGCGAAAGACTACCGATATGCCAATATAAGTGTAGGCTTTTATTCACAACAGAATCAGGAGCAGATCCCAACAATTAACCGACCTGGACTGAACAAGGGGGAGGAGACAGCCACCTTTATACTAGGTGCTGAGGGGAGGAACCAAACTGGAAGGGGATGTGTCCAGGTATGACAAACACACACAACGGTGGTCCATATAGGACAAAGGCACAACTGAGGTCCACCACATTCACCCCTTCCTTTTAAAAAAACAACACGGGGGTGAAGCGGAAACAATATCACAAGTCCAGACGAACCGGTGGCTTGATCCGCCGTCGCGATCGTCGTGTAGGTCGCAGAGTCGTCCGAGCAGGGAGCGATGTCGGCCCAGGCTCCGTACAGTGAGCGTCGAGAGAAGGCGCTGGGTGGTGTGAAGCGGACCGATCCGTCGTCCCGTCCAGTCGTCGGGTACTGCGTGGCGACGGCTCCGGCGACTCAAGCGAGCTGTACATAGGGGCGAGAGGAATGAGCAGTGGCCCTGGTGGCGTATGGGGAACAGTGGGAACCGGAGCTGGGGGGTGGGGGGGCTGCAACAGGCTCTGGGCACACTACATTGGGGACAGGGACTGAGGGAGGAAGAGGCGTAGCAATCTCCGAGTGGACAACACCAGGACCGTGGGGCGGAAGGACGTGGTGACCTCCGGGGCACCCGCGGGTGCCAAGTCACGGACAGAAACCGTGTCCTCCCGCCCATCAGGGTACGCTACATAAGCATATTGGGGATTAGCATGGAGCAGTTGGACCTCCTCGACCAAGGGATCTGCCTTATGGGTCCGGACATGCTTCCGAAGCAGGACGGGTCCCGGGGACATCAGCCAATCCGGGAGCGAAGTACCCGAGGAGGACTTCCTGGGAAATGAAAACATCCGCTCGTGAGGGGTCGTATTGGTCGCTGTGCACAAGAGTGACCTAATGGAATGTAATGCGTCCGGAAGGACGTCTTGCCAACGGCTGACTGGAAGGCCCCTAGACCGTAACGCTAATAGAACGGCCTTCCAGATGGTTGCGTTCTCCCGCTCTACTTGACCATTGCCCCTGGGGTTATAGCTAGTGGTGCGGCTGGAGGCAACGCCTTTGGCGAGCAGGTACTGCCTCAGCTCGTCACTCATGAAAGAGGACCCACGGTCGCTATGAATATAGGCTGGGAAGCCGAACAGGGTGAAGAGCGAGGTCAGGGTCCGAATCACTGTAGCCGTGGTCATGTCCGAGCAGGGGAAGGCAAAAGGGAAACGTGAGTATTCGTCAATGATATTCAGGAAATAAACATTGCGGTTAGAGGAGGGGAGGGGGCCTTTAAAATCAACGCTAAGGCGCTCGAACGCGCGAGTGGCCTTTACAAGGTGCGCCCTACCTGGCCGGTAGAACTGCGGTTTGCACTCAGCGCAGACCCTGCATTGCCTGGTAATCGTCCGGACTTCCTCAAGGGAGAAGGGCAGGTTACGGGACTTGACAAAATGGAAAAATCTGGTGACACCCGGGTGACAGAGGTCGTTATGGAGGGACTGTAGCTTGTCTAGTTGGGCACTGGCACATGATCCATGGGACAGGGCGTCTGGGGGCTCATTGAGCTTCCCGGGCCGGTACATGATGTCATATCTGTAGGTGGAGAGCTCAATCCTCCACCGCAAGATCTTGTCATTCTTAATCTTGCCCTTTTGCCTGGTGTTAAACAGGAAGGCAACTGACCGCTGGTCCGTAATTAAGGTGAATCGTTGGCCCGCGAGATAATGGCGCCAGTGCCGGACGGCTTCCACGATGGCCTGGGCCTCCTTCTCGACCGAGGAGTGTCGAATCTCAGGGCCTTGTAAGGTCCGGGAAAAGAAGGCCACCGGACGGCCCCTCTGGTTAAGGGTGGCAGCTAGGGCAAAGTCAGATGCATCACTTTCCACTTGGAATGGGATGGATTCGTCCACAGCGTGCATCGCGGCCTTCGCGATGTCCGCTTTGATGTCATCGAAGGCCCGACAGGCCTCCTCCGCCAGGGGAAAAGAGGTCGATTTTAGGAGCGGACGGGCTTTATCTGCGTAACGGGGAACCCACTGGGCATAATAGGAGAAGAAGCCCAGGCATCTCCTCAGTGCTTTGAGGGTAGTAGGGAGGGGAAGCTGCATAAGGGGACGCATACGGGCTGGGTCGGGGCCAAGGACACCATTTTCTATCACGTACCCAAGGATGGCAAGGCGGCGTGTCCGGAAAACACACTTCGCCTCATTGTATGTGAGGTTCAGGAGAGTGGCCGTACGAAGGAATTTTTGTAGGTTGGCATCATGGTCCTGCAGGTCATGGCCGCAGATGGTGACGTTATCCAGATACGGGAAAGTGGCCCGTAGTCCGTGCTGGTCCACCATTTGATCCATGGCCCGTTGGAAGACTGAGACCCCATTGGTGACACCAAAGGGGACTCGGAGGAACTGGTAGAGGCGGCCATCCGCCTCAAAGGCAGTGTATGGGCGATCCTCCGAGCGGATAGGGAGCTGGTGGTAAGCCGATTTCAAATCGATCGTTGAAAAAACCCTATAGTGCGCGATGCGGTTGACTATGTCCGCGATACGGGGAAGAGGATATGCATCTAGTTGAGTATATCTGTTTATGGTCTGGCTGTAGTCAATCACCATGCGGTGTTTCTCCCCCGATTTAACTACGACCACTTGCGCCCTCCAGGGGCTGGTGCTGGCCTGGATAATCCCTTCCTGGAGCAAACGTTGTACCTCGGACCGAATGAAGGCCCGGTCATCCGCACTATAGTGCCTACTCTTGGTGGCTATAGGCCTACAATCCGGGGTGAGGTTATCAAATAACGGGGGGGGGTGATCTTGAGGGTCGAGAGACTGCAGGTGGTGCGCGAGGGGCGCTGCCGTGACGGTGCCTTGCAGACGGAGAGCGGGGGATAAGGGCCATCGTACTGCAGGATGACGCTTCTATGATGGCTGAGGAAATCTAACCCCAGCAGTACAGCTGCGCAGAGTCGCGGCAGCACGAGGAGCCGAAAACGCTCGTAGACTGTGCCCTGTACCATCAGCGTCGCCAAGCAGCACCCGAGGACCTCCACTGAGTGGGAATTCGAGGCCATGGAGATAGTCTGGCTCCAGGGTCGCACGGGAAGGGCATATTGACGCACTGTGCGAGGGTGTATAAAACTTTCCGTGCTCCCACAGTCAAACAGGCAGTTTTCTGCATAACCATTTACCTTGATCTCCATTATGGACTTGGAGAGTTGATGTGGCTGCGACTGGTCCAGGCAAATCGATGCCACTGTTGAATTAAAGAAGAATCCATCTTCGTCGCCGTCTGATGACGTCACGGATGAAGCTTCCTGCTCAGCTTGCCTTGATGCCAGTCTCAAAGATGGCGACTCCTGCACTTCCGGTGACCGCATCAAAGATGGCGATTCCCGCACTTCCGGTGACCGCATCAAAGATGGCGATTCGCGCGCAGCCGCCGCCTGCATCAAAGATGGCCGCGCCCTCGGAGCACACATGGCTCCACGAGTCTTCAGAAGCGACTTTGCTCGGCAGACTTTAACAAAGTGGCCTAGCTTACCGCATCCGGAGCAAATCGCGTCCTTTGCCGGGCAGTGACGCCGAGGGTGCTTAGGGAGGCCACAAAAGTAACATTTGGGCCCTGCTGGAGCAGCCGTCGCAGTGGAGCCGTCGGTGGAACGGGATCCAAGGTAAGACCCGAGATTATGGGAGGCTGCTTCTAACGTTTCAGCCATCGTGGCCGTTTTCCGGAGGTCTAGGTCATCTTGTTCCAGCAGACGCTGCTGGATGTATATAGACTCAATGCCCGCAACGTAGGCGTCGCGGATCAGATCCTCCGTGTTCTGAGCTGCTGAAACAGCCTTACAGTCGCATGCTCGGGCGAGGACTCGCAGGGCGCGCAGAAATTGGGCGCACGATTCTCCTGGCTGCTGTTTGCGGGTAGTTAGGAGGTGTCTGGCGTAAACCACGTTAGGGCTCTTTCGGAACTGCCCTTTTAGGAGTTTGATAGCGTCCGCGTAAGTAGCAGCGTCCTGGAAGATTCCATAGACAGTTTCGCTTACCCGGGCGCGGAGCACGTGGAGTTTAGCAGCGTCGGTGTCGATGGCCGTAGCGGTGTCGACGAATGCTTCGAAGCAGTCCAACCAATGATCAAATTTATCAGAGGCTCCAACCTCTTGAGGGTCTAATGCTAACTTGTCGGGTTTTAGAAACTGCTCCATGCTAGTAACTGTTGTGAATAAAATTGATGCGCTATCAATAAGGCGAAAGACTACCGATATGCCAATATAAGTGTAGGCTTTTATTCACAACAGAATCAGGAGCAGATCCCAACAATTAACCGACCTGGACTGAACAAGGGGGAGGAGACAGCCACCTTTATACTAGGTGCTGAGGGGAGGAACCAAACTGGAAGGGGATGTGTCCAGGTATGACAAACACACACAACGGTGGTCCATATAGGACAAAGGCACAACTGAGGTCCACCACAGTGAACATCTTCAATTTTCAGCTTTCAGTGTTGGGAAAATCTACCGACCGTTTGGTATTGATTTTTTATTCTACCTCATCAAGGCAATCCAACATTTGCATCGTTAGTGCGGATTTTATCTGTGTTTATGGGATGGTGTGGGGAGGCTGGCAATAGGGAGTAGGCGGGAGGGGAGAGGCTACAGTTGGCCTCAGTAGCAAAGGGCAAAATCATCCAGTCCCGCTCTCGGGACTGGATGATTTAGTGATGCCTGCTAGAATGTATTTGACAGGGGGCAAAGAGAGGATTTAATTCAGCCACAATGCCAACCCACGGTGGATGGCACCAATGCTTTCGCTTTACCAGTTGGCACTACTTTAGCACTCTTCAAGGTCAAACTGATCCTAAAATCTAGACTTCGGTATCCTAGGCACACTGGCAAAGAAGAATCAAGTGGGTGCAGTATTGTAGAGGTTGCACTGCTCACAGCTGGGGAGTCTTATCTCAACATGTCTCAGCATCTTCAGTGCAGAAGACTGAGGGAGGACAGGGAGAAGAAAAAAGTAAAAATCAGCTTTCATTTTTGTCTATGCTATCCATGAAAAACACACTCCCTTTTCTAAAGTTATCTTTTGAAACTTTGCAGCTCTCAGTTTTGCAATGTGGATTATGCAGAAATACTTGCGTTGCTGTGCTTTGACTCTTCATTAGCAAAGGCTGTAGAAAATGTCAACCCAGCGGAATACAGGTTTAGGAATTGAGTCACCCTCACAGTGTGTTGCTAAAATTTGAATTGCTATCTTCAGTTTTCTTGCCTCTCCATCTGGCATTTGTATTTTGGATTAGCACTTATCTCCTTCCCATCACAGCAGCTTCCCGATTAAGCAAACACTGTCAAACATTTGTTAACGTGATAAAAGACAGAGCACGTCCCATACATGCTGCAACAGACACACTTCCTCATGCAAGCACAAGTTTATGAAAAACCTGCATACCCAGTTCAATCCATACACAGTCCAGCTGTCATTTAATGCTTGTAGATCCCCCAATGAGGGTCCTTTTTTGTTTCAGAGCACTGCAAGAGTCTCCTTTACAAAGTGATTTGAAAAAAAGCCCAGAACAGCAAAGCATGGGGTTAATAATTTTTTTATTCATTTGTGGGACATAGGATGTTACTGGCTGGACAGCATTTATTGCCCATCCCTAGTTGCCTTTGGAGGACAGTTGAGAGTCAATCTCATTGCTGTGGCTCTGGGGTCACATGTAGGCCAGACCAGGTAAGAGTGGCAGATTTCCTTCTCTGAAGGACATTAGTGAACCAGAATCCTCCAAACTTGCCTGCAGCTGGGATTCTTCAGTCCTGCTGCGGTGAATGGGGATTTGGCTGAGCACCAAATTCTTTGTCCTCGCTGGCAGCACTAGTGGGCTTGCGAGCCCAGAGAATTCCGACCGATAGCTCATTGGACACCAAGCCGAATTTTCTACTTCATTGTCTTCAGTGGAAAGGGCATTTGGACATGCTGTGTGATCTGATTGGCCGACAACGCTCCAAGGTGGGACTTCCGTCCAAGGGCGGGCGAAGGTCCTGTCTGCTGCCAATCAATACTCAATTGAGCATAAATTGGTAGCAGGTCAGTCGGAGGGGATGCGTTCCCCATCGATTCTCAGGATGGTTGATGCTGACCTCTCGCCATCCCAAAAATTCAGGTCCTTCACTTCGTGCAATGCCACAGAGAATGGTATATCTGGGTCACTGTTTGTGGGAAGTCTGCACGTTCTCCCCGTGTGTGTGTGGGTTTCCTCCAGGTGCTCCGGCTTCCTCCCACAGTCCGAACGACGTGCTGGTTAGGTACATTAGCCGTGCTAAATTCTCCCTCAGTGTACCCGAACAGGCGCTGGAGTGTGGCAGTAACTTCATTGCCATGTTAATGTAAGCCTACTTGTGTCACAAATAAATAAGCTTTAAAGAATGCACAGTCAGGTCTTCAAACTGAAATATGTGGACACCACATTTTCACAGTAACATCATTGCAGTGTTAATAAATAAACTTAAAATAGAAAGTACTAGAAAATTCAGCAGATCCAGCAACAACTGTGGAGAGAGAAACATTGTTAATGATTCCTGTCCAATAACTCTTCTTCAGAACTCAATGCTTCTGCTTTCATTTAAAAGAGATGTTATTTTGTCATTAGTCAGGTACTGGTGCAGAGGATCTTATAAATAAGCCAAACTAATTCATGCCACATTATTCCAATCAACTGGCTTCACTTACATTTATGGGAAATCTCTTTGAAGACTGGCAGTATCAATGTGATAGTAATTAAGCCAGCAGGAATGTTCCAGGTTCAGGCCCTTGTGTTGACTCAGCTAGATTCAGGGAATAATCATTACAACAGGCCTTGATCATCCCTGACCAGAGGAGTGAAGTCCACAGGATCGACTTTGCTTCCCACTGACTGATGACAGTGACTGACCACAGTTGGAGGCGAGTATGTATTGTCACTACATTAAACTCTCCAACAGGCTGCATTAGATTTTGTAACAATGACCCAAGTGAACAAATCATTTCACATCAATTGCAGTATGTGACTATTTCACTGGTACGGTGTTTTGTTCTGCATATTCCTTAATGTAAGAAAAATGATTGTATGTTACAGTGGTTTTTCGGAGGCTACAGTTACAGGTGGTATGCAAGCCTTGTTGCTTGTATTAATATGGATGGTATGCAATAGATTGGACGGGATTCTACGGCCGTTCACGCTAGCGGGATTCGCTGGTCTCACTGCAGTGAACGGGGATTTGGCTGAGTGCTAAATTCTCTGTCCTCACTGGCCGCGGCGGTGGGTTGTGAATGGCCAGAGAATTCCAGCTGTTGTATTTATACAGTGCCTCCAATGACCTAAGAAGCATCATAGTTGTGTTATCAAACACAATTTGACACTCAGCTACATAATATTCATGGAATCCCTACAGTGCAGAAGGAGGCCATTAGGCCCATCGAGTCTGCACCAACCACAATCCCACCCAGGCCCTATCCATGTAACCCCATGTATTTACCCTGCTAGTGCCCCTGACACTAAGGGGCAATGTAGCATGGCCAATCAACCTAACCCGCACATCTTTGGACGGTGGGAGGAAACTGGAGCACCCAAGGAAATCCATGCAGACACAGGGGGAATGTGCAAACTCCACAAAGACAGCCACCCATGGTCGGAATCGAACCCGGCTCCCTGGGGCTGTGATGTAGCAGTGCCAATTAGGAGGTCTTAGTGCAGATGACCAAAACTTGGACAAAGAGGTAGGTTTTAAATAAGTGTCTTATACAGGAGAGAGGTAGAGAGACAGAAACATGTGGGCAGGACACTTTGGAGCTTGGGGCCTCGGCAACTTAAGGCTTTCCCCCAATCATGATGGAATTACAACTAGCAATGCTGAAGAAGGAAGGATTAGAGGAGTACAAATATTTCAGAGGGTTGTAGGCTGGAATAGGTTGCTGAGATAGGGGGCTGGAGTTTACACTCTCTTGCCAGTAGGTTTGAAGATATAAAATCCAGCAGGTGGTCTCCCCATTGCCCCCAACCTATCTGAAATCTTACTGGGAGACAAGAGAAGGCAGAGGGCCAGCATCCTTGGGCCTATTGAGGCCCTTAAGTCCTCATCCCACTACTGCCACTGTTTAACCTTTGGCAAGGGCAAGGCCATGGCAGGCTAGAAACCAGGCAACTTTAGATGCACTGGCTGGTGTCAGGCAAGAGAGGAGGAAGGACTGTGATAAAGTTATTGTCTGCCCATTGGAGAGAAGGAAGACTTGTAGCTGAGTAAAATCTGATGGCCAAGAAACAAATATGGACCTGGCGCCAACTCCCAAAACTAGTGACATAAAATTGCAAACACAAATTCAGAACCATTCATGGACAACATCATATACATTCAGTTGCTTTAATTACGCTGCTCTAGTGCTCTTAATCTGTACCATAATACTAATTATTCCTAATTCCTAGGATGTGAGAGAAAATCTCACCTGAAATAAATATCATGGAATAAATTCAGCCATGTGTAGGAGACTCACAGACTGAAATGTCTAATTTGGAAGGAGAGGTTTGTAATGCATCACAAAAAAGTCAAAATTCTAAACCTGTATCTCCTTATATTGTTGACAAATTTCAACTTGTAGCATTACATTTTTTCACTAAGTGAGCGAAGATAGGCATTGTATTCTGTATACTACCAAATCATAGCATCTGGCAGGCACTTTCTGTATATGACTTTCAACAGAAGATTGAATGATATATAAAGCAACTAACTACTTGTTCTTGCATGCCAAATTACCTGTGGAAAGTTCTAGACTGCGCTGACATCTGTTTTTTAGTAAAGGATTAATATATATCATTTTGAAAGTAGACCAATGTAACTATTTGACTTGCGCTCGCCTGCCTACTCATTTTGAGATGTGTAGGAGCTAATCACGGATCACAGATAAAAATGGTCATATCTCACACCAACACCAAGTAAAAGAACATTCCATTCCCATATGTTGTCTTGATCTTGATCAAAACACATAGCAACAGGGACTTTGCAACTGCCTTTTAATTAAGTTTTGCTAGTGATTTTAATTTAAAAAAGGAATGTATCTCTGTGTATGAACAAAACAGGATGGCACCAGCTAACTTCCTGTATGTGCAAAATCTACTTACAATTTTATGTTTTGGAACATCCCAAGGTTGTGAATGGCCTTATATGAATGCAAGTGATTATTTCTCTCTAATTCCCCACCAAAGTGCAATCTGCTCTCCGATGTTCTCTTGCCCTTCCCCATCTGTTTTGAAATCATCTACTTAAGACTCCTCCTTTCCTGTGGCCACAGAATTGTGGAATGCTTGGTAACAATTGGGGAGCCTGCAATATTTCAGTTATATTGCGATGGAACAGCTAGAAGGGGAGGAAATGGCCTCCTGGTATTATTGCTAGATTATTAATCCAGAAACTCAGCTAATGTTCTGGGGACCCGGGTTCGAATCCCACCACAGCAGATGGTGGAATTTGAATTTGATAAAAAATATGGAATTAAAAATCTACTGATGACCATGAAACCGCTGTAAATTGTCAGAAACACCCATCTGGTTCACTAATGTCCTTTAGGGAAGGAAACCTGCTGTTCTTACCCGGTCTGGCCTACATGTGACTTCAGAGCCACAGCGATGTGGTTGATTCTCAACTGCTCTCCAAGGGCAACTATGGAAGGGCAATAAATGCTGGCCAGCCAATGATGCCCATTTTGATTTGATTTATTATTGTCACATGTATTAACATACAGTGAAAAGTATTGTTTCTTGCACGCTATACAGATAAAACATACCGTTCATAAAGAAGGAAAGGAGAGAGTGCTGAATGTAGTGTTACAGTCATAGCTAGGGTGTAGAGAAAGATCAACTTAATGCAAGTTAAGTCCATTCAAAAGTCTGACTGCAGCAGGGAAGAAGCTGTTCTTCAGTCATGACCTCAGACTTTTGTATCTTTTTCCCAAAGGAAGAAGGTGGAAGAGAGAATGTCCGGGGTGCGTAGGGTCCTTAATTATGCTGGCTGCTTTGCCGAGGCAGCGGGAGGTGTAGACAGAGTCAATGGATGGGAGGCTGGTTTGCGTGATGGATTGGGCTACATTCACGACCTTTTGTAGTTCTTTGCGTTCTTGTGCAGAGCAGGAGCCATACCAAGCTGTGATACAACCAGAAAGAATGCTTTCTATGGTGCATCTGTAAAAGGTGGTGAGAGTCATAGCTGACATGCCAAAGTTCCTTAGTCTTCTGAGAAAGTAGAGGCGTTGGTGGGCTTTCTTAACTATAGTGTCAGCATGTTCTAGAAATGAATTTAAAAAATCAAATAGGAATTGCCTTCCTAACCAAGCAACCTAAAAAGTTAGGCTATGTTGCATCTGGAAATAATTTGCAATAACTTTGTTTCAAATGCTAATTAAAATCAATATAGCTGCTACAAACTTTATCGCTGTCTTATCTATTCTGACAAGTTCAGTGTTGCTGGCTATTCCCATAAGCAGATCCCCTGAATTGGGTTGCTAACCTCCCCCAGGATTGTCCTGACCTCTACAGGAATTAAAGATTCACCCCCAGAACATTGCTGCAAGCAATTCAGGAGAATAGCCATTCAGCACTGAAACAAAATCTTGAACCCTTATGTGTATTAGTTAATAAAATATTCATTCTGGAGGGAAAATGTTTTTGACTGACAGTCAAGAATTATTCAAGTATGTAACTGTTCATTTTCCAATGTGGATGTGTCCTCTGACCAATAACAGGAGCAAGGAGACTGGAGATGACAGAACTGAACGATGAGGTCTCCTAAAAGAACAACCAACCAAAATTGTCTCACGTCCCTTACCAGCAGTGGTAACCAATACCTGAATACAATCGTGTGATTTATAGGGATGTAACAATGAGAACTCCTAATAGAATGGAGGTCATTACCCTCACATGTACCTCCCCAAGCTTTCAAGTGATGAGACTGATCCTCTCAGTAAAATGTAAAATGGTTTATTGTACAGAATGCACATCTAAACAGAGCAACAATTCCCAACCATTTAAAATTTTTCTATATTGTTTCCCACAGTATCCAAAAGTTTAGGGTGGCATGGTGGCACAGTAGTTAGTACTGCTGTCCCACAGCGCCAGGGACCTGGGTTCAATTCCAGCCTCAGGTGACTGTGTGGAGTTTGCACATTCTCCCCTTGGCTGCGTGGGTTTCCTCTGGGTGCCCCAGTTTCCTCCCCAGTCCAAAGATGTGTGGGTTAGGTGGATTAGCCATGGCAAAATTGCCCCTTAGTGCCGGGGGTTTTGCCGGGTGAATACATGGGGTTACAGCGATAGTGCCCGGGTGGGATTGTTGTTAGTACAGGCTTGATGGGTTGAATGGCCTCCTTCTGCACTGTAGGAATTCTGTGAAAAAAACACATTGTACTTCCCAAGTTAGTGAGCAAGGCAATCTGTTTTTTTCTATTTACTTAGCTGGCTGAAACATGACTAGCTCCAGCTCAACTTCCAGCCCAATGCAAGGTTGTTTCTGCAAAGACCCCAAATTACAGAACCTTAAAAGATGTGACCTTGCTGAACAGGAAGTTTGCCTCCCGATTCCTTTCCTCTATGGGAGATTGGATGATAGATATATCAATTAATTAAAGATTTCTACCAGCCAACCTCAAGCAAGTTAGGCAAGAACTCAATTTCTCCAAGCATTTCACGTGTGACTATCCATTGGAAGCATCTTAATAATGAGGCAACCAACTCCCTACTGTCCCACATCATTATAGGTAACAGCTTTAATGACTGGCTTGTTGACTCTTGGATCAGCTTATTAATCATTTTCTTTGCCTCAGTGGCACGAGTCTATATTCCTTACTCAAAGTAACAGAAAGAGTCTCTTAGTGATGGGCAGCATGGTGGCACAATGGTTAGCACTGCTGCCTCACAACACCAGGGAGCCAGGTTCGACTCCGGCCTTGGGTTAGTGCAGACTCGATGGGCCAAATGGCCTCCTTCTGTACTGTGGGGATTCTACGAATGTTGGTCCTTCTGATTTATAAAATCCCGGGACCGGAGTTCATATGAAAGACACTTCAGAGTTTGAAACAAAAACCCTTGCCCAGTTTAAATATCCAATAAACCCTCATCACAATGGTCAGGGCATTAAGGGATAGTCGCGAAGCACTAAGAAATATGAACACTTATTCACTCTATTAGTATTCAAATTGTTCAAATGACTGTGTTTTAATCAAGGATGTTTGCCAACTCTGACTTCAGATGCCTAGAGATTGAGTAAGTACTAGGTCACACTCCCACAGTTTTTAGTTTTGGCAAGAATACTCAACTCCGTGGATTGAATTATGATCTGCATCAATCTTACATCTGGAATATTTACCAATAGATAAACCAGGCTGTTTTATCCAAAACAATTTTCTTAAGAAGGGCATTTTAACTCCTTATAGTCTGATTCCTTTTTTTTTGAAATGTCAGGTTAATTCAGAATCGTACTATATTGTTGGCTTCTGTATATTAATTCATTTGTAAATAAATCTGATTAAGCCATCTTAGCCTGCATGTCTTGGTCAATCAATATAGCAATTTTATAGCAGTCTCCAGCCTGATTTACACAACAAGGAGGGGGTTATTTTAATACTGATATATTAAAATATATATAGAACTTAAAAAGCGTGTATCCATATGTCTGCTGAGGAAATTTAGATTGCTTCTAAAACCTCTTTTGCTGTCAACATAAAAAAAGCAAAATCGTTTAACACTTTGGACAGGTCTTTACGGCCTTGCTCATCCCGAATTGGTAAAATCCTGCCCGAGGTCGACGGATCTTCCCATTGTCTGCCCCTCACCCGCTCCGATTCTCATGGCGTGCGCTGCGGTAAAATTCCAGCCTTTATCTCTCTTCAGTCTTTTATCACTTCAAGCTTTTAGACCTCATGCCAGACCTAACTAATGCCTCCTGACTTAAATTTATTTCCATTTACTTTTGAAACTTTAGTGCCATCTTGCACAATGATCTTTGGTTCTTCAATAAAATTTTTCTCTGCCTATCTTACAACTTTGGATTTAATCAGCAATAAAGTCTATTGGCTGCCCAAATGTCAAGCAAATACACATTCATGATGGTGTATGATTTTATTTGTGGAGTGGTGTGAGGAGCCACGTGAAATCCCAATGAGAATGACCACCCAATCATTGTGTAACAGTTACTAGAGATACGTTATTAAGTTAAAGAAAAGACAAATACACACGAATAGGACTCTAAGACAATTTAAAATAAATTGCTCAACACACACACAATTTATGTAGACATTACCCCTCGTTCCAAAATATATATCTGCGATCCCTGAACTCCTTAAGAATTTCCCCTTCCCAAACAACATCTAAATTAAATAATTCTAATGTCAAATCCAGCTTATAGTACCACACAATGCAAGGCTGAGGATCAAATCTGAGAAAACATATTTTCCTGGTCCAGCGAAGTTATTTAAACCAAATTTATGAAGGTTCCTGCGTTATCTTGGCTTTAAGACTTCTTAGATGTTAAAATGGCCTCTCGGTTGTAAGTTGATGAACTGGTCTGTTGACTCTTGGAGGTTACAATGCCTCTCGGCTTTGAGATGGGCTGCCTGCTTCTGCAGGTCCTGGCAATTATACCCTGGTTCCCCTTTGATTTTCCCGTTTGTGGACTTGGGCTGTCTGCACCTCTCACATTCTGTGATTCACAGAATTAGCATTTGTATACCTCCACAGTCATCTAGGTAAGCTGTTTCCCAATGATAGGGTTATTTAGAGTCATTGGGTTGTACAGTGCACAAAAGGCCCTTTTGCCCATCGAGTCTGCACCAACAATAACTACCAATAAAGTTGCACCAATCCCATTTCCCAACATCCGTCCTTGAATGTTATGATGTTTCAATTTATGCTCAATTCTATCTGGGTGCCTGCTCATCCTGCTACTGAGACAGCTCACATATCATCATCCCCTTTGAATGCCGACTACTGCTGCCACTAGGCAGGTACTTACCTGTTGCTGGGAAGATCATGTCCTACCATTCCTTGTTAAACTCTTGTGCCTGCTATCACTATGCAGATCCATGACATTCTGTAGAAGGATCATTTAGATCTGAAATGTTAACTCCGTTTCCACAGATGCCGCCAGACCTAATGAATTTATCCAAAATTTTCTGGCTTTATTTCAGATTTTCAGCATCCACAGTATTTTGCTTTTATTTCTATTTCATTATAATATTGATAGATAACTGTGGGATGGAGGATGACACTATTGAGAGGAGGAGGCAAAAGTAATAACCCATGGTTTTGAGTTGGATCTAACGAATCGATACTTATGGCAGAGGACTTTGTGCTTCCAGTGGCGAACAACAGTCACAGAGAATGTATTGTAGGAAATGATAGGCTGTGTGTCAGCTCCTACACAATCCATGCATGAGCATGAGAGGGAGGAATCAACCCTTCACTGAAATTCTTTTGATCTTTTAAAATCTGCACTGACAATGTTATTTTCCTATATTAACTATGATCCCTCATTAACTTGTGGTTCTTGAATTATAATTATCAATCATTCTAAATGGTTGTCATCACAAATCAGCTTTATGGAACATCTAGCTACTCTTATCAAGCCTGACACCTACAAACTGGCAAAGAAAGAGTGATTAGGGAAAACACCTGCCTCCACAACTCCCGCTGACATTTGGTTGGTAAAATTTCTAGTCTAACAAGCAGAGGAATATGCCAAGGACATCATGAGATAGTTCTGCACAAAATTAGACTGTTTATGACCCATGATGGTACCAATAAAGAATGAAGATGGTGGATTGGTGAAATCTGATGTAATACGCCAATGATGGGCACAGTATGTCAACAAGTTGCTCAACACTGTGCCATCCGTTGCTGAGAAAGGCCTTTGAAGTAACAAGAAGAGAGGGCAGAATTTTCCAGTCCTGCCAGCAGCGGGAAGCTTGCTAGGCAGGGGAACTTAATCAGGCATGCAGCCAAAAATCAATTTCCCAATGGTGGGATGAACTTCAGGAATTTTGTTCTCCGGACTTTAAAAATGGGTTAAAGGTGAGTTGTGTTTCCTGACGAGCAATGTTGGGAAACCCTTTAGCATACTAGGCAAGCTCAATAAAAGGCCGGAATTATTCCCCCTCCAAATTCCCAGCCAGTGAGAAATTAGCATGTTGACTTTTACGACTGCACATTTGTGGCTTGCAAGGTTGACTTCTTCCATGACTAACGGTGGACTGCCACTACGTTGTCCTCTTTGTGGATTCTCTGTAAATGTCAGCCGGTGCTTCAGATCAGCTGGTGGCAGTGCAAGTTGCTTGTGGGGGAAGGGTGGAGCAGTGCACAGGCAAAGATGGAAGGGATAGTGCAGACTGTCCAGGAGCCCTTTAGATATGGCTCCCAACCTTTTGACCCCATGAGGCAATGGCGAGGATGGTGACTTCTTGTCTGCTCACGAGAATCAGCAAATTGCCCATGGGTGCATTTTTAATTAGCTGAACAGCGTAAGATCATGCATGGTCAGCTGTCCCCATCCTCACCCACCACCCCCCCTCCCCCACACCCCGCTCCGTTCCCCACCCCCCAGGCAGAAATCACTCCCGTTGATTGGCCTGCCATTGAACTTAGATTCCAGAATGGAAGATTCCAGCCAGAATTGCTAAAGTTCACCCAGCTGTTAGGAAACTGATTTTTGGCTTTGTGCTAAATTAAGTTACCCCACCCGCCTTGCTTCCCGATACTGGTGGGACCAGAAGATTCTGCCCTTTGCCTCTGAGTCAGGAGGCCATGGATTCAACTACTGCTCCAGGAATTGAGCGCAAAGTCAATACTGACCCTCTAATACAGTGGTTCCCAAAGGGTGCGGCGCGCCACACTGGTGCGGTGAGAGAGGATGGCAAGTGTGGCGGGAAGATTCAAGGACAATCAAAGAAACATTTAAACATGGATAGATATTTTTCCAAAGTGAGAGCAAGAGCATCAAGTGACGCTGCGGACGATCCAAGTCCACGTTGTGATCCAGAATCGCCGTTCGAACAGAGTGCTGAAGAAGAGTCATTTAATTCTACACCAGTAGCAGGCCCAAGCAAACCTCCAAAAAGGAAAGTTTATCGACAATATATGGATAGCTATCTGAGTCTCGGTTTCACATGGACTGGAGGTGAAAACGTACCTCGGCCTATGTGTTTGATCTGTGGTGAGAAGCTTTCCAATTCCAATATGGTCCCAAGCAAGATGAAAAGACATCTGTTGTCAAAACATGGAAATCTGGCAAACAAGGATGTTCAATATTTTGAAAAGCTTTTGGAACAGCAGAAATGCCAATGATCATATTTCAAAAAACGAATGACAGTCTCAGATAAGATGCAGATTGTATCTTACCAAGTGGTTGAATTGATTGCTCAACAGACAAAACCACATACAATAGCTGAAAAATTGATTCAGCCTGCCTGCAGCTTGATTGTGAAAACTTTGTTTGGTGATGATGCTGAGCGAGAAGTTATGGAAATTCCTTTGTCTGATAATACAATTCGCAGAAGAATAGTTGATATGTCAGCTAATATTGAGAAGCGTGTTTCCGAAAGTATGAAGAATTCTAAATTTGCCATTCAAGTTGATGAATCGACTGACATTAATGGAAAAGCACAGTTGCTTGCCTATATCAGATTCATTCACAATGACAAAATAATCACACAGCTTCTATTTTGCAAGGAACTTGAAAAACATACCAGAGAACAAGATATTTTCCAAACCTTGCCTGAGTATTTGGAAAAAGTTGAGATTTCATGGGATTCGTGTATTGGAATTTGTACGGATGGAGCGCCATGTATGATAGGGAATGTGAGAGGCTTGGCGGCACTCATCAAACAGAAAAATCCAGATGTAATATCAACTCATTGTTTTTTACACAGAGAGGCATTAATCACCAAGACCCTTGTAGCTGATTTGAAGTTGGTTCTAGATCAGACTGTGCGCATTGTGAACTTCATCAAAGCAAAACCACTAAAGGCACGGTTATTTGCTCAACTCTGCGAAGACATGGAATCAAAACATCAATGCCTAATTCTGCACTCGGAGTTTTGCTGGATGTCCCGTGGAAAAGTTTTAAATCGGGTGTTGGAACTGAAGAACGAATTAAGTGAATTTTTGGAACAAGAAGGGAACCCGTTGTACCACCAACTGGATGACAATGACTGGTGTGCAAAGCTGGCATATTTGGCCGATATCTTTTCCCGGTTGAATGTGCTCAATGCCAGTATGCAAGGCCGCGATGATAATATCCTCACAACTACAGACAAACTAACTGCATTAAAAAAAAGCTTCAGCTCTGGCTCGGAAGAGCGATGCAACGTAACCTCGAAATGTTCCCACTGGTAAAAAGTTTTAAAACGAGCAATGAATTGTACGGCCTCATACAGGAACATCTTGCAACACTGGTAGAAAAGATTGATCATTACTTCCCATCGTTGTCCACAGAAAAATTCGACTGGGTTAGAGACCCCTTTGCGAATTCCAGCTGTTCAGGCCTGACATTGGATGAGGAGGAGGAAATGGCCTTCATTTCGAATGGTCGCACCTTGAAAATGAAACACGGGAGTATGCCACTGGACTCTTTTTGGATATACAACCAGAAACAGTATCCACGCATCTCTTCAAGAGCATTCGCTATTCTTCTACAGTTCTCCACGACATATTGTTGTGAACAGGGATTTTCAGCTCTGAAAGACCAGAAAAGAGAAAAGCTTCTTTGTGTTGATGAGGAGATGAGAGTTTGTTTGTCTCAAATTAGACCTAATATAAATGAGATTACCCGACAAAAACAAGCTCACACCTCTCATTGAGTTTGTATACTTACTTAAAGTTACATATGTAAGAAGCTTGTCTATAAGTATATTTTGGGAATGAATCATGTTTTTATGTAACTGCATTGTTTTATACTTTCTGGATGTCCCATGATCATATTATAAAGTAGTTGTGTTCTATGTTATGAATCAAGCACTGCTAGGAGTTGTTTTTTTTTGTTTTTGAATGTATTTCTTATCAATAAAAAATTCGGTGTGGCGCGAGCAAATTTTTATTCCGAAAGTGCGGCCCAGTGAAAAAAGTTTAGGAACCACTGCTCTAATATGATACTGAGGAAGTGCTGCCCTGTCAGAAGTGCAGTATTACAGATTAGATGTTAAATCAAGGCTTGGCGTACCCACTCAAATGAATATAAAATAACCCACAGCCCCCTACAGTGTATTTTGAAGAAGAACAGGGATTTATTTTGGTGTCCTGGCCAACATTTATCCCTTAATCAACATCACAAACACAAATTATTATCACATTCTTCTGTGTGGGAGTTTAAGCAAAGAGGCTGTTCTTTCTTTTTACATTGCAACTGTAACTATACTTCAAAAGCACTTCATTGGTTGTAAACTGCTTTCAGATGTCTGGTCATGAAAGAGACAATATAAATGCAAGCCCTTTTTAATAGAACCATAGAACCAGTGATGGCCTAGTGGTATTATTAATCCAGAAACTCAACAACTTTTTAATGTGGAAGAGGATAAGATCATATAGGATCAAAAGAATGTTTCCTACTTGTTGCTCAGTGACATACTGATAAATAAAGAGTGTGAGTGTGAACATATTGGGTTTGACAGTATAGAGCTCATTGTGATGGTTTCCACAGTAGAATAGTTTCCCATCCTCAAATGTTACATTTACACATAAGAGTCACCAATTTAAGTATGATACAGGAAACTGTAAGTGAACTGTAGTACACCATAATCAGTGCTTTCGCAAGAGTAGGAGAAAATAATACAGCTATTCAAATAAAAATCTCTATACTATGTATTGTAGAAATTTGAAGGCCTGGAAGTGGGCAGATGTTGCAAAGCTCTGCACATGGGTGGCCTAACCATGCCAGATAAGGTGAAGTCAGTCCATTTCTATCATTTCCTGACATTCCAGATTCATCTCATGACCTTTTCAGTGCATCCAGGGCCTCATTGTCATCAGTAGGCAGTGAAGGAGTGATAGTTGTCTTTCTGTGGCAGGCACTTTCCCAGATTGGGGCAGCACTGGGCTTGAAGCAGAGTATCAAACAGCAGGAGGGCACAGAGTCAATGAATGGTCCGGCATTAGTGTTAAGGGGCTATGGTTGCTGGAAGGGACAAGAAACATGGGACACTTGAATTTTAATTTGTTTTTATCTGTTGCTTCCTCTGAAGCACATTTCGTAGAATGGATGCTGGGTCACTGCTCACTTATTGCAGCCACATTATGGAATAGAATATAGCAGTACCATTACATATGGTGACATTTATATAGCATATTTAATGTGGTAAATCATCCCAAGGTGCTTCAACAGGGCATTATCAGCAGGTTTTTAGGAGAATCTTAAAGAGAACGAGGGTGGAGAAGTCGAGAGGTTTACAGAGACAATTCAGATGGTTAGAGCCAAGATAAATGAAGGCATGGCCACTAATGGTAGGATGCAGGAAATTGAGTCACACAAAAGGCCAGAGTTGGAAGAACACAGAGTTCTTGAAGGATTGTTCAATAAGCCTTGTCCACAACACGAACACTGACTCCTAGCAACACCCCTGCGACCCACAACTGAAGAGAGCCAGCAGGCCCTTTGACATCTTGTAGGCCTCAGGCTTCTGCATCCGATTTGCTCAGGAGGGAGGGAGTTTGATGGATTTCAGTGCATAGGGCACCCGCCATCAGTAGGTCCCAATATTAGATAATGGCCTTACAGTCACCTCTCCGGTGTCTTATTACTTACCACTGAAGCTAATCATCTTACGTAGAAAACACAAAGGTTCAAAAATAAAGGTTGTGTTTTCTCGTGTACCTAATTTGCCAGAGTACAACCAGGATGGAATCAGGAAAAGGAATGCTTTAATGTCAAAAACAAAAGGAAGTGTGTGATGTTTGTGTTGTGCAGCTGGAACTCTGATATATCCTCACCGTTTAGCCTGAGAGGAAACTCGTTTACACACAGCTCTCAACTCTCTGTCATTTCCGACGTTTCTAATTCCCCTATTGTTCATTGGGCCCTTAAAAGCTCATTTACTGTGATGTAATCCCTGAATACATCCTCTTCATTTCCTTAGGAATTTCCCATGCAATGTTTGTTGAAATTCTGGGCAGATGTATCTTGCAAAGAGTCCGAGTTTTCTTTCAGCATTGTAATCTATAAATGAAGAACGCTGCCATTTTCAACCTCTTACATTTTAAGGGACACTATATTATTGAAAAAGTTCTTGGTAAATTGTTTGTCAACTGTGGTTCAATCGGTAGTACTCTCACCTAGCTTTGAGTTACAAGGTTTAAGTCCTACTCTAGGATTTGAGCATAAAAATCCATGTGGACGCTCCAACAAAGAGCTGCATTGTTGGGGATGCTGTCTTTTGGATGAGACAATTAACTGAGATCCCTATCTGCCTGTCCAGGTGAATGTAGAAGATCCCATGGGGTAATTTTCAAGATCCCAAGGGATTTCATAGAATCACTACAGTACAGAAGGAGGCCATTCGGCCCATCGAGTCTGTACCAACCACAATCCCACCCAGGCCCTATTCCCGTTATCCCATATATTTACCCTGCTAATCCCCTTGACACTAGGGTCAATTTAGCATGGCCAATCAACTTAACCCGCACATCTTTGGACTGTGGGAGGAAACCGGAGCACCTGGAGGAAACCCATGCAGACATGGGGAGAATGTGCAAACTCCACACAGACAGTGACCCGAGACCGGAATTGAACCTGGAGCCCTGGCGCTGTGAGGCAGCAGTGCTAACCACTGTGCCACCGTGCCGGGATTATTTTGAAGAAGAACAGCAAAGGTATCCCTGGCATCCACCAAAACAAATCCCTCAATCAACATCACAAAAACGTATTGGACGGGATTTTCTAGCTGCTCCTGCCAGAGGGATCTCCCGGTCTGCTAACCGTGACCCTCCACCATGGCATCAGAGGCGGAGGGTGCCTGTCGGGTGGATCTTCAAGTCCCACCCGACAGTGGTGGGACTGGAAGATCCTACCACTGGCCAATGGTGAGTCGCTTCTGCTGCCAACAAAACACACTGTGGGGCTGGGAGGGGGAGTGGTGGGAAATCCTGCCCGTTATCTGGCCATTATCACATTGTTTTTGTGTACAAATTGATTGCTGTGTTTCTTACATGACAACAGCGACTGCACTCCAAAGTTGGCTGTAAAACACTTTGACATATCTGGTGGTATTGAAGAGTTTCATAGTCTTTCTTTTCTTTCTGGTCTTGTATTATTGGGTTCAAGAGAAAAGCAAAATGTCACTTTCATCGCAACATTGCACACAATGAAGAACCGATCTATCCAGCATCATTATAGTATAACATTTTTAAAAAATTTTGAAAATAATGGTGCCCATGTAAGAAGACTTCCTACGGATGAGCTTGCCACTTGAAACACTGACAAAAAAAAAATTCAATGTTTATGTGAAAGTACTAATCATTTCCAGAAATATCAGCAAAGCATCAATTAATCAGTGTCTCCCTCAAGTCGGATTCTAGAAGGGCCCTTGTCTCAGATAGAGACAAAGATCATCATTTGCAAAACCAGGTTTAAAGTAGCCATCTTGGTTCAGAGTAGGCTTTTGAGATGGTCCAGGCTGGGATGTATGTAAGACCATAAGATATAGAAGCAGAATTAGGCCATCCAGCCCATCGAGTCTGCTCCACCATTCAATCATGGCTGATATGATTGCCATTCCATTCTCCTACCTTCTCCCCGTAATCTTGATACCTTTATTGATCTAGAACCTATTTATCTCTGTCTTAAAGACACTCAATGACCTGGCCTCCACAGCCCTCTGTGGCAATGAGTTCCGCAGATTCACCACCCTCTGGCTGAAGAAATTCCTCCTCATCTGCCCACATGTGCGCACAAAAGAGCATTTCTCTGTGAAAAGGGCTTCACCACATTTGCCTTGCCTATTTAACAGCCAGGAAATCTTATTCATTTTCATCACATTGCCACAAAGTATGAGGGAGGTTAATGGACAACAATCTCTTTATTACTGGTAAACAATGAAAATTATCTTTGTTCTCCTCAGATGGGTGTAAAAAAAATCCATGGCATATTTGAAAGAAGAGCAGGTGCGTTATCCCTAGTGTCCTGGCCAACATTCACCTGATCTTTAACATGTCGCTGTTTGTGAGAGTTGCTGTGCATTTAGCTGCTACATTTTCTACAATACAACAGCGACTAAACTTCAAAAGTACTTCAGTGGCTGAAGAGAATTTGGCTGTGAAAGGGTTTATATAAATGCAAGGTTTTTTTTCATGTCCATTTCTGATTTGTGCTAAATCAGCTGGACAGCAAATGGCTCTCCACCATTTAACTTAATGCCTCTGAGGAGGGGAGACCAAATCTTGCACTGCCCCAATGGTGCCACTGAGACATTGGGTGAGATTTTCCAGCCCCGACCCTGGTGAGCATCGTTGCAGGTGGGGTGGGAAAATTTGGAAAACTCTCCAAACTTCCCGTTTCCACCGTGATAATACCCTGATGCATGTGTAAACTTTAGACAATAGCAAGGTCATGTTCAGCTTTGATACTCCTCAGTTGTTTAGCCTTTCTCAGACTACTCTTCCCTTGTTGACTGGACCTCCTCAGGCCCTCAGGAACCGTTCGTCAAATGGCAGCTTCCTCTAACTCTCTGAAAAGTGGTTCCCTTTCATTGCTTCAAATGGGATTAAAAATGGAGAGGTGTAAAATGGGCTGCCAACTTGCTATCACCCATTATATAGTATTACATAATGTCAAGATCTAGCCTGCTATCCTTATGCAGTTTTCTATAAATAAGATCAAATTGTGCTCCCCTTTTGGACCTCTTGTTGCCACATGTCTCCCTGCACCATCAATGATAACTGAAAGCATCCATTGTATAATACAGGGTATATACTAAACTCTAGTGGCTAAAAAGTCAAACAAGCTTGTCTCATACCAACTCCCCATGCACCAATGTAAATGAGAAGCAAAATTTAAAATAGACTTGAAAAATTCCAGAGGGAATGTTTCCAACCTATTTTCATCATCTTTCTTAAGCTATTGTGGTTCAACTTGCAGGCTATAGGCAATAGTCCCTTTCTGAGGAGAACTATCTCCTCTCAAGTACATGCTAGCTTCTGAGTACAACAATATTTATTAATGGCATCAAAGGGGAAAGTTGTCTGTGAGGGAACAAAATAAAGTTTTTTTAACTCCATGTTGTCTAACTAGTACTACCAGGGAGAGTAAGCTTACTGTGCTGCCCTCTCCCTTTCATGTACATCAGTCAGGTGCTGGACCCTTACTGGATAAGGCAAAGGCAAAGCTTTTCTTCCTGTTATAAGTACAGCCTTTCAAGTATATATTTCAGGATATTTGTTTTAAATCTAGCAAACATTAATCCAGCTCTGTAAGCACAAGCAGCTTGCTCTTTGCAAAGAATTGCTGTCTTACACATACAATGCCAGCCCCCTGCAATTTTACTGAAGCTGTCAGCCTTAACTAGTTGGCACATTTGTACACCCATGTTATTCTGGGTCCTTGAATGTGGGGGCCATTAATTTACATTATGGAGCGTGCTAGATGGACGGAGAATTGGACGAGTGGTTTTGGCTGCACTCCTAGAATATTAAAAACATCAAAAGCAGCCAAATTCCTTTCACCTAAGGCAGAACTGGGTGGGATCATTTCCAAACTCTGCAGGCTATTTCTTAGTTTATTATTTCAGAAGCTCAAGTGGTCATTCTCCAGTATCGCCCGCCTCTTTTCTTGAAAGCGATTTCCCGTTCCCATTCTCAAAGGGCAATGTAAGAATACACAATTACTGGAAACAACAAAGGAAAAGGAAAAAAGGCAAAGCTTTGCCAGCACTGCACAGCCCCGCCCATCCAGCCTCGCTTCTTCTTCCTGGCACATTAATAGGAGGCTCAGAACAAATCACCCACCTATACACTACGCTGCAGATCCTTTGTGCTGTGGATAGAACTGAACAAGAGTTTGGAAGAAAATTAAATAGCTAAGAAAAATAAATCGACATAGGACTGGCCTGCTCAGCTCGGAGCAACATTTCTTGTGACTTCAATGCAGAAGATATGAAACAGGAAGGTGAAGGAAGAATTACCTTGGCACTCCTGGTGAGACCACTAAAGCTTGCAGCAAATTTAAATATTGCCACACTGCCAGCCAAGTTTATTCACCAATTTGCTGCCAGAATCGTCTATGGCAAATGAATGGCACAGTAAGAAGTCTCACAACACCAGGTTAAAGTCCAACAGGTTTATTTGGTAGCAAATACCATAAGCTTTTGGAGCACAGCTCCTTCGTCAGATGGAGTGGATATAGATGGAGACAGATATCCACTCCATCTGATGAAGGAGCTGTGCTCCGAAAGCTTATGGTATTTGCTACCAAATAAACCTGTTGGACTTTAACCTGGTGTTGTGAGACTTCTTACTGTGCTTACCCCAGTCCAACGCCGGCATCTCCACAAAATGAATGGCAGCAGGGGAAAGATGTGAGGTCCCCAATGGAGTTCTAGAGTGAGTGGGCAGTCAGAGTGTGATGTGGTTGGTGGAGTATAGATTCATAGAATCACTACAGTGCAGAAGGAGGCCATTCGGCCCATCAGGTCTGCACTGACCAAAATCCCACAAGGGCCCTATTCCCGCAACCCCACATATTTACCCTGCTAACCCCCTGACACTAAGGGGCAATTTAACATGGCCAATCAACCTAACCCATACGTCTTTGGATTATGGGAGGAAACTGGAGCACCCAGAGGAAACCCATGCACACATGGGGAGAACGTGCAAACTGCACACAGACAGTGACCTGAGGCCGGAATTGACCCGGGTCCCTGGTGCTGTGAGGCAGCAGTGCTAACCACTGTGCCTCCATGCTGCCCTAAATCAGAGAAGATCAGAGAAAATACTATAAAGTGTCAGAGGTCGCCAGAGCAGACCATGTAGCAATCTCTTCTGAAGTGTCAGCTTTGGCTTAGTAGACACACTCACCCCTCAGTAAAAGGTGGTGGCCTTATGTTTCCCTCCAGAGATATGAGCACAGATTTCCAGGCTGATACTGATGTAATGAGGCAGTGCAGCATTAGGAGGTTAAATTGAAGCCACATCTACTTTCTCATGTAGACGTAAAAGATGACAGTTTCTCCCAGTGTCCTGGTCAATAGTTATCCCTGAAACAACACCTAAAACTGCTCCAGATAGAAGATGCTGGACACTCATATCTTCCATCTTCATAGCTGCTGGTAATGCGATCTTTGCCTTGCTCTGATGTTGGGCTTTTGGCTGCAACAGTCAGCAGATTTGATGATGAGCTCCTTAGGGAAGCAGAAACATCTCAATAAACATTGTTCGTCACTGAGCTTCAGTTCAGAGAATTGCTCCCTGAACATTCTGGGTGGATATAGTCATCTAGTGAGAGCCCTTCTACCCTGCCTCCTCCTCAGTCTTCCAGCAATTTGTCCCAGTCATGCTTGATTCCAAGAGTAAGGCCTATTATGTACCCATGTCTGGGAGCAACTGGTTTATGTAGAAGCCTTGTAGTCAGCAAAAAGTACTTCAACACTTGCCACACCACGCTTTGCACACCATTGCCACTTCCAACAAGAGAATACTAAACACATGGTAGAAATGGCCAGAACAAATAAACCAGCAACTAACCTGTAGGTGGTTAATGATCTCTTTAAATAGTGCTGGTAGGAGGGGGTAGTTCATGCTGCATAATGCATGTTCAACTGTGCGGGCTCCACAAAGGGCACTGGCTGAAGCATGGACAAGTGCTGGTGTCAGATTGGCATTGCACAGTGATTGACATCCCTACCTGCTTGTGTTGCATACTTCCAATGGACTACTTTCACTGGCCAGCCCCTTCACCAAGATGGTCCCGGATGCCATTGGCATCTGACATGTACATATGCACCACAGACTCTGAGTTGGAATCTGTAGTGCCCATAAAATGTGACTCTTGTGAGCCTAATTTGGTCCACATATTCCATTTGAGCAATCATCAGACAAATCTACAAATAGATTGGGTGGAATTTTACAACCGCAATGTGCCCATTTTATGGCAGGAAAATGTCATAAAATCAGGGCATGCTGCGACTAGCAGGAATGGCGCCCATTTTTGCGCCCTTTCCCATTTTACCAATAAAAAAAAATCGGCAATATCGGGACCCCGCCCAAAAGGGGCGAGACGTCAATTTGTATATTTTTACATTCATCACAATGTAATTAGTGAGCTTCATTCTTAATTGTCCCAGCTCACCTGCCTTAACGACCTCATTCGCTGCAGCCGGATCAGTCAGGAAAACACCTTATGTATAAAAGTCATATTCAGGCACTTGAACAGAGAGGGTGAGTGAGGAGCTTTCAAACTGCTCTGTGCTGCTCAGAGGAGGTTATTTCGTTTGTATTTTGGGTTGCCGGGGGGGAGGGGGGGAGCTGCGAGTGTGTGGGGGCTGTTTTTCAACTATTTTCAAAGACTGGGTGCATATGATTGGGCGTGAAAACTCACCTGAATTTTTTACGCTTGCTGGACACTTAGAAAAACTCTGGTAAAATTCAACACATTAGTTTAAAAATGGGTGGCCAGGGCAGTGTTTCATATCATTATTAGCAACAAGCCTCTGAAAGCTATTTCTACAGTCTCATATTTTGAGCCCAGCCTATTCATGATGGAGCACGTACTTCTTATCACAATTAGAGAATTGCTTATTTTGTTTAGTTAATGCCAATATGCTCTTCTAAGCTCTTTAAGTAGTCATTTGAAACTGAAATAAATACAGTGTGGACTTTTCAAGAAAGCTATTAATATCACCACAGTTTAAATGCTCTTCTTAATAAGTGGTTCTCTAGCCCTTGTCTTGTGGCTTAAAATACATTGGATTAAAGCCTCTCTTAACAGTGCAGCAAGTTTATGTGAGCCCGACAGAATGGAAGGGTTCCAGATTGCATCTTCATTTGTGCCAATAGCTCTCAACTGGGGCAGCAACTAGTTCATGAAGCTGGCCTCAAAGTCCATGGATTAGGGAAATAAACTGGAAAGTTTTGCTGCTCCTAATCACAATGGTGACCAGTCTAAAAAGTGTGTATGAAGGCTGAATGAAACGGGATCTGCTTGGCCATTCTCCCTTCATGCAAGATCATATATCTGGCAATATTATATGTGCTGTATAGTCAAAAAGCCTGCTGAGACATGCTCTCATGATTTACAAGTGAGTAGCAAACATTTGAATGTGGCAATGAGTACGGGTGATGCCAGATACAACAATGAGTCAGTACACTCATGAGAGGAAAGGAGAAAATCAGGGAGAAAAAGAAATAGAAAATCATTTGCATATGTACAACTAGCAGAAGGAATCAGTGAAGCGTGCTGCATGTTTCCCATTTATTGTGTTTATTGACAAATAAACAATTAAATGTTGCATATGTTACGCAATGCATATTTTAAAAGAAATAATCCGGTGTGAATGGAAACATTTGGATTTATATGACATCTTTCACATCCTTCGGGCATTCCAAATGGTCACAGTATTTGAAGTTTCATCCCTGTTATCATTTAGTAAATGCAGCAGGCAATTTGTACAAAGTAAGTTCTCACAAATAGCAATCTAACAATGATTGGATATTCTGATTCTTCTTGTGATGTTAGTCAGGACCCTGAGAAGAACGCCAAGTTCTATTATTCACAATGTTGCCATGAGATCTTTTATCAATGATGGGATAGATCTGAAGCTTTAGTTTAACATCTCATCCAAAAGAAGACATTTACAGCAGCGCAGTACTCCCTCAGTACTGCACAAGAGTGTTAACCTAGGTTTTTGCACTCAAGTACAGTATGGTGGCACAGTGGTTAACACTGCTGCCTTACACTGCCAGGGACCCAGGTTCGATTCTCGGCTTGGGTCACTGTCTGTGTGGAGTTTGCATGTTCTCCCCGTGTCTGCATGGTTTCCTCCCGGTGCTCCAGTTTCCCCCCACAGTCCAAAGATATGCAGGTTAAGTTGATTGGCCATGCTAAATTGACCCTAGTTTCGGTGGAATTAGCAGGGTAAACATGTGGGTTACAGGGGTAGGGTGGGATTGTTGTTGGTGCAGACTCGATGGGCCGAATGGCCACCTTCTCTACTGTAGGGATTCTATGAAGTCTCTAAGAGGCAAGGATGTTATCAGTGAATCATGAATATAACATGAGTAATATGAAGTAACACGTTCAAAACTATATTTTTTCACTTGGGTTTAATGATGACCTGAACAATGAATCTCAAATTGCCCCATCACTTTGTTATTGTATACTGTATATGTAATAGTATAATTTTACACAATGGGCAAACCCAATGGCTCAGTGGTAGCTTCCTTGTCACTGAGTCAATAGGTTGCAAGTTCAATATTCTAAGCTGACAATTCGATGGAATGCTGCACAGTTGGAGGTGCTGTTTTGGATGAGACTTTGACCCAAGTTTCTGTCTGCTGGATCAGATGGATACGGAAGATCCTTTGACACAGTTTGAAGAACAGAAATGAAATTCTGTTGGCCAATGTTCATCCCTTAACCAGTGTCACCAAAGACATATTGGGTGGGATTTTCTGGCTGTGCTTGCCCCAAAAGCGGAAAAGCTCGACCAAGGACAATGGACCTTTGTATGGTCCGCCTCCTCCCACTACAATTCCCATGGTGGGTGGGACGGGAAAATTCCCCCCATTAACCCATTGGTTATCGCATTGTTTTGTGGGAATTTGTGGTGTATACGTGAACTATGTAACAGTGGGTACAAGTCCAAAGTAAAGTTTTCTTTGTGAAGTACTTTAGAAAACACTAAGGCTGTGAAAATTCAAGTTTTCTTTTCTTTACCAGTGATGTCAAATGATATGGTTAATAAAAGTCAGGCTGACAAGATGGAACACTGCCCTGAATCAAATCGTCCTGCACCTTTTCAACAGCAGAGTTTATTCATTAGATCTCTGGCCCAAGTTGATGCCATCAATTTATAGTCTTCATTTTAGCTTATTTACTATCTGGAAGTCTATTTAGATTATTAATTGCTCGTTAGATGCTTGGTTCAGTTCAGCTATAATTAACAGATTTCTCAACTTGTCTTATTAAAATTTTCTGTACATGCACTCCTAGGTCTCTCTGTTTCTGCACCCCCTTTAAAATCATACCATTTATTTTATATTGCCTCCATTTCTTATTTCTTACTAGGTGATAGTTTTACTCTGCAACCAGCCACAATGAGATGCATGAGAAAAGGCCTCCAGTTTTTCCTCCTTCCTCTGGAGAAATGGTCTGGCCTGTTTCTCTAACATTCCTATCATAGCAATTCAATGTGTGGGAATTGTAAGATGAAACCATGTCCCCTGTTATTACTTTTCCAAAGCAGAAAATCGTCTTGAATTGTCATCCTAAGGTGAAAAGCCCATGTAAAAACCAAATGACAAGGTCTTCAGATTTTAGACAAAGCTGCAACTACTGCTTGTGTATACAGAACACGGTGTATTCCTTCATTTGCAACTCTTAACAGCAGCAATTCAAATCTCTTTCCCTGCCCCCGACTTTTGCCTTAAATAAAGAATGTTCCACTCTTCTCTTTTAAGGTAGCAAGCGGGTATCAAATCATTGCTCAGCATCTGGAAGTATTTTCAGATCAATACAATGTTTCAATCTGTAACTCTAAGCCTCGTGTACTTATGCCTGACTTGTACACAGCTAGTTTTATTCCTCTTGAATCCTAATGAGGCTCCATTACGTGTACTGCCCATTGGACTGTATATAGTTTGCAGCTGTGTTTTCTTCAACGTCAGGGGATGGTGTAGTTCAGAGGTCAGAAATATTACATTCTTGTATTTCTCTCTCTTTCTCACCACCCTACTTTGCCACAATACACTTCCTGCTGCCTGCATGCTGTAGTTCTTAGTAACCACAGTAACAGATTTAACAACACCAGGTTAAAATCCAACAGGTTTATTTGGTAGCAAATACCATTAGCTTTCGGAGCGCTGCTCCTTCGTCAGATGGAGTGGAAACCTGCTCTCAAACAGGGCACAGAGACACAAAATCAAGTTACAGAATACTGATTAGAATGCAAATCTCTACAGCCAACCAGGTCTTAAAGATACAGACAATGTGAGTGGAGGAGGGAGCATTAAGCACAGGTTAAAGAGATGTGTACTGTCTCCAGACAGGACAGCCAGCAAGTCCAGGAGGCAAGCTGTGGGGGTTAATGATAGTGTGACATAAAGCCAACATCTCGGTTTAGGCCGTCCTCATGTGTGCGGAACTTGGCTATCAGTTTCTGCTCAGCGACTTTGCGCTGTCGTGTGTCGTGAAGGCCGCCTTGGAGACCCGAAAATCAGAAGCCGAATGCCCGTGACCGTTCTTAGTAACCCTCAGAGGTGCGATTGAACATTTCACTTGCCTAGGTTCCACTGCACATTCTAGTGATCACTCGTAAGACCTCACAGTGTCAGCTGTCTAATGTTACTGCTGCTGATTTCTCGTGACTCCAGGAATCAATATATCTCCACTGTGCTGTGCTACAGATTTGTTTCTCTACGTCCCCTCCAAAGCTATCACTATTTTTCTTCTCCACATTGTTCATTCAGATGCATTCACTTATCACAGAACAGCCTGGGTTCCGTGTTACCATTGCTCTATTAGTACAACGGTTTGTGGTTGTTTGGCTAACAGTAGACATTGCTAGGATAAAAGGTGACTGTCCACCCATATTTGGTACTGCCATAGATATGAACACTGTTTTGTTTATTTTGCCAATGGGCCCCTCTTTCCTTTTTCTCTTTTCCCCCAGCAAGTGGTCAATTTTTCCATGGTTTTATGGGCAGCAATTGTTCTTTTATTTTATTCATTCATGGGATGTGGGTGTCACTGGCTAGGCCAAGGTTTATTGCCCTTCCCTAATTGCCCTTCCCTTGAACAGAGTGGCTTGCTTGGCCAATTCAGAGGACAGCTAAAAGTGAACCACATTGCTGCGGATCTGGAGTCACATGTAGGCCAGACCGGGTAAGGACAACAGATTTCCTTCCCTAAAGGGCATTAGTGAACTAATGCCTCAACCTACATGTGAGATTAGGGTAGGACCTCCCTGCTAGGTTACACCACTTTAAAGGTGTTATCTTAGTGTACAAGAGCAAGGGAACTCCTAAGGAGCAACTTCATTGGATCGCTGCACATCCAATAGGATCTTCCAGTGTCAGTTCTCCGGGGACTGGAAGATCCAAAAATGGGATGATGATGATAAATTGAATTTAAATGTCACATTTTCATTATCACAGTTGGATTGTAGAAGTCGGGTTTTTCTCCTTAGAGATGAGATTTGATTGGGCAGTTGGGTAAATAAAGAGGAACTGTTTCCAATGGCTGAATGGTCGATCACAGGGGACACAGTTTCATGGCAAAAGAACCAGAGGCAACATGGAGAAAGAAATGATTTTACACAAGTGCTTTCATAATTGATAGTGTGGTGAATATAGGGTCAATCATAGCCATCAAAAGGGAATTTTATTTCTTTATTGTCACAAATAGGCTTATATTAACACTGCAATGAAGTTACTGTGAAAATCCCCTAGTCGCCACACTCCGGCACCTGTTCATGTACACGGAGGGAGAATTTAGCATGGCCAATGCACCTGTGGGAGGAAACCAGAGAACCCGGAGGAAACCCACGCAGACACGGAGAGAACCTGCAGACTCCTCACAGACAGTGACTCAAGCCGAGAATCGAACCTGGGTCCCTGGCATTGTGAGGCAACAGTGCTAACCACTATGCCACCGTAAATTGGATAAATACCCAAAGTTGTAGGGCTCTGGGGAAAGCACGGGGGATTGGGACTAACCAATTGCTGTTTGAAAGAGCCAGGACAGACTCAATGGGCTGAATGGCCTCTTTCTATACTGTACTGTTCTATGATTCTTTTCCATAATTATCGGCTCAGCAATGTGAGATGGTAGGAACATCCAGTGTGCGACAGATGTCAAAGGTGTCTGACCTATCCTGGTGTAATGGGAGTAGCAAATCTATGTTGATACTTCACTGGGTTCAGGAATTTCTCTTGTTTTCCAGTCAGGTCATCCCTTTAAGCTGCTGCAAATATCCATTTCCTGAAGCAGCAATCACTTCCTCTTCTACTCACCTTCTGCTGATAAAATGTCAGCAGATTGGGATCCTGCTGGGAATCCCTCAGGAAGATCTGTGTAAATCCACTTCAAGAACATAGACAATTGGTTGGGCAGTAAGCCCAAACTTGCTACAATCACATCAAAAACAAGGAGCAGGTAGGAAACTTCTAGCTGGATTGTTGGTAGGTGATTTTGTCAAGGGAGACTTCAAACTACATCTCACCATGGAGCTCAAACTCTTTATTAATAATCACATGTACTTTCCAGCAAAGATCACGTGACAGGAATTAGGAGTTCCCTGGGCTGGCGATGATGAACCCAACCTTAATAATCCAGCCACCAACTCAGCCTAGGTAAGCTAATTCAGCTAGAAACTTGGAATTGAACCATACAGCTCAACCACGCACATTCTTAACCATCAGAACTATTGGAGAGGTTTATGGGCTGCATCACTATACATTCTTTTAATATAGGATCATAGAATCCTACAATGCAGAAGGAGGCCATTCAGCCCATTGAGTCTGCACTGACCACAATCCCACCCAGGCCCCCTCCCCATAACCCCATGTATTTACTCTAGGCTAGTCCCCCTGACATTAGGGGGCAATTTAGCATGGCCAATCCACCTAACCTGCACATCTTTGAACTGTAGGAGGAAACCGGAGCACCCGGAGGAAACCCATGCAGACACAGGCAGAACGTGCAAACTCCAGACAGTGACCCAAGCCGGGAATCGAACCCGGGTCCCTGGCTCTGTGAGGCAACAGTGCTAACCACTGTGCCACCATGCCAATATCTTTCTGACATATGGCCCACTCCATTCTTGCCTCCATTTGAAGCTCACTTTTTAAACATATTCAGAGTAGTTTAAAGCATTCCAAGAGTATGGGTGCTTCCACCTAAGGTCCTGCCAAATGTTTAGGCCTGCCTGACATTTCCACTTGGCAATTTTCCCAAAACCAGACTGCAAAGGATTGTGGAATTTTAATTATAAATTAGGTCCAGCAGAAATCGAGTTTCCACGATGATCCATTGCGCAGGTTTGCAAATTGTTGCATGGTATTCGAGGCAAGGTACTAACATGGATTGACGATTGGCTGTCAGACAGAAGGCAGAGAGTTGGGATAAAAGGTTCTTTCTCAGAATGGCAACCGGTGACAAGTGGTGTCCCGCAGGGTTCAGTGTTGGGGCCACAGCTGTTCTCTTTATATATTAACGATCTAGATGACGGGACTGGGAGCATTCTGGCCAAGTTTGCCGATGATACAAAGATAGGTGGAGGGGCAGGTAGTATTGAGGAGGTGGGGAGGCTGCAGAAAGATTTAGACAGTTTAGGAGAGTGGTCCAAGAAGTGGCTGATGAAATTCAACGTGGGCAAGTGCGAGGTCGTACACTTTGGAAAAAAGAATAGAGGCATGGACTATTTTCTAAACGGTGACAAAATTCATAATGCTAAAGTGCAAAGGGACTTGGGAGTCCTAGTCCAGGATTCTCTAAAGGTAAACTTGCAGGTTGAGTCCGTAATTAGGAAAGCAAATGTAATGTTGTCATTTATCTCAAGAGGCTTGGAATACAAAAGCAGGGATGTACTTCTGAGGCTTTATAAAGCACTGGTTAGGCCCCATTTGGAGTACTGTGAGCAATTTTGGGCCCCACACCTCAGGAAGGACATACTGGCACTGGAGCGGGTCCAGCGGAGATTCACACGGATGATCCCAGGAATGGTAGGCCTGACATACGATGAACGTCTGAGGATCGTGGGATTATATTCATTGGAGTTTAGGAGGTTGAGGGGAGATCTGATAGAAACTTACAAGATAATGAACGGCTTAGATAGGATGGACGTAGGGAAGTTGTTTCCATTAACAGGGGAGACTAGGACGCGGGGGCACAGCCTTAGAATAAAAGGGAGTCACTTTAGAACAGAGATGAGGAGAAATTTCTTCAGCCAGAGAGTGGTGGGTCTGTGGAATTCATTGCCACAGAGGGCTGTGGAGGCCGAGACGTTGAGCGTCTTCAAGACAGAAATTGATAAATTCTTGATTTCTCGAGGAATTAAGGGCTATGGGGAGAGAGCGGGTAAATGGAGTTGAAATCAACCATGATTGAATGGTGGAGTGGACTCGATGGGCCGAATGGCCTTACTTCCGCTCCTATGTCTTATGGTCTTATGGTCTTATGGAAGACCTGGCCCAACTGGCAGTGTACCCCAGTTCACATTAATCACATGGCGAATTTCAGCTAATTGTGCCCATTTGAGGGCCTTCTTAATTTAAACTGATTTTTTTTTAGGTGCAAAGACAAGGACAGGCATGTTTTAAAAATGTTTACTTCTTTTTAAATTTACCAAGAAGCTGATTAGTGGATACCAATGAAACCAGTTCTGTAAAGTATTTTTCAGTTTGAAAAGCAAGTTACTCACAGACAGTGATTAGAGACTGATTTAAAGTTTGTATTAAACCCATTATCAGTTAGAGTAATAAATCTGTACCAAGGGCTGAATTTAATGCCTCTACTGGGTGTGTTCTTGGCAGGGGGCGTGGGGGGTGGGGGGGGGGGGGCATATAAAATATGTTCCCACCCACCCACCCCCAAGCTCCACCACATGAACTGCAGTGGTTGAAGAAGGCAGTTTACCACCACCTTCTCAAGGGCAATTAGGGATGGGCAGTTAATGCTGGGCTAGTCAATGATACCACATCCCAAGAATATTTTAAAAAAATAATTGCTGTCAAGCTCTTATTGATAAATGTTTTTGATCAGTGTGCTGATATCTGAACAGCCAATATTGGCTCATTTCTGCATCTTATAGCGGTAGATGTACCTTTAGCTGACCTTGTTGCAAATCATGAAATATTAACCTCTGTCTTTTTGAAAGTATGTTTTAATGCCCGAATTGGAGAAGCTGTTTGTGAGATATTTATTGCTAACCATTCTTTTTTTGGCAACACATCTAACTGCCTTTTCAAAAGTAACACTTAATTACTGCTACTTGGAGAATATTTCCCCGCCATGTATCTTTTACCTTCTTGGCCCTTATTGAGACTAAATGCGAGGGATTCAGGATCAGGAGTAACTGAAGAGAGGCCCCAATATTGTGGAGAAGAAACCATCTGGTCTCTCACCGGGTGCCAGCATTGCTGCTCCCTCCCTGCCATTCAAACCACTGTCCTTGTAGTTGCCTGTCAGCCAGGTGGGTCAGACTGCTGAAACCCATACTGAGATGGGGCAGAGTGAGGTGGGTGCAACATGGGCTCACAGATTCCCCAGGGCGTTCTAGGAAGACATCCAAACTTCCCCTTTCAGCTTCTCATCCATCTTGTGTGCTGCTGTGACTCAAGTTGCTCTTTGTAGAGGCACCAGAATAGAATCATAGAATCTCTAGAGTGCAGAAGGAGGCCATTCGGCCCATCAAGTCTGCACCGACAACAATCCCACTTAGGCCCTATCCCTGTAACCCCACATATTTACCCAGTTAATCCCTCTAACCTACGTATCCCGGGACACTACGGGGCAATGTAGCATGGCCAATGTCACACATCTTTGGACTGTGGGAGGAAACCGGAGCACCCAGAGGAAACCCACGCAGACATGGAGAGAACGTGCAAAATCCACACAGACAGTGACCCAAGCCAGGAATTGAACCCAGGTCTCTGAAGCTGTGAGGCAGCAGTGCTAACCACAGAGCCACCATGCCGCCCTTAGACAAAAGCGCTTCTAAGATAGCCGCTAAAGCTGAATAGTTCTACATTTGTAAGTGCTGCTGGTTATATCATGTTTCCATTTTTTTTGCTCGAGATAAAGAAAGATGATGGTAATTGGGTAGTGCTGGAATTATTATTGGGTGTACTTCATGGGGAAGGGTTGAAAGGATTGAATGAAGGTAGTGGGCTTCCTGATGGAATCATAGTTATGGAAGATACGGTGTGTGACAGCTGTCTCTGACATGGAAGACATCTCTCAAAAGCAATCATCAATAAGATGGTGGTGGGCATTCCTCCCAGATGTAAGCTGTGTACCTGGGACCTTTTAATGTTCCCCTAGTTTACCCCTATTTCCTCCTCTTCTTGTGGCTCCTGAGTTTGACTCTCTGACACAATTGCTGGGAGTAATGGCTGGTCTCTCATGATCACCAGATTGTGGAACATGCAGCAGATCATCAATAATCTAGGTCTTCTTCACCTTCCTGCTGCAACTGCTGCTCTGCCAGGCCTCATCTCATCCTCCCATTCCTCTTCCAAAGCAAGGGGGACCATTAGCAGAAACGTATGGCCAAGCAATCCTTTATTCTTTGTGATCCCCATGCAGTTAGTGAAGTCTTGACAAAGTATCCTGGTCTGTATCAACAGTAATCAATAAACACGTTGTAGTTATTTGATCTCAGTCAGCAAATGGACAGAGAAAGCTGAGGATGACTCTAAGTTAATCCAAAATCCTGACCAACAACTTCTTTATTCCCATTCAGATGGTCAATTGCTGTTAGAAGAGGTTGTTAATTGTGGTGCTAGCCAGAAAAATGGCATGGAGCCTCTTTAATGTGCATTAGGAACCACATTTATTGGACAATCCTCCCTTCAGGTGGCCTTTCCTGTGTGCACTTCTACTCCTTACCCAAGGTGGTGCTAAAGGTGGGCTAACCACCGGTTGCAGCTCAAGATCCCATCTTGGCCACCTCAAACACTCTTTGATGCCTAAAGTATCCAAGGAAAACCACAACTTGAAACTTTAAAAATACGCACCAGAAATTGTCACTATTCCAGAAAAAGCTAGACATTTAAAATAACAATGCACAAGATATAAAGGGTGCAGCTTTAAGATCATGAACAAAAGAACCAGAGACAATGGAGGGAAATTTTCCCATCGTGTCTGCCATGGGGATCATAGCGGGCAAGGGGTGGACCATGCAAAGGTCTGTTGATCTCAGACGGAGTTTTCTGGTTTTGGGGCGAGCGTGCCTGGAAAATCCCGCCTAATATGAGGAAAATCCTTTGCAACCAACAATAAAAACTTATTTTCATGTAGAACATTTAAAATAATCAAACATTCCAAGGTGCTTCTAGGTATTATAAAACAAAGTACAACTGATATTTCGGATATTGAAATATAACAAGGAGATATTAGGACAAATGTTTTAAGGAGTATCATTAAAAGAGGAATGTTCGGTAGAGAGACAGCGAGGTTTAGAGAGGGAATTCCAGAGCTCAGGGCCTTAGCACTGAAGGCATGACCACCAACAGTGGAGTGATTAAAATCAGGGATGCTCAAGAAGCCAGAATTAGAGGGGTGCAGATATCTTGGAGAGTTATGTGGCTGGAAGAGATTGCAGAGATAGAGAGGGGTAAGGCCATGGAGAGATTTGAAAACAAGGATGCAAATTTTAAAGTCTAGGTGCTGCTAACCGGGACTCCAAGTAGGTCAGCAAGCACAGGGGAAAGGAAGGGCCCAGGTCCATATTAGGACATGATATCAGAGTTTTGTATGATCTCAAATTTACAGAGAGTAGAATGTGGAAAGTGGCCAGTCGAATAGAAGTAACAGAAGTATGAATGAGTGTTTCAGCAGCAGGCGTGCAGTCTGAGTCAGAAACTAGTGACATATAGGCAAACATGTCGTATTATACAGTCAGCAAGAACTGTAATGCAGTTAACACATGTAAAGGTTTTTAGCAACAGTGTGTGGTGGCTTACCAGCACCAACCACTGCCAGAATAGGACAGTAAATTCCTACTATCTGAACTATTACTCGGCACTACAATTTGTGGGCCAATTAATCCAATGAACACAAGAACACAAGAACTAGGAGCACGAGTAGGCCATCTAGCCCCTCGAGCCTGCTCCGCCATTCAATAGAATCATGGCTGATCTTTTTGTGGACTCAGCTCCACTTCCCTGCCCGCTCACCATAACCCTTAATTCCTTTACTGTTCAAAAATGTATCTATCCTTGCCTTAAAAACATTCAATGAGGTAGCCTCAACTGCTTCACTGGGCAGGGAATTCCACAGATTCACAACCCTTTGTGTGAAGAAGTTCCTCCTCAACTCAGTCCTAATAGGTCAGGATTTGGAATGCAATTCTGATATGGTGCTGGAAACTGATTCAATAAGGGGTGGCGGAGTGGTATTGTCACTAGACTAATAATCCAGACACCTAGGGTACTGATCTGGGTCCCTGGTTCAAATCCCACCACAGCAGATGGTGAAATTGGAATTCAGTAAAAACCTGGTATTAAAAATCTCATGATGCCCATAAGTTTATTTATTGGGTGTCACAAGTAGGCTTACATTAACACTGCAATGAAGTTACTGTGAAAATCCCCTGGAATGGTTGTTGTAAAAATCCATCTGGTTCTCTCCTGTGCCGTATTATTCCATTTCTCAACCCAACATCAATTTTATATGGGAAAATGAAGAACAATTCACTCGGTAAGTATTTTGAAGTGGATATTTGCTATTGGTGTAAAAAAAATAGTGGCTATAAAAGAATTCAATGTGCGGAATGGTATCTCCTCTGTATTTGAACTGGAAACAGACAAATGTATTTTTTTTTAGAGAAGGCAAAAAATGACTAGTAAAAGGACAAGATAAGTCTGCTGTAAACATCAATGGAGGCATAGTGAAAACAGCATTGAGAAGCCAGGGCTAATATTAATTAAAATAAACAGTTGTTAATCCAGTACCGTTGAGTCAAATCTTGATCTCATTATTTCTATTCAATATAAGAAAAATCTCCAAATTGTACAGCACAATTGGGCTAAAAGAACTTTCACATAATGAGGTGATTAATCACACAACAGAAAGCATTAAAGAGGCATGTGAGTGGAGCTCTGTGAGGGATACCATCATTTTACTGGTGAGTGCTAATGTCTTTGATGGAATACTTCTAAGTAGAAAAGTCAAACTGATCCAGGTTGAAATGTCTTTAGGCTGTTTTTTGTCCTTAACTGGGCCCCCACACACAGAGCATGCTCAAGTCTCATTAATATTAATCAGACTAGCTGTCCGCAGCTTATGCATGGAAATTGAGTATCGGATCTTTTGCCTTGCAGGTAAAATGGTGGGGGAATTGTGGGGGGAGAGGTGTCAGCAACACGGGAAAGGAACTATTGATGTACGGGGCTTTGGAAAACCATTCAGTTTCATCAACCCTCCAGGGGACTAGTTTACTGCTTATGCTGCATTGTCAGGCCTGGTCTCTGCACTGCAGCAATGAGCCACAGCAAAGTGGGTGACTCTTAATGGCCCAGCAAGTCAATCGGTTTTGCCAAACAACCACAGAAGCAGTAGTTCAAGATATAGCTCATTGGCAGTTCTAAAGGGCAAATGGAGATTGCGAATAAATGCCGGCCTCACTAATGAGACATTGACAATCAAGAACAAATAAAAGGAATCCAAACAAACACTTTCAGGGGAGCCCAAAACAACTCTCATTTACAGATGTAATTTCTTTTAAAAGTGACAGTCCATGGTGCCTGCAAAGCCATCTTTATGAATTTTATGGCACCTGTGATGCAGAACACTACAGCCCAATATATGTACTTTTGCCTCTGTTTTCCAATTGGAAAATATGTGCAATGAGAACCAATTTCAAGCTATGGAGTCCTACAATACTACAGTGAAAAATTGGCTATCAGTAATACTAATAACTGTTATTTAATTCGCTAACTATTCAAACCCAAGTAATGACAAAGCTCAAAAAGATGGCCGGAATTCTCCGGCTGTTCACGTCAGCTGGATTCTCTGATCCCGCTGGCAGTGCACCCCCGCCCGTTGGTTTCCCACCGGCGTGGGGTGATGTCAATGGGAATTGCAGAGAATCCTGCCGCTCGCAAACAACACGCCACCTCCCACCAGCCGGATAATCTTGCGCATCACAATTGGACAAACATCCCAATCAAAGTTAGGCTCAAAAGCTTCTGGACAAAGTCCCAGAAATATTTCTCAAACCCATTTCAGAACAATTCCCTAATCAAGCGACTGCCTTGCTTGCTGAACTTTCTGATGAATAGAAGGAATTGCCATCGGACAGACATAGATCAGTAATTGCTCCTATCAAATGTACTTCTTCATTCCCAGTAGGAAAGCTGCACTCAAAGAAGTACACTACAAGAGACCTGGGCTATAATATTGTGGTCCAAATTCTTAACTCAAGCTTCTTGTGGGCATGGCTGAAATACAGGAAAAGCCTCACACAGGAAGGCAGATTATAACCATTCCAGCACATTGCTATTTTTGAACTCTATATTTGAAATTGAGGTTTTTCCAACAAATGATCTATCATATTTGCAAAGTACTGAAGTAGAAGCAGTGTGAAAGTGAGATGAGCATCAATGTTTATTTGTTCTTTTTGGCTGATTGCCAGCTAATAAGGATAAACTTCACTGTTTGTGGTTTGCTGTTTACTACTAATCATTTATAGTGCTGAAGTTATGGGGGAGGCGTCTTGATCTGTGTTCATTGGGAAATCTAATTTCTTTTGCTTTTCAGTGACACAAGGAAAAGACATAAATTGACCAGATGCTTAGTATTGTCATGCCCAGAACAGGCTTGAAAATATTACATATTTCAAAATACTTGTCATGAGGGATTTCATCTGAAAGACATAAGAACATAAGAACTAGGAGCAGGAGTAGGCCATCTAGCCCCTCGAGCCTGCCCCGCCATTCAATAAGGTCATGGCTGATCTGAAGTGGATCAGTTTCACTTACCCGCCTGATCCCTATAACCCCTAATTCCCTTACCGATCAGGAATCCATCTATCCGTGATTTAAACATATTCAACGAGATAGCCTCCACCACTTCAGTGGGCAGAGAATTCCAGAGATTCACCACCCTCTGAGAGAAGAAGTTGCTCCTCAACTCTGTCCTAAACTGACCCCCCTTTATTTTGAGGCTGTGCCCTCTAGTTCTAGTTTCCTTTCTAAGTGGAAAGAATCTCTCCATCTCTACCCTATCCAGCCCCTTCATTATCTTATAGGTCTCTATAAGATCCCCCCTCAGCCTTCTAAATTCCAACGAATACAAACCCAATCTGCTCAGTCTCTCCTCATAATCAACACCCCTCATCTCTGGTATCAACCTGGTGAACCTTCTCTGCACTCCCTCCAAGGCCAATATATCCTTCCGCAAATAAGGGGACCAATACTGCACACAGTATTCCAGCTGCGGCCACCTGAAAGACCACCTGAAAATACATCGAATCAGCTGCCAGGTAATGCAAGCAAGGTAATACCTTGCTATACCTTGAAAGGGGGAAAAGGAATCTCCCCTCAACTGTTTTCCCGACAAGCATGTCTGACATTTAACTTCCTGGCAATTAAAGTACAAGAAATCTCACAGCTTACTGAGAACCCTCTGCTTTTCCCTGACCTCAACAGCATGAATTCAGCTAAGAAACTACAGGCCTGCTATGAAATCATTTCAAATTGCAATTGTATTGTTTCTTTCTTCATTGCATCTATTCCTTGTATGCCTGACAGTATGGGTGAGACATCACATTAAAACCTCGAGGGCAAGAGTGTGATAATGATTAAGCTTTACTTTTAAATTTACAGAAACTTGCTGCTGGAAATGACTTAAATTAGGAGAAACCGTTCTGTAGGTAAGAACACACACTAACCTCACAGATAAAAAGACTTTGATCATGGCCAATAATAAACAAAGAATCTTTGGGTGGGGTTTTCCAGCCATGTGTGCCCTAAGACAGGAAATTCCCACCCGAGGTCAATGCACCTTTATTTGGTCCACCAAATTTTCTGTCCTGCTACAATTCCCATGTTGGGCAGGACGGGAAAATTCTGTCCTCTGTGAAAATGTCTCACCATTAATTCAATGGTTGTCACTTCATGCTTATTGTCATGTTTATTCTATAGTCTCAATCCATTATCATTGACCTTTCTGACTTTTGATCGTAGCCGATATTTTAATGGTACATAAGTGAAGCTTCATTTTTATGATGGAGTTCCTATACTGCTGATTGCAGAATTCCTTCATTTCATGAGATTCCTAAATTTTCACGACTGAAGTGACCAACATTCAATTTTCCTGTGGAAACCGCATGGCCTTGATATTGTGTTTTTTAAAAAATATACTTTCATGGGATGTAAGTGTGATGCAAAGCCAGCATTTGGGCGGGGTGCGATGGGCAGCACAGTGGCATAGTGGTTAGCACTGCTGCCTCACAGCACCAGGGCACTGAGTTTGATTCCCGGCTTGGGTGACTGTGCGGAGTTTGCACATTCTCCTGTGTCTGTGTGGTTTCCTCCGGGTGCTCCGGTTTCCTTCCACAGTCCAAAGACGTGCTGGTTAGGTGCATTGGCCCTGCTAAATTCTCTCTCAGTGTACCCGAACTGGCGCCAGAGTGTGGCGGCTAGGGGATTTTCATAGTAACTTCATTGCAGTGTAAATGTAAACCTACTTGTGACATGAATAAATAAACTTTAAACATTTATTGCCCATTCCTATTTTTCCTAATTACCTTCTTAAACGGCTGCAGTCCATGCGGTGCAGGTACACCCATGATGCTGTTAGGGAGGGAGTTCCATTGACAGAGGAAAGGATAATGAGGTGATATCATTCCAAGTCAGGATGGTGTGTGGCTTGGAAAGGAACTTGCAGGTGGTGGTGTTACAACCCATTTAATGATTCCAATATACGGCATTTTGATTTTCTTAGAGAGATAACCATCAAGTATTTTATTTAAAAAAGGCTTTAATCTCAAATTGAATTAGAACCTGAGTAGTCTCAATCTAGGATCTTGCTATTTGTTGGGGAAGTGATAACCCCATTTATGTGCAGTGCCTTAGAGCAGATATTTCCTATCAGGGAGAGTCGGTAAGTTTGGGTTATCAAGGGGCTATAAGAAGGAAGATCAGTTCAGTGTTGGAGCTGAGTCTTGTGTGTCCTATTGCATCCATCAGCCTTGCTTTATCATCAGAAAGGTTGGCTAGAACCCAGCAGGGAAACATGGAATTTACTTGGCTAGTGATAAGGAAGCCAATGGCCACTAATTATCATTTGGCAGGTGGTCACTTCGTTATGTTATAAATAAAGGGATGTTTGTATAAGAAATGGCAAGGTCACATTGATATTGTGGAGGATGCTCTTTTGGTGCATTATTAATATGGTGGAGAGGGGACTTTTGCTACTATCTAACCTGTACTGTGCCTGATCTGGGATCTTTTACTTTGTACAAAGAACGTGAAATATTTCGCTCGCACCTCTTTTCAAAACAAGGATTTGTGTTCTGGTGTCCTGGGTCATGATCAGCTAGTTTCAGGAGAAAGAGGGCAGGGGAGAGCAATACTTTTCTCAGACTTTAAAAAAGCCTGAAGGTGAAATTCTCCCATGGCCGGCAGGTTCAATGGCAGGTGGGAAGGGAATGAATATGGTAGGAGTCCAAAAATCGGTTTCGTGCCAACCAGAATTCCCCACGAGATCTTCAGCCCACCGTAGCCAATTGGGAAACCCACTGGAGGCTGGCGTGAAACTGATTAGCGTCCTGCTAATGAGATGGAATCTTCCACCCATGCCTGATTCTCCACATCGCCAGTGGGAAAACACATCAGTCCAGAACACGTCTAAAAACATCATATGCAGAAATCGGGAGTCACCTGAACAATGCCTGGGGCTGCCTCCGGAGTTTGGGATGGAGGCCGCCAGCAACCCTGAACCCCAGAGCACTACAGCAGTGGGCAGGTTGGAGCATCCACAGGTAGATCTTGCAGATTCAGTGTCATTGAGGAGGTCCATCCTCCAGCCTCAGAGTGTTCTGAGAGATCCATCTTCTTCAATGGTGAGTCAGTGATGTTGGGCACCTTTTCAATATAACACCTACACATGATGACTATCATGCCCACCACAGAATACGGCGCTAAACCTTAGGGTGCATAATTAATGAGGTCAGAGCTGGAAGATATGGCATGGTTTCCTGTTGGCTTCCAGAGCAGGAAACATTCCCCGTTCCCACCTCTACCACTGGATTTAGTCCCAGATGTGAGAATTCCACACTAAATATCTAGTTTATACATCATTCAAATAATTGCACGGCTACTTTTAAAACAAGGCTTTGCAGTTGCTGAACTGCAGTTACACTGCAGCAGAAGTGGAAGACATGGGATACGCTAGTTACCTACTGGAGGCAAATTCATAGCTTCCCAGTTCAGTACACTCAGAGGCCAGGTTGGAACATGACACTCGAGTTACACTATTGGCTTCAGGTTGATGCAGGCCAGAAACTGCTTTGCAAAGAGCTGGGAAAAGCGGTGTTAATTACAAAATGCCTGATCACAGATCAAGGTTAAGCTATCATATAGAAGCAGTGATCCTTGATACAAAACTGTAAGTAACACCAGCAATCTGTTTCTATTGTGAAACAAGCAGATGGGCAGAATGTTCTCCCATTTATAATATATGAGGGGAAAGTTCCGGCTCAGAACAGGATCAAATTGTTCACAAATAGACAAATCTTAGAGTTCATAATTCAGTAAAATGTACTTGGCTATACATGCAATTTACAAAGAAAATTACAAACATACAGGAGCAGGGGTAGGCCACTCAGCCCCTCAAGCCTGTTCCACCATTTAATAAGATCATGGCCAATCTGATTGTGTTCACATTCTGCATTTACCCCCAATAACCTTTGATTCCCTTGCCCAATAAGAATCTATCTACCTCCACCTTAAAAATATACAATGACCCCGCCCCAGCGCCTTCCGGGTTCGAAAGTTGCATAACCCTCTGAGAGAAACAATTTCTCCTCCTCTCTGTCCTAAATGGATGACACTTAATTTCAAAACATTGCCCCCTAGTTCTGGATTCACCCATAAAAGGAAACATCCTTTCCACGTCCACTTGTCAAGACCATTCAGGATCTTACAGACTTCAGTCAAGTCATCCCTCACTCTTCTACACTCCAGTGGAAACAAGCCCAGCCTGTCCAACCTTCTCTCATAAGACAACCCACTCATTCCAGGTATCAATCTAATAAACCTCCTTTAAACCGCCACCTCCAATGCATTTACATCCTTCATCGGATAAGGAGACCAAAACTGTCACGGCATTTCAGGTGTAGGCCGGGAATGGCCTGTCCCTCCATTGTGGCGGCTTTCCGGTGGTGGAGGCTGGCCATTGGCCACTGGTGAGATCCTCCACGCCCGCCAAAGTCAATGGCCATTTGTGTGGCTCGCTGGCCTTGCCACCGGGGAATCCGCATTGGTGGGGGTTTCCTTCAGCAGGAACTGAAGATCCAAATGGCCTCTTTCTGCACTGTAGGGATTCTATGGAAGTATATAATTAGCTGCAACACACATTATAAATATTATAAAAATATAAATGTTATTTCTTTCTTTACACAGCAGCAGGATATTTTGTTAGGCACCAACACGGCAGCAGGAACAGGTGAATCATGAGTTCCCGGCAGATCACTGTGTTGAAACATTGAGTGAATGCCAGATGTTTCCTGACCAGAGGCAGGGAAAAGTGGACATTAAACATCTTCGGGTGAGCAGGCAGCCTGAGTGCAAGTTACCCACCCACCCTCTCAACCACAGTGGGGAAGGAAGAACCAGGAAAATGGGCAACAATAAAAGAAAAGGAAAAACTGGGATTACAATAAAATAGATCCCTGGGGAAGAACCTTTCAGCTAATCTTTGAACTGGACTCAAAATGAGCTTGAAAACACTTAGCAGACTTTGCAAAGAAGGTTTGTGTTGGGGGCAGGAGGTGGGTGTGGAGTGGGGGGCTGGGCCCAAGTAAGAATTGATAGCTAAGGGAAAGGCAACCCAACAAGGAGACATGTCTGTGGGCGCAATCCCCCATCTCCAGCCCTGACTCCCTGTTCAATACAGTAAGAAGTTTAACAACACCAGGTTAAAGTCCAACAGGTTTATTTGGTAGGAAATGCTACCAAATAAACCTGTTGGACTTTAACCTGGTGTTGTTAAAGTTCTTACTGTGTTTATCCCAGTCCAACGTCGGCATCTCCACATCCCTGTTCAATAACCAATGAGGTGGACATTTTTCTGCATGAGGTGGGTGCAAAGAGTGATCCTCAGTTTGGCATTCTAGGTCACCATCCTTAAGTATAATATCTGCAACGGTAACAGGAACTAGACTGGGGGAAGGTATTCATTGGGGTTCCCGAGAGTTCAGTACTAGGATCAATGCTTTTCTTGATCCATATTAATGAGGAAATGTGGCCTAGTGGTGATGTTGTTGTATTAGTGATCCAGAGGCCGGGCGAATGAACTGGGAGCGTGGGTTCAAATCCCCCCATGGCAGCTGAATTCGATAAATCTGGAAAATAAAGCTATTCTTGGTAATGTTGACCATGAAGCTATCATTCATTGACTGTTGCAAAATTGCATGTGGTTCACTAATGCCATTTAGGGAAGGAAGTTCATTCAAACAGGAAAGTACAGAATTGGAGCACAGAAGGAAACTGTTTTAGACGTGTTCTCCTAAATCAGTAGCTCTCTGTGCTGGTTCACAGTCGGTGTATCAATGCACAGGACTGCAGATACATCCCGGAGTGTCAGGAGTGTGGAGACACACAGATCAAAATCAATTTTTGGCTTTCAATGTCTCAATATCCAAATTTCAGGCTGGGGTCCATGTGAACGGGCTGGACGCTATGGAGAGGCAGAGTGGGAAGCCAAGCCAATTGGGAGTAAGGGCATGTGTCCCAGGTCCGGGAGGCACCTCAGTTGGAGCCTGGGAGAAGAATAGAGTTGATGTGTAGTGCAGTTCTGTAGACCATCGCTGGTACATATACAAATATTGTTGACAATAATCCTTTCATAATTTGAAGCTACTGTGAGTCGCCATCAAAGTTATTATGCAGGGACTGTAAAATAGAAGTCAGGTTACGAATTGATGTTCCCAATGTCACTGAAAGCACAAACTTGAAATTCAACCAAGCAGTCTGTGTGAATTTCCAACCATTAACTTTAATGGTCCAAACACTCATTCCCTACTCTATCTTTCTGTGACTCTAAGCCTTGACACGAACACAGGAAGACACTGCAGAAAAGATGCATTTATTCTTCAGCATTGGTTTCAGAACAGAACTGGCCTCCAGGTCTTACCCTCCCCAGCTAACATCTTTCCACATGGCATCATTATTTATGAGAAATACCAGTGCAAAGTGAAGCAGGCAAATAAAATGAACAAACCAGTTGCCACGGGAAGATCATTAAATGTGCCAGAGTCATGAATTTACTACTGGTTGCAATTTTAAAGTTTTCAAGAGAAAAAGTGAAAAGAGTCTGCATCTACATGGTGCTTTATCATGTCTTCATTGTATCCTTAATGTTTCATAACCAATGATTTACATTCGGAGGTACAATCATAATTTTGCTTCAACAAAGACAGCTTTCAATTTGTGCACAGTTGGGCCCCATAAACAGAAAATGAATGATCAGAGCATCAGATTGATTGTTCAGGGAGGAGTGTTGGCCTGGGCATCCTGCTTTTCTTAAATGGCGTCAGGAGATGTTTTACTATCTATCTTAGAAAGCAGGCACAGCTTCAATATTTCATCTGAAAGACGGCACTTCCGACAATGCAGCATGGCTCAGTACAGCCTGCATTGTATGCTATAGCTCACACTGAGGGTTTGAAACCTGTGACTATCTGAATCAGATGCTGGAGTGTCACCCTTGAGCCAAACACAGAGCTGCCACTTTTTTTCCTGACTCCACCTCTGGTCATATTACTTCTGGTCTGAGGGGGTTTTTAATGCTGCAGGAAAAAAACTTTTCTATTCACTATGGCCAGAATGTCATGGCTGTTCACGCCGGCGGGATTTTTCCAACCCGCTACAGTGAACGGAGATTTGGCTGGGCGCCAAATTCTCTGACTTCACCGCAGCAAGAGCATGGCATGAACAGCTAGTAAGATCACACCCTATGTATCTAGGCCTTTTCTTTAAAATTGTCAGCATATCACAGAGCATTTACTGTAGCGATTATGTTAAATAGTTATACATTTACGCTCATCCATTTGTTAAGCAAATGGGATAGGTTGGGCTATACCTTTCACTCACTGACATTTCCAAAATATCTCTTGAGGCACTTTTGCATCATGGAAGTGTTGTGAAAAGCAGATGCTTGGCCCTCCTGCCATCAACAACATTCTCTAATCTAAAGATCCAAACCTCCAGAGGCCAGGCAGTAAATAGAGTGCTTGGGGAGTCCATACCACATTACCTGGGATGTTACACCTTGTTTTTAAGCTGCAGTTGTCACACATACTGTATTATTTAATACTACCTTTTGCAGGATGTTTTAAAAAACACGCAAAGGTGCTCATTTCTAATGGACATAAAGGGCCCGATTTTACCATTGTGTTGCGCACTTTCCGGGTGTGAAGACTTGGTAGAGTTGGTCGGGAGGCGAGTAGCACGATCCGCACCCGCCTCCGCGCCCCCTTTACCAAGGCCGAAAATGGCCGTGATCGGGACCACACCTGAAACGGGCGCCACGGCCATTTAAATGTATTTGCATGCATTTAAATTGAGTTAATGGGCTGCACGCCCAACTTTACCGGCACATCCCCCTTTACCACCGCGTTTGCCCATCCAGAATCGGCACGAAACAGACATGCTCCATATAAGTCCAATTTGGGTGCCCCAGTTAGTGAGGAGGTAAGTGCCAAGCGTCCGACGGTTCTCTGCTTGAGGACGGTGAGTGCGGGGGGTGGGGGGGGGGGGGGGGGGGGTGGGGGAGGGGGGTGTCCATTGTCACTCTGCCTAAGGTCAGTGGGGGTGAAGGGGGGGGGTCCGCTGCCAATCTGCCTGAGATCGGTGGGGGGCGGAAGGGGGGGTTCGCTGCCACTCAGCCTGAGATTGGTGTGGGGGAAGGGGGGCTGGGCAGATAAGGGGGTCAGTAATGTTGTCGGGGCTGGGGCAATGTCTATGGGGCCAGGGGGAGGCATTATCCGGCCCAGGAGGGCTGTGGCAGGGGAGCAGGATTCTATCTTTTTTTTTGCGCATGCACAGTTGGAGGCTCTGATTGGAGCTGCAGGGTTTTGGGTGCATTTAGCCCCGCCCACAGGCTACTGCAGCACGATTTGGACTCACTGATATTTTTGCAGGCAGAGTGCGTATGGGGGCACCTCAGAACGAGTCTAAAAGTTGGATCTGAAACTCTCCCAGTTTCAAATCCGCCCAGCATTTAGAATCAAAATGGTACAAGAGGGCTCACTGTCTCTGAGATCAGGGAACATTAGAGCCACAATAACAATTAACTTTAGAATGAATCAACTTAACATAAGAACAAAAGACAAGAAATATGATAGATCACATGGTCCATTGAGGTACTCCACCATTCAATGTGATCATGTGTGATCCTGGGCTTCAACTCCACTTCCCTGCCCCTTCCACATATCCTTTATTCCCAAAAGATGTGTGGCTTATGTTAATTGGCCGTGCTAAATTGACCATTAGTGTCAGGAGGATTAGCATGGTAAATATGTGAGGTGACGGAGATAGGGCCTGGGTGGGATTGTTGTTGATGTAGGTTCGATGGGCTGAATGGCCTCTTTCTGCTCTGTAGGAATTCTATGATTCTATGAAAAGACCAAATATTCTGCCTATCCCTGCCTGAAATGCATTCAATGATGAAGCATCCTAAACCCTCTGAGAGAATTCCAAAGAATCACAACGCTTTGAGTGAAGTAATTTCCCCTCATCTCAGTTCTAAATAATTGATCCCTTATCCCGAGACTGCGCCTCTATGTTTTAAATTCCACTACCAGCAGAAGCAAAGAGACATTTAGGATGACAAATTTCACAAGATAACCTCTGAGGTTCAGCTTCATCAATCATTTCCCTGGCCTTGACAGACCTCATTTTAAATTTAAGGAATAGTGTGACCCAAGGATTAGGACACGGGTCTCTTGTCACATGCATTGGTTAGTGTGGTACTCAAAATGCACTCCCTTCTGCTTGCAGAAAGTGGACAGAAAAATAGACTGGTTAAGTGAGACATGAAGATAAAGGAACAAACTGGTTTATCTTTCACAGAATACACACAAACATACAAAATAGGAGCAGAATTTAGCCTTTTGGCCCCTCGAGCCTGCTGCACCATTTAATAAAATCATGGCTGACTAGTTTGTGTTTCATACATATAATCCCTATAGTGCAGAAGGAGGCCATTCGCCCCATCGAGTCTGCACCGACTACAATCCCACCAGACCCTATTCCCGTAACCCCACATATTTACCTTGCTAATCCCTGACACTAGGGTCAATTTAGCATGGCCAATCAACCTAACCTGCACAGCTTTGGACTGTGGGAGGAAACCAGAGCACTCAGAGGAAACTCACGCAGATACGAGGAGAATGTGCAAACTCCACACAGACAGTGACCCGAGGCCAGAATTGAACCCGGTCCCTGGTGCTGTGAGGCAGCAGAGCTAACCACTGTGCCACCTTGCCGTCCCATAGTCCCATCTACTCTGATAACCTGTGATTCCCTTGCCAACAAGGATCTATTTAGCTCACCTTAAAAAGGGATAGACAGAATGCAGTTTCTGCAAACTCTGGGCAGGACCAATGCCAACTGCATTTCTGTGCAACGTGTTACCAAATTCAAATCCATTGAAAAAGACATCTTGGCACAGTGTAACAACAACACTCAAGAAACTTGACACCATCCAGGACAAAGCAGCCTGCTTGATTGGCATCACATCCACAACCATTCACTCCCTCCACCACCAATGCACAGTGGCAGCAGCGTGTACTGCAGCAACTCACAAACACACCTTAGACAGCACCTTCCAAACCCACAATCACTACCATCTAGAAGTACAAGGGCAGCATATACCTGGGAACACCACCATCTGAAGGTTCCCCTCCAAGCCACACACCATCCTGACTTGGAAATATATCACTGTTTCTTCTGTCGCTGGGTCAAAATCTTGGAACTCCCTCCCTGATAGCATTGTGGGTGTACCTACACCACATGGACTGCAGCAGATCAATAAGGCAGCTCACCACCACCTTCTCAAGGGCAATTAGGGATGGGTAATATATGTTGCCCTAGCCAGCGATGCTCATATCCCATAATTGAATTTTTAAAACTCTCTCGAGGTTCATGACCAGTGCCAAGAAACCAGAACCAAAGAAAACAGGTATCAAATTGCGTAAATAGAATGATTCTTTTATGACAAAACACACAGTCTGAGCCTTGTACAGGATCCTGTTTAGGGCACAATTTCATCCCCTTACAGGGCAAGGTGAAGAACTTTGAATAAAGTCCAAAGGAGAGCCACCAGGTTAATACCCTTTTTAAAATACCTTAGTTAATCAGAAATGCTTTAAAAAAACAGGGTCAGTCTATTCGTTTTCAAAATTCATAAATTTCAGAGCGCCTTGATAGAGATGTGCAAAATTATTAAAGAAATTGCTTATTGTCTTGACCAATTCTTTCAACCATACACGTCAGAGGTCATGTGTACATGCCACATAAGATCCAGGTTCTTCTTTTTCTCAGAGATGAGTTTTAAAAGTTTATTTTATTAGTCACAAGTAGACTTACGTTAACACTGCAATGAAGTTACTGTGAAAATCTCCTAGTCGCCACAGTCCGGCACCTGTTCGGGTACACTGAGGGAGAATGCACCTAACTAGCACATCTTTCGGACAGTGGGAGGAAACTGGAGCATCCGGAGAAAACCCACACAGACACAGGGAGAACGTACAGAGACTCCACACAGACAGTGACCCAAGCCAGGAATCGAATCCGGGTCCCTGGAGCTGTGAGGCAGCAGTGCTAATCACTGTGCCACCGTGCCTCCCATGGCAGTGCAATGGCAGAGCCTGAAAAATATGTGCTCTCCTGTCTGCAAATTTCCCTCACCAAAGAGCTATTAAATTCTGACTGACTGTGTTTGCTTAAATAGCAATTAGACTCTCGCCTTCCATGGGCACAGATCTACCTACAGACCATAATAAGTTCTTGTGTGCTGCATGGTAAAGCACACATCTTACAAACAAAAATATATAATTAAGTGTATCATCTGAGCATACCCATTGCTCTTAACAGGATCTGAGGGATTTTTAATCAATCCACAAGAAATAAAATGACTATCAGAGGTCAAGGGTTGAATTTTCCCATGGATTAGGGACCGTTACATTGGGACCAAGCTCTTACTGGCACCGGGACCAGCATAGGGATATTCCCAGAGGCAATTTCCTCATTGGCCACCTCTGAGATCATGGTATATTTGGGGATGATATTCCTACTGTGGCTAGCCCTATCAGAGGGACAGCAGCTGTGAAGCCTCACGTGACCCCTCTCTGAAAGAGGTGGACACTCCTGAGGCAGGTTGGCGACTGTGAGGGCATCTCAACCTGGAGGGGCCCTGTGAGGACCCGTATTGAAAACAGCATCTCAGAGGGGTCAAGCAGGCAGGCATTGCGGGCAACATGTCAGGATGACTTGTGGGGGGCACAGATTCGGCCTTCCCTGTCCAAGACATCCCCTTTGGACCATGCTGCCTCTGGCTCTGATGGCCTATCTCCCCAGGCTTCTGCAAGGAAGCCACCTCTCTGGAGCTGGTGGTATCCCTAAATGGTGGATTATCTAATTCACCTCACACTGGAGCCTTTAACATTTAATTGGCTGCCCACCTTCATTCAGTGCCTCCTGCCCGTTGTTGGGTAAGTGCCCTGGCAGCTTGAATATGTTGGGGAGCCATCACGATGTTGCTATTGTCCCACCAGTACCTCCCCTCACCGCACCACCCCCACTCCACCCATGCCATCATGGGACGGGTTAATTCTGCCCTCAGCGCTATTTCTGGTTTGCCACAGTAAAGAGGGGAGACTTTCAGCTTCAGCCACACCATTACAACTACATCTTCTAATTCATTTATTTTTCAGGAAAACATCAGATAATAATTAGAATGAGTAAATGCAAGACATTGGGTGGATTAAGATTCCGCACATTGGCAATTTTCCTGGCAGCAGGATAACAGCTGGAGGACCTGCCATGATGCATTGTGGGTCAGCAGATATATCCATTAAACGGACAGAGATTACGAGTTTCCACACCTGTTTCCATCAATAGAAACACACCATTGAAGTCACTGGGGAAATGATCTCATTAGTTGGGCCACGTTGCAGCTTCTGTATCCTTGAGGGACCATGTGTCTGTTGTCTTTAAATCTAGCACTGATCTGCTGTTAAAGGGATGACATCTTTGCTTAAACCAGCAGCAGGATATTGTCAGGAGTGTACATGATTACAAAAGGTCACATCTCTCCAGAGCCATAGCACAAATATTCTTAATCTATATTCTCTCTCTCATAATTCTCATCTCTACTTCCACCAAAAAAAAAGAACACTGTCATTGCAACCTGTTCCACACATTTATGGTGGAACAGTGGTTAGCACTGCTGCCTCACAGCACCAGGAATCCAGGTTCAATTCCTGGCTCGGGTCACTGCCTGTGCGGAGTCCGCATGTTCTCTCTGTGTCTGCGTGGGTTTCCTCCAGGTGCTTGGTTTGCTCCCACAGTCCGAAAGACGTGCTGGTTAGGTGCGTTGGTCATGCTAAATTCGCCCTCAGTGTACCCAAACAGGCATCGGAGTGTGGCGACTAGGGGATTTTCACAATAACTTCATTGCAGTATTAATCCTACTTGTGACGCTAATAAATAAAAACTTTAAAACATTCACCCCTTTCAAGGGGATGCTGTTATATCTAATCCAATCTCCGAGCTTGACTGCACACCCCTTGGTTACACAGTATTCAGTCCTGTCAGAAAACGCATTGAGATTTAATTTATTTATTCCCCTTAGATCCTGGTGAGCTGTGATGATTGAGGCCTCTCCTGAACTATTATTTCTCCCACAGGTTTTTCACTCTCTCCTCACAGCTCAGGTGCCTGACCTCTGCTCCAGGATTAATTGTTTTCCTCTGGCAGCTGTACTCTCTCCAACAGCAGGATGTTTGTCCCAAGACAGTTGCTTCGACGTGAAGAGAATAAATGTGGGGTCTGAATAACTTGATTGCCATTCGAGCTGATTGCAGGATGCTCAACTGCAGAAAATGGCAACAGTTCTCCATGTCGTCCTTAAACTTGCAGATTTGTTTGTGAATTAGGGCGTGTCCACCAAAATTGAATATTGCAGTCATCTTAACCCTTAAGCAGTCATCTTTACCACCATGTTAGTGAAACAGACATTTTGCTGCAATGTTATTTTCACCCTAGTTTTAACATTTTTTACATTTCTGCTCTATATTGGTGTTAGCTTTATTAGCCCAAGAGGCTAATTTCCTGCTAGATAAGGTGCTAGGTAAGGTATTCCACTGTCATCATTTTTGTTCTGTTATTAGTGATTCAAAACTGTGTGCTATATTTGCTGAACAGAGGGCCGCAAGGGAACTTAGAGCAAGTGTCAGTTTCCACCTGCTTGTACAATCTTTGCTTCTGATCATAGAATGGTACAACACAGAAAGAGGCTGTTTGGCCCATCATGCCTGTGCCAGCTCTTTAAAAGAGCTATCCAATTAACCCCGATCTTTTCCCCAGAGATCTGCAAATCTCCCCTCTTCAAGTATATTTTCAATTCCTTCTTGAAATCAACGAATGTATCATCTTGCAGCACCCTTCCAGATCACAACTAGTTACAGAAAAGGAATTCTTGTCTCTGATTCTTTTGTTAAATACATTATATCGATGTCCTCTATTTATCAAATCTTCTGCAACTAGAAAGAGGTTCTCCTCACTTAATCTAATCAAAACCTGTCAAGGTTTGGAACATCTCTATTAAATCTCCCATTAATTTTCCCTGTGGGTATTCGTACCGGCTTCTTTAGTCTCTCCGTAGAACCATAGTGCTACATCCCTAATATCATCCCAGTAAACTTCCTGTGCACCCTCTCGAAAGTATCCTTCCGAAAGTACGATACCCAGGATGGGTGGAATTCTCCCCAAAAAGTTTCTAAGTGTCACAACGGCAAGATTAATGGAACAATCCGCACCGGCCTCTGAGGCGCACTCCGCACTGCAATCCTCCCACACTCAGTCACCTTCATAGTGTCCATAGAATCCTTACAGTGCAGAAGGAGGCCATTCGGCCCATCGAGTCTGCACTGACCACAATCCCACCCAGGCCCTATTCCTGTAACCCCACATATTTATCCTGCTAATTCCCTGACACTACGGTCTATTTAGCATGGCCAATCAACCTAACCCGCCCATCTTTGGGCTGCGGAAGGAAACCAAAGCACCTGGAGGAAACCCACTAAATACGGGGAGAATGTGCAAACTCCACACACACAGTGACCCGAGGCCGGAATTGAACCCGGGTCCCTGGCACTGTGAGGCAGCAGTGCTAACCACTGTGCCACTGTGCTGCTCTTTGTTGGAGAGTTGGGAGTTCTGTGCCAGTACGGGGGGGCGGGGGGGTGTGGTGGGTAGGTGAGAGGAGGGATACACACTAAACATACCAGATCGTACCATTAGAAAGGGGCAAGTAGAACCGCAAACTGTTTTTTGCCGGGTGCAAAACCAATCTTTAGGCTTGCGCACTATTTCCCAGGATCGGCGCAATCTGTGCCAGTCGCGGCAAGGTTGAAGAATCACCCCCAGTATTCTAGGTGGGGCTTAACCAGCGATTGGTAAAGGTTCAGCATAACTTTCTTGCTTTAGTACTTTATGGAGCTAAATCGATAGCCCCTGGAGATGGTGTGGGGATCACAATGAGTGCCTTTGTTCCATATGCAGGCAGCTGATGAACACGATTGCTGCTTGCAGCCAACCACTAATTGTTCAAATTACCACACCCTTATCAGTCACCTACCAACAATCCCTCTCAGGACTCCTACCTCGCATTCATAGCTGCACCTCAACCTCATAAACTTTGCAACTGTCGTAAGCCTCACGTCCACATCCCACAGCTTGCACATACTGCCGGCTATTCAACCATGTCCGACATACCACCCAAACAGATTGCACCACTCTCACGGAGACACTTCCCTCTCCTTTGCAGGACAAGCTGGTGCACAACACCATGCAGAAGGTATTAACTAGAGGGGGATGAGCGTGCCTGAATGCCTTGATCCCCATGGAAGAACTAGTGCTGTCCATTATTGGAATTGCAAATGCTGTGGCCTTGGCCAGAAATGGGGCTGAAATCATTAAAGATAATTGTTTCCACATACCTAATCCTCCTCCTCACAACCTACTTCTGCTTATTCCACAATCTCTTCTGATTTACCAGCTGTGGGAACATGTGCCTGTTATATTCCCTGCCACCATCTGCCCTCTCACCACAATCTTATCAACTGCACCCTGACTAGGCAGTGGTGGAAAATCAAGAAGACTGTGACGATGAAGATTTGTTTTGAGACTCACAGCCATCAGCTCAAGTATTGACATTTCATGGATCTTAGAGAATAGCATAGAGAAGGGATCGCCACATGGTGAGACATAGAGCCTGAGTGACATGCAGTCAGGACAAGTATAGTCCAGATGTCCGTTTGCTGAAGTGGAGGTGGGTGTTCACTTGTGCAGGGCTCATATGAAGACCTCAATGAGGCAAGCTACAGAAGAAGGCTGAAGGGTGTACATAACAAAATGCTTGACACTGTGGCAAACCTGTTAGAAAGCCTGTGATCAATGCCAAGACACAGGGAGGAGTTCAGTGCCAACTTGGCACAGGACTTTGCACAGAGCTTGGAGCCTGTGGTGGACCTCAGTTGTGCCTTTGTCCTATATGGACCACCGTTGTGTGTGCTTGTCATACCTGGACACATCCCCTTCCAGTTTGGTTCCTCCCCTCGGCACCTAGTATAAAGGTGGTTGTCTCCTCCCCCCTTGTTCAGTCCAGGTCGGTTATTTGTTGGGATCTGCTCCTGATTCTGTTGTGAATAAAAGCCTACACTTGTATTGGCACACCGGTAGTCTTTCGCCTTATTGATAGCGCATCAGAGCCCATCCTATCTAACATGGAACTACATGAGCATCTTCAATCAGGATGCAGCATACGATGACCAAAGATGTGTGGGTTAGGTGGATTGGCTAAATTTCCCCTTACTGTCAGGAAGATTAGCAGGATAAACACGTGGTATTATGGGGATAGGGCATGGGTGAGATCGTTGTCGGTGCAGGCTCAATGGGCTGAATAGCTTCCTTCTTCGCTGTAGGTTAGTATAACCAATGTTTCAGCTTCTATTGTAGTAAACAGCTGCTACCAAAAGTCTGAGTGCTGCAGGGGGAGCCCAGACTGCTGTCATCATGGCTGTGGGTACAAGTGCTCAAAGGAGTTTGCAAAGGTGGGGAGGTCACATCAGGCCAGCAATATGTCCTTTCATTCTCCATGAGACATTCAGCCAAAGGCCCAACTGCCCTCTCAGGTGGATATAAAAGATCCTATTGCATTATTTTGAAGAAGAGCAGGAGAATTCTTCCTGGTGTCTTGACCAAGTTTTAATCCCTCAATTAACATTCCGGAAACAGATTATCCTGTCATTATCGCCTGACTGTTTGTGGGGTGCTAGCTGCGTGCATACTGTCTGCTTCATTTCCTTAATTTGTTGTAAGGCAATTCAGAATATCCGTGGTCATGAAAGATGCTATATAACTACAAGTCTTTCTTTCTTCCTTGCAACTGCCCTGTTCCTTGCCATTTCTCCATCTATGGGTGGGATTTTCCATCCTTGGCCTCCGCCAGGGTCATCCGGCCCTGCTGAATGTTCTTTTGACTTGGCTGCCCAACCTCCCGTGATGGGGCCAGAGAAACCCAGCCCATGTTTTCCTGAAGTGAGTCCGTTCCCTCCTCGGTGTTGGCTTCATTTCCGAGTTGTGGGTCAACTGTGAATTTTCAAACGATCCCCAGGTTCAGATCGGGAATATTTATCAAGAGTAGCTGCGGTCCGAGTAAAGATACCTGGGACAGCACTGCGGATTTCCCAAGTCTAAAAATCAACCATTCACCACCACTCTCTACTTGCCAATTTTGTATGCATACATCCACTGTGCCTTTGATCCTGTGTGCTTCAATTTTGTCATCCAGTCTTTAAAACAACTTTATCAAAACATTCATATATCAACAACACCTCCTTCACCAACCTTTTCCATTATTTCCTTAAAGAACTCAATCAAGTTGTGGAAAATAATAGGCCCAAATTTCCAATATGCAGAATCTCATAGAATCCTACAGTCCAGAAGGAGACCATTCTGCCCATCGAGTCAGCACCGACCACAATCCCACCGAGGCCCTATCCCCATAACCCCATGCATTTACCCTAGCTCATCCTACTGACACTGAGGGGCAATTTAGCATGGCCAATCCATCTTACCTGTACATCTTTGGAGTGTGGGAGGAAACCCATGCAGACGCGGGGAGAATGTGCAAACTCCACACAGACAGTGACCCAAGCCAGGAATCAAACCCGGGTCCCTGGCGCTGTGAGGCAGCAGTGCTAACCACTGTGCCACCTTGCGGCCCCAATCTGGTCTCTCATATTATTTTCCCTTGAACTTAAGCTCATATTAAAGAGTATTACTCCTTTAATTGGAATACATAAATGAGCAATATGTAAAATGTGAGCCTGTCACTAATGCCGCCTTTACATTAGAATGCTCTCTTGGATGAAGACTCACCATTAATGGTAGTGTCCTTCTGTAAATAAGGATGCGAGCTGCCATTTTGCATTCGTATGGCTGACCTCTGGTCAGTTTTCACCAGACATCAGGGAAAGTCCACATTCAAGGATTGAAAGTCACAGCTACATCTTTTAAATAACCCATGTGCCTCGTGTGTGTGCTGTTGCTCTGGAATCTACCCTTCTGTTTGAATCTATTTCACACAATACAAATAAAACATCAATCTCAGCACTAGTGTTATCACCTTTTAGCCAGCTAGAGAAAACCACTGCATTTACGCTGTATGTCTGACACAGCAAGCTTTCCTCCTCTTTCACCACCGCCTCCTGTAGCCTGGCCGACACGAGGGAAGGGTAAGAATTTCTTGAATACTCATGCATAACATTCCCTCTCTGCAGATGGGATTCAATACTGTCACCAGCTATTCAGTAAGGTCACGGGAGGTGTTCCATCCATTCAGGCTGCTATTCCCCACAGGGGACATAGCAACAAAAGCTGAAGTTTGTTTAGAAAATTCCAAGGCCAGCGATATTCCTAGCCCATCGCCTGTCAGCTGTATTCAAATTCTTCAACACCACTAATGAGCAGAGTTCTTGCATTCTGCATTAAGTAGCCATACGCCTCCGTTGATTTTCTTTCTGCTTTGAATAAGAATAATGCACATTTTACTTCAACAACTTTATTTTTTAAGGCACTATTTTCTGGCGGCGGAGGCGGATCGCCGTTGGCTGGTGGGTTCTCTGGCAGCGCAGTCGGTGAGCAGCACAAATGGAGAGGAAGACCCCACTGGCGGCCACTGGTGAGTCGCCAGAAAACCTGCTATGGGGGAGGGTGGAAAAATCCCGACCTGAGTATCAGAGCAGGAATTAGAACCAGCCTGCCTCCAGACCCAGCAGCCCCCGTGACTGTCTCCACACTGTGTCTGGGGTCTATTGGTCCAACTGGTGTTCACACCTACATTCCTCCCCTCCCATTCTGGAGTGAAAACTTGGATTTCTGGAGCACTTTCTCCAGAATCAGGTTTGCAGAATCAGGAATTTTCCTGATTCTACGTTTCCGACTTGGGAGCCAAAATTTAGCCCTTTGTCTCAGCCTATTCACAAACAAACAAACAGGGTTACGGTGAGATAGAAATGGCAGATGAAAACTCTCAACATTGACTTCCCATCAGCTCCACTCCAATTACAGTTGCTTAAAGTTTATTTATTAGTGTCACAAGTAAGCTTTCCTGTCTTCCCACTTGCTCTGCCTACCCATCCTTCACAAGTTTGGGAAGGGGAGGTAGTGGCAGGGAATGGTGCGCTGAGGACAGGTGGCACCAATGCCACTGGTGGTGCCATTGACAGGAGGGGACCCCTCCATGTGTCAACAATGTCCAAACTGGTGGCCAACCGTTAGGCTGCCAGGGATTTCTGGCCATCACCGGTATAATGCCAACTGTGGAATGCAAAGGCCTTTAATTGGACACTTAATTGGCTCAACTGGGCTCTGGGTAGTCTGGCCGGCTGTCAGTTTGCCCACACTGGCAAGGTGGTATGGCAGCGGAAAAGCAATGGACATGCCACCTGCTGCCTCCCCGAGCCATATTTTTGTATCCCTACAAACCCTCTGCCCGCCCCCAATACCTCCTTCCAACTTTGTTCTAAATGGTCAGGTAAAATCCTAGCCTCCATCTATCTCGAATGAGCCAATCTGAGCTAGATCAGCAGCAAAGATATGTCAGTTACCCCCATACACATCTGATGGAGGGAGGGGAGGATTAACCATAGTTTCCAGTCCTGGGGCAGAATTTTACATTCCCCCACCGGTGGATGAGGGGAAGGTGAGCACAAAATTTATTTTCCTGCCCCGATCTCTCCACAATTTTACATTGGGCCAAGTGAAGTCTAGGCCGACCTATCCTTGCCCCAATTGAGACCCTCAAATGATTAATTATTAACCATTTGTTCCTGCTTAGCTTCAATTTTCACACTGCTGGGCAGTGGCGGGGGAGGGGGAGCCTAAAAAAGAATCCTGTTCATGCCTCAGATGGGAAGGAGGGGCTGGGAGCATCTCTATCAGCAGCCTTTTTTAAACATTGGGCACTCCATCCAAAAGGTCTAACCCCTGCGGGAGCTCCCCATCTCCCCTTCACCTAGCTATTCCACCAACACCTAAATTCCCCTCTGTCTACCTCCCCAGGCCTCACCTACCGTCCCAGCCCTGAGACAACCAAAGCCTACCTGGTCCCGGACGTCCAGGCCTTTGGCTCCGGGTACTGCCAGCAATCCCAGGCCTGTCCATTGCAGTTTCTGGTGCTGCTGGGGTTAGAGAACTGCCAGCCAATCTGATTGGCTGGCACCTCTCTGAGGCAATACTTACCCCCGAGTGAGAGGTTGAAGTCCCACTTAAGCCAATTAATGCTTGTCGGAGCGTAAAATGGCTGCAGGCTAGGCAGTGTTAATGTGGATGTATTGTCCGCCAATGCTTCAGATGGTGAGAAGGGAAACCCGCAATCTAAAAAATCCAGGCCCTATCAAAATGCAGACAACATCTACAAGTTATGGACATCAGATGCAGGATCAATGGTCATTCTGAACCCTGTTATAAGAAGCATAGAAACTAGAAGCAGGAGTAGGCCATTCTGCCCTTCGGGTCTGCTCCGTCATTCATTATGATCATGGCTGATCATCAAATTCAATATGCTGATCCTGCCTTCCTCCCCATATCCCTTGACCCCTTTACTCCCAAGAGATATACCTAATTTCTTCTTGAAATCACACAATATTTTAGTCTCAACTACATTCTGTGGTAGTGAATTCCACATATTCACCATCCTCTGGGTGAAGAAATTTCTACTTACCTCAGTCCAAAAAGGTTTACCCCTTATTTCAAACATTGACAGCTAGTTCTGGACCCTCCCACCATTGGGAAGATTCTTTCTGAATCCAACCTGTCTAACCCTGTTAGAATTTTATAAGTTTCTATGAAAAATTCTCTCACTCTTCTAAACTCCAGTGAATATAATCCAAACTGACTTTGTCTTTACTCATATGACAATCCTGCCATCCCAGGAATCAGCCTGGTAAACCTTCGCTGCAATCCCCCAATAGCATGGATATCTTTCCTCAGATAAGGACACCAAAATTGCACACAATACTCCAGGTGTGGCCTCACCAATGCCCTATGCAATTGCAGTAAAACATTCCTATTCCTATACCCAAATCCTCTCGTTATGAAGGCCAACATACCATTTGCCTTTCTAACTGCCCGCTGTATCTGCAGGCTTACTTTCAGCAACTGATGCACGAGGACCCCAAGGTCTCACTGAATAGCCACCTCTCACAATTTACACCCATTCAAAGAATAATCAGCCTTCCTATTATTGCTACTGAAGTGGATAACCTCATATTTATCTACATTACACTGCAACTGCCATGCATAAACCCACTCACTCAGCCTGTCCAAATCACACTGAAGCATCTCTGCATCCTCTTCAAAGCTCACCCTCCCACCCAGCTTCATATCATCTACAAATTTGGAGATAATACATTTAGTTCCCTTTTCCAAAGCATTGATATATATGTTAACAATTGCGGACCTAACACAGATCCCTGTGGTACCACACTAGTCACTGCCTGCCAATTGGAAAAAGACCCATTTAAGCCAATTCACAATGGCAAAGTGGTTAGCACTGCTGCCTCATAACGCCAGGGACGCAGGTTCGATTCCTGGCTTGGGCTCACTATCTGTGCGGAGTCTACACGTTCTCCCTGTGTCTGCATGGATTTCCTCTGGATGCTTCAGTTTCCTCCCACAGTCCGAAAAGACACACTGGTTAGGTGCATTGGCCATGCTAAATTCACCCTCAGTGTACACGAACAGGCGGTAGAGTGCGGCGACTAGGGGAATTTCACAGTAACTTCATTGCAGTGTTAATGTAAGCCTACTTGTGACACTAATAAATAAAGTTAACTCTGCTAACCAGCTTTCTATCCATCTCAAGACACTACCCACAATCTCATGCGCTTTAACTTTACAAAGTAGCCTGCTATGTGAGACCTTGTCAAAAGCCTTCTGAAAGTCTAAATAAATTACATCTCCTGGCACTCCTTGGTCAACTCTACTAGTTACGCCCTCAAAGAATTCCAATAGATTCATCAAGCATGATTTCCTTTGTAAATCCATGCTGACTTGGTCTGATTATACCACTGCTTTCCAAATGCTAAGCTATGAAATCCTTGATAATGGACTCTAGCAACTTCCCCAGTACTGATATTAGGCTCACTAGTCTGTAGGTCATCTTGTGTCTCACTAAGAGGTCTGGAGGCTTGTGTTTGATGTGGAGATGCCGGAGTTGGACTGGGGTAAACACAGTAAGAGTTTTAACAACACCAGGTTAAAGTCCAAAAGGTTTATTTGGTAGCAAATGCCATTTGCTACCAAATAAACCTGTTGGACTTTAACCTGGTGTTATCAAAACTCTTACTGGGCTTGTGTTTGAACAGAAACTGCTCATTGCTAACACATAATGATAAATACATACATATCTGGGTTATGGCCCTAACTAGGTGCTACCTTCATGCTGACTTCTCTCAGACTCTCCCTGCACACAATCACACATCATGTGATTCTCTACACCATACTGTGGAGCAGTACTGGTTCCTCATTAACCCTGTCCCACATTAACCCTTACTAAACTAAACAGCCTTATACTACAAACTTCCTGCTCCTTTTGGTTCCCCTTCAAAGGGTTTACATTATTTGATGAGATTGTAATTATAGTTCGGATTCAAACAGGCTGCACAAATCGCCAACACTATCAGGGAAAGATATGTTCACAGTGACTTAGTGCTTTGGCTGTACACTCCAGCAACATTGCTCCGAGACTAAAACACAATTCTTTATAGAACTCAAACAATGAAAAAAACCGTGGAAGAAAGGGGCTAGCGAGCGAATTCTCTTATTGTTATTTCAACTTAAGTTTATTGTCCTGTGTGACAAGGATGAATTTGAACCTTAAGCTGGACCCCTGACATTCAAACAGTTCTATGGCCTTCTGCACTGGGCTTTACTGGAAAGTTAAATAGAATGAACTGCCTGTCAATACAAGTCTAATAATCTATTCACTCTTATCCACTTAAGAAATGTTTTCATTTTCCACCCTCCTGTCTTACAAGCAACAGGTACATCACAGCAGATCAAGATAACTACCTTCTGGTCACCTCATCTATGTGGCTTTCCTTCAAATACAAACCTCATCTGTGGCTGGTGCCAACAGTCAAAGCTGAACCCAATGTGGACTCACCTATGTGGGCCTGTACTTTTTACCAGAATCGCTTGCTAATGATCAGGAGCAGAATTCTGGCCTGATTTTCCTTTGTCTAGCCCAGGGACTTGAAGGCCGTGCAATTTACTATGAAGCACACACGCCAGGGATTGGTTCCAGGGCCTTCCTGGTCCCCGCTGTCAACCTCCTCACCCAGGGATGCATTTAACTGGGGAGCTTTATCTATCTGCGTATTTATATTTCATTAAATGGTCTCTGTGGCAAAGAAGATCAGCGTTGTAATGTGCTCCACCAGAGAGCACAAGGCTCATGTCTTTCTCTGCACAATTAAATATCAGTCCACCAAATGTGGTGGGGAGAAAGGTGACTTCTCTAAAGGATGCAAACAAAAATCAGAGAGCGTTTCAGACCATATTACTTTCGACCTATGCCAGATGTCAGTCCTATTGGTAAGGGGCAGGTCTTCCATCCTTCTAGCAAGGCAATGAGATTTACAGACTTCAAACTAAATGAAAAATCTGCAGTGAAGGAAGACATTATAAAAGGAATTATCTCAAAGGTGACTCCTTCACATTTTATGGTCATTTTTCTTGGAATCTAATGGAGATCCGGATTCCTTGTGCGACAGAATGTGTTCTTTTGCTGAGGTTCCCGTAATCAGAAATAACTTCCACTCAATAGTTGAACAGATGACCAGGTGACTCACAAACAAAATTTTCCTGCTGTAAATTAGTTACCTAATGTAGCTTTTTAATTAAATAGTCAGATTTTGCGATATGAATGGAAAAATCTTGTGAGATGCTGAGCAAGTTCACAAATAACTTTGCAAAAACCGGTGAATATCTGGTTCCTCATCTACTGCCCCCCCTCCCCCCCCCCCCACCACCCCGCTCCCCCTCCCACCCCAGCACTCCTCCCATTCACCCCTATTCCACCCCCCTCCCCCTCCCTGGTGGGACTGCTGGTGGTAGAACTTCGGTATTTTCGGCCATTTGTTTGACCTCTAGCTCCCTAAGGCAGGACTTCCTCCCAAGAGAGTGTCAAAAGTCACACCTCGGAGCAATTAATGCTGGGCTTAGCACTAACTTGCCCCACCCACCCCACCCACCCCCCAAATAGTCCTATCTCATTTAGCCCACAGAGCGTCCTGTGATTCTATGTGTAATATTCTGTTGGTGAAGCCGCAACTATGTTTAATATGACATTTAAGCTTACCAATTCTAATTGCTTAAGATCAATTAGAAATAAATAACTGTTGCTTGGAGATTTCTAGCTCCAGGGCAGAAGAAATTGGCATGAAATGTACAGCCATTCCTCCAATACTTTTGATGATGCGAAGTCTGAAAGGTAATAGACTCAACTGTTTGCATGGAAAGTAAGAGATAAGACATTTCAGATAAAAGGCTGTCGACCTGAAATGTTAACTCTTTCTCTCTCCACATTTGCTGCATGACCCGCTTGTCATACATATAGATGTAGACAGCATCTTCGCATAGAATGACACAGCACAGGAGGAGGCAATTCTGCTCAGTGGTGTCACCTGCTGCTCTTGCTGTAGTGAGCTTAGAGACAGGGTGAGCACGTAATTAGGCAGGATGGTGGCATATCCGAAACCTGCCGCCATCTCAGCCCTGCCACACTTATGTTATGGATGGGAAGGCCCATGATCAATCTTCCCACCCTGCCGCTTATTAATGACCAATTAAAAGCCTCATCCCACCATGGCTTAACCTAACTGCACGTGGGCCTGTCGGCATGCCACATCCATGGCAGCTAAAACTGTGCAGCCTGCTTGTCACCTCCTTGGAGGGGTCCTTAATCAAGTGCCTGAGCGTGCTGAGAGCTCTTGCTGCAACCCCCACTCCCTACATGCCATGAACACTGTCCCCCCCCTACCCCCGTTACCCCCCAACGTTACCTACCTGAGGCCCAGGTCACTCCCTAATTCTAGGATTCCTTTCAGGAACAGCCATCGACACCTCTGTGATATGGCTGAGCACGAGAGTTGCCGGTATCTGATTGGCCAACAGCTCTGGGTAGGCCAGATTTCCACTCCTGAGATCTTGATTCTTGATTGGTTCGTGGTTTGGTGGGCTTTCTGGAAAAGAGGCAGTGTGGGTGTGTCACCAGCTCTCCTGCTGGTAGGCAAGACCCCTGGCACCTCAGCAAAATTCTATCCATTGTATCTGTGCTGGCTTTTTGAAGTAGCAATCCGATTAGTCCCATTCCTCTCTCCTTGGCCATGGCAATTTTTCTTGTCTAATCATTTATCAAATTCCATTACGTAAGTTAATATTGAATCTGCTTCAAAATAATTCCAGGCAGTGTGTTCCAGATCAAAATAACTGGCTGTACAAAAATAATTTTCCTCAATCCCTGGTTCTTTTACAAATTCCTTTAATTCTGTCTCCTCAATTTCTCCTTACTTACTCTATCAAAACTCTTCACGATTGTGAACAACTTATTAAATTGTGTGCGCTTGAGGAGAACAACCCCAGCCTCTCTATCTAGCAACACTTCTTTTTCAGACTTTCTGATTAATAATCATTCAAGGTTAGGTTTGTTTGTGTGCATCACCCAGTGGAAGGTCAGGATGTTCAAAAGGACGCCTAACCAGGTTTAAAGATTATAATGAGAATGCCATCTGTCTGAAGAATTGCACTCAGCAGTAAGCTTTACGAAAAAGAATGGATAGAGTTTTACCACCCCTCCCACCAGTGGAATTTTCCAGTCCCGCCAACGTTACTAGCCTTTTGAACAGCTTGCCACATTTTACAGACCCGTCCCAACCACAACAGGGCCATAGAATTCCCAATGGCTCCCACTGTCTTTCGGTTAGAAGTGGGACAGTAGTGAGATGCACCTTCACATAGTGAGATTTGTGTGGGTGCTATAAAGGAGAGACAATTTGCTTTGCCTGATTGTCTGAACCCAGTGTATCTCAATCAATGTGGAAATGGCTTTGACATTTGTTTTCTATGTGTACGGAAAGCTAAACACAAGGTCTGCCAGGAACGAACTCATAAAGTGTGCTTTCTGGAATCTTTATAATTGACTGTTACACACAGCAGCTTAGGATCTGTCAACTCAGGAATGTTCCTGATTCATAGAATTATTTGTTATGTCCCATTTCTCAAGCAGAAGGGTTCTCTTGCCTGTTATGTGTCAGCCATTTGATGCCTATGCATTTTTATCTTTGATATTTTGCGTTGTATTGTAAGTGAAGTGAGACACATGGCCGCACTTAAAAGTTCTAATCAGTCTGCTCCATCACCACAATGTCGATAGTGAACCCTGTGCAGTGGAAGTGGGAGAGATTCCAGTCTGTATTTTTAAAGAGGTCGGGGGCTGGCTTAGAGGTGGACGGAACCACAATTTGGTGCCACCGGCCTCAGTACCAGCTCCCCACCACAATCTTCATCCTGAGCCCTGATTGCAAGAGGCTGGCTGGGAGTCAACTCGGGCTAGCAGCCAGCAAATGACAGGTAGCCAACTGCTGTTCACTAAATGCACTTAGAAAGCCCATGAAGACCCCATTCCCATTCTGATTGGCAGGCCCACATGGGGGGCTCAAGGCTGGCAGTGGTTGGATGATAGATGACACGAGAGTCCTGCCCCCACCCCTTAGACCCATAATGGCCACGGCTGCATTCACAGGCGCGAGGCAGCTGCAGAACTTAAAACATAAAATTAACTTTGCTGCTCCTCTCCCTCATTGTCTACAGCCTCACACCGTCTGCTCCCATCTCGCTCATGGAGCCATCAATTGCTGAGTGCTGGAGGGCAACCCATTGGCCCTTCAACTTTGGTAGTCCATCCTGCCTTCCCTGATAATATTCAGTTCTACCCTGAAGAAATCAGAAACATATGATTAATTTAGTTGACATTTAATTGGCAGAAGCTTTCAAAATTGCAGTGGGCATGTCTAAAATACACTAGGGGCGATTCTCCCCAAAAAATTCTAAGTATCAAATTCGCAGGAAAACTGGCTTTTTCAGTGGGAGTTCACACTAGAATCTCCCACACTCTGTGCAATGCAGAGGTCACCAGCATAAATATCATTAGATTTCAGGAGGCGGGGCGAATTCCTGCCTGGGAGGCTAAAACCAGCAGACCACTGCACATGCTCAGTGGCCCCGAATTGTCAGCCTCCCATTTGTTGACCAGCTCGATTGCTGTCCAGCCCGGGACCCCGCAGTGCTGCCCCCCAATCCCCTTGGCCTGATCACGGCCCCCCATTCATTCACGGGCCAGCCCCAACTCCCCTCCATCCCAGCCCACCCCTATCTCCAGCACTGCCCCCTCGAGCAGTGATGATTCCCCCTAGCAGACTCCCCCCCCGGCAGGGACTCCCCCCCCCCCCCAAACCCCCGACAGACCCGTCCTGCAGACCCCCCTCCCGGCAGCTCCTCCCCACCCCCCCCCCCCCCGCCGCAGACCCCCCTGACTGACCACTCCCCATCCCGCCCCAATTGCTGGCCTCTCTCCAGCCCCCATCGATCCCTAAGCAGAGTGGCAGCGGGATTCTCAATACCCGCACCGATCGCTCCCTAGGCTAGGCCCCCAGCAGGCCCTACCCCCCTAGGCCCTGCTCCCCAATGGGCCCTGCTTCCAATAGGCCCCGCCCCCTTGGCACTGCCCCATGCTGGGTGGGAAGTGCCAAGGTGCCGCCTGGACTTTGCCCCTTGAACAGTGCCAGGGTGTACAGGCTAGCACTGCCAGGATGCCTATGCACAGGGGGCACCACCCCCCTCCGCTGCCTGACCCCCTGGGGTGCCCCGATTGTCCCCCCTTCACTCCAGCGGGTTTGTCCCATTAGTTCCCCGAAAGAGGGAAGCTATAGAAATCCCCACTGGAGTGGGCGGGGGGGGGGGGGGGGGGGGGGGGGAGGGGGGGGGAGGGCGGTGGTGGTGGCTACTGGGCTTGGAGAATTCAGTCCTGGGCCCGCTAGTAGCCCCGCCTCCCAGCCGATTTCCGGCGCTGTGCAGACATCACCGGAAATCTGGGCCTGAGAGATCCGAGCATGGGCCAATCACTCGTAGGAATCCCGCAAATTGGCCGATGCGCAGTGGGATGGGAGAATCAGCCCCACCATGTGGGACTGGGACCCTGAACTAAACACTTTTCAGGATGTTAGTGGGATCACACCTAGGGTACTGTGTACAGTGTTGGCCTCCTTATTTAAGGAGGGTTATACTTGCATTTGAGGCAGTTCAGAGAAGATTCAGTAAGTTGATTCCTGAGACAAAGTCTTCTGAGGAAAGATTGGGCCTTTGCTTATTGGAGTTTAGAAGAACGAGAGATGATCTTATTGAAACATCTAAGATTCTGAGGGGAATTAACAGGGGGAATATGCTGAGAGGAAGTGGCCCTCATGGAGAAATCTAGAACTAGGGGGTAAATTTTCAAAATAAGATGTCTCCTATTTAAGAGGGAGATGAGGAGGAATTTCTTCTCTCAAAGGGTCACTAATCTTAGGCATTCTTTACTCTAAACATCAGTGGAGGCTGGGTCCCTGAACATATTCAAGGCCCAGAGACAGATTTTTGATTTACAAAATATATTGGGGGGAAAGTGACCAAAATTAAGGCCGCAAAACAAGCTCAAGGGGCCGATTGGCCGACTGACTTCCTACTTCTTTTGTTGCAATGTAGTCACTATAATGTAGCCGCCTGACCCCTGATTAAAAATTCATGCTCTGGTGTGTGAGTCAAGTTTATTTATTAGTCACAAGCATGCTTTCACAGCAATGAAGTTACTGTGAAAATCCCCTCGTCGCCTGACTGAGGGAGAATTTGGCGTGACCTAACCAGCACATCATTTGGACTGTGGAAGGAAACCAGAGCACCTGGAGGAAACCCACACAGACACGAGGAGAACATGCAGACTCCGCATAGACAGTGACCCAAGCTGGCAATCAAACCAGGGTCCCTGGCGCTGTGAGGCAGCAGTGCTAACCACTGTGCCACCATGTTTCCCAGAAATGCAGCATTCAAGCCCAACTCCAAAATGTCACAACAATTGGAGACAGAGCTTGGGCTCCAAATTCTGCTTTTAAATCCAGCAGGATACCCATGTGGTTGGCCACCTGACCCGCCCCTATTCCTCAAACCCAGCAGGGGTATGTAAACCCCACCTTCAGCTCTGGGGCTAAAAATCCTGTTAGCTGGAGTAAAGAGGATGTCAGCAATGGGAGGTGTGTTCACATCAAAAACTCAATGTTAATCAGCCTTCCATCAGTTTACATTGTTTTCCAAGGCTGAAGATAGCAAAACAACAACTGGAAGAACCATTTACGAAGTGGAGATAGCAGAGCAATTCCATGAAAGTTGAAGCAGGCCCCGAAATATCATTTCCAAGTGTGAGAATCATCATTTTCAACCAATGAATGTAACAGTATTTGGAAGATTTTCTTGTTATTTCAGTTCCACTCTGTAGTAATTGGAAATGCTTGTTTTTCCTTTTGTTCCACTTATGGTATTTTGTAGTAATGGAACTTATATGAAAGCTCTGAATGAATCTCAATACTTTGCTTAAACACATTGAAGAATGAATAGAACAGAGAACAGTAGATACATGGGAACACCACCACCTGCAAGTTCCCCTCCAGGCCACCCATCATTCTGACTTGCAAATATATCGCCCTTCCTTCGCTGCCACTGGGTCAAAATCCTGGAATTCCCTCCCTAACAGCACTGTGGAGGTACCAACATCACATGAACTGCAGCAGTTCAAGAAGACAGCTCACCACCGCCTTCTCAAGGGCAAGTAAGGATGGGCAGTAAATGTAGACCTTGTCAGCAATGCTCACATCCCAAGAATGGAAAACAAAAATAGCTCCAATTCAAAAACAAAATGTGTTGGAATTTTACCGCCTCGCCCACCTGAGGCCAATGGGGAATGCGGTTCTGCAAGCCTCGCCCATCCTGATTCTGGGGCAGGCGAGGCAGTGCAACTCCGGCCATGGTCTCCATTCACAGTGTAAGCCAAAGCTTGCACTGTGAATATTTGAATATTTATTCAGCTATATTTTGAGTGGCTTGCCCAATAATAATTCAACATATTGAGGGCGCAGGAGGGAGGGGTAGGAATATTCGTCTTGGAAAGCATCACAAAATGGGTGCTAGCTAATCAGCAGTCACATTACACATTGACCGATTTTCCTTTTCATTGGAGGGACTGGAAAAGAAAATCGGGCAAATTGTAAAGTGGGCAGTGATTGGCCATCGCCAATTTTGAGGCATCGTAATCTACCTTTCTATAACTCCTCTGTAGCTACAGGAGGTGAAGGTCAAATGTTCACCTCGGGGGAAATCCTTAACCTCTTTTTTATTTCACTGGCAGAGCCTAGAGTTTGGAAAAAATGTTGATGGGCCAATCCGACATCTCCCAGAGATTTACCTTAATTTCCCATTTCCTCCTGGATTCGATTATTTGTTATTCTTGCTGATTCTACTTAATCATTCATTTTTCCAACTACATGGACAAAGAACAATACAGCACAGGAACAGGCCCTTCGGCCCTCCAAGCCCGCGCCGCTCCCCGGTCCAGGATTGAATCCTGAATCCAGGATCCCCGCCCAATTTTCCAGCCTATCTACATCCTAATATCCTATCCACCGAGCTGTCCCTCACAGCTACGATGCTTTGTTCATCACAACCTATTAACTCACCCCCACCCCCCCATTCCAGACCATGTGATCTCCAGGGAGAGGCGAAAACCCAGAGTGAAAACCCCAGGGCCAATATGGGGAAAAAAAAAATCTGGGAAATTCCTCTCCGACCCCCTGTGGCGATCGAAACGAGTCCAGGAGATCACACTGGCCCTGATCGGAAAATGCTTCCCAACCCTATTCATTTCCACTTCTGCTTTACGAACACCATCTGAATTCCCTGCCCCCGAGACAGGTTCCCAACTATCCGCAGTCTTGCTCTGTACTGGCACCAGCAAGATGATCATAGAATGAAGCCTTGAAACGAGAAACAAAGAACAATTAGCCCGCGCCGCTCCCTGGTCCAAACTAGACCACTCTTTTGTATCCCTCCATTCCCACTCCGTTCATATAGCTGTCTAGATAAGTCTTAAACGTTCCCAGTGTGTCCGCCTCCACCACCTTGCCCGGCAACACATTCCAGGCCCCCACGACCCTCTGTGTAAAATATGTCCTTCTGATATCTGTGTTAAACCTCCCCCCCTTCACCTTGAACCTATGACCCCTCGTGAACGTCACCATCGACCCGGGGAAAAGCTTCCCACCGTTCACCCTATCTATGCCTTTCATAATTTTATACACCTCCATTAAGTCTCCCCTCATCCTCCGTCTTTCCAAGGAGAACAACCCCAGTTTCCCCAATCTCTCCTCATAACCAAGCCCCTCCATACCAGGCAACATCCTGGTAAACCTCCTCTGTACTCTCTCCAAAGCCTCCACGTCCTTCTGGTAGTGTGGCGACCAGAACTGGACGCAGTATTCCAAATGCGGCCGAACCAACGTTCTATACATCTGCAACATCAGACCCCAACTTTTATACTCTATGCCCCGTCCTATAAAGGCAAGCATGCCATATGCCTTCTTCACCACCTTCTCCACCTGTGACGTCACCTTCAAAGATCTGTGGACTTGCACACCCAGGTCCCTCTGCGTCTCTACACCCTTTATGGTTCTTCCATTTATCGTGTAGCTCCTCCCTACATTATTCCCACCAAAATGCATCACTTCGCATTTATCAGGATTGAACTCCATCTGCCATTTCTTTGCCCAAATTTCCAGCCTATCTATATCCTTCTGTAGCTTCTGACCATGTTCCTCACTATCTGCAAGTCCTGCCAGTTTTGTGTCGTCCGCAAACTTACTGATCACCCCAGTTACTCCTTCTTCCAGATCATTTATATAAATCACAAACAGCAGAGGTCCCAATACAGAGCCCTGCGGAACACCACTAGTCACAGGCCTCCAGCCGGAAAAAGACCCTTCCACTACCACCCTCTGTCTTCTATGACCAAGCCAGTTCTCCACCCATCTAGCCACCTCCCCCTTTATCCCATGAGATCCAACCTTTTTCACTAGCCTACCATGAGGGACTTTGTCAAACGCTTTACTAAAGTCCATATAGACAACATCCACGGCCCTTCCTTCGTCAACCATTCTGGTCACTTCTTCAAAAAACACCACCAGGTTAGTGAGGCATGACCTCCCTCTCACAAAACCATGTTGACTATCGTTAATGAGTTTATTCCTTTCTAAATGCGCATACATCCTATCTCTAAGAATCTTCTCCAACAACTTCCCCACCACGGACGTCAAGCTCACCGGCCTATAATTACCCGGGTTATCCTTCCTACCCTTCTTAAATAACATTGGAGCATTCTCCCTTATAAGCAAATAAACAACCTCCAAAGCTGGACAGGGAGCATTCAGGGAAAGGAGGAGGCGAGGGGTTTAAGAGATGATGCCACCATGGCTTTCAATCTAATTTCTTTTCCCTTATGAATTTGTTGCAAACCTTGGTAACCATAACAACTAATGCCTTCATGTCATGAATCACCGATATATGTGGGAAAAAAAAGTTACATTTTAAAAGGGAGGCACCATTGTATCTGGCAACCTGAGGAAAATGGGACTATCTTATTGAAACCCCAATGCACAGAATGTGATAGAAAAAAGAAAATGCATAATGAAACTCATTTTCACAACTAGTGAAAATAAGAGCCTTCCATCTTAAAATATTGAGATTGTCATTTGTGTCTCAAGGTGTGATGGCTAATAACGAAACTAACTGGATTAGTCTCTCACATTCTGACCATTCTGTGTGAATGACCAATACTTCAGCAGTTTCTCAGTTAGTTTTCATGTATATGCTGATGATTCCCAGCTCACCTGTAACCACCACCGTGACCATCTCAACTCCTCCGCTATTGCTAAATCATCAAACTGCTCATCCAACATCCAGTACTAGATAAGTGGAAATTTCCTCCAATTCAATATTGGGAATACTGAAGCCATTGTTTTTCATTCCGGCTCCAAACCTCCTTCCCTGTCTATCAATCTCATCCCTCTCCCTGGCAATGATCTGATATTGAGCCAGTCTGTTTGCAACCTTGGATGTCACATTTGCTCCTGAGATGAGCAATTCCATTCTCATATTCGTGCCATCATTAAGATGATCTTTTTTCACCTCCACAACATTGTTCAGCGTCACCCCTGTCACAACTCATCTGCTGCTGAAACCCTCTTTCATGCTTTCGTTACTTCTAGTCTTGATTATTCCAATACACTCCTGACTGCTCCCCTACCCTCTGTAAACCTGAGGTCATCCAAAACTCTGCTGCCTGTATCTTCACAGAAAGTCCTGTTCCCCCATCACTCCTGCACTCGCTGACTTACATTGGTCCCCGCTCAAGAAATGTTTTGACATTTAAATTCTCTTCCTGGTTTTCAAATCGCTCCAGGGCCTCGTCCTTCCCACTCTCTGCAATTTCCTCCAACCCCACAAGCCTCTGAGGTATCTGCACTTCTCCAATTATGGATTCTTAATCATAATTGCTCCACTATAGGAGGCTGTGCTTTCAGTTGCCTGCACCCTCATTCCTTCCCTACCCCTCTCTGTCTCGCTGTCCTCCTCTAAGACACTCCTTAAAATCCATCTCTTTGACCAAGCTTTCAGTTATCAGACCCAATGAGCAGGATTTTCCGGCTGCGCTCACCCCGAAATTGGAAAATCCCACCCGAGGTCAACAGACCTTTGCATGGTGCATGTCCAGTCCACTACAATTCCCGCGGCAGGCGGGATGGGAAAATTGCATCCAATATTTCGTTAATCTAGCTCAATGTGATATTTTATGTTATACCACTCCTGCGAAGCACCTTGGAATATTTCCTGACGTTAAAGTTATATAAATAAAGGTGGTTGTTGTTATTAACCTTAAATTTGAAACCTGCTGGCTTTAGTAGAGGGCATCTATCCCACTGGTGCAGAGCTGCTTCAACCTGCTTCTCAGCGACTTATAGTTTGCAGATTTCTTTCAAGAAGAAAGTAACAGAAAGCAGGAACTATAAGAGTCCCCAGATAACAATTGAAACACATTTCTTTTTAAGGATGTGCTGTTCTGTTCAGATAATAGCAGCATCTGCATGTCATTCTTCCCTCAACTGAAGGAAAAAAGCTAGGACGGAGCACACTTACTCAAGACTCATGTCTGAAAAGCATTCTGAAGGAGGAAAAAGAGAAGACATCTCAGAGTACTAAGGAAAAAACAAATTACTGCAGATGCTGGAATCTGAAACAAAAACAGAAAATGCTCAGCAGGTCTGATAGCGTCTGCGGAGAAAGAACAGAGCTGGATCAAATCTGGATGACTAGTACATTTTGGTGCATTTGTTTACAAGCTATGGTTAAGCAATGTAGCAGGGAAACTTGTGAAGCCGTTTATGCTGTATGGCAGTGCATTAGCCTGGAGAAGCCATTATCACAGTCCCCTCAAATAATGCTGAAGAAATCTTTCAGGTTTCACACCATTCTATGAAAGGAAATGACTCAATAAAGACCTGCCAACATCACCATGGTGGCAATCACATCAGAAAGGCAAAAAGGTCAGTTCAATTAAGGCAGCTGCAAGGCCAATCCAAAGCTGAGTGCTAAGCTATTGGTTTCTTTCACAGAATGCGGAGTCTGCCAGCAACTAAAGAATGATGCCAGAACTGCAGAAACAACTGTACTCATCTAGAGTTTATGTGGCTTTATCTTTAGGGAGAGGCTAAAATTCATTAATGTCCAAATTATAGATAAGCAACTGGAATGGGCCTGAAGGGCCGAATGGCCTTTTCTCATTCCATGCTCTCTTCTGTTCTTGTATATAAAGAATCATGTTGCACTAACACATAAACTGCAGCGATTCAAGAAGGCAGCTCACCCAACACCTTCTCAAGGGCAATTAGGGATGGGCAATAAATGCTATGATGTGGAGATGCCGGCGTTGGACTGGGGTAAACACAGTAAGAAGTTTAACAACACCAGGTTAAAGTCCAACAGGTTTATTTGGTAGCAAAAGCCACACAAGCTTTCGGAGCTGCAAGCCCCTTCTTCAGGTGAGTGGGAATTCTGTTCACAAACAGAGCATATAAAGACACAAACTCAAATAAATGCTACAATACAATAAATACAATAAATGCTAACCAGTGACGCCCATATCCCATGAATGAATAAAGAAACTCATCGACCACCTGATGTGCCACTATGCTTTCATTTACTATAGCAAGTTCAATGCTACACAGCAGAATGCCAAGTCCAATGTGTTAGATAATTCTATTCAGTCTTGGATTATTTCATAGGAACCTGCCCAATTGTGGTCCCCAGGCACCCAGACTGTTTCTGCTATTGAAAAGCATCAAACATTTTTATTCATTCTCAGAGGGTGTAGGTTTATCACCTATCCCTGATTTCCCATAGAAGGTGATGGGGATCAGCTTTGAGTAGCCAGAAGCAATGGAATGTCACGTATCCCAGGGGCTGCCCTCTGACGTCAGTGCTGCAGGGGCAGCCTTGCCAGGGTCTTGTGGTTAAGGGAGTAGAAGTCCCTCGAGGAGGCATTTCTTTGTGGGGCTTGGAAGGACAGTTGAATTATTTGGACCTCTTTCGGCCATGATTTTTTGTCTCTATTCTCTTCCGTGTTGGGGAAGTCACTACAGCTTCCTGCTCAGATAGTTGTGTTCAAATCACAACCAGTTACCAAGGTTTGCCCAATTTTTCCCTCTTCCGCTATATTAAGACCATAAGGTATAGGAGCAGAATTAGCCCATCGAGTCTGCTCTGCCATTCAATCATGCCTGATAAGTTTCTCAATCCCATTCTCCCACATTTTCCCCTTGCTGGAGTTGAATAGCTTCCTCTTTATGCCTAATTAATAGCTGAATTTCCTGCACTGGAGGTTCTTCTTTCAAACTAATTACACGTGACCTGCATGGAGAATAAACATAGAAACATAGGAAAACTACAGCACAAAACAGGCCCTTCGGCCCCACGAGTTGTGCCGAACATATCCCTACCTTTTAGGCCTACCTATAACCCTCCATCCTATTACGCTCCATGTACTCATCCAGGAGTCTCTTAAAAGACCCTATTGAGTTCGCCTCCACCACCACTGACGGCAGCCGATTCCACTCGCCCACCACCCTCTGTGTGAAAAACTTACCCCTAACATTTCCCCTGCACCTAATAGAAACATAGACTTGAAATTGACTGAGAATTGACTCAGCTAGGTGCAGCTTTCTATGAAGACTATGCAGCAACTTCAACACTACTGGCTGTGAAAATAAGCAAGCCTGGGTTTGAGGGAGAAAGCCATGTGTTCGAGGAGAGGTTGATCCTGTGTGAATGATATGGATGGTATGTGGCCAAAAATTTCCCATCTCACCTGAGAAAATTCGGCAGACTATTTGAAGGTCCATTGAGCTCGGACAGGAATTTCCAGTCTTGGGGCCAGAAAATCCCGCCCGCAGAGATAAATTACTTTTGCGACACTGTTGATGCAAATGTCTCGTTGACCATTGCCACCCACATGAAATCACCAAAACACTTGCAGGCAGTAAGGCCTTACCATTGAAGGTGGGGCTGATGCAGCACAACCTGCATGAGGTGCCACCCTCCTTATTGTCTGTTCCACCCTATTCGGTGGTTTCCTGTTTTGAACGCCAAACAGTCAATCTCTTCCTGCCCTTATCTCTTACCAGTATTATAGCCAGCATGTTTTCTGGGAACTTTGGGGCCTTGGTTACAGCAGACACTCCGTGTGGTCCTTCTCATTTTTCCACATTCTGAAACCTCTCCTTATGCTCTGACACTTTTTTCAATGTGCAGCATTACCAACATTTGCAATTCTTAATAAAACATCCAATAATATTTCTTGAATTACTATTGAAGAAGTGCTGAAGGAATAGTGGTGATTTTGTTAGTTGTACTTCAACATTACCTCTCAACACCTCGCTGAATGTTGTGCCAGGACTTCCTACAAGAAAGCTTTTGATCGAGCAAGCAATGAGAAAATGTTTCCATTGCTAAGAGGGTCAGTAACCAGAGGATAGAGATTCAATATAATTGATAATTTTACCGAGGCCACTTTTCCATCACCAATCACCCAGTTACTTGCAGTGATATTTGCCGTTCAGTGACTATAAATTGCAAATAAGCCCTGTGTCTATCGCCTGCAGGGCTGAGTGGAGCCAGCTGGTTTTAAACCTCCCTCCCGTTGCTCCTTCCCTATTGGGTGAGCCTCCTGTCACCTAATAGGGGAACTCGTACTCAACAAGGTCCACGGGGGAATTATTGATTAACCCCCATGGCCATCATAACACCCCTCTACCCTGTAAGTCTGTTTCTTCACCCGCATCGCTGCCATTGGGGGTCTTGTCCACCACTTAGCAATTGGCCTGGGGTCGGCTAGAAGAACGACGAATGTGGGGGTGTGAATTGGATGGGAGACCTTCCCTTCTGGAGAAAGTGTCACAAAGCTACCGGCTGTGGCTCTTCTTGAGGTTTTGTTTCAGTGGCGGCAGCGGTCCCTTCTGCTTCCATCTCAGAGTCTTTATCACTCAGGGCCTGGCATAGGACCAACCTCTATTTGTAGCTTGGCGATGGCAGTGGCCAAAACCCCATGACTGGCAATGAGGCCTGGACTGGCATGTGCTCCCTACTCTGGAGATGATCGAGATATTCTCTGACAATCTTGCCCTGTACTTGGACTTTATAGGCCATGGGCCCGGTTTTCCCTGTTATAATTCCGGGGACCCAACTGAAGCTGTCCCCGAAGTTCCTCACGTGGACTGGGTTGCTGGTTTTAAATGTTCCATCCGTCCTTACAGAATCATGGTTTCTTCTTCTGGGTCTCTTGTTGGGACTCCACCCTCCTCACCAGGTTTGGGAAAAGTAAGCTGAGTCTTGTCTGAAGCCTCCATCCCATTAATAATTCCACTGGGGTGATTCCTATTGTTATGTGAAGGATAGTCCTGCAGTCAAATAAAAATCATGCCAGTTTGGTCTCTATGGACACAACAGGTTTCTTCTTCATACTGAGCTTAAAAATCTGCACCGCTTGTTCAGCCACCCCATCTGATGACGGGTGATAGGGTGCTAATGTGTTTGATACTGTCAGAAAGGATGAAGGTCTGAATCTCGGTGCTAGTAAAGGCAGTGCCATTGTCAGAGACCAGGACAGCAGTTATCCGGTACATGCAGAAACTTTGTCGTAGTTTCTCAATGGTAGCAAAGGAAGTGGAGGAGTTCATCCGATGTATCTCCAACCATTTGGAAAGTGCGTCAACCATAATCAGGAACATGGAGCCCAAAAAAGGCCCAGTGAGGTCTACATAAGCTTGCACCCAGGGCCACTCCCATGGATATAGGGACGCTGAGGGGAGCTGTTTTTGATTCTCTTGGCACGATTCACACAGCCTAATCAATTCAGTAATTTCTGCGTCAAGGCCGGGCCACCACACGCCTCGCTAGCATTTTCACCTTTGAAATCCCAGGGTGGCTGTGGTGCAATTCCATAAGTATCGGACATTGCCCTGGGTGAGGGACAACTACATGGGAACCCCAGAGGATGGTGCCATCTTCAACATTGAGCTCCAGTAATGTTCCATTTCATCTGAGGGCTATCCTCTAAATCCCCCATACAGGATTATGTTTTGTAACTTGGACATAAAAGGACTAGGTCCTTTTGTGTCCAATCCTTGGTTTGCTTCACAGATACCGACAAAGTGCCCAAAGAATTGAGGGTCACCACGATTTCTTCCACAGCTGGTGTTGAGGCCAGACTTCGGGCAGTGGTAGACATCTCAGTGTGTCAGCGTTAGCTATCCGTATCCCTGGGCGGTGCTCTAAGAGGCATTCATAAGCTGCCAGTAACAAGTCCCAATGCTGGATCTGCACGGAGGCAATGAGAGTATTGACTTGTTGACTTTTTGGCTTGACAGCAGCATCCTTTTAGTGGTGACTACCTTTTGTGTTGCCACTGCATAGTAGTAGCATGAAACAGCTAGCTTCATCTGTTGCTCAGATTTTTGAGATACCTTACCCTTCCGGAGTAATCGGAGGTAGACTGGGCACTTTCCAGCCACAAAAGTGATGATTTCATGAGTTTGTGTGATATACGGGGCAAAATAATCCGATCAGAGTAGCCATTACCCTGCAGGATGCCTTTGATTTGCCCTATTTCATCACCAAATTTGCATGTTAAGGAAATGGCTTGGGCCTTATTTACAAAGTTGCTGATAAGACCAATCTTATAGCATGTGGAACTGTGAGTATAAGCACTGAAATTCTTACCGTTCCACATTGTTTAAGTTTAACCATCACTTTTGGCCCTGAAATGTTCCCAGTCTACTTCAGATTATGACTATTCAAATAATACACGACAAAATGTTACCCGAGGAATAGATAATGGTTCACAGTTTGCATCCGTAGAGTTGCAGGCTTTTCATACTACAGATGGAAGCGGGGAGGGGGTTTAATTTAAGCAGCTCTAATTTCTCCTCTCACCACGTGTCCGTAAACAGAAATGTGTTTTTGATTTGCTCCACTCTTTATAAGCTGTGGCACATTTCCCAACCTCCTGATTATGGTATGATCCAAATTTCTATTGATAACCCCACAGCAAACCCGAGATAGGTTAAACTCAAAGGGTTAGTCTGTTTGCACACTCTCAAAACATGAGAGGAGGATCGTAATGTAGCCTCCTTTGCATTCATTAGTAAAAGAGAAATAGAGAAAAGAAAGATTAACATTGCAGAGACCACAGAGAAAGGAAATACTATTCACACAGGTTCTAGAGTTTGAATCAAAGTCCACCAAATAAGAAAAATCAGTTCCGACCAGTATTCTTACCTCTCACATTTTTATTGGTGTTCCATTGTAAGGTACACAAGCCCAGTTAAAACCATAAGAAGACCATAAAAAATAGAAACAGGAGTAGGCCATTCAGTCCTTTGAGTCTGCTCCACCATTTAATAAGATCATGGCTGATCTAATACTCACTAAGTCCACTTTCCTTCCTTATCTGTGTTACCCTTAATTCCTCATACTGATTAAAAACCTATCAATCTCAGCCTTGAAAGTGTTCAAGGACTCGGCCTCCACAGCTTCCTGGGGTAAAGAATTCCAAATATTCACCACTCTTTGAGAGAAGAAACTCTTCTTCCCCTTATTCTGCAACTATGCCCTCTGGTCCTACACTCTCCCATGAGTAGAAACATCCTCCCAACATTTACCCTGTCCAACTCCTCTTAGAATCTTATATGTTTCTATCATATCATGTCTCATTCTTCTGAACTCCAAGGAGTACAGACCCAACCTATTGACTCTTTCCTTGTATGCTGGTTCCTCCATTTCCAGAATCATCCCAGTAAATCTCCTTTGTACTGCCTCCAGTGATATATCTTTCCTTAAAGTTTGCCGATGATACAAAGATAGGTGGAGGGGCAGGTAGTATTGAGGAGGTGGGGAGGCTGCAGAAAGATTTAGACAGTTTAGGAGAGTGGTCCAAGAAGTGGCTGATGAAATTCAACGTGGGCAAGTGCGAGGAAAAAAGAATAGAGGCATGGACTATTTTCTAAACGGTGACAAAATTCATAATGCTAAAGTGCAAAGGGACTTGGGAGTCCTAGTCCAGGATTCTCTAAAGGTAAACTTGCAGGTTGAGTCCGTAATTAAGAAAGCAAATGTAATGTTGTCATTTATCTCAAGAGGCTTGGAATACAAAAGCAGGGATGTACTTCTGAGACTTTATAAAGCACTGGTTAGGCCCCATTTGGAGTACTGTGAGCAATTTTGGGCCCCACACCTCAGGAAGGACATACTGGCACTGGAGCGGGTCCAGCGGAGATTCACACGGATGATCCCAGGAATGGTAGGCCTGACATACGATGAACGTCTGAGGATTGTGGGATTATATTCATTGGAGTTTAGGAGGTTGAGGGGAGATCTGATAGAAACTTACAAGATAATGAACGGCTTAGATAGGATGGACGTAGGGAAGTTGTTTCCATTAACAGGGGAGACTAGGACGCGGGGGCACAGCCTTAGAATAAAAGGGAGTCACTTTAGAACAGAGATGAGGAGAAATTTCTTCAGCCAGAGAGTGGTGGGTCTGTGGAATTCATTGCCACAGAGGGCTGTGGAGGCCGAGACGTTGAGCGTCTTCAAGACAGAAATTGATAAATTCTTGATTTCTCGAGGAATTAAGGGCTATGGGGAGAGAGCGGGTAAATGGAGTTGAAATCAACCATGATTGAATGGTGGAGTGGACTCGATGGGCCGAATGGCCTTACTTCCGCTCCTATGTCTTATGGTCTTATGGTCTTATGGTCTTAAATAAGGTGACCAAAATTATGCACAGTATTATAAATGTGGCCTCACCTTGTACAGATGAACTAACACCTCTTTACTTTTATACTCCAGCCCCCTTAAAATAAAAGCCAGCATTCCATTTGCCTTCCCTATTACCTTCTGTACTTGTATGTTTAATTTCTGGGTTTCACTTTGTGTTACAGCTTTCTGCAGTTCCTCTCCATTTAAATAATAATCTGCCTTTTCATTCTTTGTTCCAAATGACAATTTCAAATTTCCCTACATTGAATTCCATTTGCCAATTTTCTGTCCACTTATTTAAGCTGTCAATATCTCTCTGTAGACTATTTAAATCTATCTTACAACTTGTCTTCCCTCCCATCTTTGTATTATCCATAAATTTGGCCACAGTTCACTCTGTTCCTTCCTTAAAATTACTAATATATATTGTGAAGCGCTGCAGTGCCAGCACTGATCCCTCTGTGGCACTCCACTGGTTACTGCCCTCCAATCTGAGAAAGACCCTCTTATCACTACTTGCTGCTTCCTGTTAGTTAGCCAATCCTCTATCCATACCAGAATATTACTTCCAATACCAGGAGCACCTTTTGTATGGCACCTTATCAAATTCCTTTTGAAAATCTAAATGTACAACATCGACTGGTTCTCCTCTATCTATTCTGGCTGATACCACCTCAAAGAACTCTAGTAAATTTGTCAGACATGATTGCCCCTTCATGAAACTATGCTGACTCTGCTTGTTCAGATTACGACTTTGCAAATGCACTGCTACTCTCTTCTTAATAATCGATTCTAATATTTTTCCGATAACTGAGGTTAGACTGAGTGGCCTGTAGTTTGTCTCCTTCATTTTTTGAACGAGAGTATCACATTTTCAGCTTTCTAATCCTTTGGCACAGATCCAAATTCCAAGAGTTTTTGGAAAATGGTTACCATTGCATCCACAATCTCTGTCGCTACCTCCTTTAAGAACCTAAGGTACAAACCATAAGGTCCAGGCAACCTGTCAGCCTTCAACCCTATCAGCTTGTCTCAAACTAATTTTCTGGTGATGGTGACTGTATATAATTCCTCCTCCATATTTTTCATTTCTGGGATGCTTGTATTATCCTCTGCAGCAAACAGGAATGCAAAATATCTATTTAACTGCTCTGCCATTTCCTTGTTGCCCATAATTACTTCCCCAGTTTTATTCTCTAAGGGCCCAATGCTTCCTTTTACTTCTCTCTTTCTTTTAAGGTACTTAAAAAACTCTTACTGTCTGTTTTTATGTTTGCTTGCCTATTTTTTTAATCCATCTTTGCTGCATTCAAAATCTATACCACCCTTCTGCCTTACCACTAACCTTTGCCAGATTATGGCTGGACCTCTACCACCATGTCCACCTCTGGCAGAAATTTCCCGTCTTGCCCAGTGAGGCCGTAAAATCCTGCCCTATATGTTTCCGCTTTCAAATTGATACCCTCCTTAACTTCCTTGGTTATCCATGGTAGGTTCTTCCTTCCCTTAGAGTCTTTCCTCCTCATTGGGATGTATTTTTGCTGGGAGTCATGAACTATCTCCCTAAATGTCTGCCACTGCTCATCTATTGCCTTACCGACTAATTTATATGACCAGTACACTTTGGCCAATTCCATCCTCATAGCTTCATAATTCCCGTTCTTTAAGTTTAACACTGATATTTCATCCCCAATTTTCTTACACTCAAGCTGAATGGTAAATTCTATCATACTGTGATCACTACTTCCCAGGGGATCCTTAACCTCGAGATAATTTATTAAACCTACCTCATTACACTACCAGATCCAAAGTAACCTGATCCCTAGTTGGCTCCATGACATATTGTTCCAAAAAAAATCTGGAATGCACGCTATGAATTAATTCTCTTGGCTGCCATTTCCACTTTGATTAGTCTAGTCTATATGAAAATTAAAATTGCCCATGATCAATGCAGTGCTCTTTTTACATGTATTTGTTATTTCTTGATTTAAACTCTTTGCTGGAGTATGGCTACTATTCAGGGGTCTATACAATGCTCCCACCACTCTCTTCCTTCCTTTGATATTTGCCACGTCCACCCAAATTGACTCCACATCCTCTGAGCTAAGATTGTCCCTCAGAACTGTACTTATTTCCTCTCTTAATAGCAGAGCTGCCCCACCAACTTTTCCTTCCTCCCTGTCCTTCCTAAAAGTCAAATGACTCTGAATATTGATTTCCCAACTTTGATCTCCTTGCAACTGTATCTTAGTAATGGCTATCAGATCATACCCACTTAACTCTAATGGTGCTGTCAGTTATTTACCTTGGGGATGGCTTTGAGCCCGCATTCTCTGTCTGCGGGAATGGCTCAAAATCCAGAAAGTGCGACTTGCGTCAGCCAGTTTCCGAGTTCCAATCTTCCTGGCCCCTCGCCGGCGTGGGGCCACGGAAAGCTCATTTTATTACATTAGCCTGCCATTAGCAAGCACTCTCTCTGGGACTTCTCCCAGAATAGATATTCAGCGGGCATTAAGGTGACGTCGTAATGATGCCATTTACAACTTTACATACACCTGGTGCCTGGTACCTTCACCTCCGAGGGGGATTTCAGAGGTGAGTGCTCACCCTCCCAGAGTGCACTGCTCAGGTTTCATCGCAAAGGACTCAGAGACACAGATAGATTCAACTGTGAGCCAGGGGTAGGGGTCAGTTTGGGGAGAGGGATTGGGAGGGGTCACTTGAGGCCTTATCTTCCTGTATGTTGGGGCACCCCTTGCTTTGAACAGGTTATGAAGCCTGGTATACGGGCAACACTTCCCATTTCCTCCTTCCTGGGTTCCTGTCCATATCTTAGCTGAGGAAGTGTCCTTCCTTAGTGGAGGCTGGCAAGAGGGTGGGAGGGCTTGAAAACAAGAGACTCAACACTGGGAGTGACTGTCAGTTACCCGGGTAGGATCGCAAGATTGGCCAGGCTGTAAGGGTACAATGGGGGATTCAGGAATGGGCTGCGTCTCCCCTAATGTGGCCTGAAGGGCCTCGCAATTGGGGGAGGATGACTGCAGGCAGCGATGTGAGAACAATGGCGAGAAGCTACTCGGCAGTCCAAAACTAATTGTCAGAAGTACTTGTGTGTAACGATTGATCTCAATGGGTGATGGAAGGCTGCTCAACTCTGCACCTCTTGTGACCTGGGAGAAACTGGGTGCCCCCTAGGAATGTCCAGCACATAGGAATGTGCTGGACATGCTAATTACTGGCCTCACGATTCAACCACAAGAGGTAGATATTTGGCTGAGCAGCCACCCCAGCCTTCCCTCACTAGTCAATATGTCCATAAATGCTGTGCAGCCAAACAGCACTGCCATTTAGTGGAGGCCAACTATTAACCCTTGGCAAGCGTATATCCCAAGCATTGAGCTGATATTCCCAGAAAGGTTGCAACATCACACAGATAACACAGATATGCAAGGTGTGATGATGATGTCTATTATCATTGCAGCTCACTTGAGGTCATGATGGGATGAATCAGCGAGGTCCCCTGTCATGACGTAAACACTGGTCACATGCAGCCACCCAACTGCCCTCTAGCATCACTATGTTTCTTTGTGAGCCTGCCCCGCCATTCAACAAGATCATGGCTGATCTGAAGCGAATCAGTTCCACTTACCCGCCTGCTCCCCATATCCCTTAATTCCCTTATCGATCAGAAAACTATCTACCCGTGATTTAAACATATTCAACGAGGAAGCCTCCACCACTTCAATGGGCAGAGAATTCCAGAGATTCACCACCCTCTGAGAGAAGAGGTTCCTCTTCAACTCTGTTCTGACCCGGCCCCCCCTTATTTTGAGGCTGTGCCCTCTAGTTCTGGTTTCCCTTCTAAGTGGAAAGAATCTCTCCACCTCTACCCTATCCAGCCCCTTCATTATCTTATATGTCTCTATAAGATCACCCCTCATCCTTCTAAACTCCAACGAGTACAGACCCAATCTGTTTAATCTCTCCTCATAAGCTACACCCCTCATCTCTGGTATCAACCTGGTGAACCTTCTCTGCACTCCCTCCAAGGCCAATATATCCTTTCGCAAATAAGGGGACCAAAACTGCACACAGTACTCCAGTTGCGTCCTCACCAGTGCCTTGTACAGTTGCAGCAAGACCTCCCTGCTTTTATATTCTATCCCCCTCGCGATAAAGGCCAACATTCCATTCGCCTTCTTGATCACCTGCTGCACCTGCAGACTGAGTTTTTGCGATTCGTGCACAAGGACCCCCAGGTCCCTCTGCACAGTCGCACAATGTAATTTTTCTCCATTTAAATAATATTCCAATTTACTATTATTTCTTCCAAAGTGGATAACCTCACATTTGCTAACGTTATATTCCATCTGCCAGATCCTCGCCCACTCGCTCAGCCTATCCAAATCTCTCTGCAGACTTTCCGCGTCCTCCACGCAATTCGCTTTCCCACTCACCTTCGTGTCAGCAGCAAACTTGAATACCCTAGATTCAGTCCCCTCCTCCAGATCATCTATGTAAATGGTAAACAATTGAGGCCCCAGCACCGATCCCTGCGGCACGCCACTGGTCACCAACTGCCAACCAGAAAAGCACCCATTTATCCCAACTCTCTGCTTCCTGTTAGATAGCCAATCCCCAATCCACGCCAACACCTTACCCCTAACTCCGTGTACCCCAATCTTCTGCAGCAACCTTTTGTGAGGCACCTTATCGAACGCCTTCTGGAAATCTAAAAACACCACATCCACCGGTTCCCCTCTGTCAACCGCACTAGTGATATCTTCATAAAAGTCCAGTAGATTCGTCAAACACGACTTTCCCTTCATGAATCCATGCTGCGTCTGCTTGATCGAACCATTCTTATTCAGGTGCTCTGTTATTTCCTCTTTAATAATGGACTCTAGCATCTTCCCAACTACGGACGTTAAGCTAACCGGCCTGTAGTTACCCGCCTTTTGTCTACTTCCTTTTTTAAACAGCGGCGTAACAGTAGCTGTTTTCCAGTCAGCCGGCACTACCCCAGAGTCCAGCAAATTTTGATGAATTACTACTAACGCATCTGCTATTACCTCAGCCATTTCTTTCAGTACCCTGGGATGCATTCCATCCGGGCCCGGGGACTTGTCTACCTTCAGTCCTATTAGTCTACCAAGCACCACCTCCTTAGTAACAGTAATTGTATTAAGGACCTCCCCTCCCACCAACTCTCGATCTCTAATATTCGGCAAACTATTTGTGTCTTCCACCGTGAAGACCGACACAAAGAACTTATTTAACGTCTCAGCCATAGTTTTCCACTATTAAATCCCCCCTCTCATCTTCCAAGGGTCCAACATTCATTCTAGCCACTCTATTCCTTTTTATATACTTGTAAAAACTTTTACTATCATTTTTTATATTTTGAGCTAGTTTAGTTTCATAATCTATCTTTCCTTTCTTAATCGCTTTCTTAGTCGTTCTTTGTTTTTCTTTAAAGCTTTCCCAATCCACTAATTCTCCACTATTTTTGGCCACTCTGTACGCATCTGATTTTATTTTAATACTCTCCTTTATTTCCTTCGTTATCCATGTCCGGTTATCCTTTTTCTTACAGTCCTTAGTTGGGCCGTGACTCTTTCATGAACCCTTATTGTCTGTGATTATCATTTTTTTTACTGTGCATGGTCTTGAGGATCATGGAGCCTGTCGAATTGCCATAGAGCAGCGGCAGAGAAACCAACATGCTGTGGCACCTGGCCAGGACCAGTACCCTGTGGGGGGAGAAGCTGGGCCTATTGCTGTTCCAGGAGCAGCACCGCAGATACGTAGGTACTAGTCGAGGGTTTTCCAACGTCGGTCATTATACCTGCAGATGTCAGAGATGTCAGAAGGCTGCGTCTGTCCCGGGGGATGGTGGACCCTGCAAGAGTTGGCACCACATAGAATGGGGGAATACCCACTGCCTGTGGCCCTGAAACTCACAGCCGTTCTTAATTTCAACACAAGTGGCTTATTCCAGGGCAGCACAGGCGACCTGTGAGCATCTCCCAGTCAGCCACACACAGATGCATCTGAAAGGCTACAGATGCCCTTTACATGAAAGCTCACGTGCATATCAAATTGGACCAGGACTAAGTGAAATAGCACCATGTAATCAGTAATGTCCAGCTGGGGGAGCAGATGAGGCTTTGCTTTAACTTCTAATTCAAAGGACAGCACCTCTAATAGTGCAGCACTTCCGCATTGGAGTGTCGGCATAGGATTTTGGGCTCTCTAGAGTGGGATTTAAACCTATTGCCTCCTGACTCAGAGATGAGAGGGCTACCCACTGAGTGCAGAAATTATTTTGATCTTTAAGATACTGGAGTGCCTGCTCCAGCAACCTTGGCCTATTGAGTAATGATAATAAGCTGGGCATTTGCGCCTCACTACAGCTAAACAAACACAATTCCATAATTCCACAGGAAGACGTGTGTGGGTGTGAGGTTTTGCTGCTGGTATTTTTGGAGAATTGTGGACTTGCAAAGAATGCTCACATCTTCCTGCCATAAACACAATGTGCTAATGAACATTTTCCTGGCATTTCCTTCTTACAATATGAGTATTTGTTGTTTATTAGTCTTTTCCACAATCTTCTCCCCTCTTTTCTTACAAGAGCACTGCTGACTCTCCCGAATTGTTCTTCTTCATAAGTGAACCTGTGTGGGGGGCGGGGGCCAGCCTAGTTTAGTCCAGTTTGGACCCTGTTCTCATTCGCTGTTTCCAGAAGTCAGAGGACAGTAATCAGGAGATAGGATGCTCTCTGGTTTTCCTCTGAGCCATTGTTTCCTCCGAAGGGGCCCGACACACAGTTTCTCCAGCAACGAATATAAACACTCACATCGGGGATCGTTTCCCACCATGGACTAACTATGTTTTCTGAATTGAAATTGGAAAAAGTCTTCTGCCAACTTCTGGCCGGGTCCCAATGGCTGGAAGACTGAAGTCAGGACAGCTGATCTATCTACCAATAGTGCTTTGAAATCCACTCTGGAATGCAAATAGATTGGGCCCCAGACCAAGACAGAACTTCCTCCAACAGAATTAGATCAGCAGTATAAATTTGGACAATGGTTTTAGGTATAGCTTTCTCAAGAACGACAAGAGGATTAACTCCATAGATTTCCTCTTTGATTTTATTAGTAGTTCCTCAGTCATATGCCCTGGAAATGCCCTTTCATATTAGAGGTTTGAGGAGAGCACACCACGCTCTCTCATTTATATTAAAATATCTACGCTCTCCGTGGAGCCAGTGGAGATCCCCAGGAGGACACCAGGAAATATGACATGATTACTAATCACCATGTTTGCATGTGATTCCTAAAGAAAGGGAATGTATTGATATCTAGTAGGGGCAGCATCCCCACGTTTGTGTTTCTGTGGTTTTTTCAGCATGGATTTGGCAGAGACCACTGCACCCCAGGATAATCTGAGTGTACGGTTCCATCAGAACAATGAAGTTTAAACTTCGAAGTGGAGGGACAAAGTGAAGAGAGATCGGGTGGTGGCTGCAGTTTAGCAAAGTAATAGTGTCTGAAAACAAGATGGAATCCACTATCATTATCAACTCTTTAAAATCTCTTGTTGCAAGCAAGCTATTAGATTTAAGATTGTGCTAAGGGCAAAACGTAAAAAGCCAGACCTGGGCCCAATGGATCAAGCGACAATTCAGTGTGGTATTTGCCAGACTGTTGGATGAGTTGGCTTTTGGATGAGGCTTAGGCCAAGGCCCCTCTCAGGTGGCCATGAAAGATACCATGACACAATTCTGAAGAAGAGCCAGGGATGTTCTCCATGATGTTCCAGCCAATACTTCATGCATCAATCAACACCACTGCACCAGACTGTCCGGTCATTACCTCATTGCTAAACGCGATAGACAACTTGTTCACAGCAAGCTCCCATAAACATGGGAGCAAATTGGCTAGCATGTTTGCCACATCATTACAATGACAACTCTTCAACAGTACATCATTGTCTGTAAGACACTTTGAGACATAACATTGTATTGTATTTGGAACATAACATTATAACAGATTACATTATAGTCACCACATTACAGGATGTGGAAGCTTTGGAGAGGATGCAGAAGGGATTTACCAGGATGCTGCCTGGATTAGCGGGTGTGAGCTATAAGAAGAGGCTGGATAAACTAGGGTCATTTTCTCTGGAGCGGTGGAGGCTGAGGTATAAATAGGGTTGACAGTCAGAATCTTTTTCCCAGAGTTGAAATGTCTTAAACTAGGGGGCATGCAGTTAAGGTGAGAGGGATAAGTTCAAAGGAAATGTGAGGGACAAGTTTTTACACAGAGAGTTACACAGAGGTGTCTGGAAGCGATCTCAGGGGTGGTTGTGCAGGCAAATATGATCGAGCTTTTAAGTGGTTTTTAGATAAGCACATTAATAAGTAAGAAATAGAAGGATATGGACTGAGGGCAGGCAGAAGGGATTAGTTTAATTTGGCGTCATGTTCAGCACAACATCGTGGGCTGAAGACCCTGTTCCTGTGCTGTACTTTATGTTCTATGTTCTATTATCAGTGCAGGCTCGATGTGCCAAATGGCCTCCTTCTGTACTGTAGGGATTCTATGATTCTATCCTCAGCTTGTGAACACATGCATGTTCTTTCTTTGTCTCAATCAGATTTGGGCCCACATGTTCAAGCATAAACTCACTGTTCTGGTGCAGTCGAACAAATCTTCCATTCTACAGACCTTAAAAGAGAAACTGCAGTCATCAATAGAGGTGTTAGAGAATGTGTCATCTAGCAGCCACAGAGTGTGACCACACGTTATTTAGTTAGTCCAAGGTTGTGTGAGAAATGCACGTGACTGCATGCACATTTAGTCTGCACGACTTGGCAATGCCCTCGCCAGAGCCTTCATCTCAGGCAGGATGTTTGGCTCCAAGTGTCATGCTGTGAATCTGCGGCTTATTCACCACAAATATTTCGCATGGGAATGAAAGTTATTGTTTAATTGCATGAAGCAATAAGATGGATTCTCTTCCCATTTCCTTATTGAGGTTTGCCATTTTATAGCCAATTGCTACAGTCATGTGGCATTTGAATGCCAGTTAATCTTAAATCAAACATGACATCTTTCCAGGATCAACAGTTGGAATAGAATTTAATTTCCCCATGCAGCAGCTGCTCCAAGATCAAGTAAAGTTAATCCCTACTACTTCAAAGATACCTCAGTGGCTGTAAAGTGCTTTGGATTGTTCTGAAGTTGTGAAAAGGCACTCCATAAATATAAATCGATCTACCCATATAAATTGCCCTGTTTGTGCTCAACTAAAAGCTAGCAAGAAGAAGAAAGATAGCAATGTCTGATTTCTCAAATGGAGTAATTATTCAGATACTGTGGTCTGATAATCTGTGGCAACAGTAGCCTGAGCCTTGCAGCAACTAGAATTTACAGTCAACGGTAAACTTAAGTATTTCTTCAAAGATGCACATTAACATGGCAATACAGATAGGTTAAACACAAACATCAGCACAAATTTGTTGGTTGTGTGATGGAGCCTTGATGCAGTGAATCTCCATCAGGCCTGGGAAAGGCTTGGTTTCCAATATTGGTGGCCATTAATACAGCTAAGTTCATAAGTTCTAAGATATAGGAGCAGAATTAGGCAATTTGGCCTATCAAGTCTGCTCCTCCATTCGATCATGGCTGATATGGTCCTCACCCCCATTTTACTGTCTTCTCCCCATCACTCTTCAACCCATTACCAATTAAAAATCTGTCTAACTCCTCCTTAAATTTACTCACTGTCCCAGAATCCACCGCACTTTGGGGTAGCGAATTCCACAGATTCACAACCCTTAAGGAGAAGTAATTTCTCATCAACTCTGTTTTAAATTTGCTACCCCTTATCCTAAGACTATGGCCTGTCATCCTAGAATGTCCCACAAGAGGAAGCATCCACTCCACATCTACCTTATCCAAACCTTTTATCATCTTATATACCTCAATTTTATCTCCCCTCAGCGAGAGGAACTTCCTAGCCGTTCACACTGGCGGGATCTTCCAGTCCCGACGATGGTGCATCCCTGCCACGGGTCTCCCGGCAGCGAGGGGTATGTTGAACAGGAAACACCATTGACAACAGTGAGACGAGAAGATCCCGCCACCACCAGCCAATGGCGGTGAACCTCTGCTGCCACAAAACACCCGGTGGGTTGCTTGGAAAATTCTGCCCATGGTATGGTCACTTCCTACAATGTTAAATGGAATGACAGCACATTCATTCCTTCATGTACAATGAAAACCTGAGAACTTATCTTTCACTGGTTAGGTCATCTGACGAAGGAGCATCGCTCCGAAAGCTAATGGCATTTGCTACCAAATAAACCTGTTGGACTTTAACCTGGTGTTGTTAAAACTCTTACTAGGTCATGAGACGCAGCAGCTCTGACACAACACTGGCAATTGGTGCATAAACCAACAGAACCCAGAAAAATACAAGCAGCTCAGTGAACCTCTGGTAAACACTTTACATACAATCCTTTCTCATAATCGGCAATTATTTTCAGGTTATGGTATACTTGCTGAACCACAAAGTCTTTTTATTGCTAAATTGAAAATGTATCGCAATAAATCGAACTGAGTGAAAGTGCAGACAAAATAACATTTTTGGAATGACAAATAAGGTTTAATTTCAATTGGGCTAATTTTTCAAAGATCTCTCATTTGAAGAAATGTCCAATAAAGCGAACACGGTGCAGAATAACATAGATTGCCACAAGTATTGCCACAAGGTCCACCACAGAATGAGTCAAGAATCCAGACTTCAATAAACATCTTAATGCCAGGAAAGTTAAGATGGGGTCGCTCTGAACTTTACAGCTAATCCATCTTTGCAGCCAAAATCGGGCTACAGACAATATATGGTATATAAAAAACATAAGCATGGAATGAGAAAAGCCAGTTGAATCCACTATTCACTCTGACTGTTTCCAACAAGATGGTCCCTAAAATATTTCGAAAATTTGGAAATAGGAAAAGTTATAACATTTTTATCTGCTAACTTCAAGATTGATATAAATTTCCATGCTGCTTCTGTTTGTAGGTCAATGGGATTAGGTTGGAGCTGTTTTATGACTCTTGGGAGGGAGAGTGTGCAATGAACGGGCTGGCTAGGTGGAGTAGTGATTCTCTCAATCCAATATGTCAAAGGTTTATAATCCTTTGGATTGTCGCTGAATGATGTCTCAAATGTTAATCTATTTATTCTTGGCTCACTTCACTCAGCTCCGGCACCGAGTTCTGTTTTCTATCTTTGGTAAAATGGAACTGCTTGCATGTGAATTATGGTTTTAAAGAAAAGGCAAGCACAGGTTTGGGAGTATTTTTAATTTGCAAGCATTAGCTGTGTCTCTCTGAATCTCTGTGTGTTTAACAAAATATCTCAGCACTGAAATAAGGCCACTGGAAATTATAAATATTAAAATTCCTGCTTTTCATCAGTTTTGTTATAGTGCAGTAATCCCTCAGAGCAACTTGATAAGTAAATGCTGCAGAGCACATTAAGCCTCACTGCAGTGCATAAAGTCAAACGTCTGCTGCTTTTACACATTAGCCCCGTGAGTTCTGGAGCAGTTTGTTTTCTAACTCAGGCCAGGTAGGCCCCAGGCTTGACCTTTGGCAGGTGACAGTTCACCACCACCTTTTCAAAGGGAATTGAGGAAGGACAATAATTCCTGAGATTGCTAACAATGTCCACAGCCTAGAAATTAATTTAAAAATTGGCGGCAGTTAGAATGATGATCCAGTCATCACGATCAGCTTCAGCTCCTATGAACTTAGAAAGGAATTTGAAAAAAAACACAGCCAGCACTCCCACTGACTGCTAACCAGCGAGTCCTGCTGGTATATGTGTTTGAACAGCTGTTGAAAATAGTTTTTCCATGAGAGTTTACCAACACAAATGTCCAAGTTTACGTACAGCCACCCATGCGTTGGCAGAGGGCGGCCGAGGTCCATGTAACTAAGCCCTCAGGACCTTCAAAAGTGGGAGTGGGAAATCTAGAGAGGCAATGCTTTGAAGCAGGCATATGACCATGGTTGGATGAGATGATCTGATTTTGCCCAAGAACCCCAATAAAATATTTTAGGAAATTTTGATGTCAATTCATCCCTTAAATCCATCCCAAGACTTTGGGTGGGATTATCCAGATGTTTCTGCTGGCAGGATGTTGTGGTCCCACCAAAGACGACCCCCCTCCCCTCTACAGTGAGTTCCCAGGTGGCGGGACAGGCAAGGCACACTAAAAGCCATAGGCCTTGGTGGGGACGAGACGATCCCAACAGCGGCCAATGGCAAGCAGCCTCTGCCGCTGGAAAACACATAGTGGGCAGACTGGAAAATCAATCCCTTTGTTTTTCACCCACTCATGGTTTTGTCTCTACTGCAATTCCCTTCCCATCTCAGTGTTTTGAATTTGCCCTGTTCCTACCCATAGCCTGAGAGAGACAAGGTTCTAAGCCCTCATCAGAAAGAGAGCCCTGTTACGAATGAAACTGGCTTTTCACTCTGTGTAGGTGCTGCAATAGCAGAGCAAGGGTGGGGTTAAATCTTATCATTGGAGCCTAATGGCTGTGATCTCCAACTATTCAAGGGCAGCCTGACCTAGATGTGTTCTATGTAGACTCCACGTTCAAAAGACAGGAATGTGTTTCATTTCACACCTGTAAGCACACAATTTGCTGAAGAATATAAATTGAAATATTTTATCCCAGCTACATTTGAGACTGGAATAAATGCAAAGGTTTTGAGTTTAAGCCCTATGTAATAAAACACTCCAACCTAAATCCAGGTTACATAGTCACCCACAGCAGCTTGGTTTCATTCCAGTTTAAAATTGGCTCAAATGTAGTACAAAGTGGCATTCCCACACAGCTTTGGCTTCTGCAGCATAACTATTAGGTGGAGCAAAGCATTTGCAGCAATGAATTAGTTTTGCCTAAAATGATGCAAGTGAAACCAGTGAAGAAAGCATTCAGTCGAGCACATCGTTCTGTCACGCTTTGTAAACTCAACATTATTGCAATAAATGCATCTCTTTGTTGAGGTTTTTCCTTGCCTAGTTGTAATTGGAAAGCAGAAACGATCTTCAGGCCATACATATCCAACAATCTGCTCTGAAAACTCTACTTACATTTTGACAACTGTGATGACAGTACAGTAACTGAGACATTCTGCGACTCTCCAAAACTATCAACATTTTAAATAAAACAACCTACAATATTCTTTAAAAAAGTCAATTTTCCCTATCTTCCAAGGTTGATGGATTCTTTAAAAGGGAATTTCAGGATTTTCCAAAAACTAATCAGTTCTTCCCTTGTTGGTGTACGAAGTTTCACTGAGATCCACCCATTAGTTTACAGGCAAACAGACTAATAAACAGGGGTAAAAAAAATTATCCCTGCCATGTTCAGCGACAGACGTAACAAACAGCATAAAGAAGGCTTGCATTTATATGGGGTGGGAGGATTTGTTGCCACCTTGTTTTTGGGGGGTGGAAAAACAATGGTAGAGGCAGAGAATCACAAAGGAGTCATGAAACATCTTTTACGCTCGCAGGATTTCCCTGATCAATTGTCGCCACCCCCTCTCCATGACATTAACGGGAATCCCAACTCTAAGGGCCCTATTTTACCATTTTGATTCCAAGTGCTGGGTAGACATGAAACTGGATGTATTTCAGATACGACTGTTAGACCCATTCTCAGGCATACTCTGCCTGCAAAAATATCAGTGATTCAGAATTGCGCTGTAGAAGCCTGTGGGTGGGGCTTAACGTGCCCGAAACCCTGCAGTTTCGATCGGCACCTCCAACTGCGCACACATAGAAAACAAATGATAAAATGCCGCTTCCCTGCCACATTGCTCCCGGGCCAGATAATGCCTCCACCTGGCCCCCACAGACATTGTCCCACCCCCACAACATTACTGACCCCCTTAACCCCGCACCTCTCACCACTCAGGCCGATCGCAGCCCCCTCTCCCTCCCCCCCACCAATCTCAGGCAGAATGGCAACAGACGTCCCCATCCCTCCCACCCTCCCTTCTCCCCCACCGATCTCAGACAGAGTACCAGCGGACCCCCCTTCCCCCCCACCGATCTCAGGCAGAGTGGCAGCAGACCCCCCCTTCCCCCACCCCCCAATCTCAGGCAGAGTGGCAGTGGACCCCCCTTCCCCCCACTGATTTCAGGCAGAGTGGCAGCGGACCCCCCTTCCCTGCACTGATTTCAGGCAGAGTGGCAGTGGACCCCTCTTTCCCTCCACTGATCTCAGGCAGAGTGGCAGCAGACCCCCCTCCACCCCCGACTGATCACAGGCAGAGTGGCAGCGGACCCCCCCTCCCCCCCTCACCCCACCCACGGAACTCAAGCACAGAGCCATTGGAAGCTAGGCACCTACCTCCTCACTAACTGGAGCGCCCGAATCAAACTTTTATGGAGCATGTCTGTTTCGCGCCGATTACGGATGGGCGAACATGGTGGTAAAGAGGGAAGTGCCAGTAAAGTTGGCAAATGCATTTAAATGGCCGTTGTGCCCATTCCAGGCATGGTCCCGATCACGGCCATTTCCTGGCCTTGCTAAAGGGAGAACTGGCGCGGAGGCGGGCACAGATCGCGCTACTCGCCTCACGCCCAACTTTCCCAAGTTTTCGCGCCCGAAAACAGGTGCAACGTGATGGTAAAATCGGGCCCTATAAGTCAGGAGCCCCATTTGCATCAATTTCAATATAATTATCAGGCTTTTATGCCTGATAGCTCCCATGTTAAATTGTCCATTCACATAGGAGTCAGAGCACGCCAACGTGAACCACAACAGGTCCCCCACAAGTCGCCCAGAGGCAGCCATAATTCTTTGTGCTAAAGTCCAAGAGTGGGATGTGAACCCTCAACCTTCAGACTCAGAGGGGGGAGTGCTGTCAACTGAGCTGCAGCTACATTCCTTATATCCAGTTACATCTTATCTCAAAATACTCTTCTGTCCCAGTGTCTCCAGAGTTAAATCCCTGATCAATTCCCATATTTATTAAGTTGAAATAGAGACTATTCACTGCAGGAACTACTAAAGACAACACGTTCATCAAAAGGTGATTGTGATACATTTTTATTGTGGGGAAGAGGCATACAGCTAAGATCCATGTATCACTTCTGATATCAAATGCAAACAACCTATGATGCATTTCAAAGCGCCATAAGGGCAACTCCAAAGCCGTTTGCTCTCTAAGGTTCTTAGCAACTGAAATCTAATGCATTTTTACTAAGAAACATTAAAAGTTTTGGGAACAATTTTCATGAAGAAGATGCCACTTTAAATACTGGAAAAAAAATCCAAAAGTTGGGATAGAGAGAAGAGTCACCAACTACAACACAGAAGCTGCATATGATACGGCTTAAGTTTGGGATAAGTATTCTGAGGGGATTTTAATTTGACAGATGGGAGTTAAATCTAAGTGGAACACTGATCGAAATGAGTAATGAAAGATTGCTGTCACTGAGCTGTTCACTAAGCAAAACTCCAAACTGCTCTGACTTTTGAAGCGGATTCTGCAATTGTTTTCCTATTTAAATACTGTGTATTTACTAAACAACCAAAGGATAGAAGAATCTACTTTAAACGAGAATTAGCTGAGTCTAGTTTGCGAACACTGATTACCTGAAGCTAAAGTCTTACTGGGGGTGTTTTCATGTACACAGCATAGAGCTCACACGATGAGCAGCCCATCAGCTTTCAGGGGCTTCAGAGCTGAAGACATGTGAAAACAACACTCATTTGAGGAGAACATTTTGATAGCTCAATGAGTGCACAGAAGAAGGAATTAAGACAAACTTAATAACCATTCTAAGGGAGTGGAGCAGAGAATGCCAGAATGGAATACAGGGCCCCTCTGTCCAGAAGTATCAGGTTCATCAGACATAACAAACTATGGCTGTAATGCGGAGAACAGACCCCCAGGACATGAAAGAACGTGAGGAAGAAATCATCCAGAGTTTGTGGCTTCCAACTGTCATAATGCTGATCATCCTCTTAGATACATTCAGAGTAACATCGTGAAGTTAAAAAGCCACTGAACTGTTGGCTGAAATACAGTAAACTATTAGAAGAATTAAGTGAACGAGTGTAGTAAGTTGGTGAAATGGATAAATACATCATGCCTTATTCAACATAGTGCAGACCATGCAAATACAACATCGCAATGTCACACTTGGATCACAACTCTGTTCTTGATTTGTTTTTTCCCTCTTTTCCCTTCTTTCATGGAGCACTCTACTTCCAGGGTGGCATTCAGTCGCAGGGAACAAAGGATAAAGGGAATATTGATCCCTGATTATGTTTGGATTGTTCAGCTTACACATCTTTTGAAAGGAGGCTGTGGAGGAAGTGGGAGGATGTTGAAGTTGGAAGTCACCACATAGCAGATGCCTAGTATCCTCACCCATGTAGCACAACTGCACCTCACAGTATATCAAATTCCTCCCATTGGTTAAAGTATCAAACCCCTATACTGTTGCAGAAAGGCATCCTTGTTATTGTACTTCAGTCCTCTAGGAATAAAGGCTGACTTTTAAATGTTTGACATTGGATGGAACCTTACCAATTCTTTTCAAAGTGTCAGGCTCAGACTGAAAACTGGTGTGAAGCTCTCCAGCTGCACAGACCTGTTTTCTCTCTAGATCTTGAGCCCAGAAGACTAAGTACATGAGTGGGCACAGTTTAGCCTGTCACTCTGATAGGTTGGGGCCTGATGGAGCCACTAAGACTGACTGCACAGAGATCAGGGCGACATCTTTAATGGGTGTATTGCGCCCCCACCCCCCCCACCCTGAGATAATTATTACCAGCATTCCCCCCTCCCCAGATAATCATTCTCAGCATTCACCCCCTCTCCAGATAATCATCGGCAGCAAACCTCCCTCCCTGATAATGATCGCCAGCATCCCCCCTCCCCAGATAATAATTCCCCCCTCCCCAGATAATCATCGCCAGCATTCTGCCACTGACACCTCCCCCCACCACCATGGAAGTATCACCGCCATTCTGCATCCCTCCATTCACCCTTCAGTGTCTGGTCTAACACTGCCGTTCTGCACCCCCCCATTCCCCCTCCTCACCCCCACAACAACACAAAGATGGGAACCTCATGACAGTGCTGGGGGGGGGGGGGGGGGGGGGGCTGGGATCTCTCCAGAAAGGATCTCATTTCCCAATTCCAGATATTCTACCTGCATCTCCATTATCTCTGATGACAATCGTGGGCTGAAAATTACCCCTATTGTTAATACCAGCTCCCTGGTGAGGTTCCCCAAATTCGTTACCCTCCGTCCCCTCAGTGGGAACTACCTAAGTATGAGTGCACAACTTGTCCAAATCTAAGACGAGCACCCCAAATTGTTATCATCTGACTGGGATAACCCCCGATTGTTATGCCCTGGGTAAGGATGGATGAACTGGCTCCTGTTATTTATTCAAACCCCTCTATTTTGCAACATGGCTAATCAAAAAAGGATCCCTTCGTGGATCCCTTTTTCCCAAATTTATGTTTTAAAAGAAGTCAATTTAACCAAGTTTTCTTGAGTTAAATAGTGAGTTTATTAACTATTACAGACAAGAAGATGATAAAACACATGCATATACAGCCATACAGATTAGAAATGAGAATTAAGTCCAAAGAATGTAAGTTCAAAAAATGTGTTCGAAACAGTCCTTGACTTGCAAGGAGTAGATGCGGCCATTGCCATTCAGCTGACTTCAGCACACGAATAGTTGGTTTTGAGATTCTAGTGCTCTGCAGTTTGGTAGAGAAGCTTCTCTGTTTCCTTTGCAGCTGTAGTCCTCGCTGACTTGACTTAATTCCACAAGCAGAGGAAGAGATATCTGCAAAAGCTTTTGCTGGGGTCCTGCTGCTGGCTGACTTTCTGCTTCTGTCATGCACCACAGGATTTTTCTTGATGAGATGATACTCATCTCGCATTATCTCCAATTGTCTCCACTGGAGATGGTAATCAGTTTCTGTATGCTTTAGACATACCTTTGTATGGAAACAGAATGGTTCTATTATCTCTCAGAGAATCATCCATCATCGACTGACATTATTTCCTCAGCCATTCCTTTGCTTGTTTGTCTGTTTTTAAAAACTCACAGTTCAATATTTCCAGACATAATTTGGTGCTTTTTCTTCAGTATTATGCCAATATTCAAAGATATTTGGGTGTGCTTGAATAAGGAACACAAAAAATTAGCATGCAGGTACAGCAATCAATTAGGAAGGCAAATTGCAAAGTGATGTCGATTACAAGAGAACTGAAATACAAGAGCAGGTTGTCTTGCAATAATTATTTAGGGCTTTGATGAGACAACACCTGGAGTATTGGGCACAATTTTGGTCTCCATATTTAAGGAAGGGTATACATACCTTAAAGGCAGTGCAGTGAACACTTACTAACTCTTAATCCCCAATTTTAATTGCTTCACCATTGCCTTAGGACATTTTATTACGGGGGTAAAAGGCACTATATGAATATAAGGTGTTCTTCTTGGTGTTGCTGGCAATGGGAGGGTTGTCCTAAGATGAGAGGTTGTGTAAATTGGATCAATACTGTCTGGAGTTTTGTGGTGAACCATCGTTGGTTACCACTGTGGGGTTATTCCAATGTTACTGTTGGGTTAGGGTGTTGCCACTGTGGGGGTTGTTATAATGTTGTTGGGTTAGGGTGTTTACCTGTGGTAGATGTTGTTATGGCACATCCCGGTCGGGCCCCGCCTCCTGGGGAGAGGTATAAGACCCTCTGCTCAGGCGGGACCCCTCCAGTCTGAATTGGTGTACTCGTGTTAGTTAGTTCCATTGTTTGCTAATAAAAGCCTTCAATAGCTGAAGCCTTGTACCTCGTGCTTGATTGTCGCGCATAAAACTCTTGACAGTAAAGAGAGTATGGAACAAATGCTAAAACCAGAGCGTCTGACGCTGGACCCACATGCGGTCGGTGCCTCTAACACCTCCGACCACTGGTTGAAGTGTTTCGAGGACTACCTGGCAGCCTCTGCAGCTGTTACTACGGACGACGACAAACTCCAGGTCCTCCACGCGAGGGTAAGCGACACGGTCTATCTTGCGATTCGTGCGGCCACCACTTACCCGAGGGCCATCGAGCTCTTGAAGAAACGATACACGAGACCACCCAACGAGATCCACGCTCGTTACCTCCTCGCTACACGACGTCGGCAGTCGGGCGAAACCATGGAGGACTACGCCAATGAGCTCTTGCAGCTTGCCAGGGGCTGCGACTGCAAAGATGTGTCGGCTGAGCAATATATGTACGACCTCGCCCGAGATGCGTTCGTAGCAGGGGTAGGGTCCTCGTACATCCGGCTTAAGCTATTAGAGAAAGGGAACCTCAACTTGACCCAAGCGATGGAGATGGCTGAGATGCTGGAGGCAGCGTCGAAAAGCTTGGCTCTGTACCCCGAAGACCACGCGGAGACAACGTGGCAGGAGCAAGCACAAATCCCTCCTCGCCCCACGGGCACGCGCTCCCATATCGATCCGACGACGGCGGCAGCTCCAGGCGGCCAGCGATGCTATTTTTGCGGCGGAGCCAAGCATCCACGGCAACAGTGTCCAGCAAAAACGGCGATCTGCAGTCAGTGCGGTAAAAAGGGGCACTATGCTAAAGTTTGCAGGTCGAAGCCCAAGAACGGCAGTGCAGCCTGTGACCCTCCAGAGCGGAGACAATCTCCTTCGACGTCGCAGTACCCGCGAGGCCCGACCACGTGCGAATCCAGGACGGCGCCATCGTGGCTGACGGAGGAGGAGGAAGACCACCAGGAGTCGCTACGCTTGGCGCCCTCACCCACGTGCGATTCATGGGGGCGGCCATCATGGTCAACGACGACCAGGAGCGACCAGCAGGGGTCCTCAGTATCAACCTCGGCTGCATGCAGTGACGCCCTGGGGCCAACGGTGGCGTCGATCTCTCTGGACCAGACGAAGCATCACAGACTTGACTGTTCGATGATGAACATCAAGGTAAATGGTCGTACTGTGTATTGTCTGTTTGACAGTGGGAGCACCGAGAGTTTTATTCACCCTGACACTGCAAAAAGGTGTGGACTCCAGGTTCTACCTGCCAAACAGACAATTTCTATGGCATCACGGTCCCGGTCTGTACCGATCCAAGGACGTTGTATGGTAACCTTAGAGGTGCAGGGCACAATTTACGAGCGATACAGGCTCCTTGTGTTACCGCACCTTTGTGCGCCAATTCTCCTCGGACTAAACTTTATGGTCCACATGAAGAGTGTGATCCTACAGTATGGTGGGCCACTCCCTTCACTGGCAGTAGGGAATCAGCCGCAGCCTCCAAATTGCCCAAAGCGCCCCGCATGCAATCTTTCCACACTAAAGATCACCACACCTTCTTTATTTAAGAATCTGGTACCAGGCTGCAAGCCCATCGCTACTAAAAGTAGGCGTTACAGCGCTGAAGACCGGATCTTCATTAGATCTGAGGTTCAGCGGCTCCTCAAAGAAGAGATCATACAGGCCAGTGCTAGTCCGTGGAGAGCGCAGGTCGTGGTGGTTAAAAGCGGGAACAAACCTCGGATGGTCATCGACTACAGTCAGACCATTAATCGTTATACGCAGCTGGATGCGTATCCTCTCCCGCGCATATCTGATATGGTCAATCAGATTGCGCAGTACCGGGTGTTCTCCACCATAGACCTTAAGTCCGCCTACCATCAACTCCCCATCCGCCCAGAGGACCGACAATACACAGCTTTTGAGGCGGATGGTCGTCTATACCAGTTTCTTAGGGTTCCATTTGGTGTCACCAATGGGGTCTCGGTCTTCCAGCGTGCTATGGACCGAATGGTGGATCAGAACGGGTTGCGGGCTACCTTCCCATACCTGGATAACGTCACCATCTGCGGCCATGACCAGCAGGACCATGACACGAATCTCCAAAACTTTCTGCGCACTGCATCTCGCCTGAATCTGACCTATAACAGGGAGAAGTGCGTATTCCGTACGCGCAGGTTAGCTATCCTTGGATACGTGGTGGAAAACGGGGTCATCGGCCCTGATCCAGACCGTATGCGCCCCCTTACTGAACTTCCCTTGCCCGCTAGCACAAAAGCACTGAGGAGATGCCTCGGCTTCTTTTCGTATTATGCGCAGTGGGTCCCCAACTACGCGGACAAAGCCCGTCCGCTCATCAAGTCCACGACCTTCCCACTCACGCCGGAGGCCCAATTGGCCTTCAAGGCTTTGAAAAGCGACATTGCGAAAGCCACGATGCACGCGGTGGATGAATCCATCCCTTTTCAGGTGGAAAGTGATGCATCGGATTTCGTCCTGGCCGCCACACTAAACCAGGCAGGCAGGCCCGTCGCGTTTTTTTCCCGCACCCTTCAAGGTCCCGAAATTCGGCACTCAGCGGTGGAGAAGGAGGCTCAGGCCATTGTGGAGGCCATCAGACACTGGCGCCATTACCTGGCGGGGAAGCGGTTCACCCTGATCACGGATCAACGATCCGTGGCGTTTATGTTCAGTAATACGCAGAGGGGCAAGATCAAGAATGATAAGATCTTGCGGTGGAGAATTGAGCTCTCCACCTATAATTACGATATTATGTATCGTCCAGGGAAGCTCAATGAGCCCTCGGATGCCCTCTCGCGCGGAACATGCGCCATCATGCAGGAGGACCGCTTGAAAGCCCTCCACAATGACCTGTGCCATCCTGGAGTCACCCGACTCTACCACTTCGTAAAAGCCCACAACCTGCCCTACTCGGTGGAGGATGTCAGGTCAGTGACAAGAAGCTGTCGGATTTGTGCGGAATGCAAACCGCACTTTTATCGACCGGACCGGGCACAATTGGTCAAGGCCACTCGCTCCTTCGAGAGGCTGAGTGTGGATTTTAAGGGCCCCCTTCCCTCAACGGACCGGAATGTCTATTTTCTCAATATAATAGATGAATACTCCCGGTTCCCGTTTGTTGTCCCCTGTGCGGACACGTCGACTGCCACAGTGATTAAGGCATTCAGTGATCTTTTTACCCTGTTCGGGTACCCCTGCTACATACATAGTGCCAGGGGCTCGTCGTTCATGAGTAACGACTTGAGGCAATTTCTGCTCTCATACGGGATTGCCTCTAGTAGAACCACGAGCTACAACCCTAGGGGTAACGGACAGGTGGAGAGGGAGAATGCTACAGTCTGGAAGGCTGTCCTATTGGCGCTGAAATCCAGGGGCCTTCCAGTCTCCCGTTGGCAGGAGGTCCTTCCAAATGCGCTTCATTCCATTCGCTCCCTCCTGTGTACGGCAACCAATGCTACTCCCCACGAGAGGATGTTCTCATTCCCTCGGAAGTCGTCCTCGGGGATCTCCTTACCAGCCTGGTTGACGTACCCAGGACCTGTCCTTCTGCGGCGACATGTGAGGGCCCGCAAGTCCGACCCCTTGGTCGAACCGGTCCAACTCCTCCACGCCAACCCTCAGTATGCCTATGTGGCATATCCTGACGGGCGAGAGGACACAGTCTCGATTCGAGACCTGGCGCCCGCAGGGGACGTAGCAACTCCTGTCGCTCCTATACCCCCCGTCACGAACCCCCTTTCACTTCTTTCTTCCCCAGACGTGGCGCGGTCAGCACTGGGACCAGTGCATAACAGTTATACTCCCATGTACAGCTTGCCTGAGACTCGGAGATCGGCGCCACCACAGAAGGTTCCAGGATCCCCTGCACCATCGCCTCACCAGGGTCAACCGGCCCGGGAGTCCTCGAGGGGACAGCCGGACGCTGTTTTGGAGAGAACGCCACCGCAAGCACCTGCTCCGGTGTCGCAACCGGTGTTGAGGAGATCACAGCGACGGTGCGGTCCTCCAGACCATCTGGACTTGTGAATTTTGTATATATGTGACCTGTTTTCGCACCCCGCTGGCCTTTGTTTTTAAAGGAGGGGTGAATGTGGTGAACCATCGTTGGTTACCACTGTGGGGTTATTCCAATGTTACTGTTGGGTTAGGGTGTTGCCACTGTGGGGGTTGTTATAATGTTGTTGGGTTAGGGTGTTTACACTGTGGGATTAATATACCTGTGGTAGATGTTGTTATGGCACATCCCGGTCGGGCCCCGCCTCCTGGGGAGAGGTATAAGACCCTCTGCTCAGGCGGGACCCCTCCAGTCTGAATTGGTGTACTCGTGTTAGTTAGTTCCATTGTTTGCTAATAAAAGCCTTCAATCGCTGAAGCCTTGTACCTCGTGCTTGATTGTCGCGCATCAAGTTTATAAGAAGGAGATGTGATCTCATTGAAATGTATAAGATTCTGAAGGGACTTGATAGGGTAGACATTGAGAGGTTGTTTCCCCGGCCTGGGGAATGTAAAACATGGAGGCACAGTCTCAGTTGGGATAAGGGTGGCACGGTAGCACAATGGTTAGCACGGCTGCCTCAAAGCACCAGGGATCCGGGTTCAATTCCAGCCTCGGGTGGAGTTTGCACGTATTCCCTCTGTCTGCGTGGGTTTCCTTCAGGTGCTCCGGTTTCCTCCCACCCTCCAAAGATGTGCAGGTTAGGTGGATTGGCCATGCCAAATTGCCCCTTAGTCTCCCAAGATGTGTAGATTAGGGGGATTAGCAGGGTAAAAACATGGGGTTAAGGGGATATGGTCTGTGTGGGATCCTCTGTCGGAGGGTTGGTGCAGACTGAATGGGCCGAATGGCCTACTTCTGCACTGTAGGGATTCTATGAATAAAAAAGTGGTTGATTATTTAGGACTGAGATGAGCAGGGCGACTTTGAGCCCACTTTAGCGGTCTGTGGGAACACAATTTAAATATGAGAGGAATCCCAGGGGCGCAAAGGTAAGTATTGTCCCGTGGGGTCGGGGTGAGGGGGGAACATGCCAGGGAGTGCCTTGATGTAGGATTCACAGAGTCCAGGACAGAAATCTAGACTAATGTTCTGTGCAATTTACCTTGCATGTGTCACATAAATGCAGTGGTTTCACACCATTTGGAGCATGTCAATGATGTGCTGGAAGCAGGATGCCATTTCAGTGAAGCTAAACACAAAGTGGCACATCTCGAGCAGCACCAGTTTAACCCTGCACCTGCCCCTCCGCTGTGTACCACTTGAGCATAAATATTGACAATAGCCATTGGGCATACTGTTATTTTGACAGCAAGTTTGTGGCCCAATATTTTGCATATGCAGGTTCTGACCTAGGGAAGGACATAAAATACTGGCCAGCCAACGACGCCCATGTCCCACAAATGAATAAATTAAAAACCTTGTAGTTGATACTCGACACTGAAATGAAACTGTCTGCATCCATTATTGTAGTAACCACTTGAGATGGAATTAGCCACGCAACAGTCAAATGGGGAACTGTAGCCTTCGGTACGCAGTAATCCCTTCCCTAATCCCCTGTAATAAGTGTCTGATTTGGGAACTGTAATGCACAATAGTCACTTGTTCCCACCAGCATGTTTGATGTGCTCACAAAGCGGGCATGAATCTTCCATTATAGTGCAATCTGGAGAGTACTGGCAATTAGTGCACAATACCACATGGCTCAATACAAAGGAAAGGTCATTTCTATTTTTATGTGCATTAACTAGTCAGTTTGACTCAATTCAAGGCAGCTGAGTGTGATGCTGAACAATTGTTAATCAATCTTTAATGTATTTTACCATTGTGCATTTAGTCAATGATGATAGATTATTCAGCCTGCCTCGTTAATGAACCTGTACCAGCAGACATGTCATTAAGAGTTGATGTTCTTCCCACTCAAAAAACCCTGAAAGACAATGAGAAAACCGAAGGAAAGAACAACAGAACCCCTCACATTGATTATGTGTGAAGTTATGCTAATAGATATTTTGGAACATTACAAAATTCAGTCAAGGGTTCTGATGGCATGTATGCACTCCAGAATTTTGCTTAATTGGCCTTTATTTTAACATTTGAAACTGATTATCGATTAGGTACACAAACTCTGGCTGATAATTTTTCCTCTCTAGCCTATAGGACAGTGAAGCTATTTGAAACATTCCTGCAGTAATACCCTGAGTAAATTCAGCCAATTCAACTTTGAAAAGTGATCAAATTGTGTGGTGTCTTCTGATTTTTACATTTCACACTGGGCAAGCCATTTACCAAGTTAGTTTGTTGTGGTCAAAATACCTTATCCCACCATGTCCTCTTCAATCCTTCTCCAGCGTTTGACACAGTTGATCACACCTCTCCTCCTAATTAGTCCAGCTCCATGGAACTGTGAACATCTACCTGTCCAGAAAAAGAGAGCATGTCTATACCAAGATCTTCCGCTCCAGCATTGAGAAGTTTTCAGTGGTGTCTTCCTCATTACCATCATCAGGTTCTTAGTTGGTAAGTACTGACTCCCACCACAGGAGGAGGGAACAGCTTGTTGTTTACCCAACCTCTGCCAAAATTGCCTACAGGTGGGACTAATCATAGAATCATAGAAACCCTACAGTGTAGAAAGAGGCCATTCGGCCCATCGGGTCTACACCGACCACAATCCCACCCAGGCCCTACCCCCATATCCCTACATATTTACCTGCTAATCCCTCTAACCTACGCATCTCAAGACACTAAGGGGCAATTTTAGCACAGCCAATCAACCTAACCCGCACATCTTTGGACTGTGGGAGGAAACCAGAGCACCCGGAGGAAACCCACGCAGACACAAGGAGAATGTGCAAACTCCACACAGACAGTGACCCAAGCCGGGAATCGAACCCAGGTCCCTGGCGCTGTGAAGCAGCAGTGCTAACCACTGTGCTACCGTGCCGCCCTATGTCATCCAGCTGATTCAATATGGACCTTTCTTTTTCCCTCCCAGTCTGGCCTCCAGCCCCACCTCTTGATGTCACGTAAGATTCCATCCTATGTGTGAAAGGTTATATACACCTTCACCTATATCACCACGTGTGACAGCTCGAACTGAGAGCAGGAATCCTGCAGTGTCCCGTGAAGATACCACTAGCTCAGATTCGAAGGCTGAGGCAACCTGGTTTGGTCATTTAAACCCTCAGTAAGATGAAGTAGAGATGGAAACCTTCTTTATCTCTTTTGAGCAGTTAGCACAGCAGTTCAAGTGGCCAATCCAACCTTATCACTGCAGAGTAAACCTTCAGGGAAAAGTCACAAGGTTTACTCACTCTTGCCTGAGGAGACTGTCACTGACTATGAGGCAGCAAAAAGGGTTTTCTAAATGTGTACCAGTTAGTGCTTGAGGCGTGCCATCAGAAATTCCATAGCCTCAGGAAACAGCCTGACATACCTGCAATTTGAAAGGCTTAAGCAACTTGCTTTTGACCAGCGGATACAGGCATTCAGAAGCTGTCCTTGAAGTGTTTAAAAACTCCATACCCTTCCCAACAAGAACACACGTAGAGGAACAGAGGGTAACATGGGGCAGCCTCACTGGCTGGTGATTGTCAGCTGATCCACAAACCCCTGTTCCAGAACAGACTCTCCTCAAGTCATCCCCAAGGAAGAACAGAGGCGGGGATAGGAAACTGAGCACCCATGGAAGAGAGGGAAATGCTGGGGGGCCTCCTCAGGACAGAAAGGGTGGCGCTGAAATGAAAAGTGAGGCTAAGAAGCCTATGTGTTTAACTGCCGGAAGGTAGGGCACATCCAGTCCAACAGCTGGAGGCTACTTGAAAAGCCAGTGGGATTTATTGGGGCACATACACCCTGTGCAGAGAATGGGAGTCAGTCAGAGAGCTGAAAAGCTGTGTGTGTGTGTGTGTGTGTGTGTACCACACAGTCCTTCCTATAGGGAAGGAAATCTGCCGTCCTTACCTGGTCTGGCCTACATGTGACTCCAGATCCACAGCAATGTGGTTGACTCTTAAAATGCCCTCTGAAATGGCTTGCCAAGCTAGGGCAATGAGGGATGAGCAATAGACACTACGATACTCACATCCAACCAATGAATTAAAAGAGAATATCTGGCTGATTTTTCTAACTGGCTCAGCAAGGTGGCACAGTGTTTAGCACTGCTGCCTCACAGCGCCAGAGACCCGGGTTCAATTCCAGCCTTAGATGACTGTGTGGAATTTGCACAATTCTCCCCGTGTCTGCGTGGGTTTCCTCCGGGTGCTCTGGTTTCCTCTCACGGTCCAAAGGTGTGTGGGTTAGGCTGATTGGCCATGCTAAATTGCCTTAGTGTCCCGAGACGTGTAGGCTAGGGTGGTGAATACATTGGGTTATGGAGATAGTGCTGAAGTAAGATGCTCGGTCAGAGAGTCGATGCAGTCGATGGGCCGATTGGCGCCCTTCTGCACTGTAGTGATTCTATGAACTCTGGTCTTCAAAGTTGACCATATTTAGCTGTCATTTAGAACAAGGTGAAGACCAGCATGCAGAGATAAGATGGAAAGAAAATATCGTGTGTTCAAGTGACAAAATGTGAACACTTCAGCGGAAAATTAAGATGTGGAAAATGCAGAGAATCTAGACATAATGCCTCTGATTGCTCAGATGAAATAGAAAGGAACTCTCTTATTTTAGATCATCTGTATTTGCTGTGTGAAACTATCAGTTGCCATTTTCCTTCTTTGTCAGAAGAATGATAGGATTAGAAACACGTTCATAGAAGTACCACAAATTACAGGACAATTCACTCTGCAGGAAGACGATATTCAAAATGAGCGAACACTAAAGTTAAAAACCTTGGACTTTCTCTGGACACATTTTGGATAAATGTCGAAACCCAATACCCCAACATTGTAAAGAAGGTTCTGAGAATTATGCTGCAATTTTCAACATATCTGTGCAAACTTGGACTTTCAGTTCTTCCCAACATCCGAGTTCCGAAAGAGAACGACTTCTGTGTTGAAGAAGAAATGCAAGTTTTGCTCATCCAAAGTTCATCGAAGAATCAAAGAAAAATGCAAAATTCATCAATCTCAAGTTTTACATTGAATCTCAATTTTTCAAGGCATTGACACATTTAATGGGACAAAATGTTTGTGTTTTCATTCATTTGTTCAAGAGTATTTTATTTTGTTTTCATTTTTGCTTTGTACAGTGAGGGAGGAGTGTCAGGGGTGTGTGGGAAAGGGTTCCACAGAATTTCACAATAGGATTAGTTGAGCAAAAAAGGCTGAAAAGCACTAATCCAGAGAAAGGGAAGTAGCAGTAAGTGCAAGGCTGGACTTGGAGTGCATTGTCTCTGTGTTAACCTCCAAATACAGGTGGGTTCAGCTCAGGTGGGTGCAGCTCAGGTGGGTGCTCTATGCCTGACAGTGCCCAGACACAATGCAGATATGCAGGGGTGTGAAATCAACCCCTAAGTTTCCAACAGTCAGTTCAATTCTGGCCTTGGATGACTGTCTGTGTGGAGTTTGAACATTCTCCTTGTGTCTGTGTGGCTTTCCTCCGAGTGCTCCAGTTTCCTCCCATAGTCCAAAAATGTGCAGGTTAGGTTGATTAGTCATGCTAAATTTCCCCTTAGTGTTAGGGGGATTAGGAGGGTACATATATGGGGTTACAGGGATAGGACAGACCTGGTTGGGATTGTTGTCGGTGCAGGCTTGCTGGGCCAAATTGCCTCCTTCTGCACTGTTGATTCTATGGGACCAAAACCCACCCCAGAAGTTTCAGTACATAATCTAAGTTATGATGTGGAGATGCCGGCGTTGGACTGGGGTGGGCACAATAAGAGGTTTATTTGGAATCACGAGCTTTCAGAGCCCTGCTTCTAAGGAGCAATGCTCCGAAAGCTCGTGATTTCAGATAAATCTGTTGTACTTTAACCTGGTGTTATGAGATTTCTTACCATAATCTAAGTTGACATCATAGTGTGGCATGTACTCAGAGTGCTGAACTGTTGGAGTCAATGTCTTTCAGAGGACACGTGGAACTGATCTGCTGTTTACATTTTGGATAATCCAGCTCATCGCATTGCTGCATTCTCTATGTACAAACTATAAATAAGTCTCCATTTTACTGATTAAGAAGAAGAATTGTGAGGTGGGTCCTTGTAAAAGCATTTTTAAAGGGCCCTGGTACCCTGATAGTGGGTAAGTTAAACACTTGCAACTTCTTCCATTGAAAACACCCAAGAATCTTTTTGAAGGTGGCTGCTGAGTTCTTGCACTTGCCCTATCCTCACAGGGATGGCTGAGGTGTGAGTTACCTGTCCACACAAAGGCTGCATGGGAGACAGCAGTGGCAATGCCTCTGGGTCAGCAGCGCCACAGCGAGATGGAGCAGAGACTGCAGAAAGTGCCAATCCCTCTGCCAAATAAGAGTTGGATTCCTCCACGCTCCTTGACAGTGAGAGAAGTCTGCCTGGCGGGTCAGTGAGTGTCCCCAGAATCTCTGTACGCATAGACATTCCACAGTCTCCTGTATTCCACTCCACCCAAGTTTTCAATGGAGTCCTCTGGACCAGAACGTGTCTGCCACCTCACCCTCTGGTGAGCTGCTGAATGAAACATTCCTCACCCTGGTGTGCCTTTGTGACCACTCACTACGTACTGATCCCATCTTCCCACTGATATACCTTCCATCGTGTTGTGTGTCTCTACTCCTATATGTTGGTTGGGACTGCCTGAGGAATGATTTCTGAGACATCGGTATATCTGAACAATTATTGGTTTATTGGATGGAACAAAACTATGTACAGATATACATGACTCGATGTTACTCTGTCTAAGCTGGAAGCATTTTTCCCCTCAGTTCTTGGTCATGTGTCCCTTATATCATCATGTGGGCGGTACTGTGTCCAATGTCCCATTAATTAACCCTTTCGACTTTAATACTACAAGTAGCACAGTGCTAAATGGGGTAGATTTAGAACAGATCTAGCCGCTCAGAACTGGGCATCCACGAGGTGTCACATGAGCCAGCTGCAGTAGCAGAATTATACACAACCACAATCTGTAATCTCATGGCCTGGCATATCATTCTACCATTACCACCAAGCCAGGGGTTCAACCCTGATTCAATGAAGAGTGCAGGAGAACATGCCAGAAGCTACACCAGGCATACCTAAAAATGAAGTGCTGACATGATGAAATTACAGCACAGGACTATTTGCAAGCTAAGCAGCAGGAACAGCAAGCAAGAGGCAGAGAAAACCAACCCCACAACCAGATCAGATCTAAGCTCTGCAGTCCTGCCGCATCCAGCTGTGAATGGTGGAGGACAATTAGATAACTAACTGGAAGAGGAAGCTCCACAAATATCTCCATCCTCAATGATGGAGGAGCCCAGCACATCAGTGCAAAAGATAAGGCTGAAGGGTTTGCTACAATCTTCAGCCAGAAGTAGCGAGTGGACGATCCATCTCAGCCTTCCCCGGAGAGCCCCAGCATCACAGATGCCAATTTTCAGCCATGTGAAATCAAGAAGTGGACACTGCATTGGAAAGGTTTTGGACCCTGACAATATTCTGCAATAGTACTAAAGACTTGTGCTCCAGAACTTGTCGTACCCTTAGCAAAGCTGTTCCAGTCTAGTTACAACACTGGTATCCACCTGACAATATGGTAAATTGCCCAGTTTACACAAAAAACAGGGCATATATGGTGTTGTTAATACTGAACTCAACTGCATGAGTTGCTGAATTCATAAGTTTAATTTGAGTAACTGCTATAACTGCGCAGTAACAATACGAATGGTATTCTCCACTACAGGATGCCCCAATAACTGGTGAATCAAACAGCATGTCCCTTTGCAACAGGCAAAGTACTGGCCTTACCCAACCAGTCTATGGTTGTAAAGCTCAGAACATAGGGGGCGACTCTCTCAAAACAATTCTAAGTGCTGAATTTGTGGGGAAAAGGGTGTAAATCACAATTGTTTTTTCAGTGGGAGTTCAGAATCAAGTCTCCCACACACTGCAATGCAGAGGTCACAATCGTCATTATCATCAAAAGCTGGGGGAGGGGGGGGGGGGCCTATTCACACCAGAGTCTGACAGTTCCGAGCCACTGCACATGCTCAGTGGCCCCGATCTGTCAGCCTCTGGTTTGCTGGCCAGCTCGATCGCTGGCCAGCCCAGGACCCCCGCCATGCTGCCCCTCCTGACACTCCCACTGCCCGATTACGGCCCCCACGGAAATTCATGGGTCAACCCCAACCCTCCACCATCCCGGAACGCCCCATTCTCCAGCCACCCCCACACAGCAGTGATGATCCCCCCCCTCCCCCACCCCCCATGGGAGGCAAACTCCCCCCCCCCGGAGGCAGACCACCCCCCCACCCTGGCAGACCACCCCAAGGGAGGGAGACCCTCCCACAGACCCTCCCCCCCCACTTGCCTGCCCCGATCTCTGGCCTCCCTCCAGCCCTGACCAAATCCCAATGCAGAGTGGCAACGAGACCGCCAACCCCACCGATCGCCTCCTAAGCCCCGCCCCATAGGCCCTGCCCCCATCAGGCCCCACCCTAAGGCCTGCCCACAATAGTCCCTGCCCCCTTAGCATTGCCCAATTCCCGATGGGCAGTGCCAAGATGCCCCCGGGCATGGGCACTTTGCCCCTTGGGCAGTGTCAGGGGGCACAGGCTGGCACTGCCAGGGTGCCCATGCCCAGGGGAATCACCCCCCCATCACACGACCCCCTGGGAGACCCTGATTGCTCCCCTTCACTCCAGCGGGGTCTCCCCCTTGTTACCCGAAAGTAGGGAGCTAGTCTAAACCTCACCGGAGTGAATTTGGGGTGGGAGATGCTATCGGGCCTGGAGTATTCAGTCCAGGGCCCAATAATTACATTAAAATAACATTAAAAATAGATTAACCAGTGTGTTTCCTGGTGGTCTCGACCGTGCCAGATTTCTGGCAGTGGGAGACGTGCATGTGTCGGGAACGCATGCGCGAATCCCGCGAATCAGCGCATGCACGCATCTCCCGACCCGACCCACCAAAAGATTAGCGGGTCAGGTTGGGAGAATCGGCCCCATAGCGTCCAACATTAGATGTGTTTCTGTGATTGGACAGCCCATAGTTAACAATCCTGATTGTTTTTAATTGCGCCAACAATTACACTGAAAATCAATTGAAGATTGTCAGTCGGGCTTGCAGTGGGCCCACTTACACATGCTGGAAGCCACATACGTTCACACACACACAGAGCCCTGTCCTTTGCAGACAGAATGAACATGTCCATTTACTGCACATTTCCATCTGAACAAAAGCCACCTTAAGGAACAACCATTCCCTGATTCAGTCCTCAAAGCAATACCTTGACTAATCCAAGTCAAACTGCATGCTTTGAATTTGAACAAAGCTGGGTAACTCCCTGCTCCATATTGCATTCTCCATAGCAACGCTCCCACCAATCAGAGTCCATTTGCCAACAAATTAGTACTCTTTTCTCATGTGGTCCAAATTGTTGTTCCTCTGTTGCAGTTTGATAATTCCTTGCAAGCGATACTGAGTTGCAAGACAAACATAGCCTATATTTTTCAGCATTACTCTTTTTTTATTTGCGGGAGACATTTGTGCATTACACAAGGCAGCAGGTTACCACCGGGGGGGGGGGGGGTATAGAATTTGCCTGTAGACTCTCTGTCCCGCCACTGGCCTCCCCCTTGAAGAGCACGTGTTTTCGCCATTTGGCAAGAGCCAGCATTGTTCATAACTGGCATCAAGTTTAAAGTTTATTTATTAGTGTCACAAGTAGGCTTATATTAACACTGCAATGAAGTTTCTATGAAAATCCCCCAGTCGCCACACTCCAGTACTTGTTCGGGTACACTGAGGGAGAATTTAGCATGGCCAATGCACCTAACCAGCATGTCTTTCAGACTGTGGGAGGAAACTGGAGCACCCAGAAGAAAGCGACGTAGACATGGGGAGAACATGCAGACTCTGCACAGACAGTGACCCACCTGGGAGTTGAACCTGGGTCCCTGGCGCTGTGAAGCAGCAGTGCTAACCACTGTGCCACTGTGTTGCCCTCATTAAAGGAGATGTCAGAAATATGTCCTCTTTGCCACTCCTTAACCTCACACATTCTGCCTGACAAATTGCAGATGCTTTCAAAATTCAGCTCTCCCTCTCTATTCCTCTTCACAACACAAGCTCGCACTTGTCCCTCGCTTGCATTCCAGCTGTGGAGAACATGTTGACGCCCCTCAGTGTGTGAAGGAATTTGGGAGGGAGGGGGCTGAACTGACTCTCACAAGCTCCAGCTCAAATATTTCTACAATATGGATTTTAGAGGCCAAATTTGAGGAGTGCGCAGCAACTTGGGTGAGAGGGGAAAACAAGCCACAGGCGTCAGCCTGTGATACGTAGATGTGCCACAAGAGGGCAGCACCAGCCTGTGCTGCTGAGCAGCAATAGGCACACAGCCGGTTCATGATTTTAGGAATGTCATTCATTGCGGATCACTTACCTTGGTTCTAGCCATGAGTTTTTTTTGTTAATTGATTCAAAGTCTGGTCGCAGCATGGGATTTTGAAAAAAGAACACCAATTAGTCGATGTCTGTTATTCAAATAACTAGTCTGACACTGTCTGGGGTCATTGTGTGTGTGTTTTATCTATAATGTTATTCTCAGATTAGAGTTTAGATTCCTGATTGCCAATCCCCCTACTAAGCTTGTGAACCTAAGTACAAGAGGTCATCAAGAATGATACATACATGCACAAAGCAATGTGTAAATGTTCAAGTAAATCCACAACAGCGGGTGAATGGAAGATTAAACTTTCCAATGCCCAACAGAAGTATGGAATAACACAAAGTGGGGGTGGAAACGGGTGGATTATATTCATTCCATTTCAATTGGATTAGTTTCCAACCTTGGCCGGTTCACCCCTCTTGAGCACATCTGGTGTCCCCAAAGAACACCATGCGGACACTGATCTTAGCCTTGACGCCCGATCAGCACAGAGGACAACAGCCCACAGCTCCTGACCTCAAACAACCCGACAGCCTCAGCCTCTTGGCAACGGGATTGCAGCTGCGCGCCACGGTACCCAGTTCACTAATGTCCTTTGGGGAAGGAAATCTGCCATCATTACCCAGTCTGGCCTACATGTGACTCCAAAGCCACAGTAATGTGGTTGACTCTCAACTGTCCTCTGAAATGACTTAACAAGCCACTCAGTTTCAAGGGTAATGAGGAATGGGCAATAAATGCTGGCCTAGCCAGCAACTGCCATATCCCACGAATGAATAAAAAAAAGATTAGTCACTCCATACAAGTGCATCGCCCATATATGTGGCACATCTTCAGAGAATGGTAATGTTGGAGCCACCATATCTGTGAGATTTTCAGTTGCAGATATACCCCTGTGTTATCACCTCACACCCAAAACATAAACACGCTTAAAGTGAGAACAGCAATACATTTCTCTATGTTCTTTCATCCTCCTTAATCTGGGGGCTTGTGCCAAAATTGAGAGAGCTATCTCACAGGCTAGTCCAGCAACAAATAGCCTCATATAGTCACAGAATTATACCTTATAAATAATGTCCCAGCTACCATCATCACCATTCTTGGGTCTTGTCCCACTGGTAGGACAGATACAGCAAAGGTGGTGACACAGTGGTATACAGTCAGGAGGGAGTTGCCCTGGAGGTCCTCAACATCGACTCTGGACCTGATAAAGTCTTAAGGTGTCACACCAAACATGGGCAAGGAGACCTTCTTCAGATTGACACATACTACAAGCTAAGCAACTCCACAACCAATGGGTCAGATCTAAGCTCTGCAGTCCTGCCACATCCAGTCGTGAATGATGGTGGACAATTAAACAACTCACTGGAGAAGGGGACTCCACATATATCCCCATCTTCAATGATGGAGAAGACCTAGTGCAAAAGTTAAGGTTGAAGGATTCTTAACAATCTTCAATTGAAGTACTGAGTGGATGATCCATCTCAGCCTTCTACGGAGGTCCCAAGCATCACAGATGTCAGTCTTCTGCCAATTGGATTCATTCCACATCATATAAAGAACTGGTTGAAGGCACTGGATACTGCAAAGGCTGTGGGCTCTGACAATGCTGCGGCAATAGTCCTGAAAACATGCACTCCAGATCTAGCCATGTCCCTAGTCAAGCTGTTCCAGTACAGCTACAACACTGACATCTACCTGGCAATGTGGAAAATTGCGCAGATATGCCCTGTACACAACAGAAGCAGGACTAATCCAACTCGGCCGATTATCACCCTATAAGTCTACTCTCAGTGATGGAAGGGGTCATCAACAGTGCTATCAACAGCACCTGCTCAGCAATAACCTGCTCAGTGACGCCCAGTTTGGGTTCCACCAGGACTACTCAGCTTCTGACCTCATTACAGCCTTGGTTCAATCATGGACGGAAGAGCTGAATGTTAGTGTTGAGATGAGAGTGACTGCCCTTGACATCAAGGCAGTTTTTGACTGAGTGTGGCATCAATGAACCCTGGCAAAAATAGAGTCAATGTGAACCTGGGGGACACCTCCCCTCTGCTGATTGGAGTCATACATGGCACAAAGTAAGATGATTGTGATTGTTGAACATCAATCATCACAATTGTTGATGTGAATGGGGTGCTCACAATCATGGGGTTTCTTTGCTTTATTCTTTTATGATCTGTTTTTAAGTTGTGGGTGATGTGGGCAAAGCTTCATCTGTTCTGTCTCTCTAGTTGCCTTGACAAGTATGTGGTGACCTTTCGCTGTGAAGTTCTTGTGGTGATGGTGCGCTCACAGTTAGCTAGGGAATATCAGGTTTCTGATCCAGTGATGGTATAGGTGCAGGTCTGGATAGTGTGTGACTTGGAGTGGATTGTTCTCAGAACAATGCTGCTCCAGGGTTATGTTGGGAAGGGAGATGCTTTTGAAGCATTAAGGTCAATGCAGCATTGCAGCAGTGGGTTCTATAAATACTGCAGCCTTTGTGCACCATAGTGCTGGAGGACATTGTGCCCAATGATGGGGGCACTAATCAACCACTGTCTGGATAGTGTTAAACTTCTCTTATATCATGCCCCCAACTGAAAAAAAAAAAATTGTCAAAGCTTTTTGTCTTGCACTTCTCAGGACTATCTATGTCAGTGGAAACAATTGTAAGCTGTATGTCCAAAAGACAAGCTGGTTGTATCAAACAGCATGTCCTTTCTGCTGTTCACAACAGGCAAGGTACAGAGCAGACCCAAGCAGGCATGCTTGCAATATTCAAAACACCGTGCCCAACATTAAATGTGACTCTGCAATTGGACGACATTTGCTAACAAATCCTCACTGTGCTAAATATTATGCCAACTGCCAATTTAGGATTGTCATTTGGGCTCGCGGTACTGTGCATTTATGTGTACAGGAAGATACATATATTGATGCACATATTAATTCTGTTATTTGCAGACAGAAAGAATATGAACACATATTGCTCCATTCACTGGTACATTCCTCAGGGCAATGCCTTGACCAGTCAGAGTCCAGCTGCCTGGTTTAAATGTTCAAACACTGCATGGTAGTTAACTGTCAGTCCCAATCAACTGGTGCATTCTCCATGGACTCTAACAATCAGAGTCCACTTGCCAACCAATCAACACTCTTTTTACATACAAGATAAAGTTGTTGTTTCCCCTGTCACTGATTGTCCTGATGAATGCTGGACAAAAAGCTTTGTCAAAATGCCATTTTGTAGCAATACTCAAGTTCTGTACTGCCAAACAATTCTAAATGTGAAAAATTCCATCATCTCCCAAATTGAATCTGGTAAACGTTGGCCTTCGTAGGAGGCAGAAAACTCAAAAAAGTCACTCATTGCACATCTCTGCCCTCCTCTTGTAGACAATTTCCTAAACTTTGAGCAGCGAGTGACATCAGTAGGGTGGTGTGATGCACAAACAACTTAATCGCTCTGAATTGTCACCTCTCAGTAGTGCCCATGGGAGTCTTATTTTAAACATCATTGCAGCCACTTCATTGACCTTAAAATGGATGCCATGAGAATTAATTTAGCTGTGCAGGAGTGTCATTAGTACGGCAGCTAATTTGATTTGATTTGATTTATTATTGCCACATGTATTAGTCTACAGTGAAAAGTATTGTTTCTTGCATGCTATACAGGCAAAGCATACCTTAATAGAGAAGGAAAGGAGAGAGAGCAGAATGTAATATTACAGTTATAGTTATAATGTTACAGTTATAGTAGAGAAAGATCAATTTAATATGAAATAGGTCTGTTCAAAAGTCTGGTGGCAGCAGGGAAGAACCTGTTCTTGAGTCGGTTGGTACATGACCTCAGACTTTTTCTTGATGGAAGAAGGTGGAAGAGAGAATGTCCGGGGTGCGTGGGGTTCTTAATTATGCTGTTTGCTTTTCCGAGGCAGCAGGAAATATAGACGGAGTCAATGGACGGGAGGCTGGTTTGCGTGATGGATTGGTTATGTTCACGACCCTTTGTAAAATTTTGTGGTCTTGGACAGAGCAGGAGCCATACCAAGCTGTGATACAACCAGAAAGGATGGTTTCCATGGTGCTTCTATAAAGATTGGTGAGAGTCATAGTGGACATGCCAAATTTCCTTAGCCTCCTGAGAAAGCAGAGGCCTTGGTGGGCTTTCTTAATAATAGCGTCGGCATGGAGGGACCAGGACAGGTTGTTGGTGATCTGAACACCTAAAAACTTGAAACGCTCGACCATTTCCACTTCATCCCATTGATGTAGACAGGGGCATGTCCTCTACTACGCTTCCTAAAGTCGATGACTATCTCTTTCGTTTTGTTGACATTGAGGGAGAGATTATTGTCATTGCACCAGCTTACCAGATTCTCTATCTCTTTCCTGTACTTCGTCTCCTCATTGTTTGAGATCCAACCCACTACGATGGTATCATCAGCAAACTTGAAAATTGAGTTGGAGGGGAATTTGGCCGTACAGTCATAGGTGTAAGGGGTTGAGGACACAGCCTTGTGGGGCACCGGTGTTGAGGATGATCATGGCGGAGGTCTTGTTGTCTATCCTTATTGATCGCAGTCTGTGGCTTAGGAAGTCGAGGATCCAGTCGCAGAAACATAGAAACATAGAAACCCTACAGTGCAGAAGGAGGCCATTCGGCCCATCGAGTCTGCACCGACCACAATCCCACCCAGGCCCTACCCCCACATATTTTTACCTGCTAATCCCTCTAACCTACGCATCCCAGGACTCTAAGGGACAATTTTTAACCTGGCCAATCAACCTAACCCGCACATCTTTGGACTGTGGGAGGAAACCGGAGCACCCGGAGGAAACCCACGCAGACACGAGGAGAATGTGCAAACTCCACACAGACAGTGACCCGAGCCGGGAATCGAACCCAGGACCCTGGAGCTGTGAAGCAGCAGTGCTAACCACTGTGCTACCGTGCAGAGGGAGGAGCCCGAGCCCCAGGCCACGGAGTTTGGAGATGTGTTCTGGAGGAATAATGATGTTGAAGGTTTAGCTGTAATCAATAAATAAGCATCTGACATAGGTGTCTTTGGTTATCCAGGCATTCCAGGGCTGAATGTAGGGCCAGGGAGATGGCGTCTGCTGTGGACCTGTTGCAGCGATAGGCAAACTGTAGTGGATCCAGGCAGTCTGGGAGGCTGGAATTGGTTGGGGCCATGACTAACCTTTTGAAACACTTCATAATGGTGGATGTCAGAGCCACCGGATGATAGGCACCCTGCCAGCTTTCCTTTGGTACAGGGATGATGGTCGTCTGTGGGGGTAGGGCCTGGGTGGGATTGTGGTCGGTGCAGACTCGATGGGCCGAATGGCCTCCTTCTGCACTGTAGGGTTTCTGTGATTCTGTGATTCTTGAAGCAGATAGGGACCTCAGATTGGTGTAAAGAGAGGTTAAAAATGTCTGCGAATACCGCCACCAGCTGGTTCGCGCAGGATCCGAGTGCTTGTCTGGGTACCCAATTTGGGCCAGTCACTTTCTGTGGGTTGACTTTCAAGAAGGCTGATCTGATGTCTGCGACGGTGACCTTGGATACCGGTTCGGCCGAGGCTGCTGGGGTGGAAGGCGTGCTCTCGCTGTCACTGCTAAGCCAATCAGGGTCTCAACATAGGCAGCCACCTGAAAATAAACATTTCAATATTGAAATGAGGCTTCCGCACTCATTTCAGATCCAGATTATTACATTTGTTTGCCCTAATCAAAGTTCACAATGTACAATAATCTTGTGCTGGCATTTCCAATTCTTGAGCTGTCTTATCAAGGAGGCCCTCAAACCCCCAAAATGTTTTTGTTGTGTTGAGTCACAAGGAGCAGGCGAACTGTTTCTGGCTCCAGCAAGTAACTGCTTCCCCAAGCCCATGGCTTCAACCTACTTCAGTCATTTGTGAGTGATTACAGCTACAAACTGCACCTTCCACACAATTCAGATCTTTATACCTTCCATAATTGTGATTGATTATTGTGTATACTCATAGCTCAGGTTATAAGCTACTTGTCTTCACATGTCTTGAGACTCAGATTCAGAGCTGATTTTGAGGTTTTTGTTACTGTTGGTCAGTTTTCACTCACATTCAAACAGAGCAAGTGCAAGCTGAAACTTTTTGCTTTGTATGTGGTATAAAGGGGTTTGTGTACATTTGAATGAACCTTTGACGTTTCATTTATCTCCATTGGTTTTCTCTGAAACTTCATTAAATATCTGGAGTTTAAGATAACAACTTGCAATGGATTTGCACTCAACACAAAGTTTCGCTATTTCCAATGATTTGGCCTATCAATAACAACCAACAGTTTTCATTTGTATAGCACCTTTAACAAAGTAAAACAAGCCAAGTTGCTTCACTGGAATGCTATCAAACCAAACCCATTATATTGGCCCAAATCTTCCTCTCAGTGTGGGAATCACCACTGATCAGATAGGTAATGAGCCACTTACCCAGGTCTATTGAAAAAGGCCAAACTTCTGATCCAAAAGCACGCTCTCATGCTGGAACCCACACAGAGAGCAGCAAAGAGAAGCAGCACAGGAGCCACACCACCTTTTTACACCAATAGCTGCCATAATGTAAGGTTAAATGTCCAGTGTGAATGTTAGTGGATAGGTGAATGGATGAATGAGTAAATGGGTAGGGAGAACAGTGGATCGGGTGATAGGTGGGATAGAGTCATAAAGGCAAAGAGTCATTGAGCAATACAGCATGGAAACAGACTCTTTGACCAACTGGTCCATGCCGATCATGGGACCCTCCCAGCTAGTCCCAATTACCTTTGCTTAGCATAATAGGTGGGTAGACAGCCAGGTAGATAGCATGGCAGAGAGGCATGATGACAAGTGGTAGAATGTTAAGTGGTTAGAGTTGCACATGGGTACGGTGGCAGAGGGTAGGATGGAAGGTGGATAGGATAGCAGGTCGGTAGGGTAGCAGGTTCTTTTAGTGGTGGGTAGGGAGGGTGATAGGACACAAAGTGGTAGATGGGTAGGGTGGCAGGAGGGTAGGGTGGCAGGAGGGTAGGGTGGTAGGAGCGTAGTAGGGTGGTAGATAGGTAGAGAGGCAGGCGAGTACATTGGTAGAAGGGTAAAGGAGCAGGTGGGTAGGGTGGTAAATGATTGTGGCAAGTTGGTCAAGAAACATGTGGATAGGATGGTAGGTAGGCGAAAGGGATGAAAGAGATTTTTCCCCTCTAGTTTAAATTCACACCATGAGCGGGATTTTCCCAAGGCCAGAAAGTCCCGTCCGAGGTCAACGGACCTTTGCATGGTACATGTCCCAGCCACTACGATTCCCGTGGTGGGCAGAACGGGAAAATTCCGCCCTATTTGAATTGTTGCTTTTGAAAATGAATGCTGAAGAGTTGTGGCGAGATTCTCCGGCCTCCCAGCTGCACGTTTCCCGCCGGTGCGAGGTGATATGTTGTTTGCTAGCGGCGGGAATTCTCTGTGCATAGCTCATATGGGAGATATTCAGCCCCCTAAGATCCAAGCTGACTGCTAAACAATGATGGTGTCCCCTGGGCAGCAAACTCTAATTACTCTATTAGCTGGTGTTTAGCAGTATTCCACAGCTACTGAGGCTTCTATTCCATTATGTCCCACATCATTCCACTCTAATTCACTGGAAAGAAATCAGACAACACCTCGGATGTTCAAGCCTCATTTGACAAGTCCTGTACAACATTAAGGACTAATAAACAACAAGTGATATTCATGCCACACAAGTGCCGTTCGGCAATGACCATCTTTAACACGAGACAATCTAACCATTTCTCCATGACATTCAATGACATTACCATCACTGAAAGCCCCACTATCAAAACTGGCTCAGTCAAAGAAGACAGAGGGTAGCAGTGGAAGGGTGCGTTTCTGAATGGAGGGCTGTGACAAGTGGTGTTCCTCAGGGATCAGTGCTGGGACCTTTGCTGTTTGTAATATATATAAATGATTTGGAGGAAAGTTTAACTGGTTTGATTTGTAAGTTTGTGGACGACACAAAGCTTGGTGGATTTGTGGATAGCGATGAGGACCATCAGAGGATACAGCAGGATATAGGTCGGTTGGAGACTTGGGCGGAGAGATGGCAGATGGAGTTTAATCCAGACAAATGTGAGGTGATGCATTTTGGAAGGTCTAATAAAGATAGGAAATATACAGTAAATGGCAGAGCCCTTAAGAGTACTGATAGGCAGAGGGATCTGGGTGTACAGGTACACAGGTCACTGAAAGTGGCAATGTAGGTGGAGAAGGTAATCAAGAAGGCTTACGGCATGCTTGCCTTCATTGGCTGGGGCATTGAGTTTAAAAATTGGCAAGTCGTGTTGCAGCTTTATAGAACCTTAGTGAGGCCGCACTTGGAATATAGTGTTCAATTCTGGTCGCCACACTACCAGAAGGATGTGGAGGCTTTGGAGAGGGTACAGAAAAGATTTACCAGGATGTTGCCTGGTATGGAGGGCATTAGCTATGAGGAGAGGTTGGAGAAACTTGGTTTGTTCTCACTGGAACGATGGAGGTTGAGGGGCGACCTGATAGAAGTCTACAAGATTATGAGAGGCATGGACAGAGTGGATAGTCAGAAGCTTTTTCCCAGGGTGGAATAGTCAATTACTCGGGGGCACAGGTTTAAGGTGCGAGGGGCAAGATTTAAAGGAAATGTACGAGGCAGATTTTTTACAGAGAGGGTGGTGGGTGCCTGGAACTCGTTGCCGGGGGAGGTAGTGGAAGCGGATACAGTAGTGACTTTTAAGGGGCGTCTTGACAAGTACATGAATAGGATGGGAATAGACGGATATGGTCCCTGGAAGGGTAGGGGGTTTTAGTTAAGTCAGGCAGCATGGTCAGTGCAGGGTTGGAAGGGTCGAAGGGCCTGTTCCTGTGCTGTAATTTTCTTTGTTCTTTGTTCTTATCAACTTCCTGGGAGTGACCATTGTCCCGAAACCTTAGCTGGATCAGCCATATAAATCACGTAGCTGCAAGGGCAGGTCAGGGGCTGGGAATTCAGTGAAGAGTAAATCACCTGACTCCAAATCCTGCCCACCATCTACAAGGCACAACTCAAGGATGTGATGGAATACTCTCCCTTTGCCTGGATGAATGCAGTTCCAATGCCCAAGAAACTCAACACCATCCAGATAAAGAAGTCGACCTCATTGGCACCCCATTCACTACCTTTAACATCCACTCCCTTCACCACTAATGCAATGGCAGCACTTTGTTCCATCTACATTAAAACACACAATTATGTACAGTTCTCTATGGACCAAACAAGTGCCAGAGCTGTGGGATTCGCAGCAATCTCAGGCTTCCCACAAATTCAGGGTGACATCAACTGTACACATCTGGCCTCAAGAGCTCCCTAGCAGCAGCCATTGAGATTTATCAATCAAAAAAGATTCCACTTTTTAAACATGCAGCCAATCTGTGAACACCGAAAGCCCCTGATAACGAAGGTTTGTGCAAAATACCCTGGAAACCCCATGACTCTTACATTTTGACTCACTCGCAGGTGCCACTCAGCATATTCAAGGTTTGCTCCTCAGTGATAAGGGGTACCCCCAAAGATGTGAATATTGGACCCATTTGTCATCCACACAGTGCATAGAACATTTGTTACCCCTGGATTGTGTATCAAAAATATATAAAAGCACTAGAGAAATTCTACTAACAATGCCACCATGGCATCTTCTGGACTCAGTTGGAGGACTGTCAAGCTATTGTTCCTTCTTGAAGCCAACTGCACAGGGATTCAGGCAAAATTCCAGCAAAATCAACTTCAATTTCCTGGACACTGTGGATGGTCGCAAAGCATTCCCCCAGCAGATCCTGTTTTCTCAACTCAAATGGCCAACATCCTAGGGGAGGACAAAGAAAATATTTCAAAGACACTCTGAAGCCCTCCTTGAAGCATGTCAGCATTGACATTAATGACTGGGAGGAGTTTGCTACCAATGGCTCAAAATGGTGACAACTTGTCCATCAAGCTGCATCACACTTGGAGTCACAATGTCTTAATGACAAGGCACAGAGGAGCCAGAGAAGGAAAGAAAGAAATAGCAAATCCTGCACTCGTGGGATATCACGCTCCCTATGTCCAAAGGTGTGCAGGTGAAGAACTGGCCTGTTCAGTCACATGAAGACCTGTGGCAGAAACTTTCAACCCTGAGTTGACGTCATTCCTGAACTGAGTGACAATTGACAACTGGAGGACAGTGGTGCAGTATCAATGCTATTTCCATGTAACTTCATCACAGTGAAGACGAGGCAGATACTCCTTTCATTATGTTTTATGCAGTAAACTACGACCATTATATGCATTCGCTGAACTGTGCCTGTGACATTACTGTCAATTGTGGTGCTTCAGAGAAACATAGATGGCAGACTGGGCACTGCCCACTTCCTTTGAAATGCTAAGATGATTGAGAAGCAGATTCTTATATTTACCAAGAGCTGGCAAGGTGGATGCAAAACTTGCTCAGTCAAAGAAGTCATGATGTGGAAATGCCGGCGTTGGACTGGGGTAAACACAGTAAGAAGTTGAACAACACCAGGTTAAAGTCCAACAGGTTTATTTGGTAGCAAAAACCACAAGCTTTCGGAGCCTTAAGCTCCTTCTTCAGGTGAGTGGGAATTCTGTTCACAAACAGGGCATATAAAGACACAAACTCAGTTTACAAAATAATGGTTGGAATGCGAATACTTACAGCTAATTTCAAGTCTTAAAGGTACAAACAATGTGAGTGGAGAGAGCAGTAAGACAGGTTAACGAGATGTGTATTGTCTCCAGACAGGACAGCCAGTGAAATTCTGCAAGTCCAGGCAAGCTGTGAGGATTACAGAGGGGATTACTGTGGGGATGAGGAGGATCGCAACAGACACCTCCAGACGCTGAAAGATGCCCTCATAAGAACAGGATATAGCGCTCGACTCATCGATCAACAGTTCCGACACGCCACAGCGAAAAACCGCACCGACCTCCTCAGAAGACAAACACGGGATATGGTGGACAGAGTACCCTTCGTCGTCCAATACTTCCCCGGAGCGGAGAAGCTACGGCATCTCCTCCGGAGCCTTCAACATGTCATTGATGAAGATGGACATCTCATTGTTCCACAGGAGCAGGCTGAGGGTAAGGGAGCTTGTTTGTGCACTAATTTATTTAATTATTTTTCAGTTAAATTAGTGAAAAAAATCGGAGGTTTTTTTTCTAAACAGGAAATAGGCCCAGCAGCAGCCTGGGAAGATTTTGGAGGGTTTAAAAGTAGGCCGCACCTTTGAGCGGGCAGCGTCGTTAGCGGGCAGCAGAGTGAGCAGGGGACAGAGTGAGAGCTAAAAGGGCTTTGGCTCACAGGGCTTCGGCGAGGAAGGTTGTTTGTTTGTTTTTCTTCGGTTACACCCCCTTTTTGTTTTATCCCCAAAACTAAAAAGGACATGGCTGGTATGAGTGGGAGGCCGGTATACTGCATTCGGTGTGGGATGTGGGAGTTCCTGGAGACAACTTGCCTCCCGGAAGTCCATATCTGTGCCAGATGTGTGGAACTGCAACTCCTGAAGGATCGTGTAAGGGAGCTGGAGCTGAGGCTCGATGAACTCAGTTTAGTTAGGGAAAATGAGAGAGTAATAGATAAAAGTTATAGTCAGGTAGTGACACCAGGGTCTCGGAAGGAAGACACGTGGGTCACGGTTAGGAGGGGTAATAGTCAGAAGGGTGATGTGCCAGAAAGCACCCCAGTGGCAGTCTCCCATAAGAGAAAGGGATGGGCAACAGATGGGAGAAGGGAAGGGAGTGAGCAGTCTGTGGAGGGATCCCCTGTGGTTGTCCCCCTCCAAAATAGGTATATTGTTTTGGATTCTGTGGAGGGGGATGACCCTCCAGGGGTAAGCCACGAGGACCAGATCGCCTCCACGGAGACAGGCTCAGGGGTCCGGATGGGAAAGAAGGGGTTTAGGAGAGCGATAGTTGTGGGGGACGCAATAGTTAGAGGCACGGACAGGCGGTTCTGTGGGAGTGAACGAGAATCCAGGATGGTAGTCTGCCTCCCTGGTGCCGGGGTACTGGATGTCTCCGAGAGGGTAGGAAGCATATTTAAAAAGGAAGGTAGTCAAACGGATGTGATTGTACACATTGGGGGAAATGATGTAGGTAGGAAGAGCAGGGGGGTCATACGAGAGAAATTCAGGGAGTTGGGTGCTAGGCTAAAAAGTAAGACCTCCAGGGTAGCAATCTCTGGACTGCTCCCGGTGCCTAGTGCAAGTGAGGCTCGGAACAGGGAGATTCTACAGTTGAACGCCTGGCTAAAGGACTGGTGCAAGAGGGAGGGTTTTAAATTCATAGATAACTGGGAAATCTTCAAGTCAGGATGGCAACTGTACAGAAAGGATGGGTTACACCTTAACTGGAAGGGAGCAAATATCCTGGCTGGGAGTTTTGCGAGAGTGTTTCGGCAGGATTTAAACTAGTGTGGCAGGGGGGTGGGGAACAAAACAGGAGGTCAGTAAATACTGAGGCTGGGGTCGAGCTGGGGGCCAGGGCAAGGCTAGCTAAGAAGAGGAGCACTCTGGAGGAGGAGGACCTGACTGGGCCTGGAGGTCTGGAGTGCATCTGCTTCAATGCGAGGAGTGTAACGGGTAAAACAGACGAACTTAGGGCCTAAATGCTTGTGCGGAATTTGGATGTGGTTGCGGTGACGGAAACTTGGTTAAAAGAAGGACAGGACTGGCAGCTGAATATTCCGGGGTATAAGTGTTTTAGGCGAGACAGAGGAGGGGCTAAAAAAGGTGGGGGAGTAGCGATATTAGTTAAGGAGCATATTACCGCGGTGCAGAGGGTAGACAACTTAGAGGGGTCATGTACTGAGTCGCTGTGGGTGGAACTCAGAAACAGGAAGGGTGCAGTCACTATGCTGGGGGTGTACTACAGACCACCCAACAGCCCACGGGAAGTGGAGGAAAGGATATGTCAGGAGATTCTGGATAGGTGCAGAAAACATAGGGTTGTTGTAGTGGGGGACTTTAATTTCCCTGGCACAGACTGGAAAGTGCTTAGAGCTGGGGGACCGGACGGGGAGGAATTTGTAAAATGCGTACTGGAAGGTTCTTTGGAACAGTATGTAGATAGCCCAACTAGAGAGGGGGCTATACTGGATTTAGTTCTGGGAAATGAGCCCGGTCAGGTCGTCAAAGTTTCGGTAGGGGAACATGTGGCAAATAGTGACCACAACTCTGTTAACTTTAGGATAGTAATGGACAAGGATGAGTGCTGTCCTACGGGCAGGGTGCTAAATTGGGGGAAGGCTGACTATAGCCGGATTAGGCAGGAATTGATGGATGTTGATTGGGAGAGGATGTTCGAGGGTAAGTCCGCGTCTGGCATGTGGGAGTCTTTTAAGGAACTATTGATAAGGCTGCAGGATAGGCATGTGCCTGTAAAAAGGAAAGATAGGAAAGGTAGGATTCGAGAGCCGTGGATAACCAGGGAAATTGAGGATCTGATTAAAATGAAAAGGGAGGCGTACGTTAAGTCCAGGCAACTAAAAACAGACGGAGCTCTGGAGGAATACAGAGAGAGTAGGAAAGATCTCAAACGGGGAGTTAGAAGGGCAAAAAGAGGTCACGAGATGTTCTTGGCAGGCAGGATTAAGGAGAATCTTAAGGCATTCTATTCATACGTTAGGAACAAAAGAGTTGTCAGGGAGAAAATCGGACCTCTCAGGGACAAAGGAGGGGAATTATGCTTAGAACCCAAGGGAATAGGGGAGATCCTAAATGAATACTTTGCATCGGTATTCACGAAGGAGAGGGGCGTGTTAACCGGGAGTGTCTCGGAGGGAGGTGTTGACCCGTTAGAGAAAATCTCCATTACAAGAGAGGAAATGTTAGGTTTTTTAGGGAACATTAAAACTGACAAAGCCCCAGGGCCTGATGGCATCTATCCTCGACTGCTCAGGGAGGCGAGAGGTGAAATTGCTGGGCCTCTGACGGAAATCTTTGTCGCTTCTTTGGACACGGGTGAGGTCCCTGAGGATTGGAGGATAGCGAATGTGGTCCCATTGTTTAAGAAGGGTAGCAGGGATAACCCAGGAAATTATAGGCCGGTGAGCTTGACGTCCGTGGTAGGGAAGTTGTTGGAGAGGATTCTTAGAGACAGGATGTATGTGCATTTAGAACGGAACAATCTCATTAGTGACAGACAGCATGGTTTTGTAAGAGGGAGGTCGTGCCTTACAAATTTGGTGGAGTTTTTTGAGGAAGTGACAAAAACGGTTGATGAAGGAAGGGCCGTGGATGTCGTCTATATGGATTTCAGTAAGGCATTTGACAAAGTCCCACATGGCAGGTTGGTTAAGAAGGTTAAGGCTCATGGGATACAAGGAGAAGTGGCTCGATGGGTGGAGAACTGGCTTGGCCATAGGAGACAGAGAGTAGTGGTCGAAGGGTCTTTTTCCGGCTGGAGGTCTGTGACCAGTGGTGTTCCGCAGGGCTCTGTACTGGGACCTCTGCTATTTGTGATATATATAAATGATTTGGAAGAAGGTGTAACTGGTGTAATCAGCAAGTTTGCGGATGACACGAAGATGGCTGGAATTGTGGATAGCGAAGAGCATTGTCGGGCAATACAGCAGGATATAGATAGGCTGGAAAATTGGGCGGAGAGGTGGCAGATGGAATTTAATCCGGATAAATGCGAAGTGATGCATTTTGGAAGAAATAATGTAGGGAGGAGTTATACAATAAATGGCAGAGTCATCAGGAGTATAGAAACACAGAGGGACCTAGGTGTGCAAGTCCACAAACCCTTGAAGGTGGCAACACAGGTGGAGAAGGTGGTGAAGAAGGCATATGGTATGCTTGCCTTTATAGGACGGGGTATAGAGTATAAAAGCTGGAGTCTGATGATGCAGCTGTATAGAACGCTGGTTAGGCCACATTTGGAGTACTGCGTCCAGTTCTGGTCGCCGCACTACCAGAAGGACGTGGAGGCATTGGAGAGAGTGCAGAGAAGGTTTACCAGGATGTTGCCTGGTATGGAGGGTCTTAGCTATGAGGAGAGATTGGGTAGACTGGGGTTGTTCTCCTTGGAAAGACGGAGAATGAGGGGAGATCTAATAGAGGTATACAAGATTATGAAGGGTATAGATAGGGTGAACAGTGGGAAGCTTTTTCCCAGGTCGGAGGTGACGATCACGAGGGGTCACGGGCTCAAGCTGAGAGGGGCGAAGTATAACTCAGACATCAGAGGGACGTTTTTTACACAGAGGGTGGTGGGGGCCTGGAATGCGCTGCCAAGTAGGGTGGTGGAGGCAGGCACGCTGACATCGTTTAAGACTTACCTGGATAGTCACATGAGCAGCCTGGGAATGGAGGGATACAAACGATTGGTCTAGTTGGACCAAGGAGCGGCACAGGCTTGGAGGGCCGAAGGGCCTGTTTCCTGTGCTGTACTGTTCTTTGTTCTTTGTTCTCGCCAAGGCCATCCCCACACCCCCACTTCTTGCCTTCAAACAACTGCACAACCTCAAACAGACCATTGTCCGCAGCAAACTACCCAGCCTTCAGGAGAACAGTAACCACGACACCACACAACCCTGCCACAGCAACCTCTGCAAGACGTACCGGATCATCGACACAGATGCCATCATCTTACGTGAGAACACCATCCACCAGGTACACGGTACATACTCTTGCAACTCGGCCAACGTTGTCTACCTGATACGCTGCAGGAAAGGATATCCCGAGGCATGGTACATTGGGGAAACCATGCAGACACTGCGACAACGGATGAATGAACACCGCTTGACAATCACCAGGCAAGACTGTTCTCTTCCTGTTGGGGAGCACTTCAGCAGTCACGGGCATTCGGCCTCTGATATTCGGGTAAGCGTTCTCCAACGCGGCCTTCAGGACACGCAACAGCGCAGAGTCGCTGAGCAGAAACTGATAACCAAGTTCCGCACACATGAGGACGACCTCAACCGGGATATTGGGTTCATGTCACACTATCTGTAATCCCCACATCTTGCCTGGACTTGCAGAATTTCACTGGCTGTCCTGTCTGGAGACAATACACATCTCTTTAACCTGTCTTACTGCTCTCTCCACTCACATTATTTGTACCTTTAAGACTTGAAATTAGTTGTAAGTATTCGCATTCCAGCCATTATTTTGTAAATTGAGTTTGTGTCTTTATAAGCCCTATTTGTGAACAGAATTCCCACTCACCTGAAGAAGGAGCTTAAGGCTCCGAAAGCTTGTGGGGTTTGCTACCAAATAAACCTGTTGGACTTTAACGTGGTGTTGTTAAACTTCTTACTCAGTCAAAGAAGACAGAGGGTAGCAGTGGAAGGGTGCGTTTCTGAATGGAAGGCTGTGACAAGTGGTGTTCCTCAGGGATCAGTGCTGGGACCTTTGCTGTTTGTAATATGTATAAATGATTTGGAAGAAAATGTAACTGGATTGATTAGTAAGTTTGCGGACGACACAAAGGTTGGTGGATTTGCGGATAGCGATGAGGACCATCAGAGGATACAGCAGGATATAGATTGGTTGGAGATTTTGGCGGAAAGATGGCAGATGGAGTTTAATCCAGACAAATGTGAGGTAATGCATTTTGGAAGGTCTAATACAGATAGGAAATATACAGTAAATGGCAGAACCCTTAGGAGTATTGATAGGCAAAGGGATCTGGGTGTACAGGTCCACAGGTCACTGAAAGTGGCAATGTAGGTGGAGAAGGTAGTCAAGAGGCATACAGCCCGCTTGCCTTCCTCGGCCGGGGTATTGAGTTTAAAAATTGGCAAGTCATGTTGACACTTTATAGAACCTTAGTGAGGCCGCACTTGGAATATAGTTTTCAATTCTGGTCGCCACACTACCAGAAGGATGTGGAGGCTTTGGAGAGGGTACAGAAAAGATTTACCAGGATGTTGCCTGGTATGGAGGGCATTAGCTATGAGGAGAGGTTGGAGAAACTTGGTTTGTTCTCACTGGAGCGACGGAGATTGAGGGGAGACCTGATAGAAGTCTACAAGATTATGAGAGGCATGGACAGAGTGGATAGTCAGAAGCTTTTTCCCAGGGTGGAAGAGTCAATTACTAGGGGGCATAGGTTTAAGGTGCGAGGGGCAAGTTTTAAAAGAGATGTACGAGGCAGATTTTTTACAGAGTGGTGGGTGCCTGGAACCCATTGCCGGGGGAGGTACTGGAAGCGGATACGGTAGTGACTTTTAAGGGGCGTCTTGACAAGTACATGAATGGGATGGGAATAGAGGGATATGGTCCCCGGAAATGTAGGGGGTATTAGTTAAGTCAGGCAGCATGGTCGGTGCAGGCTTGGAGGGCCGAAGGGCCTGTTCCTGTGCTGTAATTTTCTTTGTTCTTTGTTCTTTGTTTAGCATGAGCAATGGCATAACTAATGCAGCATGTAGTTGAGAGATTTCTTGGGATGCAAATGCTAGAACAAAGTTGTCATTCCACGCTGCCAGGCTCTATTCTGCATCAACATCTTCTGATGCCAGTTAGGTTCCCTGCAGAAACCTCAAAAGATACATTACAGTATCGAACGTGCCATATGGCATTCGATGGCCATACTTGTTTGCTTACAACATCTGCTGGCATTCCAATCCAATTCATTTCCAAATCTAACCACCCCCTCCATGAACCTCCATGAATTCAACTGCTTCACCACTTTTTCCCTTTGATGTGTCACTGTTGCTTCACAAAGTATGTGTCAGAAACAAATAAACTAACCTACTTGTTTGCATGGCCAAAATGCTCCACTGTTTTTCGACAAACTTTAGTAGGGTTATTCCTTGTTTAAAATAACTGCAGAGGGAATATTTGGGGAAGAATTATTGCAATGTGAGAGCGCAGTTTCTCATCCCTCTTTTTAATTGACAGAGGAGAGGATACTGACCAGAACAGATCCTTTACTTGTCAAAATAGATTGGGGACAATTGCTGGAAGATGTGTGCCAGATATTTTCTTTCTCATTTTGGGCACCATGGTTCCTGATGTTCTTTTCATTGTGTCGGAGCAAATTGTCACCAATCAATCTATCCTCAAAGCTCTTCTATTCCCATAACCATTTAATAGGCTCTAATTACAGAAAATGAAAGTCGTTCTTTTCTTGTAAGAGTATTTGAATGGGACCATTTATATCCAAGCTTCAATGATTAATTTTGGCTTGTGCGCAGATGCAGAATTCCTGCTCCTATTTGTCACAATGGTGACCATTGGCAGGAAGAGACTGGTTGACAGGATAATTAAAGAATTCAGAACAGAGGCTGGAATCCAGCAGTCGGTTCCCTTTAGAAATAAAATCTGTTCCTTTTATCAACTTGAATAATCAAAGACTCAATGAAAAGTCTGAGAATACGGTTTTATGTTTTGCCTCTTCGTAATTTATTTTCCTCCTTATTCTGCTGTTGCTCTCCTTCCTTGGTCCTGAAAACTCCGGGGTAGATTTTAATCTGCCTCCCTTCCCCCCAGTCACCTCCTTGCCAAGTGGTAACAGGGAGGACGAGAGTTTCAGATGGTGGTGAAGAGTGTTGTGCCTCCTTCCTGGTCTGTCTGTGCCTCTCCCCAGTGTCCCCCCCCTCCTCCGCCACACCTCTTAACTAAAGGATGGCCACTCATGCCCACAAGGTAAAGCCTATGGTGTCGTTCATGTCATTGTGCCATTTTAATTTTTGTGCTTGGGAGGCCTTCATAAAGGTTTAAAGTTTATTTATTTGTCACAAGTAGGCTTGAAGTTACTGTGAAAATCCACTAGTTGCCACACTCCGGAACCTGTTCGGGTACACTGAGGGAGAATTTAGCATGGCCAATGCACCTAACCAGCACGTCTTTTGGACTGTGGGAAGAAACTGGAGCACCAAGAGGAAACCCCAGAGACATGGGGAGAACATGCAGACTCCGCACAGACAGTGACCCAAGCCGGGAATCGAACCCAGGTCCCTGGTGCTGAGAGGTAACAGTGCTAACCACTGTGCCACCGTGCCAGAGCCAAGTCTGACAGTTGAACCACAGTAGAAGTCACAGAAAGTCATCATCAGAGGCCAAGGTATGTCTTTTTGTTTATTTTTTTCCCATGAAATCTGGAAAGGGAAGGGCAGAGCAGAAATATTTCCCCAAGGAGTCTTTGGGCCTCCAGAATCCTGGCCTTGCCTCTCCCTGCCAGTGACGTTCCTCCACCCATGCTAACATTATGCTGGAAACCATTGCTTTGCGCCCCAACATCCTCAAGCTCTCAGCCTGAATGCAGCCTTCCTTTATTCAAATGAAGCTTGTGGAACACACCAGGCCTCGATGCTGAGTATCCCAAACATGTCCCAGTTTAAATTGACTACGGCGAATCTTTTTTTAGAATACAATCCCACATACTCCAGCTGCTTCCTAGTACCTCAACTAATCTCTGTCTGTGAACATTATCAGTCTATTTAATTATAAGTATCACAACCGATCTTAATCCTGCCCTCACTCGGCATCTGTACTTGAGCAGGAATTGCAGGATACCAATTAGGAACAAGAAATTTGTTGACTTATCTTCTTATCCCCTCCCATGCCACCACCCCTCTCAACCCAAGGACCAACTGTATCTTGCCCACTCTTGTGTTGGTTGATAACAGCTAGTTCAATAGCCCTGGACCACACTTGTGGGGGAGACTAGAACTGGGTGACACAGTTTAAGAATAAGAAATCTCTCTTTTAAGGCAGAGATGAGGAGAAATATTGTCTCTCAGAGGACTGTTAATCTGTGGAATTCTCTTCTGCAGAAAGTATTGGAGCCTGGGTCATTGAATTTACTCAGAGCTGAGTTAGATTTCTATAGACAAAGGGAATCAAGGATTATCGGGACAGACAGGAAAGTGGAATTGAGGCCACAATTAGATCAGCTATGATCTTATTGATCGTCAGAGCAGGCTCGAAGGGCCGAATGCCCACTCCTGCTCCTAAGTCTTGATGTAGGCAAGATTTTATATAATTCAAAACCCACCCATTGCCACAGAGTTAAAACTGGGACATCCTGGTTCAACCAGTCACTCTAGAAAATTCCTGAGCTATCAGGCGAACATCACTTTCATTATGTTCTGGCATTATAGAAATTTATTTTAATATAATATCTTGGGGGTGGAGGGAGGAGATGGTCTTACTGACAGGTAGGATGCAGGGAATGAAGTTGAGCCATAACGAAGCAGGATGCTGAGGCTTTGCATCCGTGGGCTTGGCTTAAGGTGGCAAGAAGGGGGACTAATGGAGATCAAGGCAGTGGCACATAAGAAGTCAAAGGGACAGCTTTGATTTTATCACTGTTCTATCATGACTCATCCAAGTCTGAGGGGTCAATGTTAACACTACCCACCCAGGGAAAGCCGAGAGCAAGATAGTTGAAAGAAAGTTACTCTCACTCCTAGCAGTCAACGTCGAGGTTCTTCAATATATCACAAAGATACTTTAAAAACTGAATTCAAGTTAAGTGTGGGATTTGAACTCGCATTCTCTGGATTAACAGTCCAGTAACAAAACCACTATAAACACAATAGCTTACAACCCATACATGACTAGATAACCTTTATTTTCATATTTTCAGCAGTTGGCAATTTCATTTGCACTAACCCATACAACTTTCAAATCCATTTTTAACCAGATATTTATTTAAGAAAGAGACAGTAACTCCTTTAGCTGGTCATCTCCTCTACAAATCTAGTACTCTTGGGAAAAAGTTCCTTCCAATCCCAAGTCCTGCTTCTAGTCCACATGCAACAGTCTGCTACACTTTCTGTCATGTCAGTGTTTTATAAAAAAAACAGATTATATTCCCTCCTAATCTTTTTTCCAAGTTTACTTTTGAGAGTGTCTCTTCATAACTTAGAGCCACTTTAAGACCAGAACAGCCATTTTGTGAAAGTAAGCAATCTTACCCTCTTGGTGGAATGGAAGACATTGTTTGAGGAAGGTGACACTCCATTAGCCTCCACCTCCAAGCTGGCATGATGAGAGAGGAAGCAACAGGCAGAGGAAATATCCACTCCCCTTCCATTGAAATTTTGAAACCTAATTGGAAAGAGATGGGAATTTGGCAAAATCAGACCCACCACAACTTCATCCCCCGAATGAAACCAAGCCAATTTCAAACTCAAATCAGTCTGGAATTTTTAACTTATATTACTCCAAAGCTAGTCTCCCCAGTGGTAAACATGTAATGGAATAACTTCACAGGATCCCAAGATGGAGGCCATTCGACCCATCAAATCTTCACTGGTTCTCTGAAAGAGCATTCTACCTAATCCCACTCCCCTACCCTATCACTGTAATCTTGCACAACGTTTCAGATAGTAGTTCAATTTCCTTTTGAATATGTCAATCAAAACTGGCTCCACCACCCTCTCATAAGTTTTCTTCAGACTCCAACCAGCCTCTGGGTGAAAAAATTTTTCCTCACATCACTTTTACTCCTTTTGCCAATTATTTTGAATCTGTGCCCTCTAGTTATAGAATCATAGAATCTACAGTGCAGAAAGAGGCCATTTGGCCCATCGAGCCTCCACCGATCACAATCCCACCCAGGCCCTATCCCGATAACCCCAGGCTTTTACTCTAGCTAGTTCCCCTGACACTAAGGGGCAATTTAGCATGGCCAATCCACCTAACCTGCACATCTTTGGACTGTGGGAGGAAACTGGAGCACCCGGAGGAAACCCACGCAGACACGGGGAGAATGTGCAAACTCCACACAGATAGTGACCCAAGCCGGGATTTGAACCCAGGTCCCTGGCACTGTGAGGCAGCAGTGCTAATCACTGTGCCACCATGCAGCCCCGTTCTTGTTGTTTTCTTGAGAGTGAACAGTTTCTCACTATTTACCCTGTTCATACCCTCCAGGATCTTGAATCACTCTGCCAAGTCTTCTCTCAGCTTTCCTTCTCCAACGAAAACAGTTCTACCTCTCCAATCTATCCTCATAGCTCACAGTTCTTTATCCCTGGAATTATTATCCTCTGTACTCTCTCCAATGCCTTCACATCCTTTCTCAAGTATGGCACTCAGATGAGGCCCAACTGGTGTCTTACACAAGTTCAACATGATTTCCTTAAACTTGCACTCAATACCTCATTAGTAAAGCCTAGGATAAATATGCTTTTTAAACTGCTCTCTCAACATGCCTTGCCATCTTGAATGACTTATGTACATATCCACCAAAGTTCTTTTGTTCCTAAACCTCTTTAAGCACTTCTCCCTTCATTTCACTGTCTTTCCAAATTCCTCCTGTCAAAATGAATCACCTCAAACTTCACTACATTGAACTTTATCTGCCACTTGCTCTGCCCAATCGAATATATCTATGTCCTTCTGAAGTTCAAGTCTATCTTCATCACAATTAATGACGTTTCCAGTATTCGTTTCATCTGCAAAGTTTGAAATAATGCCACTGTCTATGTCATGAATATATATCAGGAAAAGCAATGGTGCCAACACTGACCCCTGGGGAACTCCACTCCAAACCTTCCTCTAAACTGAAAAACAACCATTTATCACCACTCTCTGTTTCCTGTCACTCTGACTATTTCTTATCCAAGTGCCTACTTTTGCCCACAAGTCCGTTGTGAAAAGGTAAGGTGGAGGCACCATAGTCCCAGATAACTGAAGGAGCGAGCTGACTGGTGGTGATTTAACCTGAGGATCACCACACCTCAGGTAAGGGGCAAGGTTGAGAAGACAGGGCCTTCTTGAATAACCTCTGCCAGTTTGGGAATTGAACCAGTGCTGTTGCCATTGCTCTGCATCAGGAACTGTCGAAGTGGAAACTTTCCTGCTTCTTGACTGTGATATAAAGACTCAAACAAAATTTGTTCTGACAATATAACAAGTATTTATTTATGAATAACTGCATGCAGTATATGGCTGAAACTTGGGGTCAGAGAGCAGTTGGTACAACTGCTGATTCTTCCACAAGTCCGCAATTACACAGAGAAACAGTTCAGTATTTATACATAATCATTATCAGTTTTCGTGACCAGAGCATATTCAGGAATTCGATTAGTAATAGAATCATAAGCAATATAATTAATCATGTTTTAACTTGCTGACCTCCTAGAACTCTATGTCTCATCATTCATACCCTTATCTTGTCCTTTGATGGAACAGAAGAAGGTCGGTGATTCCTTCCTCCCTGACCTTATCTTGTTTTATTTACTCATACAGCCTTATTAACTCTTACAGGGGTCTGGCATTTTGAAATAGCTTTGGTCAGCCATTCTTTATATTGTAACAAATAGTTGACCAATTTTCCCATCATGCCCTTACTTAGTTCGTACAACTTCATATTCCCTCCTTTTGTCATATCATGACAACTAATTAAATAGGTATATCCATGACCCGATTAACATAAGAACATAAGAACATAAGAAATAGGGGCAGGAGTAGGCCATCTAGCCCCTCGAGCCTGCCCCGCCATTCAATAAGATCATGGCTGATCTGAAGTGAATCAGTTCCACTTACCTGCCTGCTCCCCATAACCCTTAATTCCCTTACCGATCAGAAATCCATCTATCCGTGACTTAAACATATTCAACGAGGTAGCCTCCACCACTTCAGTGGGCAGAGAATTCCAGAGATTCACCACCCTCTGAGAGAAGAAGTTCCTCCTCAACTCTGCCCTAAACTGACCCCCCTTTATTTTGAGGTTGTGCCCTCTAGTTCTGGTTTCCTTTCTAAGTGGAAAGAATCTCTCCACTTCTACCCTATCTAGCCCCTTTATTATCTTATATGCCTCTATAAGATCACCCCTCAGCCTTCTAAACTCCAACGAGTACAAACCTAATCTGCTCAATCTCTCCTCATAATCTACACTCCTCATCTCCGGTATCAACCTGGTGAACCTTCTCTGCACTCCCTCCAAGGCCAATATATCCTTTCGCAAGTAAGGGGACCAAAACTGCACACAGTATTCCAGCTGCGGCCTCACCAATGCCTTGTACAGCTGCAGCAAGACTTCTCTGCTTTTATATTCTATCCCCCTCGTGATAAATGCCAACATCCCATTTGCCTTCTTGATCACCTGTTGCACCTGCAGACTAGTTTTTGCGACTCATGCACAAGGACCCCCAGGTCCCTTTGCACAGTAGCATGTTGTAATTTTTTTCCATTTAAATAATAATCCAATTTGCTATTATTTCTTCCAAAGCGAATAACCTCACATTTGCCAACGTTATACTCCATCTGCCAGATCCTCGCCCACTCACTCAGCCTGTTCAAATCTCTCTGCAGACCTTCCGCTTCCTCCACGCAATTCACTTTCCCACTTATCTTCGTGTCATCCGCAAACTTTGTTACCCTACACTCAGTCCCCTCCTCCAGATCATCTATGTAAATAGTAAACAGTTGAGGCCCCAGTACTGATCCCTGCGGCACGCCACTAGTCACCATCTGCCAACCAGAAAAGCACACATTTATTCCAACTCTCTGCTTCCTGTTGGATAGCCAATCCCCAATCCACGCTAACACCCTACCCCCAACTCTGTGTTGGAATCAATTAATCAATTAACGATGCATTTACACAAGCAACCAAGCAATCCTATCCCCAGTAGCAGTAGTAGTAGTAACATGAAGGCCTTAAAGATCCAATCGAATAATCCATGACCCAGCCATCCTAACCAACCCGGTGGGTCATAATCATGAAATTCACGGCCAATCTTTTGAATTTGATCAGCCTGTCTCTTAATATGGTCGGTCAGGTTGGTGATATTTTCAGAGGCATCTGGGATATAAGTACAGCATTCCTGACCTACAATGGCGCACATTCCTCCCTGTGAGGCCAACAGATAATCCAAAGCCAGTCGATTTCCATTCTTTCATATCTCTCCCCCCCCCCTCCCCCCCCCCCCCCCCCCACCGCACCCTGTTCGGTTTTGACATTGAATCCATTCAACTGTCTCTTCTATCTGGAATGGGAGGGATTGGAGAGGTATTCCTTCCCTCAAACGGACGGGGATGTGGGTACAAACCCAACACTTGCTCACATTCAATCTTTCAGCATAAATATATGACATATATAAATAGGTATTGGCATGCAGTCCCCGGGTAGTTTGCTTTTTCTCTACTGAGTGGCCATTAAGGCCAAATAGTCCAGAAAGTCCAAAAAATATAATGAAGATCTTCATCCTGTGTTCATATCTGGGTTGGAGACTATCTTCTTGCAGTTGGATAGGTGTATCCAACTTGTACGTCCTTCAAGCTTGACGGAAGTCGGTGTGGTCAGTAGTACTTGAAAAGGTCCACTCCAGCGGTGTCCCAACTTCTTTCTGTCCCAGTTCTTCACCATTACATAGTCTCCGGGTTCGATCACTGGATATCGAGGGGTGGCTATTCCTGCTGTCACTGGGAGGTGCGCTTGTTTCACCTGTGAGTGGAGAAACTTCAGAGAAAGTGTTAATTGCTTCAAATAATTCTGCATCTGTTCCCCCGTCACATGGAGGTCTACTCCCTCCAGGGGTTTTTCATAGGCATCCCAGGGAGTCCTCATTGGCCGACCGTAGACTATCTCTGCAGCTGACAGTCCGGTCCGCGAATGTGGAGTCACCCGCATGTGAAACAGTGCCAAGGGCAATACCTTTAGCCAATTTAATCCAGTTTCTTCAGTCAATTTAGATAATTTTTCTTTTAAAGTCCCGTTGGCTCTTTCCACAATTCCTGCTGCCTGCGGATGATACGCACAGTGCAGTTGTTGTTTAATTACTAGTGTAGGCCGGTGAGCTTGACGTCCGTGGTAGGGAAGTTGTTGGAGAGGATTCTTAGAGACAGGATGTATGTGCATTTAGAACGGAACAATCTCATTAGTGACAGACAGCATGGTTTTGTAAGAGGGAGGTCGTGCCTTACAAATTTGGTGGAGTTTTTTGAGGAAGTGACAAAAACGGTTGATGAAGGAAGGGCCATGGATGTCGTCTATATGGATTTCAGTAAGGCATTTGACAAAGTCCCACATGGCAGGTTGGTTAAGAAGGTTAAGGCTCATGGGATACAAGGAGAAGTGGCTAGATGGGTGGAGAACTGGCTTGGCCATAGGAAACAGAGGGTAGTGGTCGAAGGGTCTTTTTCCGGCTGGAGGTCTGTGACCAGTGGTGTTCCGCAGGGCTCTGTACTGGGACCTCTGCTATTTGTGATATATATAAATGATTTGGAAGAAGGTGTAACTGGTGTAATCAGCAAGTTTGCGGATGACACGAAGATGGCTGGACTTGCGGATAGCGAAGAGCATTGTCGGGCAATACAGCAGGATATAGATAGGCTGGAAAATTGGGCGGAGAGGTGGCAGATGGAGTTTAATCCGGATAAATGCGAAGTGATGCATTTTGGAAGAAATAATGTAGGGAGGAGTTATACAATAAATGGCAGAGTCATCAGGAGTATAGAAACACAGAGGGACCTAGGTGTGCAAGTCCACAAATCCTTGAAGGTGGCAACACAGGTGGAGAAGGTGGTGAAGAAGGCATATGGTATGCTTGCCTTTATAGGATGGGGTATAGAGTATAAAAGCTGGAGTCTGATGATGCAGCTGTATAGAACGCTGGTTAGGCCACATTTGGAGTACTGCGTCCAGTTCTGGTCGCCGCACTACCAGAAGGACGTGGAGGCGTTAGAGAGAGTGCAGAGAAGGTTTACCAGGATGTTGCCTGGTATGGAGGGTCTTAGCTATGAGGAGAGATTGGGTAAACTGGGGTTGTTCTCCCTGGAAAGACGGAGAATGAGGGGAGATCTAATAGAGGTGTACAAGATTATGAAGGGAATAGATAGGGTGAACGGTGGGAAGCTTTTTCCCAGATCAGAAGTGACGTTCACGAGGGGTCATGGGCTCAAGGTGAGAGGGGCGAAGTATAACTCAGATATTAGAGGGATGTTTTTTACACAGAGGGTGGTGGGGGCCTGGAATGCGCTGCCAAGTAGGGTGGTGGAGGCAGGCACGCTGACATCGTTTAAGACTTACCTGGATAGTCACATGAGCAGCCTGGGAATGGAGGGATACAAACGATTGGTCTAGTTGGACCAAGGAGCGGCACAGGCTTGGAGGGCCGAAGGGCCTGCTTCCTGTGCTGTACTGTTCTTTGTTCTTTGTTCAGTATTGATCCGAGCCACAAACTGTGGTCCATTATCTGAGCTCACCATTTTGGGTACCCCAAAACGGGGAATGACTTCTGTCAACAATAACTTCACCACCGTATGTGCAGTACAATTCGTGGTGGGGAAGGCTTCAATCCATTTACTAAACACATCGATTATTACTAAACAATATTTATAGCAATTTACTTTTGGTAATTCAATAAAATCAAGCTGTATACAGGCAAAAGGGCCATCTGACAAGGGAATGGTTCTGGGAGGGCATTTAATGCCTTTACCCTTATTATTTCTCTTGCAAATGAGGCATCGATCCAGCCGCATTTGCGCTGCTGTATTCAAATCTGGGTGCCACCAAGTCTTTAGAAGTAGCTGTACCATTCCCTCCTTGCCAAGATGGGTACAAGAATGCAAATTGTCAATAAGAACCGGCAATAAAGAATCTGGAATACAAACTTGACCAACTGGAGTAAGCCAGAGGTCTTGTGCCAAGGAGTGCGAATACCCCATGGACTTCCATAGCGTGCGCCCAGAATCAGAGGCGTCCCTCTGTAATTGTTGAATCTCAGTTATCTCTGGCATGCCCTTCGTCCCCAATGCAGGTACCCGATTTAGAGCCTGATTACCCCCAGTGGGAACAATCACAGAGGCCGATACAGCTGCCGCCTTAGCAGCTGAATCAGCACGGGCATTCCCTAATTGCACAGGAGTGTCCCCCTTCGTGTGCGCAGCACATTTAATAATAGCAGTGCTAACCATTGTGTCACCATGCCAGTGAAATGAAATCTAATCTTGTCTGGTCTTAGTACCTTATCAATTTTAAGTAAAGATAGTCTCTCTAACACCTCTTCCTTCTCAATGGTAAATGTCTCTAGTGTGCCAGTTACTTCCTCCCTCATCTTGGCCTTCTACCAATTTACTATAAAATGGCCATGAGATACATTCCAGATAAATTAACCTCATCATTTATTTTTTAGAAAAGTTCATAAGACCTCTGAAAATAAGTATGATCTGAATTCCAACTGGCAACATCCATTTTTACGGAAGGTGGAGGGATTGTGGGCAGCGAAGCAGATCAATAACAGGCACTGTTGCCAGATCGGATATTCTTTTGTTTGAAGTTTACAAGCTCCGACGCCCCCCCACCCCCCCGCTCCCTCCCCCCCCCCCCCCCCCACCAGAAACAGGGAACGGAAATGAAACAGAATCAATGATCAAAGGGTTGGCAACAGGATTTAAAATGGTTAACACGTCGTGATTAAAATCTAAATCCAGAGACAAAACAGTCAGATAATACGGATATTTTTTCGGAGGGAGGCTGGTAAAAATATTTAAAGTTTTGATCGAACTTAAACTGTTGTTAATCCAAAATGAACAAATTTCCTGAAGCAAATGGATTAATAAATGAGCATGTTTTCCCCAGGGTTTGTGTCAGCCATCCATCAGTCTATGAGGGAAAGTTGAAAGGATTTGAGCATTCACATTAAATTTTAATAAAGTGTAGACATGGTTTGGAACATACCGTGGTTTCAGCACAGAGTTCAGAAAAGAAGATGTGCCTTTCATGATCTCAGAATGTCACAAAGCTCCTTGTACATCAGAACATCTGGAAATATCTATGGGTTTATTCTGGTTCTGGTATTTTATCTCAAGCACCTTTCTCTGTGTTTGGCAGCGTGTGCAAGAAATTTGTGTCTCTGTGAATTTCAACTTTTAACGGTGTGTGGGACAGCATGCCCAAGTTCAAAAATCAACCACTTCCTGCAGCAATACAGGGAATAATGCCAGACAAGACATCTCCTTTCCAAAGGAGGATAAGTAAATATTGCCAGACCAACAAAGATCAAGGGGGTAGAACTTCATCTTGGGTGGTGTTGAGAAATGCGTGGTGGTGTCAGAGTGGCTGCCCATTACGTTACATGTGGTGCCTCATTAATTAAGTCTGTCGACTGCAACAGATCTGAATATCAGGGACTGTGTATAATGGATGGTAATCTGATAACCTTTCCACATTTTTCACCACTGCCTGAGACAAATTTCTACACTTCAATTTTTCAAATCTTTCTTTATAGCTGTATTTCCCCATTCAAAACAATGCCCTGATGAATTTGCATTTTACGTTATCTAAACATAGAAACATAGAAAATAGAAGCAGGAGTAAGCCTCTCGGCCCTTCGTGCATGCTCCCCCATTCATTTTGATCATGGTTGATCATCAAATTCAATATCCTGATCCCGCCTTTCCCCCATATCCCCTGATCCCTTTAGCCCCTAGAGCTATGTCTAATTTATTCTTGAAATCAATAACGTTTCAGTCTCAACTACTTTCTGTGGTAGTAAGTTCCACACATTCACCACTCTCTGGGTGAAGAAACTTCTCCTCACCTCAGTCCTAAAAGGTTTACCCCTTATCCTCAAACTATGACCCCTAGTTCTGAACTCCCCCACCATCGGGAACATTCTTTCTGAATCTATCCTGTCTAATCCTGTTAGAAGAGGATCCCCTCTCACTCTTCTAAACTCCAATGAATACAATCCTAACCGACTTAGTCTCTCCTCATATGACAGACCTGCCATCCCAGGATTCAGCCTGGTAAATCTTCATTGCAATCCCTTTATAGCAAGAACACCATTTGCCTTCCTTACTGTCTGCTGTATTATTCAGTGAGCATGTCTCTGCCAGGTTGTTGCTTGACTAATCTGTAGGCCAGAACTTCTTTCTTGGTACAGGCCCCCAGATATTAGTCAGGAGGACTTTGCAGTGTTGACTGGGCAGGAGGTTGTTTAAGGTGCCTAGGTTGGTGCTGGGTGTATACTTCTTCAATTTCTCTGCAGTGGTTTGATACAACTGAGTGGCATGCTATAGTCCTTGGTGTGGAGCTACAGATAGGCTAGACTAAGTAAGTACAGCAGATTTCCTTTTCTAAAGGACATTAATCAGGCATTTTTACATTAAAAAAATATATTGTTGGAGCTGGAGTTTTCTTCTTAAGTAAAACTTAGCCTGGTATTACAAAGGAAATCAGACCTTCCATCTATCAGACGATGGACTCTCTATTTGAAAGCTTACAATGTCCCAGTTCCACCATTGCTCCCCTCAGCACTGTCTCTGCCAAGCCTTTGCCTCTACTTTGTATTCAGTTAATGCCCAATTAATGCAGAAAATCCAATGCCCTTCTATGGAATCTCCCCTCGCTCTGTGTGTATGGAGGCCAATCGAGAATTTTAAAAGAAATTATGACATTATCTTTAGGAATCCAGGCCATATGTACGGCCTCGCAACATTAGCACAGTGGTTAGCACTGCTGCCTCACACGGCACGGTAGCACAGTGGTTAGCACTGCTGCCTCACAGCTCCAGGGACCTGGGTTCGATTCCCGGCTCGGGTCACTGTCTGTGTGGAGTTTGCACATTCTCCTCGTGTCTGCGTGGGTTTCCTCCGGGTGCTCCGGTTTCCTCCCACAGTCCAAAGATGTGCGGGTTAGGTTGATTGGCCAGGTTAAAAATTGTCCCTGAGATGTGTAGTTAGAGGGATTAGCGGGTAAATATGTGGGGGTAGGGCCTGGGTGGGATTGTGGTCGGTGCAGACTCGATGGGCCGAATGGCCTCCTTCTGCACTGTAGGGTTTCTATGTTTCTATGTTTCTATTACCTGAGGCCTACTGGTATGCCTGAGCTCAAAGTTTATTTATTAGTGTCACAAGTAGGCTTACATTAACACTGCAATGAAGTTACTGTGAAAATCCCCTTGTTGTCACACTGTGGCGCCTGTTCGGGTACACTGAGGGAGAATTTAGCATGGTCAATGTACCTAACCAGTACGTCTTTCGGACTGTGGGAGGATACCGGAGCACCCGGAGGAAACCCACGCAGACATGGGGAGAATGTGCAAACTCCCCACAGACAGTAACCCAAGCTGGGAATCGGATCCAGGTCCCTGGCGCTATAAGGCAGCAGTGCTAACCACTGTGCCACCCTTAGTTGCAGAATATCCTCAATTCCTATCCCTTCATCAAGGAATTCCTAGAGTAGGGAGTTGCTATGCCTGTCTCTGCCACTTAGTCTGTTTGCCATTTAAAGAACCACCACCATCTTTCAGCAATCATTGCGAGACAGGAGCATTCACACTTATCTCCCATTTAGAAATAATGAACCACATAAAGAAACTTAAAGAAAACAGGAGGATCAGATGGACAAGCTACCGTGTGGAAATATTAATAATAAAATAGGAGGTAAATATTCTCATGATAATATTTGAAATTACGGGGCCGATTCTCCCAAAAGTGCTGAATTGGTGAGAAAACTGGTCTAACTCCCAACTGTTTCTTCAGTTCAACTTCAGACCCGAATCTCCCACACTCAGTGCACTACAGAGTTCACAATCGTGTATCTCATTAAAAGCTAGGGGGTGCTGGGCCTATTCACGCCGGAGCCTGACAGTTCCAGAACTCTGCACATGCAGATCTGTCAGACTGCAGTTTGCTGCCTAGCTCGATGGCTGGCCAGCCCGGGACCCCCGCAGTGCTGCCCCAGCACGGCCCAATCGCAGCCCCTACAAGCATTCCCTGGCCAGCCTCAACCACTCCCCCATCCAGGAGCGCCCCGATGTTTGGCCCCCTCCCCACCACCCCGGCAGACCCTCCACCCCCGGGAGGCAAACCCCCCGGCAGACCACCCCTCGGACCGGTGGCCTCCCTCCAGCCCTGACCAATCCCAATGCAGTGTGGCAGCTTGACTGCCTCACCCCCGCCAATCACCCCTAGGCCCTGTCCACAATAGGCCCTGCCCCCGTGGCACTGCTCAATGCTCGGTGGGCAGTGTCAAGGTGCACCCCGGGCATGAGCGCTTTGCCCCTTGGGCAGTGCTGGGGGCACAGGATGGCACTGCCAGGGTGCCCATGCCCAGGTGGCACCCCCCACCTCCCAACCGCCTTGGGGGCCCCAATTTCCCCCATTCACTCGGGCAGGGTCTCCCACTAGTCCCCCAAAAGTGGGGAGCTAGTCGGAACTCCACTGGAATGAAATATTCCTGGCAGGGTGGGAGATGCTAACGGCTTGGTGAATTCCGTGCCGGGCCCGATAATCACATTTAAAATACATTTAAAATACATTTTAAAAATATTTAAATTACTTACCTCTCTTCCCGCCGGTTTCCTGCGCGGTCCCGACTGCACCTGTTCTCCGGCTGTGAGAGACATACATGCATCGGGAACGCATGCCTGAATCCCGTGAAATGGCCGACACGGAATTCTCCCATCCCAACGTCCCAAAAAACATGTGTGTCAGGATGGGAGAATCACCCCCTATATTTCCATGGGAGACTTGTAAAGAATGAAAATGCACATAGGATACAGGGTAATTGGATTAATTTAATTGGCTCAGTTGTAGGAGACAGAGGGTGAGACAGAAGGCTGCTTTAGTGCCTGGAAGCCAGTGTCTCGTGGCGTATCACAGGGATCTCTGTTGGGTCCCCCATTATTTGTCAGTCATATAAGCAACATAGATGACTATGTGGCCGGTAGGATTAGTAAGTTTGCTGATGACACAAAGATTGGCCGGGTGGTTAACAGTGAGGCTGAGTGTCATGGACTCAATGGGCCAAAGGGCCGCTTCTGCACTGTGTGATTCTATAATTCTATAAAAAACACAAAGAGGCATTAAAACTAAAAAGAATTAAAAAATTAAATAAACTCACTTGAAGCCTCACAGACCCATATTCTATCCGTTAGTGTTTTATGTTAGTACAGTATGGTGAATCGAGTCCTTGTGAACTCAAGCTCCTGAACTGCATAATGAAGTAGATTAGAATTAGGGTTAACTCTCACACTTTGCAAACAACCACAGCCATTGTCATGATCTTTGACCAATTGAAAGAGAGAAAACAATTATCTGCGTTCGCCTTTTTTACAGCCTCTCCAATTAGTCAGGCATCTGAGCTCTCTCTTGTTAGAATGCTCCAGATTTAGGCTTTGACTTTTAAAGATGGCCAAGGATCAACCAAATCTAACAAAAACAGCCTGTAGATGGTGCCTTTGAAGTAGAATAATGTTCCGGAACACTTCACAGAGATTTAGCTCCAAGCCCACTTTCAAACAACTTGGTCAAACATGTGGGTTTTAAGAAGGTCAGGTTTGGGGTGGAACTTCATGGCATGAACTGTGGGAAGTTGAAGCCAATGTTGGGACAACTGAGGAGATACACAGGAGGAAAAAAAAGTTTGGAGGAAGTTATTGGAGCGGAGGAGGTTACATAGGGAGACACAACCCCATCGTGAGAGTTAAATACAGGGATAACAATTTTAAATTTGAGACACTGCGGCCTCAGCAGCCAGTGTAGGTCCAGGACAACAAAGAAGCAGAACTTGGTGGGGTATAGGACGGAGGGAGCAGATTAGTAGATGCGATGGGCATCGCTTAGCTTGAATGACTGGAATATGATGTGGATTGGTGCCGATGGTATGTGTCAAATCCCCGTATTGGCTGTGATAATTCATGGAGGCCTGTCTCCACGTTTTGCTCCATGTTTGCAAAACGATGCCTGTCATGCTATATATAATCGGCTATCTCTTTGTAATAGAAAGGGATGCCATCCATGGTCTTTTGTTGAGTATCCTGTCTACAGTAGTTGAACCAATTGCAATATTAAGTTGGGATGTAAAGCAGGCTGCCAACTCATTATAGCCCATTTTATACCGTCGCACAAGTCAAGATCTACCCCAGGGACCATTGGTTACTGTATATACTCGTGTAAAAATCGATTTTTTAAACCAATATTTTAGCCCAAAAGTCAATGGGGCTATAAGTTCCTCAGAGTGGCAATCAGCATCAATCAATGGTAAATTTCTTCCCACGCGACCTTCCAGCTCAGGCCGGACAAGATGGAAGCAGCTCAGCTGTCTCCAAAACAGTTAAGTTTAAAGGTCCAATTGAAATGAAAGACCTTGGAGAAGGTAAATGTCTCAGGTATATGAATGAAACTTAGTGGGTGGGAATATTCAGGTGGTTGGGGGACAGTTGGGGCCAGACATGGGGGTGGGGGAGGAGTGGGGGGCGTGTTGGACATCCATGGGAGAGGTTGGACACCAGAAGGGGGTGGGGGTTATACATCAGAAAGGGGAGGGTGCGGTGTGGGGGCATCTGTGGGTGGAGATCGGGGATCGGGTTAGCTTGGGGTTTTGGATCAGTTTGAGTCGACACTAGTCAGCCTGGGAGGTTGGGTTGGTGGGGAGGGGAGGTGGGGTGGAGTCTGGCCTGATCAGGAGATTGGGTCAGGTCGGGGTGGGGACTTTTACCAGCTGGGCATCAGGGAGTTGGGTTGGAAGTTGAGTGGGGTTGCAGATAAGAATTGGGATCATGGGGATGGGGGCACGGTGAGGGGGAGTCCCATGCGGTTGGAGGGTCAAGGGGTGGGAGGAATCCTATAGGGTGTCGGAGGGTGGGGGACAGAGTGGGCGAGTATGATTAGTCAAGGGCAGTGGGGGAGTCCCCTGGAGAGTTGGTGATGTTGGGGGGTGTCCCACGCAGGAATCGGTCTGTTTAAACTATTTAAACTAGTTACCCAGAAGATAGAAAAGGTTTTAATTCTTCTGACTTTTTAACATTAATGTAATCCTGATGGAACCATCCGAAGTTAGTGATTTGAATCGCTTTGTCGGATGGCTCACTGCACAGTGCGATTGACTAGGGGGAGTTAGCACTTCTGGGCAATTTTTTCTGTGAAAATGGTGACCTAGGAAGTTCTGAGAGGGATTCCCCAACATGTCTTTGGATTACCCCCAAATCCAACGCTGGGAAGCTCCGACACAACGGCCCATAGAGTTGACTTTTACACAGTAATATTTTCGAGTGTGTTGTGAATGCCAGTTTCCCTTCTCATTGAGAGCAGAGGTCGGAATCTGAAATCCTTACAGACCTCAGAGTTTCCCTGCATGTGCGGACCAGGAGTGAGCTGTATGTGTGCAGTTCTGCATTTTTAAAGTTCAGCATCAATCTGAGCATCAATCCAGCGCAACTGTACATGACCAAAAACAGCGCAAAAACCCAAATTACCTGACCAGGAGCAGCGTGCCTTTGGAAAGAAGATTCCCTGACAGAGGACAGGGAGAAGGGACATGGAGAAGTCTCAAAGGAAGAGGAGTCAGAGAGTGGTCCCAAAAGAAAAGTTGCAGACTAGGATAGTGACAGGAAAAGGTTCTAATTAAGTTAAAAAGAGAGAAGCAGAGAGAGAGGCTACAAGTGGATTCCAGATTTTAAGTGAATAGGGCTCAGGAGAAGCCCTGGCAATCGAAGTGTGGTAAGAAGTCTCACAACACCAGGTTAAAATCCAACAGGTTTATTTGGTAGCACAAGCTTTCGGAGTTTTGTTCCTTCCTCAGGTGAGTGAAGAGTTGTGTTCATAAACAGCGCAAATATAGACACAGATTCAATTTACAAGATAATGGTTGGAATGCAAATCTTTACAGGTAATCAAGAAGGCTGCCTTGGAGAACGCTCCAAGGCGACTTTCATGACACATGACAACGCAGGATCGCTGAGCAGAAACTGATAGCCAAGTTCCGCACACATAAGGATGGCCTCAACCGGGATCTTGGGTTCATGTCACACTATCTGTAACCCTCATGACTTTCTTGGGCTTGCAAAATCTCACTAACTGTCCTGGCTGGAGACAATACACATCTCTTTAACCTGTGCTTAACCCTCTCTCCACTCACATTGTCTGTACCTGTAAAGACTTGATTACCTGTAAAGACTCACATTCCAACCATATCTTGTAAACTGAGTCTGTGTCTATATATGCCCTATTTGTGAATACAATTCTTCACTCACCTGAGGAAGGAGCAACACTCCGAAAGCTTGTGCTACCAAATAAACCTTTTGGAATTTAACCTGATGTTGTGAGACTACTTACTGTGCTTACCCCAGTCCAACGCCGGCATCTCCACATAATCAAAGTGTGCTCAGCAGAGCCCTAAAGATCCTCGAAGGTAGCAATAGGTTGGTGACTTCAAGCTGCAGGCCACTGGGGTAAATGTTCCCCTTTAGAGCTGTAGTGATCTGCTCAGCACTGCCAAAGAGCTGAAGCTGCACTTGTGAGTGGGTGCTTGAGAATTGAATGCTTACTTGGAAATCCAGGGGAATGGAATCTCTGGAGATAGATTGAAATCTGGCTAGGTGTAACACCATTTATGCCATCTGAGTTGGAGCCACTATTGGGGAAATTTCCAGGTTAGATCCTCAAAAGTGAAGATTGGAATAGCTTAGGAGATGGAGTTTCAACAAGATCGATTGACAAACAGTGTTTACTGATGTCTCTGTAGATTGTTGTGAAATCCATGGACTCTATCTTGGTCGCACTTAGCCTTTATTGTGCAGTGTGGTGTGTCTGACCACAGTTTGTCTGTTAATTCCCATGTATCTCATATTAATGCTGCATGTTACCTGAGTATAAGATAGATATTGTAAATTGTTTTATCCATCTGACCTTTATAGTAAAGGTTATTTTTGTTCAAAAGCCATAGAATCTTGTGGCTTTCTTCACTGAATCTTTCTTCACTGGATCTCAAACTTTGTCTACTTAAAAAAAAATGTTACTGGTCTCTAACCAGATTGTACTAAAACATGGGGGTCTGGTCCAGGGTCATAACAAGATGTTGACATCTGTGCTTGATTTTGAGCCCAAGTCAAATGTAAAAAAGACTGCCACAATGGAATAATGTAAAAATTAACAACACTAAAGAATTCATGTTAAATATCATTCATTATCTGATCACTTTAGTAAATTGAATAAATAAAAACAAAACTTAAATGTATAAATGTTGTACACATTTATTTATGAATATTCATTTTCATTAGTATTTTAAAAATTACAATGAAATTGAATCATGAACATCTTTAGGATAATACTTTGGTCCTGAAATATTTGGGCTTAGATCACCGAAACATTAATTTTTACACAAGGCACATGAAAATCCTTTTTAAGCCAAAAATCATAGGGCTGATTTTATACATGAGATTGACTTTTACATGAGTATATGTGGTATTTCTTTATGAAATGTAGTGATTATATAAAAATCCTTCTGTCTTTCATATAAAAGTCATCACACATATAAAGAAAAAAAATGGCTCATAATTTAATAAGTGACATTAACTTGAGAAGGTCACTCATTGAATTCCGCAAATGGGCAAAAAAATGAAGCTGCCCCAGAAAGGAGTAGGTCTCTGTGGGTTGGAATTGGATGATGGGGGTGGGTGGTGCCTTGTGTTCGATCTCAACTCTGGTGGATCTGGGAAAGCACTCCGGCCTTTTTACATTTTATATTTGCCAGTCTTTGTCAGCTGCTGACCAAGTCAAAAGATTTCCAAAAAGAGTTTCCTTTTCCCTTTCTGCATAATTCACCATTCAAAAGCATGATAGGTGGTCTGTTCTGTTTAGGTAATATAATGTTTCTTGTTGTAATATTTTTATCTGGAGTCTGTGCGCTTGAGCACAAAAACTGAAAACAGATTTCCGTAAGATTTCCCTTGGGAATACAGGGTTTCATGATTCATGCCCACTTTGGGCATTTGAAGTCAACGTGGGTACATTATTACAGTAAATGTAGCAATAGTCATCGCCAGGCTCAGACAGCACACATGGCAAGTGTAAAATAGACCTCTTATTCACTATATGTAATTCTCAGTCACACAGGCTGACATGGTTTATGTTTAGCTTTGAGCATCTGTATAGAAGATTGTAGTAGTTCAATGCCTGACAATGTAATCCTCTAGGGTAGTGTCACATATAAAAGATTTTTCTACCTGCAGTCAAAGTCCCTCACCAGAACAAAGTTAGGAAGTGAAATGTGTTGCCAAGGAACAAAGCCACGCATAGCTATTAATGGTTTTACTATTTTTAACCCCGGCAAGAGAAGCCTATTGACTTATTGATAGCTTAAAATCTCAACTAAAAGATATTTTTAAGTATTAAATGAACATTGTCTTAGATAGGCTCCTCAAATATAAAATTCTCTCCCCCAGAAGTCTCTAAGTTCACAATGTTATCTTAGGATGGGACATACATTGAGCATGTCTTCGTAGACCAAACTTCTTTGTAAGTTTACCAGCCTTTAGGTGTATAATTCAGACCCCTCAAGTTACCTGAATATGTGGGTCCTCACAAAAATATATACTTGAGTCTACAACCCCTTGTATGCTTCATTAATACATATATTTTGTTGGAGCATATTATAGCTTACAATTCATACATAAGGTTATAGATAGTCACAAAAGCCAATCATAACATATCTTTAATCCAGCAAATTTTTTTGTTTTGATTTGATTGATTATTGTCACACGTATTAGCATACAGTGAAAAGTATTGTTTCTTGCGCACTATACAGACAAAGCATACCGTTCATAGAGAAGGAAATGAGAGAGTGCAGAATGGAGTGTTACAATCATAGCTAGGGTATAGAGAAAGATCAACTTAATTCAAGATAGGTCCATTCAAAAGTCTGATGGCAGCAGGGAAGAACCTGTTCTTGAGTCGGTTGGTATGTGACCTCAGAGTTTTGTATCTTTTTCCCGACGGAAGAAGGTCAGAGAGAATGTCCGGGGTTCGTGGGGTTTTTAATTATGCTGGCTGCTTTGGGACTTTTGCGTGCGTGGGGTTTTTAATTATGCTGGCTGCTTTGCTGAGGCAACGAGAAGTGTAGATGGCAGCCAATGGGAGGCTGCTTTGCATGATGGATTGGGCTACATTCATGACCTTTTGTACTTTCTTGCGGTCTTGGGCAGAGCAGGAGCCATATCGAGCTGTGATACAACCAGAAAGAATGCTTTCTATGGTGCATCTGTGAAAGTTGTTGAAAGTTGTAGCAGACGTGCCAAATTTCCTTAGTCTTCTGAGAAAGTAGAGGCGTTGGTGGACTTCTTCAAACAAATACTAAAAGAAAATTATACTCACAAAGCCAATATGGTTATATTAGATCTTGATACATCCCTGTCTTGGCCCAGAGGGAATTCAACAAGGAACTCATCCCTTTTGTGTTTAAAGTTGGCTGACTCACTGCATGTCCTCAGATATGCATCTTTTTAATAGAAATTTTAGTTGAATTTTAGAAGAATATTGATTGTTAATTGTGTTGATGAGAGACACTACCTTATCTGAGGAGTGACCTCAGTTTATTAATGCCTTATTCATTCTGCTTAGACTCTAGACAGGCAGCTGGCTATTTTGGCTGCTTCCCAATTTTCACACTCTAAAAGATGTTTTATTTACTTTACACATATTAACAATAATTCAAGTTGGAAGCCATTTTTGTATCAAGTTTTATGTCAAGCTACCACAGGCGGCACGTTGGAACAGTGGTTAGCACTGCTGCCTCACAGTTCCAGAGCCTGGGTTTGATTCCCGGCTTGGGTCACTGTCTGTGTGCATGTTCTCCCTGTGTCTGCGTGGGTTTCCTCTGGGTGCTCCGGTTTCCTCCCGCAGTCCAAAGATGTGCGGGTTAGGTGCATTGGCCATGCTAAATTGCCCCTTAGTATCCCGGGATGCATGGGTTAGAGGGATTAGTGGGGTAAATATGTGGGGTTGCGGGGATAGGGCCTGGGTGGGATTGTGGTCAGTGCGGACTCGATGGGTCAAATGGTCTCCTTCTGCACTGTAGGGATTCTATGATTCTATACCATTTTATTGTGCTAACTTGGAATTAACAACTTAAAATTTTAAATTCCCCATCAGATTTGATAATTTTTTAAAAAAATAGCCATTCCAAAAGAAATGTTTTGGTGGCATCTTTGGGACTGTGCCAACTCAAAATGAAGGAAGTTGTGGACAGCTGAAGTCAGACTTTGTTACAGAACTTGTGAATGTCCAACTTGTTGAGTCTGCATGTGAAACTTACTTGGCACTGAATTGCTGACATAGGGCCCGATTTTACCAACAATTTGCACCCGTTTTCGGGTGCAAAATCGCAGTAAAGTCGGGTGTGAGGCCTTTATCGCGATCTGCACCCACCTCCGCGCAGATCGCCACTTTACCGAGACCCGCGAATGGCGGGGATCCGTTCCGCGCCCAAATCGGGCGCAACAACGATTTAAATGCATTTGCATGTATTTAAATTGAATGAATGAACTGCCCGCCCAACTCTATCAGCATTTCCCCCTTTACCACCGCGTTTGCCGATCCAGAACAGTGCTTTTAAGGACCTGCTAAATAAAAGTCTGAGTCGGGTGCCCCAGCCTCTGAAGAGCGCGGTCAGAGCTTCCAACGGCTCTCTGACTCAGATCAGTGGTGGGGGGGAGGAGGGAAGCGGGTCAGATCATTCTCTGGTTGAAGGGGGGAGGAGGGGAGTGAGGCCAGATTGTTGTCTGGTTGGGGGGGGGAGGAGGAGGAGGCGGGTCAGATGTATCTCTGGCGGGGGGGAGGGCCGATCGTGTCTGGTGGTGGGGGGGGGGCTGATCATTGTCTGGTGGTGGGGGGAGAGGAGGCAGGTCGGATGTTCCTCTGGAGGGGAGGGGGAGTGAGGCCAGACCATTCTCTGGGGGGGGGGGGGAGTGAGGCAAGTTCGTTGTCGGGGTGGGGGAGGGGGGAGATTGAGGCCAGATCGTCATCTGGTGGGGGGGGGGGGGGGGGCGGGGAGTGAGCCAGATCGTTGTACGGGGTGGGGAGGGGTAGTGAGGCCAGACCATTCTCTGTGGGGGGGGGAGGGAGGGAGTGAGGCCAGATCGTTGTCTTGGGGGGGAGGGAGTGAGGCCGGATCGTTGTCTTGGGGGGGTGGGGGAGAGAGTGAGGCCAGATCATTGTCTTGGTGGGGGGAGGAGGGAGGTGGGTAAGATGTATCTCGGGGAGGGAGGGCCAGATGGATCTCTGGTGGAGGGGGCAGATGGATCTCTGGTGGGGGGCAGGGGGCTCCACTGCCACTCTGCGGGCGATCAGTGGGGGGGAGGGGGGCAGCAGTGGCGATCAGTCTGGGTAGTGGGGAGGGTGAATAAGGGGGACACACACACATCACTGTCGCCCTTATCCTTGCTCCCGCGTTTCGCTCCTGGGCCGGTTTATCCGCTTTCTGCAGCCTGGGAGCGATCCGACACGGGCGCACTTTTTCAAATTTTTTTCTAACTGCACATGCGCAGCTCAGAGCTCCGATCATTCCGGCAGCGCTAAGCCCCGCCCACTGCGTGAATCGGACTGGAGATGGCTGAGAGCGTATGGGGGCGCCTGAAAGCGGATTTCTAAGTCGGATCTGTACAACACCCAGATTCGGCACTGAGAAGGAAAATGGTAAAATCGGGCCCATAGTGTTGTGTCGATGTTCAGGAAAGAGACTGTATTTGGGGGTTTTTGTAAATCGAGAAAAAGATGAAGGAAAATAGTCATGTCATCCAGGAGCTCATAAATCTGTCTGAATCAGAACAAAATCTGCTATTTAGGTACACGTCAAAAATAGAAAGGTGAGAAGTATATTTGAAATAGGGACAATCACATTAGACCAAATCCTATCGGAGCAGAGAATCTTATGCTGTTAAATTCTTTCCCGCACCCTTCAAATTAAAGTTATTTTTTGGTGTGTACCATAATGACCAAGCTGGCCAGTAGCTTCCACAGTGGTTAAATGGAGCCGTCTGAACCCTCCGCTGAATATTGTCAGGGGGCCGTCTTCAGTGATATGGGTCATTGATTGGGGTGCAGCACAGCTGCTATCTGGATTCTCTGAAAGGCCCCACTTGTGCCAATTTGCGGTACCAGTTTGCCTTGGCCAGTGTGGGAACAGCTGAGTGCCCAGTGTTGGAGTGGCAGGTTGAAGCCAGTTGGGCCGGGCTGTGGGATCTGTGATAAGGAGGTGACATGTTGGTAACATGTTGGTTCCATGCCTCCTGCCACAGGGCCTCTGGCATGGTAGCCTTAGCCACACAGGCTGGCGCGATGGGAGGTGAGCAGCAGGTGGATTGGTGAAGTCTTTGTGTAGCGGCAGGCTTGTGTTGATGTAAACCCTCTATCGAGGAGCTTTCTTGTTACAATTTCCCTCCTTGCATGAGGGGGCAGGACGTTGCTCAAGACTGGGGACCAGGGAAGGTGAGTTGATCAGAGGGTATCCAAGATGAAACACATTGTTGTGTTGAGCTGAGTATTTACAAGACTTGTGTGGGATGAGTTATACCATACTGATGCACAGCACTCTGTAGCTGCATAGACAAAGGCAAGAAGAGCTGAGGAGATTGTTTCGAGTTTAGATCGTTGCTGCTCTCTTGCTCAGATGTTTTTTCTAAGTCAGTGTTCAATCAAGGGTAACACCAATGGGATGTTGTTCGTGATTCAGTCTCTTGCCATTCAAGGCGATGTTGGGTTCCCTCTTAGTGCAGGGCATTATGGAGATGGAATATACTTGGGACGGTTTTGTTGCTACTGGCCTTGCAGTAATTGGCCAGCTTTGCAACATTGTTATTCAAAGTGGCTGCAAGCTTAGAAAATATCTTAGTTGGTGGAAATGCAAACTGATAATGACACAGGCAGGCCAGTGGAACCATATTGAAAACAGCACTAACGTGCTTCTCCCTAACAAAAGTTTCAAGATTTGAGAATGAAAAAGGAACAATGGAGAAGAAAGATCATTCAAATCAGATACAAAAAGAAATTGAGGGAAAGAAATATTGGATTAAGAGAGAAAAAAAATAAAAAGAGACAGAAAAGAACAAGAAAAATACTTAACAATTTGAAATTTTAAAAAAAATCTCCAACAATTTATAATGAGTTGGAATGAAACTCAATTGCTTAAATTGTTCCCCTTTCTGCACCAAAGAGATTGATTGACATTTGTATTAACATTAATCACTTTGTTAAAAGGTACTTAACCTGCTAACAATGAGACCTAACGTTCTGTGGAGCATTTATGGGACAATTAATCTGCAAACTCCAAACAGGGAGGCTAAGGATGAGCTGCTGTTTGTGCTGGGCAAATGGGAGAGTAAATCAACCAGCAATTTCTGGAGATTCACAACTCAATGTATCTCTTCATTCCCTGAATTTGCTGGTTGATTCATGCATTAATAATGGTGCGGATTGTAAGCTTATCATTAATTTTCCAGGATGTTAGGGTCCAATTAAGTCATAATTGGGGGAAAATTGTAAACAAATCATATTTTTCTATTCACTCGTCATACATTTAAAGTATTTGAGAATGTCTCAATATTGAAGAGTTATTAGAACATAGAACATAGAAAGCCACAGCACAAACAGGCCCTTCGGCCCACAAGTTGCGCCGATCACATCCCCACCTCTAGGCCTATCTAAAGCCCTCAATCCCATTAAATCCCATGTACTCATCCAGAAGTCTCTTAAAAGACCCCAACGAGTTTGCCTCCACCACCACCGACGCCAGCCGATTCCACTCACCCACCACCCTCTGAGTGAAAAACTTACCCCTGACATCTCCTCTGTACCTACCCCCCAGCACCTTAAACCTGTGTCCTCTCGTAGCAACCATTTCAGCCCTTGGAAATAGCCTCTGAGAGTCTACCCTATCCAGACCTCTCAACATCTTGTAAACCTCTATCAGGTCACCTCTCATCCTTCGTCTCTCCAGGGAGAAGAGACCAAGCTCCCTCAACCTATCCTCATAAGGCATGCCCCCCAATCCAGGCAACATCCTTGTAAATCTCCTCTGCACCCTTTCAATGGCTTCAACATCTTTCCTGTAATGAGGTGACCAGAACTGCGCGCAGTACTCCAAGTGGGGTCTAACCAGGGTCCTATAAAGCTGCAGCATTATCTCCCGACTCCTAAACTCAATCCCTCGATTAATGAAGGCCAGTACGCCGTACGCCTTCTTGACCGCATCCTCCACCTGCGAGGCCGATTTAAGAGTCCTATGGACCCGGACCCCAAGGTCCTTCTGATCCTCTACACTGCTAAGAATGGTACCCTTCATATTATACTGCTGCTTCATCCCATTGGATCTGCCAAAATGGATCACCACACACTTATCCGGGTTGAAGTCCATCTGCCACTTCTCCGCCCAGTCTTGCATTCTATCTATGTCTCGCTGCAACTTCTGACATCCCTCCAAACTATCCACAACACCACCTACCTTGGTGTCGTCAGCAAACTTACCAACCCATCCCTCCACTTCCTTATCCAGGTCATTTATGAAAATGACAAACAGCAAGGGTCCCAGAACAGATCCCTGGGGCACTCCACTGGTCACTGACCTCCATGCAGAGAAAGACCCCTCCACAGCCACTCTCTGCCTTCTGCAGGCAAGCCAGTTCTGGATCCACAAGGCAACAGCCCCTTGGATCCCATGCCCTCTCACTTTCTCAAGAAGTCTTGCATGGGGGACCTTATCGAACGCCTTGCTGAAGTCCATATAGACCACATCCACCGCTCTTCCTTCGTCAATGTGTTTGGTCACATTTTCAAAGAACTCAACCAGGCTCGTAAGGCACGACCTGCCCCTGACAAAGCCGTGCTGACTACTTTTGATCATACTAAACTTCTCTAGATGATCATAAATCCTGTCTCTCAGGATCCTCTCCATCAACTTACCAACCACTGAGGTTAGACTCACCGGTCGGTAATTTCCCGGGCTGTCCCTGTTCCCTTTCTTGAATATAGGGACCACATCTGCAATCCTCCAATCCTCCAGAACCTCTCCCGTCTCCATCGACGATGCAAAGATCATCGCCAAAGGCTCCGCAATCTCCTCCCTCGCCTCCCACAGTAACCTGGGGTACATCCCATCCGGTCCCGGCGACTTACCAACCTTGATGCCATTCAATAGTTCCAACACATCCTCTTTCTTTATGTCCACATGCTCGATCCTTTCTGTCCACCGCAAACCAGCAGTACAACCACCCAGATCCCTTTCCACCGTGAATACCGAGGTAAAGTATTCATTAAGCAGCTCCGCCATTTCTAACGGTTCCGCACAAACTTTTCCCCCTTCACCTTTTAAGGGTCCTATGCCTTCACATCTCAACATTAAGTTTTGTAAAACATGAATAACATATGTGTGCATTATGTAATGCAATCAGGTAAGGTCAAGGACAAAAGTAAGGGACAAATGGTTCCAATATTTGTCTGCAGTAACTCACGGATTGAGCGAGGCTGCTGAGTAACCATAAAATTTTAAATTTATTAAAGTCTTAAACTGTGGTGGCAATGTCATTTTAAAGCATGAGACAGCAAAAATATAGACCTTTCTCGTTGCCAAGATCCCAGCTTGTTAAAGTCTCACATTTTTCAGCAATCAGACAGACTCCCCGCTGTGACACAGGTTGAAGTGACAGAATTGTAGCTCTGGCCACACAGTGGATATTCCCATTTCAGTCCTCTAATGAGCAGCGGAAACCTTTAATACTTATGGTGAAGGGGGTGGGGGGCATGGACAATGGCAAGAAAGCAGATCGGAGAGGAGCATGCCCAGTAAAACAAATTTCATTTGATCTAGAAGTCAGCTTTAAAGAGACAGTTATATCATCAGTCACACCATTTCAGATCGAGGGCTGAGCGTCCACTGTATTCACTTCACTAACATTATTTTTAAAGGGTGCAAGTGTAAGCCTTGATTTACTAATAATGGGATAAATAGCATTGGGGTAACTCAGTGAGCGAGATGCAAGATCACATTGTTCAATTTTCTCCTGGGAGTCACTTTCCCTAATTCAATTGAACTGTAGTGTAGGAAAAACAAACTTGCCCAGAGGTCTTAACCTGCATTGTGCATGGCTGGAGATTGGACACACGTGAAAGAGCAAACAAGTGCCAGCAATGGGAAATTTTGATGGAGTTAGAAAAAATAATACATTGATCACAACTGTCCGGTAGGGGTATGGAGGCAGCACTGCCCACTTTGACGCTCAAGATTTGGAGGTTCTGCTGTGACGTCACTGGGATTACCCCAATCTGAGGCTGAAGGCTGCTCTCCAGAAACAAAGAAGCAAACCCTTTTGAGGGAGGCTATTGATGAAGCCTTTGCATCTCCCCGGCTCCCTTTTGCAACTATAACAGGAAGACATTTTCTGGGAGCAGGAGGGATCGCTCCTCATTATTTGCACATGTTTTTTTTCTGAGGTCCATGAAATATGGCACAAACGACAATTGGGAATTACCATACCCTCTGAGTGGTACTATTTAAGCATTCCTCCTCAAGAACTATTGCCTTTTGCAAACACATTTTCAATGCAGCTTAATATACTTTTCTCACAGGTGGTGATGTAACCCATGGTACAACAGACACAGGCTTCCAGCTCAGGCTACTCCTCTCTGATGTTAAAAGGTTATTCTCTGGTGTCAGCAGCTATGAGCCCAGAGATCAGCCTTATCTCCTAAGTGCTATTTAAGCCACTTCCCTGCATACCCCCACCCCACACCCTCTCATTCCCAAACCACTCTGGCAAGCGCTTTGTTCCCTTCCAAAAATATAGCTTCCTAGATAATGGATAGCAATATGCATAAGCATATTTCTGAGGCCAATCATCATTTATTGAACATCAAATAGGTGCAGACTTTATCTTTGGAAGTAGGTCACAAGGCTGAAATAAAGAAGCCTAATGCCCACATGATATGCAATGCTTTACATGTAAGGGAAGCCTACCATCTAGTGTAAACTCTGCATCCTGATCTGCCAATGCCTCTTTCCCACAGAGCATAGAAACATAGAAACATAGGAGATAGGAACAGGAGGAGGCCACTTGGCCTTTCGAGCCTGCTCTGCCATTCATCACAATCATGGCTGATCGTCCAACTCAATAATCTCAATAGCCTCAATAGTACTTTCTCCCCTTAACCTTTGATCCCATTCGCCCCTAGTGCTATATCTAGCCACCTCTTGAATACACATTCTAATGACGAACATATTTGTCATTAGCTTGCTACAGCCATAGACTGCCTAACATGACACATGTCCCTGAAGTAGCTTGGAAAGATCTAGGAGCATGGATCCCCAGTTTCTACATAAAGAACTATCCCTGTTTCAAATGCTGTCAGTCGGTCAGCATAAAGCTGGTGGAACAGCCTGCCTTAGAATCATAGAATCACGGAATGATTACAACACAGAAGAAGGCCATTCATCCCATTGCATCCCTATCAGCACTCCACAAGATCACGTCAGCTAATCCAACTCCCTTACCCTTTCCACATACACCTTCATTTTTTCAGTTAGTTTTCTAATTTTGTTTTGAAGGCTACAATTGAATCTGCTTCCATCACATTCTCAGGCAGTGTATGCCGGATCACTGCGTAAAAAAAGTTTTCCCTCGTGTCACCATTGCTTCTTTTGCCAATTACCCTAAACTGGTGTCCTTTCTGCCAATGGGAATGTTTCTCCCTATCCTGACTGTTCGGTCCCCCATCGTTTTGAACACCTCTATCACGTCTGAAATAGAAGAATCAGGATGCTTTATCTTCTCTGGGCACATGTGAAGAAATCTATAGACACAGCTCCCATAATGACAGGAGCAGATAGAACTCCTCAGACCTCACTCCAACATTAATTATCCCACTGCTATCACCCAACTTCCCCTTCTGGCCCCCTTGTTCTTTCTCTTCGACTGTTATCCCTCTCTCCTTTTAAATCTGCCGTCATCACCCCTCCCCTCATAAAACCTGTGATAGCGAGTTGAGGAACAGGGAGAGAGTGCAGTTAAACGTGGTTGCAGGGATGGTGTAGGAGGGAGGGTTTCAGATACGTGGATAATTGGAACACATTCTGGGGAAGGTGGGACCTGTACAAACAGGACGGGGTGCACCTGAACCAGAGGGACACCAATATCCTAGGAGGGAAATTTGTTACGGCTCTTCAGGGGGGTTTAAACTAATTTGTCAGGGGAGTGGGAAAAGGAGTTGTAGTCCAGAAGTCAGTGAGGGTGGTGAGGTATTGGGGAAGGTATCAGGGTCAAGGGTGGATACCGGTAGACAGGAAGGTGGGTTGAAGTGTGTCTACTTCAATGCAAGGAGCATCCGGAACAAGGTAGATGAACTTGGGGCGTGGATTGGTACTTGGGACTACGATGTTGTGGCCATTACGGAGACGTGGGTAGAACAAGGATAGGAATGGTTGTTGGACGTTCCGGGGTATAGATGTTTCACAAAGTGTAGGGAAGCTGGTAAAAGAGGTGGAGGAGTGGCATTGTTAATCAAGGATAGTTTAACGACTGCGGAAAGGCACTTCAAGGGGGATCTGCACACTGAGGTAATATGGGCTGAGGTTAGAAATAGGAAAGGAGCGGTCATGTTGTTAGGAGTTTACTATAGGCCCCCAAATAGTAATAGAGATGTGGAGGAAGAAATTGCTAAGCAGATTATGGATATGCGTGGGGGTCACAGGGTAGTTGTCATGGGGGACTTTAACTTTCCAAATATTGATTGGAACCTTTGTAGGTCAAATAGTTTGGATGGGGCAGTTTTTGTGCAGTGTGTACAGGAGGGTTTCCTGACACAATATGTGGATAGGCCGACAAGAGGTGAGGCCACATTGGATTTGGTACTGGGAAATGAACCGGGCCAAGTGTTAGATTTGGTTGTGGGAGAGCACTTTGGAGATAGTGACCACAATTCGGTGTCTTTTGTTATTGCAATGGAGAGGGATAGGGCCGTACGGCAGGGCAAGGTTTACAATTGGGGGAGAGGTAATTATGATGCGATTAGGCAAGAATTAGGGGGCATAAGTTGGGAACAGAAACTGTCAGGGAAAGGAACTAATGAAAAGTGGAACTTTTTCAAGGAACAAATACTGGATGTCCTTGATAGGTATGTCCCTGTCAGGCAGGGAGGAAATGGCCGAGTGAGGGAACCATGGTTCACGAAAGAGGTGGAATGTCTTGTGAAAAGGAAGAGGGAAGCTTATGTAGGGATGAGGAAACAAGGTTCAGATGGCTCGATTGAGGGTTACAAGTTAGCAAGGAATGAGCTGAAAAAAGGGCTTAGGAGAGCTAGGAGGGGACACGAGAAGTCCTTGGCGGGTCGGATCAAGGAAAACCCCAAGGCTTTTTACTCTTATGTGAGGAATAAAAGAATGACCAGGGTGAGGTTAGGGCCGGTCAAGGACAGTAGTGGGAACTTGTGTATGGAGTCAGTTGAGATAGGCGAGGTGATGAATGAATACTTTTCTTCAGTATTCACCAAGGAGAGGGGCCATGTTTTTGTGGAAGAGAAGGTGTTACAGGCTAATAGGCTGGAGGAAATAGATGTTCGGAGGGAGGATGTCCTGGCAGTTTTGAATAAACTGAAGGTCGATAAGTCCCCTGGGCCTGATGAAATGTATCCTAGGATTCTTTGGGAGGCAAGGGATGAGATTGCAGAGCCTTTGGCTTTGATCTTTGGGTCCTCGCTGTCCACGGGGATGGTGCCAGAGGACTGGAGAATGGCGAATGTTGTTCCTCTGTTTAAGAAAGGGAATAGAAATGACCCTGGTAATTATAGACCGGTTAGTCTTACTTCGGTGGTTGGTAAATTGGTGGAAAAGGTCCTTAGAAATGGGATTTACGACCATTTAGAAAGATGCGGATTCATCCGGGATAGTCAGCATGGATTCGTGAAGGGCAAGTCGTGCCTCACAAATTTGATAGAATTTTTTGAGGAGGTAATTAAGTGTGTTGATGAAGGTAGGGCAGTTGATGTCATATACATGGATTTTAGTAAGGCGTTTGATAAGGTCCACCATGGTCAGCTTATGATGAAAGTGAGGAGGTGTGGGATAGAGGGAAAGTTGGCCGATTGGATAGGTAACTGGCTGTCTGATCGAAGACAGAGGGTGGTGGTCGATGGAAAATTTTCGGATTGGAGGCAGGTTGCTAGCGGAGTGCCGCAGGGATCAGTGCTTGGTCCTCTGCTCTTTGTGATTTTTAGTAATGACTTAGAGGAGGGGGCTGAAGGGCGGATCAGTAAATTTGCTGATGACACCAAGATTGGTGGAGTAGTGGATGAGGTGGAGGGCTGTTGTTGGCTGCAAAGAGACATAGATAGGATGCAAAGCTGGGCTGAAAAATGGCAAATGGAGTTTAACCCTGATAAATGTGAGGTGATTCATTTTGGTCGGACTAATTTAAATGTGGATTACAGGGTCAAAGGTAGGGTTCTGAAAACTGTGGAGGAACAGAGAGATCTTGGGGTTCATATCCACAGATCTCTAAAGGTTGCCACTCAAGTGGATAGAGCTGTGAAGAAGGCCTATAGTGTGTTAGCTTTTATTAACAGGGGGTTGGAGTTTAAGAGCCGTGGGGTTATGCTGCAACTGTACAGGACCTTGGTGAGACCACATTTGGAATATTGTGTGCAGTTCTGGTCACCTCACTATTAGAAGGATGTGGAAGCGCTGGAAAGAGTGCAGAGGAGATTTACCAGGATGCTGCCTGGTTTGGAGGGGAGGCCTTATGAGGAAAGGTTGAGGGAGCTAGGGCTGTTCTCTCTGGAGCGGAGGAGGCTGAGGGGAGACTTAATAGAGGTTTATAAAATGATGAAGGGGATAGATAGAGTGAACGTTCAAAGACTATTTCCTCGGGTGGATGGAGCTATTACAAGGGGGCATAACTATAGGGTTCGTGGTGGGAGATACAGGAAGGATATCAGAGGTAGGTTCTTTACGCAGAGAGTGGTTGGGGTGTGGAATGGACTGCCTGCAGTGATAGTGGAGTCAGACACTTTAGGAACATTTAAGCGGTTATTGGATAGGCACATGGAGCACACCAGGATGATAGGGAGTGGGATAGCTTGATCTTGGTTTCAGATAAAGCTCGGCACAACATCGTGGGCCGAAGGGCCTGTTCTGTGCTGTGCTGTACTGTTCTATGTTCTATGTTCTACAACCAACTCAACCCCTCTGTCCTTGCAAACTACCACCCCATTTCAGCCTCCCTCTCCCCTCCAAAAATGAATGTATGCCCCTTACAGTCGGAAACGGGAGAATTCAAAACGGGGAATTAAGAAATGGCTGAGGAATTAAATTCGTACTTTGCTTCAGTTTTCACAAAGGAAGGCATGATAAATGTACCAGAATTTCTGAGAGAAACAAGTTTTACTGAGGAGCTGAAGGAAATCAGCAATAGTAGATAAATGGTTTTGGGGAAATTGTTGGGATTGAAGGTGGATAAATCTCCAGGTCCTGATAATCTTCATTCCAGAATACTTAAGGAAGTGGCCCTGGAAGTAGTAGATCCATTGGTGGTTATTTTCCAAAATTCTTTGGACTCTGGACTTGTTCCTACAGATTGGAGGGTAGCTAATGTAAGCCCACTATTCAAAAAGGGAGGTAGAGAGAAAACAGGGCAATGTAGACCAGTTAGCCTAATGTCGGTACTTATTGACTCTTATTGACATAGATTAATAAGTCTTGGAGGTGGTCACAATGACATATGCTTGGATGCAGCTGCAACAAGATTACTATATCAAGAATGTAAACCTGCTGCATTCTGGGATTACATAAATGTAGATGAGCTAAAATACTGCAAGAAGCACTTAAAAGGAACAAACATTATAGCTTGGATTTTCCAGCCCAAACAACAGCGGGCATGATCATGGGCAGGATGGGAAAATTCCACTCCATCCACAATGATGCCTACCCATCTTGGGACTAAAAAATCAATGTACTGCCAATATGCTACCTCCAACACCATGGGCTCTTATCTTACGATTTAACCTTTGGTAAAGTACCTTGTCAAACACCTTCTGGAAGTCCAAATACTGATTCCCCTCTATCCACTCTGGTTGAGATTTCCTTGAAAAATTCTAATAAATGAGTTAGACATGATTTTCCTTTCATGAAGCCATGCTGCCTCAGCTTAAATAGATTATGATTTTCCAAATGTGTAGCTATGACTTCCGTAATAATTGATTCCAACATTTTTCCAACAATAGATATTAGGCTAATCGTCTTATGGTTACCTGCTTTTTGCCTCCCTCCCTTTTTGAATGGGGGATGGGGGGGTATCACAATGGCAGTTTTCCAATCCTCCAGTACTTCTCTAAAATGAAAGGATTCTTGGAAAATTACAACCAATGCATCTACTATCTCTGTAGCCAATTGTGCAATTTTTTGCAACTCTGCGAAAGTGCTTTTCTTTACCTTCATCAGAGGGTATACATTTTGGAAACATTTCTAAATAGCTGGCACACTTCACATGAAGAATAGTTTCTCCTGTATCATTAAATATCCACAAACCTTCTGCTAAACTCTTTAATTGAATCATGTTAGAATAGATAATGCAGTCTGGGGAAGGTAAGAAAAAAAAGAATGATAGATTTGCATTTATATTGCATTGAGGACACCCCAAAACATTTTACTTTTGAAGTTTGGTTACTTGTAATGCAGATAATGCAGCAGCTAATTTCCACACGGAAATCTCTCACAAACAGCAACAAGAAAGCAACCAGGTAATGTGATGGCAATTCATCTCAGGAAATGGCTCAAAATGGGTGGTATCAGGTCTGCCACATTATACACAGTGCCTGGTATTCTGTTCCTTGGCAGTCTGTGGAAGTAAATATTAGGTGCTGCATATAGCAAGCTATCAGCCCAATAACATTCGCTTTGTGCCGCTGTCTGAGATAAAATTCTACCCAGTCTGATTTCATCATGTTAGTTAAGATGTCATTTTCTTTGCCATAATGACATGGGATCTTTCCTGAGGGCAGAAAAGGGCCTCAGTTTAATGTCTCATCCAAAAGAGGCACCAACGGCAGTCCAGCACTCCCCTCAGTACTGGACTCATGTCAGCCTAAGTTACATTCCCAAGTCACTGGTGTTAAATTTACAAGCTGCTCACTTAAGGCAAGAATTCAATCACTGATTCCAGGATCGCACCAAAGAGAAATATTTTGGTAAAATTTGATAAGATTAATGAAAGATGACTCTACAACTCTGCCAAGGATCTCCTGCTCTTTTTTGCCAGGAGATTGGCGGTACCCTCAGAGAAACTGTATAAACGACCTGTTTTTCCCCCTTTGCAGTATTTCTGGGTTTCTGCCAGTCTCACTGAGACCGGGAGACCCCTTGATGAATTTCAGGCCCCATGACATTAGACAAAAGAAAATCCATTGGCCAAAAAGATGAGTGTACCACTCACCATATTGTGCTGTGTTCAATTTCTTCAAGCGCTTGACAGCCAACACAATGGACTTAAAGGAACTACTGAAGGCGAAAAGGTACATTGCGTTGCAAGTTCCAAGCTCAAAAGTTCCAAAGGCTCCTATGCAGGTACGGCAAGTAAGTAGGAAAGCTAAAAGAATGTTATCGTTTATTGTGAGGGGAATTGAATATGTTATGCTTCAGTTACAGGGCATTGGTGAGACAACATCTGGAGTAGTGTGTACAGTATTGGTCATCTTATTTAAGGAAGGATGTTAATGCACTGGCAGCAGTTCAGAGAACGTTTGCTAGATTAATACCTGGAATGGCTAGGCTAGTATCGCTTGAGCTTAGAAGAGTAAGAGGAAACTTGATTGAAACATACAAGACCGTGACAGAGTGGATGTGGAGAGGATGTTTCCTCTTGTCGGAGAATCTAGAATTAAGGGTTACTGTTTAAAAATTAACTGTCACCCAAATGAAAACAGAAATGAAGCTTTTTTTTCCAGAGGTTTGTGAGTATTTGGAACTCTCTTCCTGATGAGGCTGTGGAAGCAGAGTCTTTGAATATTTTTAAGGCGGGGTGGATAGATTCTTGGTAAACAAGGGGGTGATGTGTGCGGTGAACCATTGTTGGTTCCCACCAGGTAGTGCTGAGCCATGGTCTGGCCAGTACTATGAGTCTGTATATATGTTACTGTTGGGGTTAGGCTTGGGCTGTTCTACCTGTTAATATAGTCCTATGGTACACCCCAGTTGGCTCCGCCTCCTGGGAGAGGTATAAAGGTCACTGCTCTGCCTGGTGACCCTTTAGTCTGGGATTGTATATAGTAGCTCTGTTATTGTTGGCAATAAAAGCCTTTATTTCCCGAGTACATCCTGCCTCCCGTGTGATTTATCGTGCATCAATTTTATTGCCAACAAGTAAATTCTTTTTTTTGAAAAAAAACCAAAAGAAAACATGGAGCAACTGCTTAAACCCGAACGGCTTACGTTGGACCCACGTGCGGCGGGAGCATCGAACATTTGCGACCACTGGTTGAAGTGTTTCCAAGATTACCTCGACGCCTCCACAGCGGTCACCGACGCCGCCGACAGACTCCGGGTCCTCCACGCGAGGGTAAGCGACGCTGTATACTTAGCAATCCGTGGGGCCACCAACTACAAAGGGGCTCTCGAGCTTCTCAAGAAGCGATACAACAAACCGCTGAATGAGATCCATGCTCGACACCTTCTAGCCACTCGACGGCGGCAGCCCGGCGAAACGACGGAACAGTACGCGTGCGAGCTTCAGCAGCTAGCCAGAGCCTGCAACTGCAAGTCAGTGTCGGCAGACCAGTACATGAGCGACCTAGTTCGAGATGCGTTCGTGGCGGGATTCGGCTCATCGTACATCTGCCTTCGGCTGTTGGAGCAAGGTAACCTCGATCTCACTAAAACCATAGAGTTAGCTGATGCTCTAGAAACGGCCTCCAAAAGTCTGGAGATGTATCCCGACGACCGTGTGGAGACATTGTGGCAGGGGCAGCCGCAGACTCCACTTTATTCAGCGGGACCGAAAAACTGCGCGATTGAGTTTCCAGCCTCGGACCTGACGACGGCAGCAGCTCCAGGTGGCCCGCCGTGTTACTTCTGTGGGGGGGTGAAACACCCTCAGCAGCGATGTCCAGCTAAAGCGGTGTTGTGCTCCGCCTGCGGCAAGAAGGGGCATTATTCCAAAGTATGCCGGACCAAACTTCCATCCAGAAACAGCAGTGCGGCGTGTGACTCCCTGGAGCCGGCCTCCTTGTCTTCTGCGTCTTCAAGGTCTTCTACCACGTGTGATTCCAGGACGTCGCCATTCCGAACGACGGAGTCGCAAGGCACGTGCGACCTGCAGGGGCCACAGGTTTTGGCGCCATCGTCCACGTGCGACCTATGGGGGCAGCCATTTTGGTCGACACCAACCACGAATGACCAGCAGGGGTCATCATCAACCATCTCAGCTGCCTGCAGTTGCACCCACAAACCAACGGTGGCGTCGATCATCCTGGACCAGGCCAAGCCTCACAGACTCGACAAGTCCATGATGGACATACAGGTAAACAAACGCCCGATTTATTGTTTGTTTGACAGCGGGAGCACGGAGAGCTTCATTCACCCGGACACCGTGAAGCGGTGTGGTCTCCAGATTCGGACTGTCAAGGTCCCAGTCTGTCACCGTGCTAGCGAGCTGCATGGTCAATCTGACGGTGCAGGGCACGGTTTACGAGCACTTCAGGCTCCTTGTGTTACCGCACCTTTGCGCGCCGATACTCCTAGGACTAGATTTTATGGTCCACCTGAAGAGTGTAACCCTGAAGTACGATGGGCCACTCCCTCCGCTTTCGGTGGGAGACCCGCAGCCTCCAAATTGCCCAACGCGCTCCACATGTAGTCTCTCAACGCTCAGGATTACCACACCCTCCCTATTCCAGAATCTCGTGCCAGGCTGCAAGCCCATCGCAACAAAGAGCAGGCGTTACAACGCTGAGAATCGGATCTTCATTCGATCTGAAGTTCAGCGGCTCCTCAAGGAAGGGATCATCCAACCTAGCGCTAGTCCTTGGAGAGCGCAAGTCGTGGTGGTTAAGAATGGGAACAAACCCCGGATGGTCATAGACTATAGTCAGATAAATTAACAGATACACGCAGCTGGATGCGTATCCCCTCCCGTGCATATCTGACATGGTCAACCAGATTGCGCAGTACCGGGTGTTCTCCACCATCGACTTAAAATCTGCTTATCACCAGCTCCCCATTCGCCCAGAGGACCGACAATACACGGCCTTTGAGGCGGATGGTCGCCTGTACCATTTTTTAAGGGTTCCTTTTGGTGTCACGAATGGGGTCTCGGTCTTCCAGCGTGCTATAGACCGAATAGTGGACCAGTACGGGCTGCGGGCTACCTTCCCGTACCTGGATAACGTCACCATCTGCGGCCATGACCAGCAGGACCACGATGCCAACCTTCTTAGATTCTTACGCACTGCATCTCGCCTGAATCTGACCTACAACAGGGAGAAGTGTGTATTTCGCATGCGCCGCCTAGCTATCCTCGGATACGTGGTGGAAAACGGGGTCCTTGGCCCTGATCCAGACCGTATGCGTCCCCTCCTCGAACTCCCCCTGCCCACTAGCATCAAAGCACTGAGAAGATGTTTAGGCTTCTTCTCATACTATGCACAGTGGGTTCCCAATTACGCGGACAAAGCCCGTCCGCTCATCAAGTCTACCTCTTTTCCCCTAGCAACAGAGGCTCGCTTAGCCTTTGCAAGAATAAAAGCCGACATCGCGAAAGCCACGATGCACGCTATCGATGAGTCCATCCCCTTCCAGGTGGAGAGTGATGCATCTGATTTCGCCCTGGCCGCCACACTTAACCAGGCGGGCAGGCCCGTCGCCTTTTTCTCTCGCACCCTCCAAGGCCCTGAAATTCGACACTCGGCGTTGGAAAAGGAGGCCCAGGCCATTGTGGAGGCCGTTCGGCATTGGCGCCATTACTTGGCGGGAAAACGGTTCACTCTACTCACGGACCAGCGGTCCGTGGCGTTCATGTTCAACAACACGTTACGGGGTAAGATCAAGAATGATAAAATTTTGAGGTGGAGAATCGAACTCTCCACCTACAATTATGATATCATGTACCGTCCAGGGAAGCTCAATGAGCCCTCGGACGCCCTGTCGCGTGGAACATGCGCTAGTGTGCAGGAGAATCGTCTGCAGGCTCTCCACAATGACCTCTGCCATCCGGGGGTCACTCGGCTCTTCCACTTCATAAAGGCCCGGAATCTACCCTACTCGGTGGAGGATGTCAGGTCCATAACCAGAAGCTGCCGGGTATGCGCGGAATGCAAACCGCACTTCTACCGACCTGACAGAGCACACCTCATTAAGGCCACTCGTCCCTTCGAAAGACTGAGTGTGGATTTTAAGGGCCCCCTTCCCTCGACAGATCGGAACGTGTACTTCCTCAATGTGATTGATGAGTACTCACGATTCCCTTTTGTCATTCCCTGTTCTGATATGACCGCTGCCACGGTTATCAAGGCATTTCGTGATCTTTTCACCCTGTTCGGTTACCCCTGTTATATCCACAGCAATAGGGGCTCGTCGTTCATGAGCGACGACTTGAGGCAATACCTGCTCTCATATGGGATTGCCTCTAGTAGAACCACGAGCTACAACCCAAGGGGTAACGGACAGGTTGAACGAGAGAATGCTACAGTCTGGAAGGCTGTCTTACTGGCGTTGAGCTCTAAAGGTCTTCCAGTCTCCCGTTGGCAAGAGGTACTCGCTGATGCGCTCCACTCCATACGCTCACTCTTGTGTACGGCAACCAACGCTACTCCTCATGAGAGAATGTTTTCATTCCCTAGGAAGTCTTCCTCTGGGACCTCATTACCGTCTTGGTTGACGTACTCAGGACCTGTCCTCCTGCGGTGGCATGTTAGGACCCGCAAGTCCGACCCTTTGGTTGAACAGGTCCATCTCCTCCACGCCAACCCTCAGTATGCCTACGTGGCATATCCTGACGGGCGAGAGGACACGGTCTCGATTCGAGATCTGGCGCCAGCAGGGGGCTTGGAAACCCCTGTCGCTCCCACACCCCCTGTTAGGGACCCCCCAACCATTATTTCCCCTCCTGACATGGCGCGGGCAGTATCGGGACCACCACTTAACCCTCTTACTCCCGTGTACAGCTTGCCTGAGTCCAGGAGATGGTCGCCACTTCAAGGCGTGCCCGAGTTCAGCGGATTGTCACCGCCTCGTGGTCTACCGGCCCGTGAGGAACTGGAGGAGTCGCTGGGCACCGCCTTGGAGAGAACGTCACCGCGATTGCCTGAACCGGTGTCATCGCCGGTGTTGAGGAGGTCACAGCGACGGTGCGGTCCCCCAGACCGCTTGAACTTATAGACAGATGAACAATTGTTCTGTGTTTTGTACCCCGCCGGCCTTTGTTTTCAAAGGAGGGGTGAATGTGGTGAACCATTGTTGGTTCCCACCAGGTTGTGCTGAGCCATGGTCTGGCCAGTACTATGAGTCTGTAGATATGTTACTGTTGGGGTTAGGCTTGGGCTGTTCTACCTGTTAATATAGTCCTATGGTACACCCCAGTTGGCTCCGCCTCCTGGGAGAGGTATAAAGGTCACTGCTCTGCCTGGTGACCCTTTAGTCTGGGATTGTATATTGTATATAGTAGCTCTGTTATTGTTGGCAATAAAAGCCTTTATTTCTCGAGTACATCCTGCCTCCCGTGTGATTTATCGCGCATCAATGTGGTTCCGGGGATAAGTGAGATGCAGATTTGAGGTTACTATCAGTGGAGGCTCAAGGGGCCAAATGGCCCATTGCTGCTCCTTTTTCATATGTAATGAGGGCAATATTGTGACTTGTGTGTCTGGTCTGCCGAAAAGGCATATAGGGAATATTGGCGTATGTTGCAGACAGTGTTCCGACAATGAATTCAAAAAGCTGCCTGAATATCTAATACATGCTCCCAGCAGGTAAGGCTCCCTACCACCACTGTATAGTTGGAATATTGCTCCTCGAAAATTTGAACTTTAGTTTCGATACTTCAGCTGTCAAGTGCCAGGAGGCACTTCAAGCTGTAAAGTGCCAGGAGGCAGTACTCCAGAAATCATAGCCCGTGTTTCAAAATATCACGAGTAAATTCAATCAAGGTTCTGACCAGCCGAGCCCTGTGTTGACAGATCTAGGGAATGACTTGAGGATATTCACCCAGGAGAAAGTCATGTCGCAACTGATTGTCCTGTAACTTGATAGTGAAAATTCCAGACGTGAGCATCTGGATAGCAATGTTGACATCTTTCCAGGTCTGGATCCAACAGTCTGGTACTTGAAAGGATTGTCCACATGTTTTAAGATAAAGTCCTAACACAAAATAATCTGGATTAAATTAAAGAAGAGTGTTTCTATTAAATTCTGTGTATTATGATATCGAAGCATCAATTCTCGATATCATTAAGGTTTTCAACACATTCTCTAAAGCAGGAATTAAGGCCATGTGATCTGCTTCTTCATCCAACTATGAAATGGTAATAATCTTACTGGAAAGACAATTGGAAAAGATGGAAATTTTAGGGTGATGGGATATCTTTTTAGAAGAAATAAAGTGTTAAAGCAAGGCTTTGTGTAAAATATGACTTGACTTTTAATTATTTTTGCATGGTATTTTAGTTCTTTCCCCTCAATTATTTTTTCATTTCCTTTTCCAGTCCCTCACTGTGATGTGGCACAATTCTCTTTGGAGTTTGGACAGAAAAGAAGCTATATTCATTGCTGCCTGCTGATTAATCCTGCACATTTAAAATTTAAACACTGTTCTCACCACATCACTGTGCCTTTTCTTTACGATTTTACTTGATGAATTGGTGAGTCATTCAAAAGGGAATTAGACTGTCATCTGAAAAGGAAGAGTTTGCAGAGTTATGGGGAGAAGGGAGGAGAACGGCATGAGGTGAGTTACTCATTTGGAGAGCTGGTGAAGACACCCTGGGCCGAATTGCCTCATTTTGCACTGCAACAATTCTATAACTTCGTGATTCTGAATACATGTAAAATACAACCCATTTCCCTATCTAAGGTGCTTGTTTAGAGAATGACCCCGGTGGTTTCTTTGCGTAATGTTTCTTCAATATTGATGAAATACTACTGACCTGTTCATAAAAATTCTGATTCTCTCCTGCAAATTACAAAGAACAAAGAACAGTACAGCACAGGAACAGGCCCTTTGACCTTCCAAGCCTGTGCCGATCATGATGCCTGCCTAAACTAAAATCATATGCACTTACAGCGTCCGTATCCTTCCATTCCCATCCTATTCAGGTACTTGTCTAGATGCCCCTTAAATGCCTTTATCGTATCTGCTCCCACCACCTCCCTGGGCAGCGCGTTCCAGACATTCACCACCCTCTGTGTAAAAAACTTGCCTTGTACATCTCCTCTAAACTTTTCCCATGCACCTTAAACCTATGTTTCCTAGTACTTGACTTTTCTACGCTAGGAAAGAGCATCTGACAGTCCAATTCTGTTTTATGGGTTAAAATTACAAGATTAAAAGAAGTAAACAGAGGAATTTGAATATTTTGTAATGGATTGACCCTGTCATCAGATTAGCAGTAAAAAAAAATCTTATCCCTCTGTTAACATGTTTGTTACTAACATCACACAAGGCAATATCAGACCATGTACCACACGATACTTGGAGACCAGGAGCAGCAACAAGTACAGCACGCGAGCAGATTGACTGTCAGTTTTTTAAAATGGGCTTGCGTGATCTTAGGGCAGAAAGTGGACATGGGTGAAGAAGGGAGATTATAATAATAGGTTGTGCACTCCTTCTGACACACAATGTACATTTTAGACCATATTGAGAGTCAATCAAGCCACAGAGAGACTAAAGAGGAATCAAATGCTCTCTCTGGGGACTTCTGGAATTTTCAGGTTTTAGTATTTGGCTGGAGGGAGACAAATCATATCCCAACCTAGAATGTCTCATATGGCAAATCGAAGAAAAAGCTTCGGTGAATGCATAACAGCTGTGATCCTTCTGGGTTACATCTCAAACTACTGTCACATCATTCAAAATGTAAAGGGAATATACGCAATACCCCAGCACCATGGTTTGAGCTGGCAACATATCATATGGGAAGGGACAGTTTGTTTTACTTACAAATGCTGAGTTCAAATACAAAATAAATCCTGACCGCCATCTCTTAAATGCATCCCCAGTTTTGACCATGTTCGGGGGATTCATTTTCTTCATTCAACAGCTAAGTGAAAGACCAATGGCACTGACAAATTAGGCAAGTCAAGGTCACTTATCTTTATATCAAATGTACAGTTTAATTCAATTGTTTGGGCAGCATGGTAGCACAGTGGTTAGCACTACTGCTTCATAGTGCCAGGGACCCGGTTTGATTTCCGGCTTGGGTCACTGTCTGTGTGGAGTCTGTATGTTCTCCCCGTTTCTGCATGGGTTTCCTCCGGGTGCTCCGGTTTCCTCCCACATTCTAAAAGACGTGCTGGTTAGGTGTATTGACCCAAACAGGCGCCGGACTGTGTTGACGAGGGGAATTTCACAGTAACTTCATTGTAGTGTTAATGTAAGCCTTACTTGCAATCACTATGCTGGGGGTATACTACAGGCCACCCAACAGCCCATGGGAAGTGGAGGAATGGATATGTCAGGAGATTCTGGATATGTGCAGAAAAAATTGGGTTGTTGTGGTGGGAGACTTCAATTTCCCTGGTATAGACTGGAAAGTGCTTAGGGCTGGGGGTCTGGACGGGAGGAATTTGTAAAATGCGTACTGGAAGGTTCTTTGGAACAGTATGTAGATAGCCCAACTAGAGAGGGGGCTATACTGGATCTAGTACTGGGAAATGAGCCCGGTCAGGTCGTCAAAGTTTCGGTAGGGGAACATGTGGCAAATAGCGATCACAACTCTGTTAACTTTAGGATAGTAATGGACAAGGACGAGTGTTGTCCTCAGGGTAGGGTGCTAAATTGAGGGAAGGCTGACTATAGCTGGATTAGGCAGGAATTGGTGGCAGTTGATTGGGAGAGGCTGTTCGGGGGTAAGTCCACGTCTGGCATGTGGGAGTCTTTTAAGGAACAGTTGATAAGGCTGCAGGACAGGCATGTGCCTGTAAAAAGGAAGGATAGGAAAGGTAGGATTCGAGAGCCGTGGATAACCAGGGAAATTGAGGATCTGATCAAAAAGAAAAGAGAGGCGTACATTAGGTCCAGGCAACTGAAAACAGATGCAGCTCTGGAGGAATACAGAGAGAGTAGGAAAGAACTCAAATGGGGAGTTAGAAGGGCAAAAAGAGGTCACGAAATGTTCTTGGCAGACAGGATTAAGGAGATTAAGGAATTCTAAGGCATTTTATTCATATTTTAGGAACAAAAGAATTGTCAGGGAAAAAGTCCGACCTCTCAGGGACAAAGGAGGGGAATTATGCTTCAAACCCAAGGGAATAGGGGAGATCCTAAATGAATACTTTGCATCGGTATTCACAAAGGAGAGGGACTTGTTGACTGGGAGTGTCTCAGAGGGAGGTGTTGACCCGTTAGAGAGAATCTCCATTACAAGGGAGGAAGTGTTAGGTTTTTTAGGTAACATTAAAACTGACAAATCCCCAGGGCCTGATGGCATCTATCCTCGACTGCTCAGGGAGACAAGAGATGTAATTGCTGGGCCTCTGACGGAAATCTTTGTCTCTTCATTGGACACAGGTGAGGTCCCTGAGGATTGGAGGATAGCGAATGTGGTACCATTATTTAAGAAGGGTAACAGGGATAACCCGGGTAATTATAGGCCAGTGAGCTTGACGTCCGTGGTAGGGAAGTTGTTGGAGAGGATTCTTAGAGACAGGATTTATGCGCATTTAGAACTGAATAATCCCATTAGTGATAGACAGCATGGTTTTGTAAGAGGGAGGTCGTGCCTTACAAATTTGGTGGAGTTTTTTGAGAAAGTGATAAAAACGGTTGACAAAGGAAGGGCCGTGGATGTCGTCTATATGGATTTCAGTAAGGCATTTGACAAAGTACCTCATGGCAGGTTGGTTAAGAAGGTTAAGGCTCATGGGATACAAGGAGAGGTGGCTAGATGGATAGAGAACTGGCTTGGCCACAGGAGACAGAGGGTAGCAGTTGAAGGGTCTTTTTCCGGCTGGAGGTCTGTGACCAGTGGTGTTCCGCACGGCTCTGTACTGGGACCTCTGCGATTTGTGATATATATAAATGATTTGGAAGAAGGTGTAACTGGTGTTATCAGCAAGTTTGCGGATGACACGAAGATGGCTGGACTTGCGGATAGCGATGAACATTGTCGGACAATAGAGCAGGATATAAATAGGCTGGAAAATTGGGTGGAGAAATGGCAGATGGACTTTAATCCAGATAAATGCGAAGTGATGCATTTTGGAAGAACTAATGTAGGGGGGAGTTATACAATAAATGGCAGAGCCATCAAGCGTATAGAAACACAGAGGGACCTAGATGTGTAAGTCCACAAATCCTTGAAGGTGGCAACACAGGTGGAGAAGGTGGTGAAGAAGGCATATGGTATGCTTGCCTTTATAAGATGGGTTATAGAGTATAAAAGCTGGAGTCTTATGTTGCAGCTGTATAGAACGCTGGTTAGGCCACATTTGGAGTACTGCGTCCAGTTCTGGTCACCGCACTACCAGAAGGACGTGGAGGCTTTAGAGAGAGCGCAGAGAAGGTTTACCAGGATGTTGCCTGGTATGGAGGGTCTTAGCTATGAGGAGAGATTGGGCAAACTGGGCTTGTTCTCCCTGGAAAGACGGAGAATGAGGGGAGACCTGATAGAGGTGTACAAAATTATGAAGGGTATAGATAGGGTGAACAGTGGGAAGCTTTTTCCCAGGTCGGAGGTGACAATCACGAGGGGTCACAGGCTCAAGGCGAGAGGGGCGAGGTATAACTCAGATATCAGTGGGACATTTTTTACACAGAGAGTGGTGGGGGCCTGATGCGCTATTCAGACACGAGGCTTGAAGCTCAGGAAATGAAAGGCTTTTATTTACTGTTAACGAAGCTACCAGAACTTATATACACTATCCCAGACTGAAGGGGTCCCGGCCAGAGCAGGGACTCTTATACCTCTCCCAGGAGGCGGAGCCCGACTGGGATGTGCCCCAACACTACAGTACAAAGGTGTAACAACCCCACCCTAACCCCAACAGCAACAATAGCACAACCCAACAGTAACATATGTACATCCTTGTAGTACTGGCCAGCCCCTGGCTCAGCACTATCCAGTGGGAACCAACGATGGTTCACCACATTCACCCCTCCTTTGAGAACAAAGGCTGGCGGGGTACAAAAAAAACTGGATAAAGTGTCAGCAGTCTATAAGTTCAGACGGTCAGGGGGACCGCACCGTCGTTGTGACCTCCTCAATACCGGCGGTGACACCGGAGTAGGCACTTGCGGTGGCGTCCTCCCCAAAACGGCGTCCAGCTGTTCTTCAACGGACTCACAGGCCGGTTGACCCTGAGGTGATTGTAGTCCAGGGGATCCTGACACGCCCTGCGGTGGCGACCATCTTCTGGGCTCAGGCAAGCTGTACATGGGAGTAAAATGGTTTAGCAATGGTCCCGATGCTGCCCGCGCCGTGTCCGGGGAAGAAACAAGAGATAAAGGGTTTGTTACAGGGGGTATGGGAGCGACAGGGGTTGCTACGTCCCCTGCTGGCGCCAGGTCTCGGATCGAGACCGTGTCCTCTCGCCCGTCAGGGTATGCCACATAGGCATACTGAAGTTTGGCGTGGAGGAGGTGGACCTGTTCGACCAACGGGTCGGACTCGCGGGCCCTTACATGTCGCCGCAGGAGGACGGGTCCTGAGTACGTCAACCAAGACGGTAATGAGGTCCCCGAGAAAGACTTCCGAGGGAATGAGAACATCCTCTCGTGGGGAGTAGCATTGGTTGCCGTACACAGGAGGGAGCGAATAGAATGGAGCGCATCAGGGAGCACCTCTTGCCAGCGGGAGACTGGAAGACCTTTTGACTTCAACGCCAGTAAGACAGCCTTCCAGACTGTAGCATTCTCTCGTTCCACCTGTCCATTACCCCTAGGGTTGTAGCTCGTGGTCCGACTGGAGGCAATCCCGTATGAGAGCAGGTATTGCCTCAAGTCATCGCTCATGAACGACGAGCCCCTGTCGCTATGGATGTAGCTGGGGTACCCGAACAGGGTAAAGAGATCACGGAATGCCTTGATAACCGTGGCAGCGGATGTATCAGAGCAGGGAACAACAAAAGGGAACTGAGAGTACTCATCAATGATATTGAGGAAGTACACATTCCGATCTGTTGAGGGAAGGGGGCCCTTAAAATCGACACTCAGTCTCTCGAAGGAACGAGTGGCCTTGACTAAATGTGCCCGGTCAGGTCGGTAAAAGTGCGGTTTGCATTCCGCGCAAACCCGACAGTTCCTTGTTACTGACCTGACGTCCTCCACCGAGTAAGGCAGGTTGCGGGCTTTTATAAAGTGGTAGAGCCGAGTGACCCCAGGATGGCACAGATCATTATGGAGGGCGTGCAAACGGTCCTCCTGTATACTAGCGCATGTTCCACGCGAGAGGGCATCCGAGGGCTCATTGAGTTTCCCTGAACGATACATGATGTCGTAGTTATAGGTGAAGAGTTCAATTCTCCACCGCAAGATCTTGTCATTCTTGATCCCTTGATGTGGTCCCGTTATTTAAGAAGGGTAGGAAGGATAACCCGGGTAATTATAGGCCGGTGAGCTTGATGTCCGTGGTGGGGAAGTTGTTGGAGAAGATTCTTAGAGATAGGATGTATGCGCATTTAGAAAGGAATAAACTCATTAACGATAGTCAGCATGGTTTTGTGAGAGGGAGGTCATGCCTCACTAACCTGGTGGTGTTTTTTGAAGAAGTGGCCAGAATGGTTGACGAAGGAAGGGCCGTGGATGTTGTCTATATGGACTTTAGTAAAGCGTTTGACAAAGTCCCTCATGGTAGGCTAGTGAAAAAGGTTGGATCTCATGGGATAAAGGGGGAGGTGGCTAGAAGGGTGGAGAACTGGCTTGGTCATAGAAGACAGAGGGTGGTAGTGGAAGGGTCTTTTTCCGGCTGGAGGCCTGTGACTAGTGGTGTTCCGCAGGGCTCTGAATTGGGACCTCTGCTGTTTGTGATTTATATAAATGATCTGGAAGAAGGAGTAACTGGGGTGATCAGTAAGTTTGCGGACGACACAAAACTGGCAGGACTTGCAGATAGTGAGGAACATTGTCAGAGGCTACAGAAGGATATAGATAGGCTGGAAATTTGGGCAAAGAAATGGCAGATGGAGTTCAATCCTGATAAATGCGAAGTGATGCATTTTGGTGGGAATAATGTAGGGAGGAGCTACATGATAAATGGAAGAACCATAAAGGGTGTAGATACGCAGAGGGACCTGGGTGTGCAAGTCCACAGATCTTTGAAGGTGACGTCACAGGTGGAGAAGGTGGTGAAGAAGGCATATGGCATGCTTGCCTTTATAGGACGGGGCATAGAGTATAAGAGTTGGGGTCTGATGTTGCAGATGTATAGAACGTTGGTTCGGCCGCATTTGGAATACTGCGTCCAGTTCTGGTCGCCACACTACCAGAAGGACGTGGAGGCTTTGGAGAGAGTACAGAGGAGGTTTACCAGGATGTTGCCTGGTATGGAGGGGCTTGGTTATGAGGAGAGATTGGGGAAACTGGGGTTGTTCTCCTTGGAAAGACGGAGGATGAGGGGAGACTTAATAGAGGTGTATAAAATTATGAAAGGCATAGATAGGGTGAACGGTGGGAAGCTTTTCCCCGGGTCGGTGGTGACGTTCACGAGGGGTCATAGGTTCAAGGTGAAGGGGGGGAGGTTTAACACAGATATCAGAAGGACATATTTTACACAGAGGGTCGTGGGGGCCTGGAATGTGTTGCCGGGCAAGGTGGTGGAGGCGGACACACTGGGAACGTTTAAGACTTATCTAGACAGCTATATGAACGGAGTGGGAATGGAGGGATACAAAAGAGTGGTCTAGTTTGGACCAGGGAGCGGCGCGGGCTAATTGTTCTTTGTTTCTCCTTTCAAGGCTTCATTCTATGATCATCTTGCTGGTGCCAGTACAGAGCGAGACTGCGGATAGTTGGGAACCTGTCTCGGGGGCAGGGAATTCAGATGGTGTTCGTAAAGCAGAAGTGGAAATGAATAGGGTTGGGAAGCATTTTCTGATCAGGGCCAGTGTGATCTCCTGGACTCGTTTCGATCGCCACAGGGGGTCGGAGAGGAATTTCCCAGATTTTTTTTCCCCATATTGGCCCTGGGGTTTTCACTCTGGGTTTTCGCCTCTCCCTGGAGATCACATGGTCTGGAATGGGGGGGTGGGGGTGAGTTAATAGGTTGTGATGAACAAAGCATCGTAGCTGTGAGGGACAGCTCGGTGGATAGGATATTAGGATGTAGATAGGCTGGAAAATTGGGCGGGGATCCTGGATTCAGGATTCAATCCTGGACCAGGGAGCGGCGCGGGCTTGGAGGGCCAAAGGGCCTGTTCCTGTGCTGTACTGTTCTTTGTTCTTTGTTCTTTGATCTTGCCCCTCTGCGTGTTGTTAAACATGAACGCCACGGACCGTAGAGATTGTCTGTTTGGCAGGTTGAATCTGGAGTCCACACCGCTTCACAGTGTCTGGGTGGATAAAGCTCTCAGTGCTCCCGCTGTCAAACAGACAATAAATCACGTGGTTATTTACCTGGATATTCATCATAGATTTGTCAAGTCTATGAGGCTTGGCCTGGTCCAGGATGATCAACGCCACCGTTGGTTCATGAGCGCCACTGCAGGCAGCTGAAATCGATGAGGAGGACCCCTGCTGGTCGTTCGTGGTCAGTGTCGACCAACATGGCTGCCCCCATGAATCGCACGTGGGTGAGGGCGCCAAACTCAGCGACCCCTGGTGGTCATACTCCTCCGACTCCGTCGACCGTAATGGCGTCGTCCTGGTCTCGCACGTGGACGAACCCCGCGACGACTTCGACGATGAAGACCCGAGCTCTGAAGAATCGCAGGCCGCACTGCCGTTCCTGGGTTTCGATCGGCACACTTTTGAATAATGCCCTTTTTTACCGCATGCAGTGCACAACACAGCTTTAGCGGGACACTTTTGCCGAGTATGCTTCGCTCCTCCACAGAAATAGCACCGCGAGCCGCTCGGGGCTGCAGCCGTCGTCTGGCCCGAATGGGAGCACGCCATTACACAGCATTTCGAACCCGAGGGACGAGGAGGGATTTGCGATTTCTCCTGCCACGTTGTCTCCACATGGTCCTCCAGATATAAAACTAAGCTCTTGGAGGCCGACTCGAGCATCTCTGCTAACTCGATGGCCTGGGTAAGATTAAGGTTACCCTTCTCCAACAGTTTAAGTCGAATGTACGACGATCCGACCCCGGCCACAAACGCATCTCGGGCGAGGTCGTACATGCTCTGCTCAGCCGACACAGCTTTGCAGTCACAGCCCCTGGCTAGCTGTAGGATCTCATTCGCATAGTCCTCTATCGTTTCGCCAGACTGCCGTCGTCGAGTGGCTAGGAGGTAACGAGCGTGTATCTCATTAGGTGGTTTGGTATAGCGCTTCTTTAGAAGCTCGAGGGCCTTAGGATAATTAGTGGCCGCACGGATCGCAAGGTAGACAGTGTCGCTTACCCTCGCATGGAGGACCCGGAGTCTGTCATCATCTGTGGTGACCGCTGCGGAGGCTGCCAGGTAGTCTTCGAAACACTTCAGCCAGTGGTCGAAGGTGTTAGAAGCGCCCACCGCACGTGGATCTAGCGTAAGGCGTTCCGGCTTCAGAATTTGCTCCATACTCTCTCTTTTTTTCGACGAGAGTTTAACGACAGTAAATAAAATTGATGCGCTATTCAGACACGAGGCTTGAAGCTCAGTAAATGAAAGGCTTTTATTTACTGTTAACGAAGCTACCAGAACTTATATACACTATCCCAGACTGAAGGAGTCCCGGCCAGAGCAGGGTCTCTTATACCTCTCCCAGGAGGCGGAGCCCGACTGGGATGTGCCACAACACTACAGTACAAAGGTGTAACAACCCCACCCTAACCCCAACAGCAACAATAGCACAACCCAACAGTAACATATGTACATCCTTGTAGTACTAGCCAGCCCCTGGCTCAGCACTATCCAGTGGGAACCAACGATGGTTCACCACAGGGCCTGGAATGCGCTGCCAAGTAGGGCGGTGCAGGCAGACACGCTGGCATCGTTTAAGACTTACCTGGATAGTCACATGAGCAGTCTGGGAATGGAGTGATACACATGCGGCACGGTACGGTAGCACAGTGGTTAGCACTGCTGCTTCACAGCTCCAGCATCCTGGGTTCGATTCCCGGCTCGGGTCACTTTCTGTGTGGAGTTTGCATATTCTTCTCGTGTCTGCGTGGGTTTCCTCCGGGTGCGCCGGTTTCCTCCCACAGTCCAAAGATGTGCGGGTTAGGTTGATTAGCCAGGTTAAAAATTGCCCCTTAGAGTCCTGGGATGCGTAGGTTAGAGGGATTAGCGGGTAAATATGTGGGGTGGGATTGTGGTCGGTGCAGACTCGATGGGCCGAATGGCCTCCTTCTGCACTGTAGGGTTTCTATGATTTCTATGAATGGTCTCGTTGGACCAATGAGCGGGACAGGCTTGGAGGGCCGAAGGGCCTGTTTCCTGTGCTGTACTGTTCTTTGTGACTAATAAATAAGGAAAAATGCAAGGTAAAAATTGATGACACTTATTAACCCAACCAGGGTGAATAAAACTGCTCCAGAGACAAGTTCAAGTATGAATTGTTTTAAAAACAAATGCAAGAATTGTTACTGAGATAAACACAGGAGTTAATGACCAATTTCAAGAATTGCTCATGACAAAATAAGGAATCGTTCATTCATAATTGTAAGATCAAATAACTGTCCATACGCAAGTTAATTATTGTACTAATTGTGCCTCATTGATATAAAATAAATAACTAAATAACAAATATAATATGAAATTATAATGACAATGATAACTTTTCTTCATGCTTGACAAGGTAATTGCAACAATGAATAACTGCACTTAGTTAATTAATGACCATCTCTATATGCAAATGATTACAATCCCTGTCAGGGAACTAATAGGACCAGATTTTCTAAATAACCCCCAAAGAAGAAATTACTAACAAGCGTTCAATTCTTGCAATTTTTGCTTTGACATGAATCCCAATCAACATTAATTAAAAATCAATTAACAGATAAACGATGCTTAAAGATGTAAATTTCACTTTGAATCATTGATGCAATGAAGACGCACCTTATGCAACCACAAGTATTTGCATCAATCCCTGCACAAATGTGGCACTATGTAGCCAAGGAGTTCCACAAATGTTCTTTATTCACATAGAGTAGGTCAGGAGTCCTTTCTGTCAAAAAGAATGTTCCCGATGGTGGGGGAGTCCAGAACTAGAGGTCATAGTTTGAGGATAAGGGGTAAATCTTTTAGAACTGAGGTGAGGAGAAATTTCTTCACCCAGAGAATGATGAATCTGTGGAATTCATGACCACAGAAAGTAGTTGAGGCCAAAACGTTGTGTGATTTTAAGAAGAAATTAGATGTAGCTCTTGGGGCTAAAGGGATCAAGGGATATGGGGGGAAGGTGGGACCAGAATACTAAATTTGATGATCAGCCATTGTCAAAATCGATGGTGGAGCAGGCTCAAAGGACCGAATGGCCTATTCCTGCTTCTAGTTTCTTTGTTTCTATGTTTTTAACAGCTTTCATCTTCACAGCTATAATTTCCATTAGCAAGACACAGTTGATGAACCCTCTCTTCCTCAGGTTACAACAATCTTGAGGGTGTACCTTTCCAGAGTTTCTTTTCAACTGACAAATCAGTAACACCTCAGTTCACAGTTTGGACACTTCTGGGAAATCACCCAGCTCTTTAGTGTCTCCAAGCTAATCGCATGACTTTCCAGGTTTTGGGCCTTTTTAGCCATATTGCAGAGTACACCCAAGAGCTCTTGTCTCCTTTTCTGTCAAACAGAAAAACTGACTTCTTCCTGAGAGCGATTTGCCTTTTCTCCTTACAGGAATTATCTATGTTCCTCTTTCCATCTTTGTCTGCTTTCTCTTTGTGCCTGCATCTGTCCACTGATTGCCTTCACCCTCCAGCTCTTCTGCTTGTAACTCTCCTTTATGTCAGTAACTTTCCTTTGTATTTGCCAGCCACAGTGCTTCAATTACAAATTTGCCTTACCATACTGCTTCCAAGTCAAGTGTCATCACAAAATGAAATAATTAATAATTATTCTAATAGTGGTGAATAATTCTAACAAATTGCATATGTATTGCACTCTTCACATTTCAAGAATATGCCTTAGACTAACTTTACAAAGCCAATATAGGTGAAAAATTAGGTGGGAAAGTCCAAAAGTGGTTATAATACAAAAAAACCCATGTGGTTAAGGTTAGAACTAGAGCCAAAATTACACAGCTTTATAAGCATTTATTTACAGATCACTTCGCATCTGGATTAAAGTCCATCTGCCATTTCTCCGCCCAATTTTCCAGCCTATTTATATCCTGCTCTATTTATATATAGCACAAGCATGTATCTCCTAACCCAGTAGTCATAATTTCAGTCTGTTCCCCATTGATTATTAATTTATAATGGCACAAGTGAATCCTAGTTAATGCTGAAGAGTTGCATGCAATTAAATACAAGTAACAAAGACCTGATCAAATAAACAGTGGGGCTTAATTCAACTACAGTAACTGACACTGTAATGCAAGAAACTGTTCAGGATCTTTTATAAACTTTCAATAAGTGAATGCATTTAACTCATTTATAAATATGTAACATGGCATTCAGAATCTCAAAGTAAGCTTTCCATTCTTTGAAAACAAATAATAAGCTGGGACAAACACAGGACCTAACAATTTGAGTTTCTCTATCATTAAGTCCATGCAAGGATCCGCTCAAACTATATTTACCCTGTCCAAGCCTGAATCCTTCATGTTTCTGTTCTGTTAACAATCAGCCCATTTCTGTATTTGACTGTTTTCTCTGAATCCCCATTGATTATGCCTGGGAGCAGATTATTCCCTTCCTTATCAATTTGCATGTTCCTTCAGGTATGTTATTTTTAACTTATTATCATATCCTTTTGCAGTTCTTGCTTCTGTATTAGTTCTGTAGACATTATACATAGAAATACATAGAAGTTACAATACAGCAACAGGATGAAAGTTCACCTTGAAGCTGCCTATATCAGAAGATGGGATCATAAGAGGATAGAGTGTTCTGTGAGGAGTCTTTCAACCTTGTGCAATTGCAGGCATTGGGTATTCTTGTGTTGTAAGAATGAATGGTGGTGAAAGAAGATTTACAGGAACGAAGATAAGAAATAAATAGAAGTTATCCAGTAGAAGCAGCTGAGGGACTTCACTGGTGCATTCTGGGAGAAGTTGGCCCAGCAACACCTACTAGGAAGTGGGAAGCGGAATCTGGTGTCAAGGAGCATTAAGTTAAGCAATGTTGTTAAGCACGGAGGGACAATGAGTGCTAGAGCAATAGTTATAGGGGACTCCATAGTTAGGAGTGCAGAAAGGCTCTTCTGTTGGGTAGAAAGTTAAAAAGCAGGACCTTGAGGGTTGTAATCTCCGAATTGCTCCCTGTGCCAGGTGCCAGTGAGGCTAGAAATAGGAAGATAGTACAGCTCAACATGTGGCTAAACAGCTGGTGTAGGAGAGAGGGTTTCAGGTATCTGGAGCATTGGGATCTCCTCTGAGGCAGGTGGGACCTGTACAAGAAGGATGGGTTGCATCTAAACTGGAAGGGCATAAATATTCTGGCCAGGAGCTTTGCTAGTGTCACACGGGAGGATTTAAACTAGTTTGGCAGGGGAGTGGGAACCAAAGAAAAGGTGAATTAACTGAAGGGGAACTAGAGAGTAGGACCAGTAAGACTCAGAGGAAGAGCAGGCAGGGTGTGGTTGCTAATCAAAGAGGGTCTGGTGGACTGAAGTGCATTTGTTTCAATGCGAGAAGTGTAACAGGTAAGGCAGATGAACTTAGAGCTTGGATTAGTACTTGGAACTATGATGTTGTTGCTATTACAGAGACTTGGTTAAGTGAAGGACAGATTGGCAGCTTAACATTCCAGGATACAGATGTTTCAGGCAGGATAGAGGTGGATGTAAAAGGGTTGGGGGAGTTGCACTACTGGTTAAGGAGAATATCACAGCTGTACTACGGGTGGACACTTCAGAGGGCTCATACAGCAAGACAATATGGGTAGAGCTCAGGAATAGGAAGGGTTTAGTCACAGTGTTGGGGGCTTAGTATAGGCCGCCCAACAGCCAGCGGTTGATAGAGGAACATATATCTAGGCAGATTTTGGCAAGGTGTAAAAGTAACAAGGTTGTTGTGATGGGGGATTTTAACTTCCCCTATATTGACTGGGACTCACTTAGTGCTAGGGGCATGAATGGGGCAGAGTTTGTAAGGAACATCCAGGAGGGCTTCTTGAAACAGTATGTAGATAGTCCAACTAGGGAAATCATAGAAATCATAGAAACCTACAGGACAGAAAGAGGCCATTCGGCCCATCGAGTCCCACCCAGGCCCTACCCCCATATCCCTACATATTTTACCCACTAATCCCTCTAACCTACACATCTCAGGACAGAAAGGGGCAATTTAAGCATGGCCAATCAACCTAACCTGCACGTCTTTGGAATGTGGGAGGAAACCGGAGCACCCGGAGGAAACCCACGCAGACACAAGGAGAATGTGCAAACTCCACACAGACAGTGACCTAAGCCGGGAATCGAACCCAGGTCCCTGGAGCTGTGAAGCAGCAGTGCTAACCACTGTGCTACCGTGCCGCCCAAGGGAAGGGGCCGTACTGGACCTGGTATTGCAAATGAGCCCTGGCCAGGTGATCAACTTTTCAACAGGGGAGCAGTTTGGGAACAGTGACCACAATTCAGTAAGTTTTAAGGAACTGATGGATAAAGATAAGTGTAGTCCTCAAGTGAAGGTGCTAAATTGGGGGAAGGCTAATTACAACAATATTAGGCAGGAATTGAAGAATGTAGATTGGGGGCAGATGTTTGAGGGCAAATCAACATCTGGCATGTGGGGGGGCTTTCAAGTGTAAGTTGATAGGAATTCAGGACCAGCACATTCCTGAAAGGATGAAGGATAAGTATGGCAAGTTTCGCGAACCTTGAATAACAGGAGATATGGTCAGCCTAGTCAGAGAGAAAAAGAAAGAATTTGTCAAGGCTAGGAGGCTAGGAACACATGAACCAATGTGGAATACAAGGAAAGTAGAAAGAAACTTAAGCAAGAAGTAAGGAGGGCTAAAAGAGGTCACGAAAAGTCATTAGCCAGCAAGATTAAGGAAAATTCCAAGGCTTTTTATACATATATAAAGAGCAAGAGGGACGGGGTTGGCCCACTTAAGGACAGGGGAGGGAATCTATGCGTGGAGCCAGAGGAAATGGGCAAGGTATTGAATGAGTACTTTGCACCAGTATTCACCAAAGAGAAGGACTTGGTGGATGATGAATCTGGGGAAGGGTGTGTAGATAGTTGAGTCATGTTGAGATCAAAAAGGAGGAGGTATTGGGGGTCTTGAGAAACATTAAGGTAGACAAGTCCCCAGGACCTGATGGATTATACCCCAGAATACTGAGAGAGGCAAGGGAGGAAATTGCTGGGGCCTTGAGAGAAATCTTTATATCCTTACTGGCTACAGGGGAGATCCCAGAGGATTGGAGAATAGCCAGTGTTGTTTCTTTGTTTAAGAAGGGTAGCAATGATAATTCAGTTAATTGCAGGCAGGTGAGCCTTACGTGAGTGGTAGGGAAATTATTGGAGAGGATTCTTCAAGACAGGATTTACCCCCACTTGGAAATAAGTGGACGTATTAGTGAGGGGCAACATGGTTTTGTGAAGGGGAGATCGTGTCTCACTAATTTGATCGAGTTTTTCGAGGAAGTGACGAAGATGATTGATGAGGGTATGGCAGTGGATGTTGTCTACATGGACTTCAGTAAGGCCTTTGACAAGGTCCCTCATGGCAGAAGGTGAAGTCGCATGGGATCAGAGGTGAGCTGGCAAGATGGATACAGAACTGGCTCAGTCATAGAAGATAGTGGGTAGCAGTGGCAGGGTGCGTTCCTGAATGGAGGGCGGTGACAAATGGCATTCCTCAGGGATCAGTGCTGGGACCTTTGCTGTTTGTAATATATATAAATGATTTGGAGGAAAATGTAACTGGTTTGATTAGTAAGTTTGCGGACGACACAAAGATTGGTGGATTTGCGGATAGCGATGAGAACCGTCAGAGGATACAGCGGCATATAGATCAGTTGGAGCCTTGGGCGGAGAGATGGCACATGGAGTTTAACCTGGACAATGTGAGGTAATGCATTTGGAAGGTCTAATAAAGATAGGAAATATACAGTAAATGGCAGAACTCTTAAGAGTGTTGATAGGCAGAGGGATCTGGGTGTACAGGTACATAGGTTACTGAAAGTGGGAACGCAGGTGGAGAAAGTAGTCAAGAAGGTATATAGCATGCTTACCTTCATCAGCCGGGGCATTGAGTTTAAAAATTGGCAAGTCATGTTGCAGCTTTATAGAACCTTAGTTAGGCTGCACTTGGAATATAGTGTTCAATTCTGGTCGCCACACTGCCCAAAAGGATGTGGAGGCTTTGGAGAGGGTACAGAAAAGATTTACCAGGATGTTGCTTGGTATGGAGGGCATTAGCTATGAGGAGTGGTTGGAGAAACTTGGTTTGTTCTCACTGAAACGACGGAGGTTGAGGGGCGACCTGATAGAAGTCTACAAGATTATGAGGGTCATGGACAGAGTGGATAGTCAGAAGCTTTTTCCCAGGGTGGAAGAGTCAATTACTAGGGGGCACAGGTTTAAGGTGCAAGGGGCAAGGTTTAAAGGAGATGTATGAGGCAAGTTTTTTACACAGAGGATGGGGTGCCTGGAACTTGCTGCCGGGGGAGGTAGTGGAAGCAGATATGATAGTGACTTTTAGGGGGTCTTGACAAATACATGAATCAGATGGGTATAGAGGGATATGGTCCTCGGAAGTGTAGGGGCTTTTTGTTCAGTCAGGCAGCATGGTTGGTACAGGCTTGGAGGGCCAAAGGGCCTGTTCCTGTGCTGTAATTTTCTTTGTTCTTTGTTCTACAGAATGTAAACAGGCCATTTGGCCAAACCAGTCAATGATCTCAGCAGAAACACACCATGCTGTGATTTTGTTTTATTCATTTTTGAAAACGAGCACTGTAGGCAAAGAAATTATTGTCCTTTCTAATTTTTCTTAATTTCCTAAGGAAGGTGGTGATGGGTCTCCTTCTTGACCTGTTACAGTCTGTGTGGTGAAGAGGGCCCCCCACAGTGCTGTTAGGTCAGGTGGTGTAAGATTTTGATCCAACAACATGATGGAACGATGATATGTCCCAAAGTCAGGATGGTGTGTGGCTCAGAGATATTCTTGGAGGTGGTGGCATTCCCATGCATTTGCTGTCTTGGTCCTTCTATGTTTGGAGATTACTGGTTTGGAAGGTTCTATGTATCTAACCTTGGTGAGATGCTGCGGAGTGCTGTGCAGGCAGGATTTACGGCAGCCACAATGCACAGATGGTGGAGAGAATGGATACTCAAGTTTGGCAGATTGAAGTGACCATCAGACACAGGCAGGAGTTTTGCGCAGAGTATTTATCTAAGTCCTATGAAGCAGATCAGCAGCAACAAGAGGTCCTCTAAGGAAAGTATAAGACTTTCCTTTGTGGGACCAGAGGAGCTCCCCAAACCCACATCCCACCACTGACCTGCAAGGCAATGGCAGCCAAACACAACTCAATATTTCCCTGTGTTAGTCTGTGTCCTCTTCCACTCATTGGTGGGAAGTGAACTGGTAGCACTTAAATGAGGCCCAGGAATTATAATAAGTTCCTTTTGCACTTCCTCTGCCCCTTGACTGCCTGAAACTCATCATGGGGTTAAAATCGAACCCATGTTTTTTTCTGAGTTTGAATGTACCTTGTCAACTGTGAAGCTTATTCAGCAGTTTCTTAAAATTGGGCTAGTATACGGATTCTCAGCGACACAGACGTAGACACTACAGTCATTAGGTAAAAAGTATTGCTGTCCTCTATAGCCCCCCCTGAGGCCTAAAGTAACCAGAGGCACTCCACAGGTTAATCACTGGCAGATGCTAAGATAAATCTCCACACAGCTTGTTTTACATTGCAATGGATGAGATTAACTAATGGTGGAAACTGATGGCTGGGGTCACTGCTTCTCAAATGTTTCTCACAGCCACTTGATCTGTCAAAAATATTGAAGTGTATTCTCACCATACACAGGGGAGTAAACTGAATAAGTAATGCCAAGTGTAAGCCTACTGTGTATTTACCACTGTTTATTCAGTTGCACATTTAAGAGATAATTAAGTTCCCTAGTCTGTGAATGACAGAAATAAAGGGGACGATTTTCTGGCCCTGTTCCGCTCAGTGCAAATCCCGCTATGTCGTGAAAATTTGGTGAGAGACCTAAAACTGGATTCGTGCTGGGTGCAAAACAGATACAATCAGGTTCATGCCCGGTGAGGACGTGAATACGATTACCATGGATTTAAATGCATTTAACTCCAGGAATGTCATGTATTCCCACTCACCAGCATGACATTGAGCTGGCAGGAATCACTACTGGTCTCCACAAATGGACACCAGGTGTGATGACCATTCCAGGGGGCTCAGAGGCCATTGTAACCCTCAGGTAGTCAGGGACACAGCAGGGCAGTGCCCTGGCACTAACTTCTGCTACCAGATTGGAACTGCCAAAGGGCAGGGCCTGAAGGGGACGCTGCATATAGTGCGACCCATTTGGGAGGGCCCCAATGCCAGAAGTCTATGTTCAGTGGATAGCGGGGCGGGTTCAAGATGGTAATTTATGTTCTGAGGGGGTTAATGTCGATGATCTATTTTCTGGAGGTGTGAGTTCATGCCAGCGATTCATGTTCGAGGGATATCATGCCGTCAATGATGGGGGAGGGGGGTGTCCCGATGTCTGTGGGTGGAGATTGGGATCTACAGGACGCCCTGATCTCTGTGGAACTGGGCTTGCCAGCGTCTTTAGTCCCTGTCCCTCACAATGATGGCACTAAACACACCCACCTTCAAAAAAATGACAAAGTGAGGGAAGGTGCTATCTGAAAACCTGTCTGTTTCTCTGGGGAGAAACACGCCTGTTTTCTGACTGAACCTGACACTTTGGCACTTTTTGGACAAACTCCACCCCAAGTTTCTAACATAAAGACTGACTCACAGACAGATTGAACATTGGCTCTGGCAAGTTTGTTCGCAGATGTTAGATATTTGTTTTCCTTCACCTCTCTCTTTCTGAAAGAATGGAAAGAGCTATCAAATCTCAGTTAAATCCAAACTAACTAATCAGTTCAAGAATAAATATCACATGCAGCAAGTTTTACATCATTCACCAACATGAGAAAGTAGCTATTTTTGAATCAGGTTTCAATAAAACTTTGAAACAATGTATTTTAAAAGGGAACAAAGATTAAAGAAAACTACAGCACAGGAACAAGCTCTTCGGCTCTCCTAGCCTGCATCGATCATGCTGCCCAATTGAACTAAAACCCCCTACCCTTCCGGGGAGCGTATCCCTCTATTCCCATCCTATTCATGTATTTGTCCAGACGCCCTTTAAAACTCATTATTGTATCTGCTTCCACTACCTCCCCCGGCAGTGAATTGCAGGCACCTATCACCCTCTGTGTAAAAAACTTGCCTCGTACATCTCCATTAAACTTGCCCCTCACACATTAAACCTATGTCCCTTAGTAATTGAATAGAGGATTTCACTTCTTTTCTGATGCATCAAGTGGATCCTTGCAACTTCAAATAATTTATTGTCAATGGAGATGAAAATTGGGAGAGTTGTATAATGAGCAGCTAAAGTGATATTGCCCATATTCCAATATCATCCAAAGTCACAATGTCCCCGTCTCTGACATGGAACAGTGAAAGGCGAATTCAAACTGAGAAAAGAATCCAGTATTTATTTTGCTTTGGACAGAGCCTGAGAATGGAGCTGTCAGTCAACATCAACATCAGACACCCTGGATAGAGTGTCTTCTACAACAGGATCGTACTCCACCATGGGTCAGTCTCTCAACTGGCAGCCATGTCAAGTCCTCAAAACTTTTAAAGATTTCTAAACAAGGGACAGAAAGAAGATGGGTTAGTTCTTGCTCCCTTAACTCTTTCAAGTGATATATCGAACTGCCTAGTTTTTTTGATGTGGAGATGCCGGCGTTGGACTGGGGTAAACACAGTAAGAAGTTTAACAACACCAGGTTAAAGTCCAACAGGTTTATTTGGTAGCAAAAGCCACACAAGCTTTCGAGGCTCTGAGCCCCTTCTTCAGGTGAGTGGGAATTCTGTTCACAAACAGAACTTATAAGACACAGACTCAATTTACATGAATAATGGTTGGAATGCGAATACTTACAACTAATCCAGTCTTTAAGAAACAAAACAATGGGAGTGGAGAGAGCATCAAGACAGGCTAAAAAGATGTGTATTGTCTCCAGACAAGACAGCCAGTGAAACTCTGCAGGTCCACGCAACTGTGGGAGTTACAAATAGTGTGACATAAATTCTGATTCTAGGATCGCATGATAAAGACTCAGGAGGAAAAAAGCAGAAATATTTATGTGAAATAGTGTGACATAAACCCAATATCCCGGTTTTTTGTTGCATATCTTCTCTCCAACAGGTGGGCAGGAGAGAATCACCTCCTGTCACATGTCTATGGCCATGCATGTTTTCCTCAAATGGAATCTGAAACGTCAGAGGAAGAAAGGGATCAAAAGTCACATGATTTGCACAGTTCCTGCTCCAAATAATGTGCTTCCAACCATGCACAAACCATTTGAAACCATCACAATACTGGCCTTAAACAAATGCCTATAAAGAAATCTTTTTTAAAATATAAGGTTAAATCTTGTGAATATCTTAGCATGGGGTCTCCATTACTGAGAGCGCAGATCTCATAAACAGAAGGAGGCTAATCAGCCCATTGAAGGAGCTAGTAACACTTTCCCACTCAACTCCCCATATTCCTGCATTGCTTTTTCGTTTTCAAGTATATATTTAATTTCCTTTTTCTAAGTTCCTAAAGTTTTTTTAAAAGTTTATTTATTAGTGTCACAAACAAGGGTTACATTAACACTGTGAAATTCCTCTAGTCACCACAGTCTGATGCCTGTTCGGGTCAGCATGTTTTTCAGAATGTGGGAGGAACCAGAGCACCCGGAGGAAACCCACGCAGACATGGGGAGAACATGCAGACTCCACACAGACAGTGACCAAGCTGGGAATCAAACCTGGGTCCCTGGTGCTGTGAGGCAGCAGTGCTAACCACTGTGCCATCGCGCCACCCCCGAATCTGCCGTGTCGAGCGGTGTTCATTCATCCGTTGTCGTAGCGTCAGAATGGATGAACGAACACCGCTCGACAATCACCAGGCAAGAGTGTTCTCTTCCTGTTGGAGAACACTTCAGCGGTCACGGGCATTCGGCCTCTGATCTTCGGGTAAGCGTTCTCCAAGGCGGCCTTCACGACTGTGGTGAACCATCGTTGGTTACCACTGTGGGGTTATTCCAATGTTACTGTTGGGTTAGGGTGTTGACACTGTGGGGTTGTTATAATGTTGTTATTGGGTTAGGGTGTTTACACTGTGGGATTAATATACCTGTGGTGGATGCTGTTATGGCACATCCCGGTCGGGCCCCGCCTCCTGAGGAGAGGTATAAGACCCTCTGCTCAGGCGGGACCCCTCCAGTCTGGAATGGTGTAGTCGTGTTTAGATAGTTCCATTGTTTGTCAATAAAAGCCTTCAATCGCTGAAGCCTTGTACCTCGTGCTTGATTGTCGCGCATCAACGACACACGACAGCGCAGAGTCGCTGAGCAGAAACTGATAGCCAAGTTCCGCACACATGAGGACGGCCTCAACCGGGATCTTGGGTTCATGTCACACTATCTGTAACCCCCACGACTTGCCTGGGCTTGCAAAATCTCACTAACTGTCCTGGCTGGAGACAATACACATCTCTTTAACCTGTGCTTAACCCTCTCTCCACTCACATTGTCTGTACCTTTAAGACTTGATTACCTGTAAAGACTCGCATTCCAACCATTATTTTGTAAATTGAGTTTGTGTCTTTATATGCCCTGTTTGTGAACTGAAATCCCACTCACCTGACAAAGGAGCAGCGCTCCAAAAGCTAGTGGCTTTTGCTACAAAATAAACCTGTTGGACTTTAACCTGGTGTTGTGAGACTTCTTACTGTGTTTACCCCAGTCCAACGCCAGCATCTCCACATCATGGCTTTAATGACAATGCCAGGAGTAAATGGGAACAGCTGGGAATTCTAGCATGTGTAGATTTACTGCACAAAGAGGGACTCTTATAAATGCTGCAAAATCCACTGCACATCTGAAGATTAAACCAAGGAAAGAGTCTCTGAATTTCTGTCTGCAGGTCTTCAAACCTGTCTTCTACGGTTTACTATCAGTGAGTTTAGTGCTCGCTACAACATTACTAAATCTCAATAAATTGAAATTATGAAAATACTCCCATTTCTAGCATCCAGTCATAAATCACAGTAATACACAGTAATATAAATCACAGTCAAACTGTTATGCAGTCAGAGGCTCATTATTACTCCAATGTGACGATGAACATCTGGGGAAATCAAGTAACAATTCTGGGTTGGAAAATGTTAGGAGAGTAGGTGCTGATAAAACTGTCAAGGTACAGCAATTATTTTCCACAATAAAATGACTAGATGCACTGCAACATTGAGTCTATTTCTCAATTTACGGGAGGACACAAAGTTTGAGAGATTTAATAATGGACAGCTGTAATGCCTCATTTTCCACAGTGACAACTGTGACATCGGTAGCTCTTGAGATGTCTGAGGGAATGAAATCTGATAGCCCCCTAAAAATGAGCACATGGATAGTGATGCGCAATTAACCCCACTGTTCACTGGCTGCACACATCAGCAGGGGACTCAAAATTGTAATTTTCTAGCATCGATTAGAGCAAGACTGGACCCCTTAAAGAGGAGGTGCATTGTGGCTGGAGCAAACGCTGGCAGTTGTGCAGGAAATGAATCTGACCTGACACAACATGGGAGAGAGTGGGCTCTATCTAATATTTTCTGATACTCCACTGAAGGAGATGGAGACTAAGAGATGCCCTGTATCCACATGGAACCAAGAGGTCTGCCTGGCACAGCTGGAAAAAGCAGTGGCAACAGATAGCTTTGGAGTTCAATGCCAGGAAGCAAGCCCTGAAGACCTGGATCAAGTGCTACAAGAAGCATTCTTTTCTCATGTTAATGGTCAGCTTTATCACTTGGTGTGCAGCAGCATAGCTTTAATTGTATCATGTTTAAGTTTAAAGTTTATTTATTATTAGTGTCACAAGTACGCTTCCATTAACACTGCAATGAAGTTACTATGAAAATCCTCTGTTTGGGTACACTGAGGGAGAATTTAGCATGGCCAATTCACCTAACCAACACATCAGCAATGTCCTAACATATGCATTTGTTGCCCAATGAATTCATGACCATTCTATCAGAAGATAATCCTTCTCGCCGAGTAACTTAGTGTTCTTGGTGGCTGGCACAGACACAATGGGCCAAAGGGCCTCTTTCTGTGTAAATCTCTGTGACTCTATGAGCCATCCTATGCTATGCCATGATGGTTCACATTTAGTGGCATTGTGGATTGTCAGAGAATGGACCTATCATGCCTGTCACCAGGTTGCTGGGCATGGACCTGCATGATTCACTGCCTATAACTGCAAACAATATGGACTTTGAGCAGTGGAATCCTTTTTGGCTCTTGATGCACTATCAATCATGATACGAGGACTCCAGTGAGTGAGTGAAATAACAGGCTTTTATTCGCAAAGAACAGGAGCACACCTTTGTAGCTGACCTGGCCCAGACTGAGGCAAGGAGGAGGAACCATCACCTTTGTACCTCGCTCTGGTGGAAAGGGAGGAGTCTCAGGTGGAAAGGGAGGAGTCTCGGGCCAGGTGCAGCATGGGTGTGTCCAGGCATACAACATGTAGTTACAGTGGTTCACCACATTCACCCCCTCTTTAAAAAAAGAGTCCGGCGGGGGTGGGTGGAACAATATGTACAGAGGCATGAAGATATATATATACACACAAGAGTCACGAAACTGAAGTAAGGCGTCATCCCTTCACAGGTTCAGCCTGTCGGGCGGTTTGATCAGTCGCTGTGACCGCCGCAGTACCAGTTGAGGTGTTGCTTCCGATGGCAGGGTGGAACCGCTCGAGTCCGCCATCGTCCCTTCTGGTCGGCTCCTGCGTGGTAACTCCAAGGGCTCAGGCGAGCTGCATACAAGGGGCAAAGATGTAAGCGGACCTGGTGCTACCTGAACAGAGGGGTCTCGGGATGTGGGGTGGGGGGTCATAGTGGGCTCCGGGGCACCCACAGGCGCCAGGTCCCGGATAGAGACTGTGTCCTCCCGCCCATCGGGGTACGCCACATAGGCATATTGGGGGTTGGCGTGGAGGAGCTGGACCTTTTCAATCAGGGGGTCCGACTTATGGGGTCGTACATGCCTCCGGAGCAGAACGGGGCCTCGGTACGCCAGCCACGACGGTAGTGCGATTCCCGAGGAGGACTTCCTAGGGAAAGCAAACATCCGCTCATGGCGCGTGGCATTGGTAGCCGTACACAGGAGGGACCGAATGGAATGTAGTGCATCGGGGAGGACTTCTTGCCAGCGGGTGACTGGAAGGCCTTTAGACCGTAGCGCTGATAAAACGGCCTTCCAGACTGTCGCGTTCTCCCTCTCTACCTGCCCGTTACCCCTGGGGTTATAGCTGGTAGTCCTACTCGAGGCTCTGCCCTTAGAGAGCAGGTACTGATGCAGTTCATCACTCATGAATGAGGATCCCCGGTCACTGTGGATATAGTTAGGGTAACCGAACAGGGTGAAGAGGCCGTGCAGGGCCTTGACGACCGTGGTTGAGGTCATGTCCGAGCAGGGAATGGCAAAGGGGAATCGGGAGTACTCATCTATAACGTTGAGGAAATAGATGTTGCGGTCAGAAGAAGGAAGGGGCCCTTTGAAATGAATGCTGAGGAGTTCAAAGGGGCGGGTGCCTTTTATGAGGTGTGCCCTGTCTGGCCGATAGAAGTGCGGCTTACACTCTGCGCAGACCGGGCAGTGTCTGGTTATAGACCGGACGTCCTCGACAGAATAGGGCAGGTTACGGGCCTTAATAAAGTGGTAGAGCCTGGTGACCCCCAGGTGACAGAGGTCATTGTGGAGAATCTGTAGTTGGTTCACCTGTGCGCTGGCACATGTTCCGCGAGACAGAGCGTCCGGAGGCTCGTTGAGCTTCCCGGGCCAATATAAGATATCATAATTGTAGGTGGAGAGCTCAATCCTCCACCTCAGTATCTTATCATTCTTAATCTTGCCCCTCTGCGCGTTGTTGAACATAAAAGCCACCGAACGTTGGTCCGTGAGCAAGGTGAACCATCGGCCAGCTAGGTAGTGGCGCCAGTGTCGCACCGCTTCAACGATGGCCTGAGCCTCCTTCTCGACAGAGGAGTGTCAAATTTCCGAAGGGTTCGTGAGAAGAAGGCTATGGGTCTGCCCGCCTGGTTTAGGGTGGCGGCCAGGGCGAAGTCAGAAGCATCACTCTCCACCTGGAAGGGGATTGACTTGTCCACAGCGTGCATCGTGGCCTTCGCGATGTCCGCTTTGATGCGGTCGAAGGCCGAGCGGGCCTCTCCCGACAGGGGAAAAAGGGTGGATTTGATAAGCGGACGGGTCTTATCCGCGTAATTAGAGATCCACTGGGTGTAGTATGAGAAGAAGCCCAGGCATCTCCTCAGTGCTTTAAGCGTGGTCGGGAGGGGGAGTTCCATAAGGGGGCGCATGCGGTCAGGATCGGGGCCGATGACCCCGTTCTCCACTACATACCCCAGGATGGCACGGCAGTGAGTGCAGAAGACACACTCCTCCTTATTGTAGGTCAGATTTAGGAGAGCGACCATACGAAGGAATTTATTGAGGTTTGCGTCGTTGTCCTGCTGATCATGGCCGCAGATGGTGACGTTATCCAGGTACGGGAAAGTGGCCCGCAGCCCGTTCTGGTCCACCGTTCGGTCCATTTCACGCTGGAAGACCGAGACCCCATTGGTGACTCCGAAGGGAACCCTAAGAAAGTGGTAGAGGCGGCCATCCGCCTCGAAAGTCGTATATTTGCGGTCCTCCGGGCGGATGGGGAGCTGGTGGTAGGCCGATTTGAGGTCGATCGTGGAGAACACCCGATATTGCGCAATCCGATTGACCATGTCGGATATGCGCGGAAGGGGATACGCATCCAGCTGCGTGTACCGGTTGATGGTCTGACTTTAATCGATGACCATCCGGTGTTTCTCCCCAGTTTTGACCACTACCACCTGCGCTCTCCAGGGGCTGGTGCTAGCCTCAATGATCCCTTCCTTCAGGAGCCGCTGGACCTCGGACCTAATGAAGGTCCTGTCCCCCGCACTGTACCATCTGCTCTTAGTGGCAATGGGCTTACACTCGGGGGTGAGGTGTTCGAATAGTGAGGGAGGGGTGACTTGGAGGGTTGAAAGGCCGCAAGTGGTGCGCGGTGGGCAGTCTAGGAACTGTGGGTTGCAGACGGAGATCGGGGGAAGAGGCCCGTTGTACTGCAACGTGACACTCCTAAGATGGGTCATGAAATCGAGCCCTAGGAGTACAGGAGCGCAGAGGTGTGGCAGCACCAGGAGCTTAAAATTTTCGTACTCGGTCCCCCGAACTGTAAGGGTCACCACACAATACCCGAGGACATCCACCGAGCGGGACTTTGAGGCCAAGGAAATGGTTTGCTTGACTGGCCGCACCGAAAGGGCGTAGCGGCGCACAGTATCGGGGTGGATGAAGCTCTCCGTACTCCCGCAGTCAAACAAACAATTTCCCATGTGGCTGTTTACCCGGATGTCCATCATGGACCTGGCGAGCCGATGCAGACGAGACTGGTCTACCTGGACCGCTGCCACCGTGGATCCCGGAGAATCATTGACCGGCGTCCAAAATGGCAGCTCCCTTGTCTCACATGCGTCCGACGGTGTCCAAAATGGCGGCTTCCTTGACTCCATGCGGCCGATGGCGTCCAAAATGGCGGCTCCCTTGACTCACACGTGGTCGATGGTGTCCAACATGGCGGCTTCCTTGACTCACATGCGTCCGACGGTGTCCAAAATGGCGGCTCCCTTGACTCACATGCGTCCGACGGTGTCCAAAATGGCTGCTTCCTTGACTCCATGCGGCCGATGGCGTCCAAAATGGCGGCTCCCTTGACTCACACGAGGCTGATGGCGTTCGGATTTTTGGTTCCCTCGGGTCGCATGCTGCGCTGTTTGGCTTCGAAGCTGACTTTGCCCTGCAGACTTTAGCGTAGTGGCCTTTCTTTCCACACCCAGAGCAGAACACCTCCCTTGCCGGGCAGCGTTGTTGGGGGTGCTTCCCTAGACCGCAAAAATAGCACTTTGGGCCTGCAACAGCCGCAGCAGTCGAGTCGTTGGTGGGGCGCTGTGTGGCATAAGTCTGTGGCCCTCCTAGGTACTGGGGTGGTAGTGGCCGTGAGGCCCACGATGTCGCGTGATCGGGTGCGTACGGCTCGAGGTTACGGGATGCCACTTCTAGGGATTCAGTGAGTGTCACAGTTTTTGGTAGATCTAGCCCACCTTGTTCTAGCAGGCGCTGCCGAATATAGTTGGATGCGATGCCCGTAACGTAGGCATCGTGGATTAAGTCCTCCGTGTACTGCGCAGCGGATACAGCCTTGCAGTTACAGGCCCTGCCGAGCGCGCGTAGTTCGCGGAGAAACTGTGCGCTTGATTCTCCCGGCCGCTGTTGTCGGGTAGCCAGAAGGTGCCTGGCGTAGACTTCATTTGTCTGTTTGCTGTATTGGCTCTTTAGGAGCGCTCGCGCATCCACGTACGTCTCTGCGTCACAGATGGTGGCATAAACCGCGTTGCTTACCCGGGCGTGGAGCACGTGCAGCTTGTCTGAATTGGACCGGACGGCAGTGGAGGCTCCGAGGAAGGCTTCAAAGCACTTCAGCCAGTGACTGAAGCTGTTGGTGGCTCCCACAGCTTGCGGATCCAGGTTTAAAGTATCGGGCTTTAGAAGTTGCTCCATTCTGTTTTTTTTCTTTGCGAATAAAATTGATGCACTAGCAATCACAATACGAGGACTCCAGTGAGTGAGTGAAACAACAGGCTTTTATTCGCAAAGAACTGGAGCACACCCTTGTAGCTGACCTGGCCCAGACTGAGGCGAGGAGGAGGAACCATCACCTTTATACCTCGCTCAGGTGGAAAGGGAGGAGTCTCAGGTGGAAAAGGAGGGGTCTCGGGCCAGGTGCAGCATGGGTGTGTCCAGGCATACACATGTAGTTACAGTGGGTCACCACAGCTCTGATGAAGGGCAGAATTAACATGCGACAACTGCAAAATGAAGCAGATACTGCCAATATCCCCTGCACGATGGGGGAGACAGCAGTCTTAGTGATGGTCTCGAACAAGAGAGAATGAAGTGCAGTTAGCTATCAATGAATATGGAGTTTCGGTGAATGGTGAAATGCAAGATGTTGCAAATATGTCCAGATTCAGCCTGGAAAGGAGCCAGGAAAATGAAGGTACATCACCAGGGTCACTTTCACAGCCACTGGCAATGTGGTCCTTTCCCTGCTCTGAGCTTGCAGACATCTTTACTGAAGCAAAGAGGCCTCACACATTGTTCCTCACTGAGGTTCAGCTAGGATAATTGCTCCCCAAATATCCAGGGTGGATATGGCCTCCAGTGGAGAGCCTTTCCACTCTGTCTCCTCCTCTCTCTTCCAGAAGCTTGTACTGTTCTATGGGCCTCCATCTATTCTTCAAAGAATGCATTAGGGTTGGGCAGGAACATTGAAGTCGACAAAAGCACCTTCACCATCTATGACATCAATCCCTGTAGATCGTTGCAGCTAGAAACAACTGTGGGAAACACCCAACACTTACGGAATTGTAGCAAGCCAGAAGAAATCAATCGGCATACTAACTGGTAAGGAATTGATGGTGCTTTAAAATAGCACTGGTTAAGATGGTCCTTTCTGCTGGTGAACACATGTTCAGCTGTGCGAGATTAAAGAGAAGGTGGATGCTGGAATATTGACCTCTTCTACCACTATACAAGTGGTTGTGACACTTGGTCATTGCTGTTCTATAACCACCATTCTCCTCACTTCAATACCCAGTTATATTAGGTAGCAACCTCCCTGGAATACTCACCTTTCAACATGCCCCGTAGCTACATTAGCACAATGGTATCAAATCAGCTTTGTAAATTGACATCATAATCTGCCTGCCCTGCATACTTCCACTGAATACATGCTGACGCCTTTGATTTTGATTTGATTTATTATTGTCACATGTATTAGTATACAGTGAAAAGTATTGTTTCTTGCACGCTATTCCGACAAAGCATACCGTTCATAGAGAAGGAAACAAGAGAGTACAGAATGTAGTGTTACAGTCATAGCTCGGGTGTAGAGAAAGATCAACTTAATGCAAGGTAAGTCCATTCAAAAGTCTGATGGCAGCAGGGAGGAAGCTGTTCTTTGGTTGGTACGTGACCTCAGACCTTTGTATCTGTTTGTTGACGGAAGCAGGTGGAAGAAATAATGTCCCGGGTATGTGGGGTCCTTAATTATGTTAGCTGCTTTGCCGAGGCAGTGAGAAGTGTAGACAGAGTCAATGGGTGGGAGGCTGCCCCTCACCAGCCTTCTTGAAAGTCAACCCACGGAAAGCGACTGGCCCGGATGGGGTACCCGGACGAGCACTCAGATCCCGCATGGACCAGCTGGCGGGGTATTCGCAGACATCCTTAGCCTCTCTTTAAAACAATCTGAGGTCCCTATCGGCTTCAAGAAGACGACTATCATCCCTGGATCAAAGAAAGGCCAGGCAGTGTGCCTTAATGAGTATCGGCCGGTGGCTCTGACATCCATCATTATGAAGTTCTCCAAAAGATTAGTCATGGCACGAATCTATTCCGGCCTTCCAGATTGGCCGGATCCACTACAGTTCGCCTATCGCCGCAACAGGTTCATAGCAGATACCATCTCCCTGCCCCTACACTCAACCGTGGAACATCTGGATAACAAAGAAATCTATGTCAGACTCCTATTTATTGACTACAGCTCTGCCTTCAACACCATTATTCCTACAAAACCCATCTCCAAATTCTGTGGCCTGGTGTTCGGCTCCTCCCTCTGCAACTGGATCCTGAATTCCTAACCCACAGACCACAATCAGTAAGGATAGGCAACAATACCTCCTCCACAATCATTCTCAACATCAGTGCCCCATAAGGCTGTGTCCTCAGCACCTTACTATACTCCTTACACACCTATGACTGTGTGGCCAAATTCCCCCCCAACTCAATTTTCAAATTCATTGATGACATGAACGTAGTGGACAGATCTCAAACAATGACGAGACAGAGGATCTGTGAACTGGTGCAATGACAATAATCTCTCCCTCAATGTCAACAAAATGAAGGAGGTATCATCAATTTCAGGAACTATAGTGGAGGACATACCCCTGCCTACATCAATGGGGACTAGCCTGTCCTAGTCCCTCCATGCCGTCACTATAGTTAAGAAAGCCCACCAACATTTCTACTATCTCAGAAGACTAAGGAAATTTGACATGTCCACCACGAGTCTCACCAACGTTTGCAGATGCACCATAGAAAGCATTCTTTCTGATTGTATCACAGCTTGGTATGGCTCCTGCTCTGCCCAAGACTGCAAGGAACTACAAAGGGTCATGAACGAAGCCCAGCCCATCACACAAACCAGCCTCCCATCCGTTGATTCTGCCTACACTTCCCACTGCCTCAGAAAAGCAGCCAGCATAATCAAGGACCCCACGTACCCCGGACATTCTCTCTTCCACCTTTTTCCGTCAGGAAAAAGATACAAAAGTCTGAGGTCACGTACCAACTGACTCAAGAACAGCTTCTTCCCTGTTGCCATCAGACGCTTGAACGGACCTACTCGTATTAAGTTGATCTTTCTCTAAACCCTAGCCATGACTGTAACACTACATTCTGCACCCTCTCCTTTCTTTCTCTATGTACGGTATGCCTTTGTCCGAGTAGCGCACAAGATTTTACGGCCTCGCTCATCCCGAAACCGTAAAATCTTGTCCCAGATCAATGGACCTTCCCATTGTCTGCCCCTCACCTGCTCCGATTGCCGTGACGGGCGGGGCGGAAAAATACTTTTCACTGCATACTAATACATGTGACAATAATAAACCCAATCAAATCAAACCAACAAGGCAACCAGTGAGATTTCTCCCACCAGTGTGCGCGTGTGCCACAGGCATCCTGCTGGAGTTCCAAGGTCACTCACAAGTGCCCGAAAAATGAGTCCGATTTCTCAGCCTGGATCTTCCAGTTCCCATGAAGTCGACGTTGTTTTGTGTGGCTCGCCTGCCCCGATGCCAGGGAACCTGCTGCGGGAGTGGTCGCCTTCAGCAGGACTGGATGAGTCCCCTGGTGGAAAGGCTGGAAATCCCACGGCAACGGCAATCACTTAATTCAATACAAAACAGGAGTTATGTCTGCAATTTTCCTGATCTGCATGATTCTCTAACTAAATTTCCTCAGCCTTTCAAACATCACATCGCAATATGCAATTTAAATATTTCTTCAGAGCCACAATTATGTTCTTCAGGATATTCCAGAGACATTCGCGGAACAACATTGATTTCAAAACTTGCAGAGATTTGTTTTACATATAATTGGACAGCAATTTAAAAGTCTACTGATAATACATTAACAAAAAGCTCAATTTCTGCCACGGAGCTATGATTTTTCTTACTAAGAAAGTAGCATAAACAAGTAGCACAAACTAAATGTGAAGAGATTAAATTGAAGAGAAACAGAAGTAAACATGAGTTTAGGTTACACAGTGATTAGAATTCTGGAGCCCCAGATTAGCAGTGAAGTTGATAACCAGGGGGCATAAATTTAATTAGCAGAAGGTTTAGCGAGGAGTTGATGAAAATGTTTATAACCAGAGGGTGGTGGCGGTTTTGAACTCAATGGGCGGGATTCTACGGCCTCGCTCATCCCAAAACTGTAAAATCTCGCCTGAGGTCAACGGACCCTTCCGTTGTCTGCCCCTCGCCCGCTCCGATTGCCGTGACAGGCGGGGCAGAAAAATTCCAGCCAATGCCTGAAAGAATGGTAGACGTAAAAACCCTCATCGGATTTAAACAGAGCTTAGAGTATGCACTTAAGATGCCATAACCTTAGCTATATAAGACCCTCGTCAGACCCCACTTGGAGTACTGTGCTCAGTTCTGGTCGCCTCACTATAGGAAGGATGTGGAAAAGATTGAAAGGGTGCAGAGGAGATTTACAAGGATGTTGCCTGGATTGAGTGGCATGCCTTAGGAGGACAGGCTGAGGGAGCTCGGGCTTTTCTCCTTGGAGAGACGAAGGATGAGAGGAGACCTAATTGAGGTGTATAAGATGTTGAGAGGCATAGATCGGGTGGACTCTCAGAGGCTTTTTCCCAGGGTGGAAATGTCTGCTATGAGAGGACACAGGTTTAAGGTGCTGGGGGGTAGGTACAGGGGAGATGTTTGGGGTAAGTTTTTAACACAGAGGGTGGTGGGCGAGTGGAATCGGCTGCCATCAGGGGTGGTGGAGGCGAACTCAATAGGGTCTTTTAAGAGACTCCTGGATGAGTACATGGAGCTTAATAGGATGGAGGGTTATAGGTAGGCCTAGAAGGTAGGGATGTGTTCGGCACAACTTGTGGGCCAAAGGGCCTGTTTGTGCTGTAGTTTTTCTATGTTTCTATAACCTATAGACCAAGAGCTGACAGGTGTGATAATGCTGGATCTCTCTGTTTCAGCCATCCTGGGCCAAATGGCCTCCTACCATTAATGGGTGTATTATTAGTTATATAATAAAAGCTAGAGAATCGTCATCAATGACTTCTCTTCCAATTCTTGTTACCTCTGGCGTCCTCCTAGGATCTATCCTTGGCCCCTCCTATTTAGCATCTACATGCTGCCCCTCAGTCACATCACCCAATAATACAGTGATGAAACAAAAGAGAATTGAATAATTATCTCAAGAGAAACAGAAATTGCGGGGCTCTGGGGAAAAGGCAGGGGAATGGGGCCAGCTGAATTGCTCTTGCAGACAACCAGGATGTATGTAACAAGTCGAATGACCTCCTTCTGGTCTCTAACCATTCTATGATTCTATGATTTCATGACTCAGATCTACCTCACTACCACCTTCCGTGATCCCTCCACTATCCCTAAATCATCAGAAATTTCCATCAATTAAAGTTTAGAAGGACTGAAACCATTGTCTTCAGACTCCACCAGAAATCCTAATCTTTTGCCATTGATTCCATCCCTCTCCCTGGCAACTCTCTGAGGCTGAACCAGACTGCTTACAATCAGGTACCATATTTGACCCTGTGCTGTCCTTTCAGCCACACATCACAAAGAACATCTACTTTCACCTCCATAACATTATCCATTCCCACATAGAGTTGTCAACCCTCCAGGATTGACCTGGAGTCACTGGGAATTGAAGATCAATCTCCAGGATGCTGCTGAATGCAATCCTGGAGAAAAATCATTGCACCATTAAAAAAGATTGTTTCCTTCATTTCCTTTGAACATTTATCTTTACCAGTTAGAAAAATATTGAAAATGGGAAGAAAGCTGCTTGGATAACAGTCAAGCATCATCTGAATGGGTAATGAGTCTTTTTGCTTTCCAATTGGCATAGGAAGACAGTGCATTACAAGGATAGATGTGTTGACCAACTAATGGCTGGAGCATAGGAGCAAGTCACGTGATGAAACCTCCAGGAATGCATTTACTGATAGTTGGCAACCTTATCTTCATTCCTTCCTCAGCTCTTCTGCTGCTGAAATCCTCAATTGTGCCTTTGAAACCTCCAGACGTGACTATTCTAATGCATTCCTAACCAACCTCTCACATTTTATTCCCCTTAAGTCTGACGCCATCCAAAACTTACGGCCCATATCCCAATGAACACCAAATGCTGTTCATCCATCACCCCTGTGCTCAGTGATCTACAATGACTCCAGGTTAAACAGCTGTCTGCCTTTTGCCAACCCCTTTGATTGCAGGTAGCCCTTGCCAACCTTCAGTGGTTCAACTGCCCCCTTTAAGACCTCTGAACTAAAAACCCTCAAAAATAACTTCCCCTTCCTCTAGAAAAGCACTTGCATCAAAAGTGGATATTTTAAAACTTTTTTTTACTTCATCCTTAAAGTTACAAAGCCAATGTTCAGATTGGACCAGGCAAACCCAAATCCATTCCTTGCACTCCAAAAACCAAATTCAAATTGAATCCAATTCAAGGTCCCCATACAGTATTGATGTAAGCCTATTTGTGACACTAATAAATGAAACTTTTAAACTTTAAGAGAGAAAAACAAGATCCAAGCTAACAAGATAAGACATTGCACCCTATCTTGGGCTTGATTTGATGCTTGACCTTAGCCAAAAGGCCGAGAAGCGTAGAGATTTTTAAACTTCAGTAGTACAGATTTAAGAAAGCCTTTTTGAAGTTTCTTAACATTTGTTTCAAAGGAACAATTTATTTTCCCCATTCTAATCCGTTCGTTTTGCCTGTGGGAACAAATTCCAGACCTTGAGTCCTCAGTTTGTTACAACTGGTCCCGAGGTGAAGTTCCCCAAAGTTATTAACCCAGACGAGATTCCTTAATTTGTTACCATCCATGTGAACTATCCCGACACAAGACCCAACTTGTGAAAAAACACAGACAGGATCCTTCAATTTGTTACCTTCTGACTGGGATACCCCCGAATTGTTATGCCCCCAGGCGAGGACAGATGAACTGGCTCCCCTTCGTTATTCAACAACCCTCCTCAATCAGTGGCAACAAGATTAATGTAAAAAATATACCTCCCTTTGCAGTTATCTTTTCCCAGTCCCAATGTTTATGTTTTAAAAGGAGCCAATTTAACGAGACTTTCTTGATAGAGTGAGCTTATTAACTACTAAGCACAAGAAAATGATAAAATACATGTATATACTTTCACAGAGATTAGAAATGAGAATTAAGTCCAAAAGTAAAACAAAAGTATGAGAAACAGTCCTTGACTTGTCCTTGAGGAGAAGAAACATTGCAGCCATTGTGATTTGTGTTTCGCGTAGTGCTGACTTCAGCAGGTGAATAGTCGGTTTTGATCTTCCAGTGTGCTGGAGTTTAACTGAGAAGTTGCTCTGTTTCCTCCTGAGTTGTGGTTTGGCTGATTTAGTTTGCTTGAACAAACGGAGAGAGATACCTGCAAAACTTTTGCAGGGTGATGCGCGATATAACACATGAGAGGCTGGATGAACTCGGGAAATAAAGGCTTTTATTGCCAACAATAACAAAGCTACTATATACAGTATACGATCCCAGACTAAAGGGTCACCAGGCAGAGCAGTGACCTTTATACCTCTCCCAGGAGGCGGAGCCGACTGGGGTGTACCATAAGGACTATATTAACAGGTAGAACAGCCCAACCCTAACCCCAACAGTAACATATCTACAGACTCATAGTACTGGCCAGACCATGGCTCAGCACTACCTGCTGGGAACCAAAAATGGTTCACCACATTCACCCCTCCTTTGAAAACAAAGGCCAGCGGGGTACAAAACACAGAACAATTGTTCATCTGTCTATAAGTTCAAACGATCTGGGGGACCGCACCGTCGTTGTGACCTCCTCAACACCGGTGATGACACCGGTTCAGGCAATCGCGGTGACGTTCTCTCCAAGGCGGTGTCCAGCGACTCCTCCAGTGCCTCACGGGCCGGTAGACCACGAGGTGGTGACAATCCGCTGAACTCGGGCACGCCTTGAAGTGGCGACCATCTCCTGGACTCAGCAAGCTGTACATGGGAGTAAGAAGGTTAAGTGGTGGTCCCGATACTGCCCGCGCCGTGTCAGGAGGGGAAATAATGGTTGGGGGGTCCTTAAAAGGAGGTGTGGGAGCGACAGGGGTTTCCAAGCCCCCTGCTGATGCCAGATCTCGAATCGAGACCGTGTCCTCTCGCCCGTCAGGGTATGCCACGTAGGCATACTGAGGGTTGGCGTGGAGGAGATGGACCTGTTCAACCAAAGGGTCGGACTTGCGGGTCCTAACATGCCGCCGCAGGAGGACAGGTCCTGAGTACGTCAACCAAGACGGTAATGAGGTCCCAGAGGAATGCTTCCGAGGGAATGAAAACATTCTCTCATGAGGAGTAGCGTTGGTTGCCGTACACAGGAGTGAGCGTATGGAGTGGAGCGCATCAGGGAGTACCTCTTGCCAACGGGAGACAGGAAGACCTTTAGACCTCAACGCCAGTAAGACAGCCTTCCAGACTGTAGCATTCTCTCGTTCAACCTGTCCGTTACCCCTTGGGTTGTAGCTCGTGGTTCTACTAGAGGCAATCCCATATGAGAGCAGGTATTGCCTCAAGTCATCGCTCATGAACGACGAGCCCCTGTCGCTATGGATATAACAGGGGTAACCAAACAGGGTGAAAAGATCACGAAATGTCTTGATAACCGTGGCAGCGGTCATATCAGAACAGGGAATGACAAAAGGGAATCGTGAGTACTCATCAATCACATTGAGGAAGTACACGTTCCGATCTGTCGAGGGAAGGGGGCCCTTAAAGTCCACACTCAGTCTTTCGAAGGGACGAGTGGCTTTAACGAGGTGTGCCCTGTCAGGTCGGTAGAAGTGCGGTTTGCATTCCGCGCATACCCGGCAGCTTCTGGTTATGGACCTGACATCCTCCACCGAGTAGGGTAGATTCCGGGCTTTTATGAAGTGGAAGAGCCGAGTGACCCCCGGATGGCAGAGGTCATTGTGGAGAGCCTGCAATCGATTCTCCGGCATACTAGCGCATGTTCCACGCGACAGGGCATCCGAGGGCTCGTTGAGCTTCCCTGGACGATACATGATATCATAATTGTAGGTGGAGAGTTCGATTCTCCACCTCAAGATCTTATCATTCTTGACCTTACCCCGTAACGTGTTGTTGAACATGAATGCCACGGACCGCTGGTCCGTGAGCAGAGTGAACCGTTTTCCCGCCAAGTAATGGCGCCAATGCCGAACGGCCTCCACAATGGCCTGGGCCTCCTTTTCCACCGCCGAATGTCGAATTTCAGGGCCTTGAAGGGTGCGAGAGAAAAAGGTGATGGGCCTGCCCGCCTGGTTAAGTGTGGCGGCCAGGGCGAAATCAGATGCATCACTCTCCACCTGGAAGGGGTTGGACTCATCGATAGCGTGCATCGTGGATTTCGCGATGTCGGCTTTTATTCTTGCAAAGGCTAAGCGAGCCTCTGATGCTAGGGGAAAAGAGGTAGACTTGATGAGCGGACGGGCTTTGTCCGCGTAATTGGGAACCCACTGTGCGTAGTATGAGAAGAAGCCTAAGCATCTTCTCAGTGCTTTGACGCTAGTGGGCAGGGGAAGTTTGAGGAGAGGACGCATACGGTCTGGATCAGGGCCAAGGACCTCGTTTTCCACCACGTATCCAAGGATAGCTAGGCGGCGCGTGCGAAATACACACTTCTCCCTGTTGTAGGTCAGATTCAGGCGAGATGTAGTGCGTAAGAATCTAAGAAGGTTGGCATCGTGGTCCTGCTGGTCATGGCCGCAGAAGGTGACGTTATCCAGGTACGGGAAGGTAGCCCACAGCCCGTTCTGGTCCACCATTCAGTCCATAGCACGCTGGAAGACCAAGACCCCATTCGTGACACCAAAAGGAACCCTTAAAAAATGGTACAGGCAACCATCCACCTCAAAGGCCGTGTATTGTCGGTCCTCTGGGCGAATGGGGAGCTGGTGATAAGCAGATTTTAAGTCGATGGTGGAGAACACCCGGTACTGCGCAATCTGGTTGACCATGTCAGATATGCGCGGGAGGGGATACGCATCCAGCTGCGTGTATCTGTTAATGGTCTGACTATAGTCTATGACCATCCGGGGTTTGTTCCCATTCTTAACCACCACGACTTGCGCTCTCCAAGGACTAGTGCTAGGTTGGATGATCCCCTTCCTTGAGGAGCCGCTGAACTTCAGATCGAATGAAGATCCGATCCTCAGCGCTGTAACGCCTGCTCTTTGTTGCGATGGGCTTGCACCCTGGCATGCGATTCTGGAATAGGGAAGGTGTGGTAATCTTAAGCGTTGAGAGACTACATGTGGAGCGCGTTGGGCAATTTAGAGTCTGCGGGTCTCCCACCGAAAGCGGAGGGAGTGGCCCATCGTACTGCAGGGTTACACTCTTCAGGTGGACCATAAAATCTAGTCCTAGGAGTATTGGCGCGCAAAGGTGCGGTAACACAAGGAGCCTGAAGTTCTCGTAAACCGTGCCCTGCACCGTCAGATTTACCACGCAGCTCCCTAGCACGGTGACAGACCGGGACCTTGACGCCATCAAAATTGTCTGCTTGACAGTCCGAATCTGGAGACCACACCGCTTCACGGTGTCCGGGTGAATGAAGCTCTCCGTGCTCCCGCTGTCAAACAAACAATAAATCGGGCATTTGTTTACCTGTATGTCCATCATGGACTTGTCGAGTCTGTGAGGCTTGGCTTGGTCCAGGATGATCGACGCCACCGTTGGTTTGTGGGTGCAACTGCAGGCAGCTGAGATAGTTGATGACGACCCCTGCTGGTCATTCGCGGTCGGTGCCGACCAAAATGGCTGCCCCCATAGGTCGCACGTGGACGATGGTGCCAAAACCTGCGGCCCCTGCAGGTCGCACGTGTCTTGCGACTCCGTCGTTCGGAATGGCGACGTCCTGGAATCGCACGTGGTAGAAGACATTGAAGACGCAGAAGACAAGGAGGCCGGATCCGGGGAGTCACACGCCGCACTGCTGTTCTTGGATGGAAGTTTGGACCGGCATACCTTGGAATAGTGCCCCTTCTTGCCGCAGGTGGAGCACAACACCGCTTTAGCTGGACATCGCTGCCGAGGGTGTTTCACCCCCCCACAGAAGTAACACCGTGGGCCACCTGGAGCTGCTGCCATCGTCAGGTCCGAGGCTGGGAACGCAATCGCGCAGTTTTTCGGTCCCGCTGAATGAAGTGGAGTCTGCGGCTGCCCCTGCCACGCTGTCTCCACGTGGTCGTCGGGGTACATCGCCAGACTTTTGGAGGCCATTTCTAGAGCGTCAGCTAACTCTATGGTTTTAGTGAGATCGAGGTTACCTTGCTCCAACAGCCAAAGGCGGATGTACGACGAGCCGATTCCCGCCACGAACGCATCTCGAGCTAGGTCGTTCATGTACTGGTCTGCTGACACTGACTTGCAGTTGCAGGCTCTGGCTAGCTGCTGAAGCTCTCACGCGTACTGTTCCGTCATTTCGCCGGGCTGCCGCCATCGAGTGGCTAGAAGGTATCGAGCATGGATCTCATTCGGCGGTTTGTTGTATCGCTTCTTGAGAAGCTCGAGGGCCCCTTTGTAGTCGGTGGCCCCACGGATCGCTAGGTATACAGCGTCGCTTACCCTCGCGTGGAGAACCCGGAGTCTGTCGACGTCGTCGGTGACCGCTGTGGAGGCGTCGAGGTAATCTTGGAAACACTTCAACCAGTGGTTGAAAGTGTTCGATGCTCCCGCCGCACGTGGGTCCAACGTAAGCCGTTCGGGTTTAAGCATTTGCTCCATGTTTTCTTTTGTCGTTTTTTTTTCCAAAAAAAAAAGAATTTACTTGTTGGCAATAAAATTGATGCGCGATATAACACATGAGAGGCTGGATGTACTCGGGAAATAAAGGCTTTTATTGCCAACAATAACAGAGCTACTATATACAGTATACGATCCCAGACTAAAGGGTCACCAGGCAGAGCAGTGACCTTTATACCTCTCCCAGGAGGCGGAGCCGACTGGGGTGTACCATAGGACTATATTAACAGGTAGAACAGCCCAACCCTAACCCCAACAGTAACATATCTACAGACTCATAGTACTGGCCAGACCATGGCTCAGCACTACTTGGTGGGAACCAACAATGGTTCACCACACAGGGGCCTTTTCTCCTATGTCGCATGCTGACACACCCAGCACCAGTTAACCCTGAAAAAGCTTTTCAGCTGGTTTTTATCGCAGTCTTTCATATTCCTGGAAGGAGAAAGCCCCAAATCTGTTTGGGACATGGATCACATGCGATTCTTGCTGAGATGATAATTAGCTCCCATTCTCTCCCCATTACCTCCATGGTATCTCCACAGGAGATGGCCATTAGTTTCTGTATGCCATGTTATTTAGCTTAAGATATGTATCCTTAAACACTGCAGTGAACTTACTGTGAAAATCTCCTAGTCGCTACACTCCAGCGCCTGTTCGGGTCTGGAAACAGGGTATGATTGTCTCTCTCATCGTATCACCCACCAGAAATTCACCCAATGACTGAATTTACATCCTCAGCCATCTTTGGCTTGTATGTCCATTTTTAAAAAAATTCACAGGCCTTATTTAAAATTCATTATGAAATGCATGATTTGTTGTTTTTCCCCGTTATTGTGACATTAGTGATTGTCTGGGAAGTTCCTGTGTGAATTATACTCAGTCCCAAGACAGATCATCGAATGTCGCACCTGGAGGATGTCAAGGAACTTCAGAAAGAAACATTTTAAAGGAAGAGATACAATCATAAGAACTAAGAGCAGGAGTAAGCAATTCAGCCCCTCAAGCCTGCTCCACAATTTAATATGATGATGGCTGATCTCATCTTGGCCTCAATTCCACTTACCTGCCTGTTCACCATAGCCCTTCAAACCCTTACTAAATAAAAATGTGTCCAACTCTCCCTAAAATGTACTCAATGTCCTGGCATCCACTATGCTCTGGGATAGTGAATTCCACAGATTCACGACCCTTTGAGAGAAGCAACTTCTCCTCATCTCTGTTTTAAATCTGCTACCCCTTATCCTAACACTATGACCTCAGTTCCAGATTGCCCTACAAAAGGAAACATCCTCTCCATATCTGCTTTATCAAGCACCCTTATTATCTTGTACACCTCAATTAGATCTCCTCTCATGCCCAATTTCTCTTCGTAAGTCAAACCCCTCATCCCTGGAATCAATCTAGTGAGCCTCCTCCAAACTGCTTCCAATGCAACTACATCCCTCCTCAAGTAAGGGGATTAAAACTGTACAGAATATTCTAAGTGCAGTCTTACTAATGCCTTGTACAGTAGCAGCAACATTTCACTACTTTACTTTGCTATTCCTTTAGCAATAAATGCTAAGATTCAATTTGCCTTCTTTATTACCTGCTGTACCTGCATGCTAGTTTTCTGCGATTCATGAACAAGGACACCCAGATCCCTCTGCATCAAAGCACTCTGAAGTTCCTCTCCATTCAGATAATAAGTTGCTTTCCAATTGTTCTGATCAAAATGGATAATTTCACACTTATCCACGTTAAACTCCATCTGCCACATTTTGACCCATTCACTTAACCTATCCATATCCATTTGTAAATTTCTTATTTCATTTTCACAACTTACTGTCCCACTTATTTTAGTGTCATCTGCAAATTTGGCTATGGACCTACTATCCCTGCACCCAAGTCATTAATATAGATTGTAAATGGCTAATGAAGATCAAACCTTGTGGCACCCCACTAGATACGTCTTGCCAACCCGAGAAAGACCATTTATCCCGACTGTCTGCTTTTTGTTGGTTAGCCAATCCTCTATCCAAGCTAATAAATAATCCCTAATCCCATGTGAACTAACCTTGTGTATTAACCTTTTATATGTCACCTTATCAAATGTCTTCTGCAAGTCCCGATATACTAGATCTACAGGATCCCCATTATTCGATTTGCTTGTTACATCTTCAGAAGAACTCTAGCAAATTAGTCAAACATAATTTACCCTTCATAAAACCATGCTGACTCTGATGGATTGCACTTTGACTTTCTAAATGTCTTGTTAATACTTCCTTAATAATGGATTCTAACAATTTCCCAGCAACAAATGTTAAACTAATTGGCCTGTAGTTTCCTATATTCTGCCTCCCTCCCTTTTTGAACAAGGACGTTATATTAGCATTTTTCCAATCCACCAAAACAATTCCCACATCCACGGGATTTTGAAATATTGTAACCAATATCTCCAATGCCATTTTCTTTAAGACCCAATGATGTAGGCTATCAGGCCTTGGGGACTCACCTGCATTCAATCCCAATAGTTTGCTCAGTACTTATTCCCTAGTGATGGTGATAGTTCTAAGTTCCTCCCTTTCCATAATATTTGCATTTTCTGTTACTAGTGGGATAATAATCGTGTCCTCCACCATGAAAACTGAGGCAAAATATTGATTTAGCGTATCAGCCATTTCTGCAGCCCCCACTATTAAGTCCCCAGCCTCATCTTCCAAGGGAGTAACATTCCCTCTAGCTACTCTAATGCAAAAATTGAACTGTCAACTCCTGGTGGTTGCAAAAATAATGAAGGCTGATTACCATCTCAGCAGAAGCTATCTCACCTGAGTTATATCCCAGACTGTTGACATGATGTGAGTTGAATGAAATCAGTTTTTGGGCAAAAGACATGTTTGTACTTTTCACCTTCCAGGAATACACAAGAAAAGGGGTTAAAACCCAACTGTAACCCTGGTCTCTATTAGCGAGTCTGGTGTTCTAGTTCTAATGTGCTAGTGTGTGCTGTGAAGGTCATAGCTGAAGAACATCATCTAAGCATCCCAGCGCTTGCAGATAAAAAGGTCTCTTCCTCTGGTTGTTGGAAGCAAGTCTCAAGTCAGCAAAGTCACAGTTGAAAAGGAAACAAGACAATTCATTTCGGCTAACCTGCAGAACCAAGAATCTCCAAACCAACTGCTCAACTGTCAAAGTCAGTGCTAAGGGAATCACCCAATTTAATGGCCACAACATTTCATCATCTGCTCCTCATGGACAAATGAAAGACTGATTCATATATATTTTTTAGCTTTTATTTTTGGACTCACTTTTCATTTGTAATCTGTGAATGTGTGTTATGTTTTATTTATTTTCTTTTTGCATTTTAATAAGTAATTAACTTACTCTTTACTTAACTCAAAAAAACCTGGTTAAATTGGCTCCTTTTTAAACATAAAGACATCTGGACTGGTAAAAGATATCCCCAAGGGAAGGGAATCTTTCTTAAGTTAACCTTGTTGCGAACAGCCTAGGGGGTTGAATAAAGAATGGACCCAGTTCATCCCTCTTCACCCAGGAGCATAATAAATTGGGGGACCTCACCCAGGGATCAGTCACAACATTATAAATTCCATTAACAAGGACAGACCATACTACTGGCATAAAGGAAGATAGCAAAACCATAGCCCTACAAAATTTGTGGTCTGTAACACCCTTCTCATGGTCATTCTTCACAGCATACTCGCTCACTGATTGCCAGGGTCTTACTCTCAAGCATGCCATGGTTCGAGGAAATTTGACTTTTGTCTGTTATTCAGGAAAGGTTTGCATGTGAGGGAAGGTTCAGTGAAGTAGCTCATTGATTGTCAGTGAAATCATTGTCTAAGGTCACATTGTGAAGACTTACCAGCTCATTAAGATAGCAGAAAGTAGCCTTGATGCCAATGGAAATGAAATATGGAGCTGAACCACAATTTGAACCATTGTGTTCAGAAGAGGAGCAAAGAAAAGGAGAAGAAAACTAGGGTCATGGCAAAGGCATGGCAGAGAGCGGGGTGGTCTCACTGCTTTAAAAAAACTAAGGGAAAAATTCACCCATCTGGGACCACATCCCGTAGCAGGAGTGGGAATGGGAAGTGTTTTATGCTGCGGAGGCCAATGGGAAACCATGCCATATCATCTGGCCCCACCCGTATTAATTATGCACCCAGCAGTTTAGCGCTCATTCCATGGTGGGGCAGCCACGATGGCGTGAGTCCCGTCATCATATCCCGGTGCCATATTTAAAAGACTCCCAACATCACTAATGCACCGTTGAAGGAAGAAGGTGGATCTTCAGGAACACGCTGAGGCTGGAAGATGGATCTCCCAAAAATCACTGCATCAGGAAGATCCACCTGTAGATGCTCCCCCCACCCACTGCAGTGATGCCCTGGGGTCCAGGGTTGCTGATGGCCTCCAACCCAAACACTGGAGGCAGACCTAGGTATTGTTCAGATGAGCCCCAGATTCTGCACGCCACATTGTTCCGGGCGTCTTTCTGGACTGGCATGTGTACCCGCTTGCATCATTCAAATTGCGGATTCCCTAGCCGAGATATTTGAATCATTGATAGTCATGGGTGAGGTGCCTGAAGATTGGAGAGTGGCAAATGTTGTGCTTTTGTTTAAAAAGGGTTGCAGGGAAAAGTCGGGGAACTACAGGCCAGTGAGCCTCACATCTGCAGTGGGTAAGTTGTTGGAAGATGTTTTGAGAGACTAGATCTACAGGCATTTAAAGACGCAAGGACTGATTAGGGACAGTCAGCATGGCTTTGTGAGTGGAAAATCATGTCTCACAAATTTGATTGAGTTTTTTGAAGGGGTAACCAAGAAGGTAGATGAGAGCAGTGCAGTTGATGTTGTCTACATGGACTTTAGCAAGACCTTTGACAAGGTACTGTATGGTAGGTTGTTGCATAAAGTTAAAGCTCACAGGATCCAGGGTGAGGTATCTAAATGGATACAAAATTGGCTTCTTGACAGAAGCCAGAAGGTGGTTGTAGAGGGTTGTTTTTCAAACTGGAGGCCTGTGACCAGCGGTGTGCCTCAGGGATCAGTGCTGGGTCCACTGTTATTTGTCATGTATATTGATGATTTGGATGAGAATATAGGAGGCATGGTTAGTATGTTTGCAGCTGGCACCAAGATTGCTGGCATAGTGGACAGTGAAGAAAGCTATTTTCGATTGCAACGGGATCTTGATCCATTGGGCCAGTGGGCTGACGAATGGCAGATGGAGTTTAATGTAGACAAATGCGAGGTGATGCATTTTGGTAGATTGAACCAGGGTAGGACTTACTCAGTTAATGGTAGGGCGTTGGGGAGAGTTACAGAACAAAGAGATCTCGGGGTACATGTTCATAGCTCCTTGAAAGTGGAGTCATAGGTAGACAGAGTGGTGAAGAAGGCATTCGGCATGCTTGGTTTCATCGGTCATGGAATCATGGAATCATAGAAACCCTACAGTGCAGAAAGAGGTCATTGGGCCCATCGCGTCTGCACCGACCACAATCCCACCCAGGCCCTACCCCCATATCCCTACATATTTACCCACTAATCCCTCTAACCTATGCATCTCAGGACACTAAGGGGCAACTTTAGCATGGCGAATCGACCTAACCTGCACATCTTTGGACTATGGGATGAAACCAGAGCACCCGGAGGAAACCCATGCAGACACGAGGAGAATGTGCAAACTCCACACAGACAGTGACCCACGCCTCACAAATTTGATAGAATTTTTTGAGGAGGTAACTAAGTGTGTTGATGAAGGTAGGGCAGTTGATGTCATATACATGGATTTTAGTAAGGCGTTTGATAAGGTCCCCCATGGTCGGCTTATGATGAAAGTGAGGAGGTGTGGGATAGAGGGAAAGTTGGCCGATTGGATAGGTAACTGGCTGTCTGACCGAAGACAGAGGGTGGTGGTCGATGGAAAATTTTCGGATTGGAGGCAGGTTGCTAGCGGTGTGCCGCAGGGATCAGTGCTTGGTCCTCTGCTCTTTGTGATTTTTATTAATGACTTAGAGGAGGGGGCTGAAGGGTGGATCAGTAAATTTGCTGATGACACCAAGATTGGTGGAGTAGTGGATGAGGTGGAGGGCTGTTGTTGGCTGCAAAGAGACATAGATAGGATGCAAAGCTGGGCTGAAAAATGGCAAATGGAGTTTAACCCTGATAAATGTGAGGTGATTCATTTTGGTAGGACAAATTTAAATGTGGATTACAGGGTCAAAGGTAGGGTTCTGAAGACTGTGGAGGAACAGAGAGATCTTGGGGTCCATATCCACAGATCTCTAAAGGTTGCCAGTCAAGTGGATAGAGCTGTGAAGAAGGCCTATAGTGTGTTAGCTTTTATTAACAGGGGGTTGGAGTTTAAGAGCCGTGGGGTTATGCTGCAACTGTACAGGACCTTGGTGAGACCACATTTGGAATATTGTGTGCAGTTCTGGTCACCTCACTATAGGAAGGATGTGGAAGCGCTGGAAGGAGTGCAGAGGAGATTTACCAGGATGCTGCCTGGTTTGGAGGGTAGGTCATATGAGGAAAGGTTGAGGGAGCTAGGGCTGTTCTCTCTGGAGCGGAGGAGGCTGAGGGGAGACTTAATAGAGATGTATAAAATGATGAAGGGGATAGATAGAGTGAACGTTCAAAGACTATTTCCTCGGGTGGATGGAGCTATTACAAGGGGGCATAACTATAGGGTTCGTGGTGGGAGATACAGGACGGATATCAGAGGTAGGTTCTTTACGCAGAGAGTGGTTGGGGTGTGGAATGGACTGCCTGCAGTGATAGTGGAGTCAGACACTTTAGAAACATTTAAGCGGTTATTGGATAGGCACATGGAGCACACCAGGATGATAGGGAGTGGGATAGCTTGATCTTGGTTTCAGATAAAGCTCGGCACAACATCGTGGGCCGAAGGGCCTGTTCTGTGCTGTACTGTTCTATGTTCTATGTTCTATGTTCTAAGCCGGGAATCGAACCCAGGTCCCTGGAGCTGTGAAGCAGCAGTGCTAACCACTGTGCTACCGTGCCGCCCTGACCGTGCCGGTCAGAACATTGAATACAGGAATTGGGAAGTCTTGATGAAGTTGTACAAGACATTGGTAAGGTCGCACTTGGAATACTGTGTGCAGTTCTGGTCACTCTATTATAGAAAGGATATTATTAAACTAGAAAGAGTGCAGAAAAGATTTACTAGGATGCTACTGGGACTTGATGGATTGAGTTATAAGAAGAGGCTGGATAGACTGGGACTTTTTTCTCTGAAGCGTAGTAGGCTGAGGGGTGATCTTATAGAGGTCTATAAAATAATGAGGAGCACAGATCAACTAGATAGTCAATATCTTTTCCCAAAAGTAGGGGAGTCTAAAACTAGAGGGCATAGGTTTAAGGTGAGGGGAGAGATACAAAAGTGTCTAGAGGGGCAATTTTTTCACACAAAGGGTGGTGAGTGTCAGGGACAAGCTGCCAGAGGTAGTAGTAGAGGCGGGTACAATGTTGTCTTTTAAAAAGCATTTAGATAGTTACATGGGTCAGATGGGTATAGAGGGATATGGACCAAATGCGGGCAATTGGGATTAGCTTAGAGGTTTAAAAGAAAAGGGTGGCGTGGACAAGTTGGGCAAGTTGTTTCCATGCTGTAAACCTCTATGACTCTATGACTCTATCATGGAGAATCTAGTGTGGGTGGAAGGTTCTGGTCAGGCCTTCATCTGAGTCCTATTAGTCAGACGCAAATCAGTTTCACGCCAGCCTCTAGTGGGTTTCCCAATCCGCCATGGCAGGCATCAGCAGAAGATCCCATAGGAAATTGGCGCCAGCATGAAATCGATTCTTGGATTCCAGGCCAAATTCTGTGCCCCCTCCCCCAACCATTATAAAGGAAAGTTGTTTATTGTAGAGATATATAATGATCAAATGTAGCTGAGTAGGAGACTGAAAATCAAATTGTGCAGAAATACAAACATGATCAGTGTCCTTTAATTTTCTGGATAAATTAATTTACTCCTTTCTACGCTCTTTCATAAGTCCACTAAATCAACACACTACCAATCTAAGAAGGGCGAACAGAGGCTTTAACTGGAATTTCTATCTGGCTGGGCAACGGAGCGTGCTGCATCAATCAATCCATTATTGTATCTGGGAGGCAGGGCTTGGAACCCTTTGGCTCTGACCCACCTGCCCTTCAGCAATTCACTTCAGCAAGCCAAACTCAGGAATTTGTACTGCTCCAGTTTCCCCACCCCAAGAACTGCAGGCAATCATTGAGAGCAAAAACGTCATCGAGTGCTGCTTTCCTGAGACTGTCAGACTGTATCATTTACATAACTACCAGTGAGCAGACGGGAGGGGGGTGGCTGGCGGGGGGTGGGGGGGAACAGGGGGGGGGGGTGAGGGGGTGGTGGTGGTTGGGAGCAGTGAGAAGAAACAAGAGAGGATCCTTTCAGTGCAATAGTGACACCAGCAGCAGAACTGAGTGTGTGAAGAGAGAAAAAGAAGCTGAAGAATTTCCAGCTGGAAGTATTTAGATTCTGCTTACCCAGTGGAGTATTTTATAAAGGACTTCAAGAGAAAGATGCTGCAATGCGTGTGGATAAGTCTGTTAGCATTTGCAGTGCTTGCTGTCAGCGGGAAAACAGAAAGCAACAGGTAAGAATTTTGTTAACAGGGAAGAGAAAACAAGAATTTAGGAAAGTGATTTTTTTTCCCTTACAATTAACTGGATTTGCTCATTAAAAACCAGAAACATTATATCAAAGTTAAAGTGAAATTTTGGATTCAAACTTTACTATTCAATAAGCAGTTATAATTTTCTGGAGAGGTTTTGTAACTAAAGTTTATTTATTAGTGTCACAATAGGGTGGCACGGGGACACAGTGGTTAGCATTGCTTCCTCACAGTGCCAGGGATCCGGGTTCGATCCCTGTCTTTGGTCACTCTGTGGAGTTTGCACATTCTCCCTGTGTCTGCATGGGTTTCCGCCAGGTGCTCTGGTTTCCTCCCACAGTCCAAAGACGTGCAGATTAGGTGAATTGGCCATGCTAAATTCTCCCTCAGTGTACCCGAACAGGCGCCAGAGTGTGGCGACTAGGGAATTTTCACAGTAACTTCATATATGGTCCCCTTATATGAGGAAGGATATATTGGCATTGGAGGGAGTGCAGAGAAAGTTCACCAGGTTGATACCGGAGATGAGGGGTTTGGATTATGAGGAGAGGCTGAGGAGATTGGGTTTGTACTCGTTGGAGTTTAGAAGGATGAGGGGGGATCTTATGGAGACTTATAAGATAATGCGGGGGCTGGATAGGGTGGAGGCGGAGAGATTCTTTCCACTTAGTAAGGAAGTTAAAACTAGAGGACACAGCCTCAAAATAAAGGGGGGTCGGTTTAAGACAGAGTTGAGGAGGAACTTCTTCTCCCAGAGGGTGGTGAATCTCTGGAATTCTCTGCCCACTGAGGTGGTGGAGGCTACCTCGCTGAATATGTTTAAAGCGCGGATGGATGGATTCCTGAGCGGTAAGGGAATTAAGGGTTATGGGGATCAGGCGGGTAAGTGGTACTGATCCACGTCAGATCAGCCATGATCTTATTGAATGGCGGGGCAGGCTCGAGGGGCTAGATGGCCTACTCCTGCTCCTATTTCTTATGTTCTTATGTTCATTGCAGTGTGAATGTAAGTCTACTTGTTACTAATAAATAAACTTTTAAGTAGGCTTATATTAACATCGCCAGTATACCTAACCAGCTCATCTTTCGAGCTGTGGGAGGAAACCAGAGCACCTGGAGGAAACCCACACAGACACGAGGAGAATGTGCAAACTCCACACAGACAGTGACCGAAGTCGGGAATTGAACCCAGGTCCCTGGCACTGTGAGACAGCAGTGCTAACCACATAGATTGAAATGCTTACTTTCCAATGCTGAAGCATTTCTACTCACCTCATGAAATGTTAATGCTAGGATTGTTTGGACAATGTGACATTAAATTCTCTGTATTTGCATTGAATAAATGGGCAAATACTAAATAGATGAGGGTAGATTTTCTGCATCCGGAAAATTACACCCAAAAAGTGTTTGAAATTTTTCTGGTTAGGTAAGACTTCATATTTCTACTAAAGCCTTTTGTATAATCATAGATATAAGATATTCTGTAAATCAGTGCAGTCAGACGGTTATAGGAGAACATTTTGGGTTTTTTCAGTAATAAGTGTTCTTTGATGCTGTCTTACTAATGCAGCTGAAAATGGGTTGATTGCCAAAAATAAGAATTTTTAACAAAAGTGTTCAGTCCTCCACTGCCTGATTTAAAATCAATGAAAATTATTTTTAATAAACCGTGCTGAACAATTTAATAGTTTCATTGGTTATCACTAGCTAAAGTTTTAGTAAATTTAATATTATATTTTATAGGTGCACTAAGTGACTGTAGGACATGCCTGTATATTGTCCAAACCAGTACAATCAGCAAAATCACCCTGTTTCATCCTGGAGCTGTGACCAGTTTTGTGGGCAGGTCCTGATCTGAGCAGAATTGAATACTGAACAAACGGAAAAAGATTGTGGGAAATACGATCCAAGTGAATTTTGGCATAATTCACAAAATTCCCCAATCTTTTGCACTGGCATCTTGATGCGAAAGCAGTGGAACCAAGCAGAAATGCTACCCCATAATAGTTTGTCATTTTCTGTTCCAAAAATGTGCAAATTTAATTCCATAAACCATTGCTCGTTTTCTTTAATTAAAGATGAAGTTACTGCTCAGTAGACTACTATATGAACATTTGTTTTGGGACTCACACTGGTGATGTGAATGAGCATTGCGGTATGGTGCATAGTAATGGGTGGAAATATCTGATGGGTTCTATCCTGATTCCATGCATGGGTCGTGTCTGTGGTTGGCTGTGTCGATCTTTATTTCAAGGGATCAGTGTCAATCCTCAACACTTTCACAGCTGTACGAGCCATATGCTGTGAGAGAAGTGATACTCCCTCGAGTTTTAATTCAGAGTTGCGCATTGAATGGAAATGAAGTGCAAACAGAAATTTCAGATAAGCATCTTGTATCCTTTTTTGCGTAGGCAGAGGAAGAAAGAATATTATAACAGCCCATCCTGTCAGATCAAAGTATATCTTCTGAGGTACAAAATATCCAATAATTGGAATAACGCTGTGTAAATAACAGAGCAAAGTGCCGAATCTGTGCTGGACTAAAAATGACGACTAAAATCTTCAATAAGCCTTTTGATTCAGATGTGAAAACGAAGCTTGTAGGAAAACACATTTAACTTAAGTGAGGCAAGGAGGGTGCGATAAGGGCAATAACAGCTGGGGAACATGTCAGGACCAGGTTAAAGCCCAGGTTAAAGTCCAGGTTAAAGTCAGACTCTAACCTGGTGTTGTTAAACTTCTTACTGTGTTTACCCCAGTCCAACGCCGGCATCTCCACATCAGGACATGTCAGGACCAGGGAATTTAGCAGAAGAACAACAATATAATATTTTTCTTGTTGTTACTTGAGACTGATCAAATTAACAGACTGACTGGCTGTTGGGCAAGGAAACTAATATGTGGCAGAGAGGAGTGAGAGAGACCCCGGTTTGCAGAAGAAGGGCTAAAGGTTTCTTTAAGGGCTCTGGGGAACGCTCCTGCTGCAATGAAATATGCACATGATTGGAGACATGCACAAAGGAGAGGTAAGGAGTGCACAGAGGATCGGGGGGAGGGGGGGGAGGGGTCTGCAAATGGTCTGGCTCATAGTTGGCAGGGAGCACACTGCATAAGTCTGTTCCTCTGGTCTCAAATATCACTTTAAATTTACATTGAGACGCCATTAAAATGGTTCAGGAGTACAATCAGTGCCATTTACACTATTCATTGCTTGGGAAATTGGAAAGCAGGTCATGTTGGTGGCACTTAAAGGAAGTCAGCAGCTCTACAAAAGAAGTTGCACTCTGGTTGTAAACTGCAGGGGAACTACACTGATCCAGGTTAGAAGAGGCTGACAAGATAGCTGAGTTCTCCAATGCAGGGTCTGGAGTTGGCATTGCCATGTTCTCCTCCTTCTCCTCCCGGTTCTTCCAGCTTCCTTGTTCTCTCCTATCTTCTTTGCTGTTGGCCCTCCCCCTCCTATGCCAGCCATATTTGGGCTAAAATTATTTTGATAACACCCAAAGACGTTGCAGCACCTGCAAAACCATCTTCTAAACAGGCAACAAAAAATGTCCAGAAGTTAGCCAGAAGCATACAAAGACAAGCCAGCAATTCAACATGTATTTGGTATTTCAACACTTTAAATAACTGCTGACTATACACATCACCAATTTCAAAGCTGGTTATAAAAATAAAAACCATAAGAAGTAGGAACAGGAGTAGGCAATTTAGCCCCTCGAGTCTGCTCCGCCATTTAATACTATCATGGCCGATCTCATCTCAGCTTCAGCTTCATCACATGGTCATTCAGGTGCTGGGTGGACCAAAAAATCAATAGGTGAATGTACCTTATTCAAATATTTTATTGAACATTTTAAATACGGTGCACACCCTGAACGCCATTCGATATGACAGGTAGTGTACTCCAAGGGCAGAATAAGCACATGCAGAATATGTGTTGCACCTGAATAGGAATTACAGTGGCAATGAATTTCTAGATTGAATAAATTAAGAACAAATAGAACACCCAAGTGTTCAACCCACTTTTCTTAGCAGCTTCCTCACTGAAGGACTCTTTGAGGTGCTCCACCCCAGTGATGGAAGGCCAGAGAAGCTACTGTTAGGCCCCTTCAGGTGCTTGTGACTGGGAATGTCTGAGTGCTTAACTCTGTCAGCAAGTTGTGTTTCATTGCACCACAGCTTCTGCTAGAGCAGTCTAGGCCAGCTTGCTTCCTGGTACCATGGCGGGTATGGACTGACAGGATGTTGAAGAAGCAGCCGCCCTGATATCAGAGATTGGATAACATATTGCCCTCTCTTTGTTGCACTGCCACTTCAACTGGACTGTAAGTCAAAATCAGTGGCACATTGCAGTTGCCTATCAATGTGGTCCATCAGGCTTTCTAAGGCGGATGACAACCAAAATGGCAAAGGCAACACAAACTTTAGCTGTGAAGGCCCAGCTGCAATGTCCTTTGAGTTGGCCAGGTAACTCCATGATAGACTCCAGAGTGTAAGATTACACCACACAAACTGCAATGAGCTCCTCCATACTTTCAGCCATGAACTGGTAGCACTTTGCTAGGCCTTCCAGTATCTCAAATAATTACTGGTGTTCCTCACATGGGCCTTCTTTCCAAGGCTCGACCCATGAAGTCCACACTTGGTCCCAAACAGGAGAACTGGAAGGTGACCTTGCTCTCCAGCTCCTCAGCATCAACAGCAGCTCATTCTCACTTAGTGTGAACACTTCAGTACTTCAATTCAGTGCCAGTGTGCCAGTCTCTGTGCTGGCTGATGCGAGAGAGGAATAAAATAGTGACAGTGCATCCTCAGGAAGATTACTCTCCTTGGAGATGTCTTTTGCAGGGTCAAGGTACCAAGAAGGACTTGGAGTAAAAGTAAGAGGAAAGGTTTAACACAAGAAGTCATACATGAGTAGCTGATTGTCTTGAAGTTTTCGCAGCTCATTGAGCATGCCATTTACTGAGGTAATTGAAGGGTTGTAACAGGCAAACACACATCCCCAGTGCTCATTGTTTCTGTCCTCTCCCAGCCTGGTGGAAATAATTCCAGAGTATCCTCATGCGAGTGCTTAGGAATAGCATTTTCTCCCTTGCTCTGACCTCCACCACCAGGAACACCACAAAGCCAGGCTGAAAAATCTGGCAGCAGCACCCTAGCCATTCCTGAGATTGACAACAGTGTAACAATTAAGTCTGCAAGCAACAAGTGCAACCTCCCTTAAAGAGGTACATTGTAACATTAGCTGGACCTCGGGAAGCCCACCAGGAGTGGTGTCAGGTAAATGAGTATGTTGCCCATTTACTGCACTACCAGTTGGATAGCTCATCAGTTATATACAAATCAGGCCCGGGGGGTAAAAGCATCCACCTTCATGCTGGCAAGCAACATCAAGCACCACTCACCACCCAGAATCTCATTGCAAATTAAAATCCTGAGTTATATCTCTTAACACAAATATTTAAAACTCGGTGGAAAATAATTAACCATTTGTGCTTTTCAAACTCAGAACTAAACTTGGCTATTTACCAGAAATAATATTCCTGCTGTGCTGGAATTCTAGCCATGTTTAAGGGGGCTTTTATTAGAGACTAAAGCACTTGTCTGTATTGTTCTTCTGTCTACATGCATTCCATTGAAGTTGGTTGAAAAGTCCAACCCACTGGCAATAAAATCTGGGCCATAAATGGAATGCATTTAAAAACACAGGTATCCAGAATGACCAATTCATGCAGAGATGTGATAGAATTATAGAATCCTACGGTGCAGAAGAAGGTCATTCGGCCGATCGAGTCTGCACCAATCACAATCCCACCCAGGCCCTATCCCCATAACCCCATGCATTTACTCTAGCTAGCCCCTCTGACACTAAGGGACAATTTAGCATGGCCAATCCACCTAACTCACACATCTTTGGAGTGTGGGAGGAAACCGGAGCGCCTGGAGGAAACCCAGGCAGATATGGGGAGAATGTACCATCTCCACAGAGACAGTTATCCAAGCTGGGAATCGAACCCAGGTCCCCGGCGCTGTGAGGCAGCAGTGCTAACCACTGGGCCATCGTATTGTCCCACTGGGCAGAATTATTTTTCTCACCTCCCAATCCCACGGTTGGGATGAAATGCGGGTCAGGAACCCAGAACTGACAGCAGCAGGATCCCAAGAGAGATTTTAGACGAGTAGGCAATTAAATAGCTACCTCTGGGAGCACTGTCTAATTAAAGAAAGTGAGCAGGCTCCCGAGTCTGGAGGGCCAATGGGTGTGCCTAGAGATCTGCGGGGGGGGGGGGGGGGGGTTGGCAGCCCCATCAGCAGAGATAAGCACTGCCGATGTGTTTGGGGAAACAAGAGGTTGCCTCTGGATAGAAGCACCTTCAGAAGACTTCTAAAAATTAAAGTTAAAATGTGGTCATCATATGGGAGGGGGAACACCTCACAGAGTGGCCTGAAGCCATAACTATACACCACAACGTCAGGGTGCAGATGAATTGAGGCCTCCCAGGCTACCACTGAGAGGGGAAAGGAGGGGGGAGGAACACCACCATCCAGCTGCTGGGCTTAGGCACGGCCAGTTTCCCCTCTAGAAAATTCCACACACCATGTAATGACTGCCATCAATAAGCACTTTAATTGAACTTACTGACAATCTGCCGCAAGTAACTGTCACGCTGAAAATAGGCTGAAAGTGGGGACAGGCACACTGTGGTGACCCACTGTAATTACATGATGTATGCCTGGACACATGCTGCACCTGGCCCAAAACTCCTCCCTTTCCACCTGAGACTTCTCCCTTTCCACCAGAGCGAAGTATAAAGATGATGGTTCCTCCTCCTCGCCTCAGTCTGGGCCAGGTTAGCTACAAGGGTGTGCTCCTGTTCTTTGTGAATAAAATTGATGCACTATTGATCATGATACGAGGACTCCAGCGAGTGAGTGAAATAACAGGCTTTTATTCGCAAAGAACAGGAGCACACCCTTGTAGCTAACCTGGCCCAGACTGAGGCGAGGAGGAGGAACCATCACCTTTATACCTCGCTCTGGTGGAAAGGGAGGAGTCGCAGGTGGAAAGGGAGGGGTCTCGGACCAGGTGCAGCATGGGTGTGTCCAGGCAAACACTTGTAATTACAATCTGACTTCGCCCTGGCCGCCACCCTTAACCAGGCGGGCAGACCCGTAGTCTTCTTCTCACGAACCCTCCAAGGCTCAGAAATTCGACACCCCTCTGTCGAGAAGGAGGCTCAGGCCATCGTCGAAGCAGTGCAACACTGGCGCCACTACCTAGCTGGCCGACGGTTCACCTTGCTCACGGACCAACGTTCGGTGGCTTTTATGTTCAACAACGCACAGAGAGGCAAGATTAAGAATGATAAGATACTGAGGTGGAGGATTGAGCTCTCCACCTACAATTATGATATCTTATATCGGCCTGGGAAGCTCAACGAGCCTCCGGACGCTCTGTCTCGCGGAACATGTGCCAATGCACAGGTGAACCAACTACAGACTCTCCACAATGACCTCTGTCACCCGGGGGTCACCAGGCTCTACCACTTTATTAAGGCCCGTAACCTGCCCTATTCTGTTGAGGACGTCCGGTCTATAACCAGACACTGCCCGGTCTGCGCAGAGTGTAAGCCGCACTTCTATCGGCCGGACAGGGCACACCTCATAAAAGGCACCCGCCCCTTTGAACGCCTCAGCATCGATTTCAAAGGGCCCCTTCCTTCTTCTGACCGCAACATCTATTTCCTCAACGTTATAGATGAGTACTCCCAATTCCCCTTTGCCATTCCCTGCTCGGACATGACCTCAACCACGGTCATCAAGGCCCTGCACGGCCTCTTCACCCTGTTCGGTTACCCTGACTACATCCACAGCGACCGGGGATCCTCATTCATGAGTGATGAGCTGCGTCAGTACCTGCTCTCTAAGGACATAGCCTCGAGTAGGACTACAAGCTATAACCCCAGGGGTAACGGGCAGGTAGAGAGGGAGAACGCGACAGTCTGGAAGGCCGTTTTACTAGCGCTACCATCTAAAGGCCTTCCAGTCACCCGCTGGCAAGAAGTCCTCCCCGATGCACTGCATTCAATTAGGTCCCTCCTGTGTACGGCCACCAACGCCACCCCCCATGAGCGGATGTTTGCTTTCCCTAGGAAGTCCTCCTCAGGAGTTGCACTACCGTCGTGGCTGGCGTACCCAGGCCCCGTTCTGCTCCGGAGGCATGTACGACCCCATAAGTCGGACCCCCTGGTTGAAAAAGTCCAGCTCCTCCACGCCAACCCCCAATATGCCTATGTGGTGTACCCCGATGGGCGAGAGGACACGGTCTCTATCCGGGACCTGGCGCCTGCGGGTGCCCCGGAGCCCACTATGACCCCCCCACCCCACATCCCTAGACCCCTCAGTTCAGGTAGCACCAGGTCTGCTTACATCTTTGCCCCTTGTATGCAGCTCGCCTGAGCCCCCGGAGTCACCACACAGGACCTGACCAGAAGGGACGACGGCGGATTCGAGCGGTTCCACCCTGCCATCGGAAGCAACACCACAACCGGTACTACGGCGGTCACAGCGACGGATCAAACCGCCCGACAGGCTGAACCTGTGAGGGGTCGACGCCTTACTTCAGTTTCGTGACTCTTGTATATATATATCTTCATGCCTCTGTATATATTGTTCCACCCACCCCCGCCGGACTCTTTTTTTAAAGAGGGGGTGAATGTGGTGACCCACTGTAACTACATGTGTATGCCTGGACACACCCATGCTGCACCTGGCCCGAGACTCCTCCCTTTCCACCTGAGACTCCTCCCTTTCCACCAGAGCGAGGTATAAAGGTGATGGTTCCTCCTCCTCGCCTCAGTCTGGGCCAGGTCAGCTACAAGGGTGTGCTCCTGTTCTTTGCGAATAAAAGCCTGTTATTTCACTCACTCGCTGGAGTCCTCGTATCGTGATTGATAGTGCATCACACACCATGCAGCCAGTAACATGAAATTGCTGGCACGCCCTGCAGCCACCCTTTCCCCCTCCTCCATCCTACAGATCTTCACAGAATGGAAATCGAACCCATTGTATCTGCTACAATTAACTTGTGGAATTTGCTACCAGATGGAGAGACTGATGTTAATGGTGTATTTAGGGGGAAATGAGATACATATATGAGGGAGAATGGAAGAGGAAATGTTGATAAGGTTAATTGAACTAAGGTGGGAGGTGGTTGATGAAGAGCACAGGTACAGGCATATACTGGATGGGCTGAATAGCCCAATTCAGTGCTGTAACTAGTATGTAAGACGACATAATGAAATATCATGTTCTTATTAAACCTAAAACAAAAATCAGGATTAGTAGCACTTTGAACTATGTTGCTGAAACAGCTGACTTACACATGCTACAACTCAAACTTTCTGCCATTGCTTAATGGGTCTGGACATCGTTGGCATTCAGGGCATGGAAGTGATATAACAATAAAAGTCATCAGCTTAATTGAGGCATGTAGCATCAGTCCTTGACATCTTCATCAGTACAATCCCATCCACAAACTTCTCTTCACTAGCACCACATAGGATAGGGGCACAAGTGAAAGTAAGCACAAAGGGATGCCACAATGTTAAGAGATAGCTTAGTTGTACAAATATATAAAAATATATAAAAAGTTGTACAAATATATAAAAAGGAAAAGAGTAGCTAAAGTAAATGTTGGACCCTTAGAAGACGAGAAGGGGGATTTAATAATGGGAAACGAGGAAATGGCCGAGGCCTTAAACAAGTTTTTTGTGTCGGCCTTCACGGTAGAGGACACAATTAGCTTACCGAAAATTGACGGTCGTGGGACGATAGGGGGTGAGGTCCTTAAAACGATTATTATTACTAAAGAGGTAGTGCTTGGTAGGCTAATGGGACTAAAGGTAGACAAGTCCCTGGGCCCGGGTGGAATGCATCCCAGGGTACTGAAAGAAATGGCAGAAGTAAGAGCAGATGCGTTGGTTGTAATTTATCAAAATTCGCTGGATTCTGGGGAAGTGCCGGCTGATTGGAAAACGGCTAATATAACGCCACTGTTTAAAAAAGGAGGTAGACAAAAGGTGGGTAACTACAGGCCAGTTAGCTTAACGTCCGTAGTTGGGAAATTGCTGGAATCCATCATTAAAGAAGAAATAGCAGGACACCTGGAAAAAAATGGTTCGATCAAGCAGATGCAGCATGGATTCATGAAGAGAAAGCCGTGTTTGATGAATTTACTGGATTTTTATGAAGATGTAATGAGTGCAGTTGACAGAGGGGAACCGGTGGATGTGGTGTTTTTAGATTTCCAGAAGGCGTTCGATAAGGTGCCTCACAAAAGGTTGCTGCAGAAGATTAAGGTACACGGAGTTGGGGGTAAAGTGTTAGCGTGGATTGAGGATTGGCTATCTAACAGGAAGCAGAGAGTTGGAATAAATGGGTGCTTTTCTGGTTTGCAGTTGGTGACAAGTGGCGTGCCGCAGGGATTGGTGCCGGGGCCTCAACTATTTACCATATGCATAGACGATCTGGAGGAGGGCACCGAGTGTAGGGTAACAAAGTTTGGGGATGACACAAAGATGAGTGGGAAAGCGAATTGCGTGGAGGATGCGGAAAGTCTGCAGAGAGATTTGAATAGGCTAAGTGAGTGGGCGAGGGTCTGGCAGATGGAGTATAACGTTGACAAGTGTGAGGTTATTCACTTTGGAAGGAATAATAGTAAAATGGATTATTATTTAAATGGTGAAAAATTACAACATGCTACTGTGCAGAGGGGGTCCTTGTGCATGAATCGCAAAAACTCAGTTTGCAGGTGCAGCAGGTGATCAAGAAGGCAAATGGAATGTTGGCCTTTATCGTGAAGGGGATGGAGTCTAAAAGCAGGGAGGTCTTGCTGCAATTGTACAAGGTACTGGTGAGGCCGCAACTAGAGTACTGTGTGCAATTTTGGTCCCCTTATTTGTGGAAGGATATATTGGCCTTGGAGGGAGTACAGAGAAGGTTCACCAGGTTGATACCGGAGATGAGGGGATTGGCTTATGAGGAGAGATTGAGTAGATTGGGCCTGTACTCGTTGGAGTTTAGAAGGCTGAGGGGAGATCTTATAGAGACATATAAGATAATGAAGGGGCTGGACAGGGTAGAGGCAGAGAGATTCTTTCCACTTGGAAAGGAAACAAGAACTAGAAGACACAGCCTCAAAATAAGGGGGAGTCAGTTTAGAACAGAGTTGAGGAGGAACTTCTTCTCTCAGAGGGTAGTGAATCTCTGGAATTCTCTGCCCATTGAAGCAGTGGAGGCTAAATATGTTTAAGTATGTTTAAGTCACAGGTAGATAGATTTCTGATCAATAAGGGAATTAAGGGTTATGGGGAGCGGGCGGGTAACTGGAACTAAACCGCTATCAGATTAGCCATGATCTTATTGAATGGCGGGGCAGGCTCGAGGGGCTAGATGGTCTACTCCTGCTCCTATTTCTTATGTTCTTATGTAATAAAGAGATAAGATGTTCTAAACATGCGTGCGTTTGTGTAGTTTTTGCCGCAGAGCCTCCAATTTCTGTGTAATATATGATTAATATTTATAGCCTTTTCCAGAGAGGATATTAGAGTTATTATAGTTAGCGGAATGATTGTCTAAGAGCAAGACAAGGTAATTGAAAGGCATTTGTTTATCATGTAAATGGCTAGATGATTGAAAATGGTGCCCTGTCTGATGGCTTGCAGCCTGCATATCCCCGCCGCCCCCCCCCCCCCCAACCCCCCCCGCAAAGATGCCAGAAAGAGGACTTAAATTCTGATGATTTGTTAAGATCCTGGCCATGCCAGATTTCAACCTCCACCCTTGAATTCCTAAAAGGTCATTATGGTGCAAATGGGTGTTCCTGCTCTCCAATTAGACAACCTATCACATTACTCCAACTGAGCAGCACAGATAGTCTCCCATTAAAGGATCAATGGCTATGCCCTAGACAGTGCACATTGACAGGCATAATGAGGAAGTTGAACATCACTCACTATCTGTGTGGTGGACCTCAGTTGTGCCTTTGTCCTATATGGACCACCGTTGTGTGTGCTTGTCATACCTGGACACACCCCCTTCCAGTTTGGTTCCTCCCCTCGGCACCTAGTATAAAGGTGGCTGTCTCCTCCCCCTTGTTCAGTCCAGGTCGGTTATTTGTTGGGATCTGCTCCTGATTCTGTTGTGAATAAAAGCCTACACTTGTATTGGCACACCGGTAGTCTTTCGCCTTATTGATAGCGCATCAATTTTATTCACAACAGTTGACCAGCATGGAGCAGTTTCTAAAACCCAACAAGTTAACATTAGACCCTCAAGAGGTTGGAGCCTCTGATAAATTTGATCATTGGCTGGACTGCTTCGAAGCATTCGTCGACACCGCTACGGCCATCGACACCGACGATGCTAAACTCCACGTGCTCCGCGCCCGGGTAAGCGAAGCTGCCTATGGAATCTTCTGGGACGCTGCTACATACGCGGACGCAATCGAACTCCTAAAAGTGCAGTTCCGAAAGAGCCCTAACGTGGCTTACGCCAGACATCTCCTAACTACCCGCAAGCAGCAGCCAGGAGAATCGTGCGCCCAATTTCTGCGCGCCCTGCAGGTCCTAGCTCGAGCTTGTGACTGTAAGGCTGTTACAGCAGCTCAGAACACGGAGGACCTGATCCGCGACGCCTACATTGCGGGCATTGAGTCTACATACATCCGGCAGCGCCTGCTGGAACAAGATGACCTAGATCTCCGAAGAACAGCCACGATGGCTGAAATGTTAGAAGCGGCCTCTCACAATCTCGGGTCTTACTTTGCATCCCGTTCTATCGACGGCTCCACCGCGACGGCTGTTCCGGCAGGGCCCAAATGTTACTTTTGCGACCTACCCAAGCACCCTCGGCATCGCTGCCCGGCGAAGGACGTGATTTGCTCCGGATGTGGTAAGCGAGGCCACTTCGCTAAAGTCTGCCGGGCAAAGCCGCTTCCGAAGCCTCGTGGCGCCACGTGTGTTCCGCGGGCGCAGCCATCTTTAAGGCAGGCGGCGGCTGCGCACGAATCGCCATCTTTAATGCGGTCACCGGAAGCGCGGGAATCGCCATCTTTGAGACTGGCATCAAGACGCGCTGAGCAGGAAACTTTATCCGTGACGTCATCAGACGGGGACGAAGACGGATTCTTCGTGGATTCGACGGTGGCATCGATTTGCCTGGACCAGTCGCAGCCTCATCAACTCTCCAAGTCAATAATGGAGATCAAGGTAAATAGTCATGCAGAAAACTGCCTGTTCGACTGCGGGAGCACAGAAAGTTTTATACACCCTCGCACAGTGCATCAATACGCCCTTCCCGTACGACCCTGGAGCCAGACTATCTCCATGGCCTCGAATTCCCACTCAGTGGAGGTCCTCGGGTGCTGCTTGGTGACGCTGATGGTACAGGGCACAGTCTACGAGCGTTTTCGGCTCCTCGTGCCGCCGTGACTCTGCGCAGCTGTACTGCTGGGGTTGGATTTCCTCAGCCATCATAGGAGCGTCACCCTGCAGTATGATGGCCCTTATCCCCCGCTCTCCGTCTGCCAGGCACCGTCACTGCAGCGCCCCTCGCGCAGCACCTGCAGTCTCTCGACCCTCAAGATCACCCCCCCCCCCCCTTATTTGATAACCTCACCCCGGATTGTAGGCCTATAGCCACCAAAAGTAGGCGCTATAGTGCGGATGACCGGGCCTTCATTCGGTCCGAGGTACAATGTTTGCTCCGGGAAGGGATTATCCAGGCCAGCACCAGCCCCTGGAGGGCGCAAGTGGTCGTAGTTAAATTGGGGGAGAAACACCGCATGGTGATTGACTACAGCCAGACCATAAACAGGCATACCCAACTAGATGTGTATCCTCTTCCCCGTATCGCGGACATAGTCAACCGCATCGCGCACTATAGGGTTTTCTCGACGATCGATTTGAAATCGGCTTACCACCAGCTCCCGATCTGCTCAGAGGATCGCCCATATACTGCCTTTGAGGCGGATGGCCGCCTCTACCAGTTCCTCCGAGTCCCCTTTGGTGTCACCAATGGGGTCTCAGTCTTCCAGCGGGCCATGGATCAAATGGTAGACCAGCACGGGCTACAGGCCACTTTCCCTTATCTGGATAATGTCACTATCTGCGGCCATGACCTGCAGGATCATGATGCCAACCTACAAAAATTCCTTCGTACGGCCACTCTCCTGAACCTCACATATAATGAGGCGAAGTGTGTTTTCCGGACACGCCGCCTCGCCATCCTTGGATACGTGATAGAAAATGGTGTCCTTGGCCCCGACCCAGACTGTACGCGTCCCCTTATGCAGCTTCCCCTTCCTACTACCCTCAAAGCACTGAGGAGATGCCTGGGCTTCTTCTCCTACTATGCCCAGTGGGTTCCCCGTTACGCAGATAAAGTCCGTCCACTCCTAAAATCGACCTCTTTTCCCCTGGCGCAGGAGGCCCGTCGGGCCTTCGACGACATCAAAGCGGACATCGCGAAGGCCGCGATGCATGCTGTGGACGAATCCATCTCATTCCAAGTGGAAAGTGATGCGTCTGACTTTGCCCTAGCCGCCACCCTTAACCAGAGGGGCCGTCCAGTGGCCTTCTTTTCCCGGACCTTACAAGGCCCTGAGATTCGACACTCCTCGGTCGAGAAGGAGGCCCAGGCCATCGTGGAAGCCGTCCGGCACTCGTGCCATTATCTTGCGGGCCAACGATTCACATTAATTACGGACCAGCGGTCAGTTGCCTTCCTGTTTAACACCAGGCAAAGGGGCAAGATTAAGAATGACAAGATCTTGCGGTGGAGGATTGAGCTCTCCACCTACAGATATGACATCATGTACCGGCCCGCGAAGCTCAATGAGCCCCCAGATGCCCTGTCCCGTGGATCATGTGCCAGCGCCCAACTAGACCAGCTACAGTCCCTCCATAACGACCTCTGTCATCCGGGTGTCACCAGATCTTTCCACTTTGTCAAGTCTCGTAACCTGCCCTACTCCCTCGAGGAAGTTCGGACGATTACCAGGCAATGCAGGGTCTGCGCTGAGTGCAAACCGCAGTTCTATTGGCCAGGTAGGGCGCACCTTGTAAAGGCCACTCGGGCGTTTGAGCGCCTTAGCATTTAAAGGCCCCCTCCCCTCCTCTAACCGCAATGTTTATTTCCTGAATATCATTGATGAATACTCACGTTTCCCTTTTGCCTTCCCCTGCTCGGACATGACCACGGCTACAGTGATTCGGACCCTGACCTCGCTCTTCACCCTGTTCGGCTTCCCAGCCTATGTCCATAGCGATCGTGGGTCCTCTTTCATGAGTGACGAGCTGAGGCAGTACCTACTCGCCAAAGGCGTTGCCTCCAGCCGCACCACTAGCTATAACCCCAGGGGAAATGGTCAAGTAGAGCGGGAGAACGCAACTGTCTGGAAGGCCGTTCTATTAGCGCTACGGTCTAGGGGCCTTCCAGTCAGCCGTTGGCAAGACGTCCTTCCGGACGCATTACATTCCATTAGGTCACTCTTGTGCACAGCGACCAATACGACCCCTCACGAGCGGATGTTTTCATTTCCCAGGAAGTCCTCCTCGGGTACTTCGCTCCCGGATTGGCTGATGTCCCCGGGGCCTGTCCTGCTTCGGAAGCATGTCCGGACCCATAAGGCAGATCCCTTGGTCGAGGAGGTCCAATTGCTCCACGCTAATCCTCAATACACTTATGTAGCGTACCCTGATGGGCGGGAGGACACAGTTTCTGTCCGTGACTTGGCACCCGCGGGTGCCCCTGAGGTCACCACGTCCTTCCGCCCCACGGTCCCTGGTGTTGTCCACTCGGAGATTGCTGCGCCTCTTCCTCCCTCAGTCCCTGTCCCCAATGTAGTGCTCCCAGAGCCTGTTGCGGCCCCCCACCCCCTAGCTCCGGTTCCCACTGTTCCCCATACGCCACCAGGGCCACTGCTCGCTCCTCTCGCCCCTGTGTACAGCTCGCTTGAGTCGCCGGAGCCGTCGCCACGCAGTACCCGACGACTGGACGGGACGACGGATCGGTCTGCTTCACACCACCCAGCGCCTTCTCTCGACGCTCACTGTACGGAGCCTGGGCCGACATCGCTCCCTGCTCGGACGACTCTGCGACCTGCACTACGACGATCGCGACGGCGGATCAAGCCACCGGTTCGTCTGGACTTGTAATATTGTTTCCGCTTCACCCCCGTGTTGTTTTTTTAAAGGACGGGGTGAATGTGGTGGACCTCAGTTGTGCCTTTGTCCTATATGGACCACCGTTGTGTGTATTTGTCATACCTGGACACACCCCCTTCCAGTTTGGTTCCTCCCCTCAGCACCTAGTATAAAGGTGGCTGTCTCCTCCCCCTTGTTCAGTCCAGGTTGGTTATTTGTTGGGATCTGCTCCTCATAGAAACCCTACAGTACAGAAAGAGGCCATTCGGCCCATCGAGTCTGCACCGACCACAATCCCACCCAGGCCCTACCCCCATATCCCTACATATTTTACCCACTAATCCCTCTAATCTACACATCCCAGGACACTAAGGGGCACTTTTAGCATGGCCAATCAACCTAACCCGCACATCTTTGGACTGTGGGAGGAAACAGGAGCACCCGGAGGAAACCCACGCAGACACGAGGAGAATGTCCTGATTCTGTTGTGAATAAAAGCCTACACTTGTATTGGCACACCGGTAGTCTTTCGCCTTATTGATAGCGCATCAATCTGGACACTAAGGAATGAAACACCTTTTCAGTTTGTGAAGTTGATGAGATCTATATCTATTAGCCATAATAGTGGTAGCAACAGCACTTTGCACTCGTGAGAATCCAGCCATTCAGGAGAAGTTGTTGATTCTCTCCATGTGCTTTTGTGGGTCCGTTTGTATCAGAATAAACTCAAAGACCTGCCTAACAAATGCATCTTTGACTGTCCAATACAGCAATAAACCATTAATTCACTAATGTCATCAAAGGCTGCCTGATGCTATTATCACTTCACACTCAGAAAGACAGTGCCAAAGTAGGCATGAGCCCACAAGAGAGGTTTCAAAAGCTGGAATACAATTATGGAATTGGGGGAAAGCATCACCTTCTCAGCCACTGCTAATGAACAAAATCCAAATGGGATCTTCATGTTATATGGACCTTGTGGCGTGGATAACTGTGGGTCAGGTGTTGTTTTTGGATCTGCTGTCTCACACACACCCTCCAAACTTCCACCCCGCCCCTGATTCTCCTAAAAGCAGAACAACACTGGAATAGGAACATAGGGATCCTCAGAGGGAAATCTGTTGCTTCATTATGAAAAACTTGCTTTAACCACTCAGCGAGTTTCACAGAATCCCTTTAAATGCTCAGAAACTGAGCTTCAATTAAGTACTTAAAATTAGTCTCTGCCAAAACAATACTGCAGAATGGCACTGCCGTTTGACCTTTCACCCTTACAATCTCTTATTCCCAATTGGACACTGTCGAGGCTCAGTAAAGCAACTTGAAGCAAAATGGGTTGCTAGCTGTCCTCGATATAGAAATCAGAGAGCGGGAGTGAAAGGTGATAGTTCAGAGTGGTAGAAAGTGAGAAGTAGTATTCCACAAGGATCAGTGCTGGGATCACCGCTGTTCACAACTTACATTAACAATTGCGAAATTTGCAGAAGATATCAAACTGTGGAGAGCAGAGGAGAGGGTGGGGGAGTGGGGGGGATAGTCAATACTGAGGAGGACTGCAACAAATTACAGGAAGACATTAATTAACCTGCAGAGTGGGCAGATAATTAACAAGTGATGTTCAATACAGATAAACATGAGTTATTAGGTAGGAAGAATAGGGAGTCACTTATTGCTTGGAAGATGCAAGTCTAGATAGGATAGAGGAACAGAGGGACCTTGGAACACAAATAACCAATCACTAAAAGTTACACCATGTGTTCGCAGGGCCATTAAAAAAAACTAACAACTTTACAACCAATAAAAACTTTATTTCTAAGAAATAAAATGGAATGGTTATGTGCAAACCATAGAGTACTGTGTGCAATTCTAATAGTCATATTACAAAAAGGATATAGGGACATTGGAAAAGGTGCAGAGAAGATTTACTAGGAGGATATCGGAAATGGGCGGGTAAACATATCAGGAAAGGATTTATTTTCTATCAAGTAAAGAAGGCTGAAGGTTGGCTTCAACGGAGGTCTTTTGAATTATGAAATGTTTTGATAAAGTGGCTACAAAGACCATGTTTCCTCTTGTTGGGAAGAGCATAACTAGAGGCTAGAATTCTAATAGGGCATGCTGAAGAAACTTATTTGCACGGTGACACAGTGGTTAGCATTGCTGCCTCACAGCACCAGGGACCTGGGTTCAATTCTGGCCACTGTCTGTGTGGAGTTTGCACATTCTCCCCATGTCTGCATTGGTTTCCTCCGGCTGCTCCAATTTCCTCCCACAGTCCGAAGATGTGCAGATTAGGTAGATTGGCCATGTTAAAAAATTGCTCCTTGTGTCCAAAGATGTGTAAACCAGGTGGATTAGCCAATGCATGGGATTACGTGGATAGGACGGGAGATGAGTCTGGGTGGGATGCTCTTTCAGAGAGTTGGTGTAGTCTCAATGAGCTGAATAGCCTTCTTCTGCACTGTAGGGAATCTTTGGTTCAAAGAGTGGTGAGAATGTGGAACTCTCTGGAAATTAAAGCAAATAGATGCATTTAAGGGGAAACTAGACAAGCACTTAAGGAAGAAGATGATTATGATGGTGGCTTTAAATGATTTTAAAAAAGGAACAAAGCTCAAATGTGGCATAGACTGGATGGGGCGAATGGCCAATTTTGGTGCATATACCTGATGTAATCCTATGTTAATAATGATGGGTTCTCTATAGGAGATGTAAGTAGGTGGGAACATAGGGATATCTTGGTTGGGCAGAACTTGGCTACCTTCCACTATATTTAAATGATTTCGGGCATCCAGTGAGCGTATCAGGATCACAGCAGGCTATTTGAAGGAATAGCTCTGGCTGTTTTTTTCAGTAAGAAGTCTCACAACACCAGGTTAAAGTCCAACAGGTTTATTTGGTAGCAAATACCATAAGCTTTCGGAGCGCAGCTCCTTCGTCAGATGGAGTGGATATCTGTTCTCCAACAGTGCACAGACACAGAAATCAAGTTACAGAATACTAATTAGAATGCAAATCTCTACAGCCAGCCAGGTCTTAAAGGTACAGACAATGTGGGACAATGTGGGACAAGGAAGAGAGTCATCCACCATTCATGAACCATGGTTGATATTGTTGGTAGGAAGGCCATCTGCTTCAGCTCTCAAGCTTTTACTCAGTCTGAGGGGAAAAGACAGATCATAACTCTAACAAAATGGTGACACATCTGTATTTTTCTCCCTCAGTTTTCGAGAGCAAAGACGTTCTGGAATTCAGCCCGGACTTTGTCGCTACGGATCCCGGTTTGAATGCTGCTATGGATGGAAAAAGAATTACAAGGGGCAGTGTGAAGGTACAAGAGCAGCATCCCCCTTCTCCTGCCTTTCTGACACAGTAAATTGCAGCATAGTCCTCATCTGAAAATGCCGTAACATCAATTCATTTGTTGGTCAATGGCTCAGCAGTGTGAAAGAAAGAAGCAATGTGCATTAATGTTGTGCCTTTTCCAGCCTTCAGGATATGTCAAAACCCTTTACAGCCAATGAAGTGCTTTTGAATTACAGTCTCAGTTGTTGTGTGGGCAAGTGCATCTGCCACTTTGTGCATAGCAAGGGGCTGGAAACAACCAGCTGAATGTATTTGGTGCCATGCATGTAGAAACGTGCTCCAAAACACTTCAGAGGCCTGGAGCAAATGGCTGTCATGTTGAAGAAGCAGTTATTAGGAGGTGTAACCAAAATGGGTTCCAAGGAGAGTCTCTAGAGGAAGGTGGAGGGATTTATAGAGGAAATTACAGAAATTTGGATCTAGACATCCAAGGCACGACCAGCAATGATATGGTAAGAGGACTGGGCTGTACGAGAAAGGAAAATAATACAGTAAAACGGGGAATACTGGTCTGAACTGGTCTTGAATAGTTTAAAATGGAACACCAGTAAAATGGGGAAATTATACTGGTCCGAACTGTTCTTTCCTTTTGGGATAAGTGAGGAGAACAGAGAGTTTGGGATTAATTGTATGGCTGGTGGAAGTGCTGGCAACAGAGAAAGGTGAGACCGATGTGGCAATAAAATACAAGCATGATAATTTTCAATTTGTAGCATTGATGGACCAGAAGCCAATATGGGTCAGTAGGGCATTGGGTAATGGATGAGCAAGAAGTGTTGAGGCACAGTTTTGAAAAAGACAGAATGTGCAGATGGTGAAAAAATGGAAAAGAGCATTGGCATGTAAATCTGGAGGTAAATTCAAAAGAGTTGGAGGGACAGAGGCAGGGGGTGTTATGGAAGTGGAAGGACGTTGTCTCTGTGATAGAGGACAAAGGGGCTGAAATTCAGCTCAGGCTTATTGATGGTGCCAGCACTCTATATGGCCCAGGAGGATAGAATTTGTGCACAGGGTCAGGATTCATTTGTGCTGGGCACCAATGGTGAAAGCTCAAACAGCAAACTGTTTTCAATACGTAGGTTGAAAGATTTTTGTTGGCTAGAAAACCATGAGCTTTGCCCCAGTTCACCTTTAAATAATACCATCTGGGATCCTTTAGCTCCACTCAGATAGACAGACAGAGGCTTAGCTTAATAGTTGATCTGAAAAGCACCTCCTCCAACAATGTAGCTGTCTCAATATTGCACTGACTCGCTCATCTATGGTGGGGTTTACTCAGGTGATATTGCCCACTGAACACTATAAGGAGCACAGAAATACACTCAAATTCATAGAGCTCAGTTTCAACTATCTGCCTAGTGGGAACAAAGTCCCTTCCAGGGTGATGTTCTGCACTCACATCCAAACAATGCAAGTGCCTCCTATGCACACCTTTCAGATGCACTTCATTAGCATAAATGAGGTATGAAATGTCTGTAAGTATGTTGTCATTGGTTCGCTGTGTGGTACCAGGAGTGTTGAAGCTCAGTGCCAGTTAGAAAGCGGAAGCTGAACAATAACAGTAATTGGGAAACCTTACGGAGCTTTTGTCCTTGAAGTTTGATTACAATTCCTGGATCACCAGTCTGAGGGAAGCTTGTGAAAACCTGTCTGTGCAAACAGACTGCACGAAATGTGCACACCTGCTTTGCCAATGGCTTGAAGTAACCGTAGAAACATCTGATGAAAGCTGCTGCACAGGTCGTAATTTTGTGTCTCGAAGAATTTTCCCACTGACTCGGATTTAAGCCTTAGCTGCATTAGAATCGACACTTGGCTCCAATCTCAACAAATAAGCATGTCGCAGACAAGGGAGACCAGCAGCTGTGTGTCTGGTTCATTCAGTCTGAACGGTTTACCTCGTGTCACATCAAGCCATAACTTAAGATGATTATTCCAGAGACTCCGGTATGAATTGCTTTGAATTTATCTGCTGCACAATGTCTGAATTGTTACACCATACAGCATTCTTTTCTGAATAACATTGGATTGGTCCTAATGGTGCTTTTCACTGACAAGTATATTGATAGCATGACTGACGTTATGACTTGGTGATCTTTGGTTTGTGGAAGATATGCAGCCTTGAGGCCAAGACTTCTTCCAACATATGGAATTATATTTAGGACTGTGCAGCGAGCAGAACTAAATCGTTCTGGAGATGTATGGGAAACATGGCTGCTTGCAGAGATGCTTCCTTCTTCAATCCAGAGAGAGTGAAGTGATTGCGAGCCACAAATCTCCAATCATTGCCAGAGTCGCAGTGTAATCAGCTGATAGTATGTGAGACAAGCCCGATTTGGTCACCAATCTCCCCTCTCCAAAGTTCACAATGGACCATCCACCTCAAAGGTCATTTTCCCCGAATACGTGCCCCACTACCTCTCTATTTCATCCATTCTATCTGGAAGGTGCCAGAGGCGAGTTTTATCCCATGTCAACACAAACTAGGGAGTACCAAAAACGGTGGTGGGAATCCTGGAATTACATACTACCTGCCATTTTTAAATGGCTCCGGACTTCTTCCAATTTCGCAAAAATCCAGGCCTTAGTTTCAAAGAAGCATATGGCCTTCACAATCCCCCCACTTAAATCTACCAATCATGTATTTTAGATTTGCCAATTGCCGATTCTGCAAGTTCATTAATGTCTTCTTGTATTTTGGTACATTCTGCCTTATATGAACTACAGGCTCAAAATTTGGTGCAGCCATAGATTTTGAAATCGAAAGGGAGCAATCAGTTTGTTTGCAATGCGCTTCTCAGTTTCCTTCCAATTGGCCATCGGGAAACTAATTTCCAGCTCCCTTCTCCTGAGAACACACAAAATATGATAATTTTGGCACAGATGCCTGCTGGCCCTGTTGTAATGAGCTGAACACAACTTGATCTTGGCAAATCTGGTGTCAGCATACAGTTAGTGCGAGGTGGAGGCTCACCAGTCATGTGGCTTGCCAGGGTACAGTTCCACAGGGTCCAGTAACACTACAATACCTCATCCCAGAGACTGGTCTTACTTCATGTGTACAAGTGGATCTGAGTAGCCTATTTGACATTGAGACGAGAGACTGATCTTGTTCTCACTTAACAGCCGTACATATATTGCAATGTGGTGATTATTTTTTTATATTCATTCATGGACATAGGCATCTCTGACTGGCCAGCATTTATTGCCCATTTCCAGTTGCCCGAGGGCAGTTAAGAGTCAATCACGTTGCTGTGGCTCTGGAGTCACAAGTAGGCCAGACCAGGTAAGGCGGCAGATTTCTTTCCCGAAGGGACATTAGTGAACCAGACGGGTTTTCCGGCAATGGTTTCATGCTCTTCAGTAGGTTCTTAATTCCAGATATTTTTTATTGAATTCAAATTCCACCATCTGTGTAGCAGGATTCGAACCCAGGTCCCCAGAGCATTAGCTGAGCTTCTGGATTAATGGTCCAGTGATAATACCATGAGGCCATTGCCTCCCCTGAATTATATCACTGAACTACTATTACAAAGACCAGGATTCGATCTAGAACCAATCAGCAGAATGCTCTCATCCTCGTGAGGATAAGGTTGGAAGTGGTGGTGGTGGTGGGGAATAGCCATGAGCTACGGCAGGATGGTCCCCCCTCTGTTCAGAACAGAGTTGAGAGGGAACTTCTTCTCTCAGAGGGTAGTGAATCTCTGGAATTCTCTGCCCATTGAAGTGGTGGAGGCTTCCTCGTTGAATATGTTTAAATCACGGGTAGATAGTTTTCTGATCGATAAGGGAATTAGGGGATATGGGGAGCAGGCGGGTAAGTGGAACTGATTCGCTTCAGATCAGCCATGATCTTGTTGAATGGCGGGGCAGGCTCGAAGGGCCAGATGGCCTACTCCTGCTCCTATTTCTTATGTTCTTATGTTCTTATATATTCTGGACACCAGGAAAGTTTCTTGAGGCAGGATGGGGATCAGTTTTCCGCTATGTGGAAGCAGGCAGCCAAATTAAGTAGACCAGACCCCAGTTAGAGACAATTTTTCAGGCTCAATTGCATTTTTTCAGGAGCAGAGCTTCAATCCCCACCACCACCACCACCTTCCACCACCACCATGCCCCTAAGGCGTCACTGTGGCAATCTAGATGGTCACTGGAGTACAGCCTCCATCGCCCATTGGCAGGGCTGTGTGGTGAACCACTGTAGTTTTCTGTTTATGTGATAGTTTATGTGATATGCCTGGACACACCCCTGCTGCCTCAATCCGGGGCTCCGCCCTCCTCGGGGTATAAAGGTGGCTGCTCTCCGCCCCTTTTGCCTCAGTCTGGATTAGCTATCGGTTTGGGAGTGCTTCTGTTCTTGTTAATAAAAGCCTGTTGTTTCGCAACATCTAGTCTTTGCGTGAATCAATGGTGCATCAATTTTATTAACAAAGATTTTGAGACGGAGCAACTCCTGAAACCTGACAAATTGGATTTGGATCCGCAAGCAGTTGGGGCCTCAAACTCTTTTGATCACTGGCTGTGCTGTTTTGAGACCTTCATCGCCTCCTCCTCCTCCGTCATTGTAACTGACATCGACAAACTACACGTGCACCACGCCTGCGTCAGCGCTCACATCTTCGCGCTAATCCGAGACGTGGAAACTTACCAGGAGGCAATCGATCTCCTCAAGAGCCAGTACAACCGGCAGCCGAATGAGGTCTACGCCAGACACCTGCTGGCCACTCGCAGACAGCAGCCCGGGGAATCGACTGAGCAATTCCTGCGCGAACTGCGTGCACTCGGCAGAGCCTGCAACTGCAAGGCCGTTTCAGCCACCCAAAACGCCGACGACCTGATCAGAGATGCCTTTGTCGCGGGCATTAGGTCAACCTATATCCGGCAGCATCTGGATATAAAGAAAACTATGGAACTTGCCGGCTCGCTGGAGGTGGCTTTCCGGAACCTCGAGGCCGACACACCCGACCACAAGGGCGCACCATGGACACCGCGACCGCAGCCATCTCTGTACCCGGGAGGGCCGCAAACCTACGCCACGCCCTGCCCCGATGCCGAACTGACCACTGCGGCAGTCCCCGGAGACCCGAGGTGCTACTTCTGCGGCCTGGAGAAGCACCCACGACAACGCTGCCCGGCGAAAGACGCGATCTGCTCTGGCTACGGTAAGAAGGGTCATTACCTGAAAGTTTGCAGGGCAAAATCGGCCCCCAGGCCCAGCAGCGCCGCGTGCGATCCACGGGAGGCACTGCCTTCGACGCCATCGGCCGCGTGCGATCCGCGGGTGCCGCCATTTTGGATGCCAGCGGTCGCGTGCGACCCACGGAGGCCGCCATCTTGGACGCCATCAGCCACGTGCGACCAACGGGAGCAGCCATCTTGGGTGACGTCAGCCGAGTCACGGGGGCCGCCATTTTGGGAACCGTCCACCGCATCGCCTAATCCGACAGTGGCCTCGGTCGCGTTGGACCAGTCCAGGCCTCACCAACTCGCCTGGTCGATGATGGACATCAAGGTAAACGGCCACACTACTAATTGCTTATTTGACAGTGGGAGTACGGAGAGTTTCATCCACCCTAACACGGTGAGGTGCTACGCATTGCCAGTACTGCCAATGCAGCAATCAACCTCAATGGCTTCGACGTCCCGGTTGGTGAATGTCATCGGGTACTGTGTAGCAAATCTGACTGTACGGGGCACGGTGGACGACAAGTGCAGGCTCCTCGTGCTGCCACAGCTCTGCGCTGCCGTACTACTGGGGCTAGATTTCATGTGTCACCTTGGGACCGTCACTATGGTATATAATGGGCCTTTTCCCCCAATCTCCGTCCAAAATCCGCAGCTATTAGACCAGCCACTACGCACCACCTGTGGTCTCTCGACCCTTAAAGTCGCCCCTCCCTCGCTCTTTGAACACTTCACCCCCGACTGCAAGCCCATTGCCACCAAAAGCAGACGGTACAGCGCTGGAGATAAAGCGTTTATCAAGTCCGAGGTGCGACACCTCCTGGGGGAGGGGATAATTGAGGCCAGAACCAGCCCCTGGAGAGCCCAAGTGGTGGTTGTTAAGACTGGGGAGAAACTTCGCATGGTTATTGACTACAGTCAGACCATTAACCGATACACACAGCTGGACGCGTATCCCCTTCCCTGCATCTCTGACATGGTCAATCAGATTGCACAATATCGGGTGTTCTCCACCATTGATTTGAAGTCTACATACCACCAGCTCCCTAACCGCCCGGAAGACCACCGATACACTGCCTTCGAGGCGGATGGCCGTCTCTATCATTTCCTTCGGGTCCCCTTCGGCGTCACCAACGTTGGTTTTCCAGCGTGAGATGGACCGAATGGTGGACCAGAACGGGTTGCGGGCCACCTTCCCGTACCTGGATAACGTCACCATCTGCGGCCACGATCAGCAGGACCACGACGCCAATCTCCAAAAATTCCTCCACACTGCGGCACTCCTCAACCTGACCTATAATAAGGAGAAGTACGTATTCCGCAAGCGCCGCCTCGCCATCCTTGGTTGTGTTGTGGAGAACGGGGTCATCGGCCCCGATCCCAACCGCATGCATCCCCTCCTGGAACTTCCCCTCCCCACCACCCTCAAAGCACTGAGGAGATGCCTCGGCTTCTTCTCATACTACACCCAGTGGGTCCCCAATTATGCGGACAACGCCCGTCCGCTCATCAAATCCACATCCTTTCCCCGAGTGGCGGAGGCTCGGCTGGCCTTTGACCGCATCAAAGTGGATATCGCGAAGGCCACAATGCACGCTGTAGACGAATCCACCCCATTCCAGGTGGAGAGCGATGCATCTGATTTTGCCCTAGCCGCCACTCTTAACCAGGCGGGCAGACCCGTGGCCTTCTTCCCACGTACCATCCAGGGCCCTGAAATTCGACACTCCTCTGTCGAAAAAGAGGCACAAGCCATCGTGGAGGCGGTGCGGCACTGGCGCCACTACTTAGCTGGCAAACGGTTCACCCTGCTCACGGACCAACGGTCCGTTGCCTTTATGTTCAGTAACATGCAGCGGGGCAAAATCAAGAACGATAAGATTTTGAGGTGGAGGATCGAGCTCTCCACCTACAATTACGACATTTTATACTGGCCTGGGAAGCTCAATGAGCCCCCAGACGCCCTGTCCCGGGGGACCTGTGCCAGCGCGAACCTAGACCGGTTACAGACTCTCCACGATGACCTCTGCCACCCGGGGGTTACCAGGTTCTTCCATTTCATCAAGGCCCGGAACCTGCCATATTCCATCGAGGAAGTCAGGTCAGTAACCAGGCACTGCCAAGTCTGCGCAGAGTTCAAGCCGCACTTCTAACGGCCAGACAGAGCGCACCTCATCAAAGCCACCCGCCCTTTTGAACGCCTGAGCGTTGACTTCAAAGGCACCCTCCCCTCCTCTGACCGCAACATATACTTCCTCAACATCGTTGATGAGTATTCGCGGTTCCCCTTTGCTATTCCCTGCCTGGATATGACCTCGGCCACGGTCGTCAGGGCCCTGCACAGCCTCTTCACCCTGTTTGGTTTCTCCAGCTATATTCATAGTGACCGGGGTTCCTCTTTTATGAGTGACGAGCTGCGCCAGTACCTACTCTCCAAAGGCATAGCCTCGAGTAGGACCACCAGCTACAACCCCAGGGGGAACGGACAGGTGGAGAGGGAGAATGCAACAGTCTGGAAGGCCGTTTTATTAGCTCTCCGGTCTAAGGGTCTTCCAGTCTCCCACTGGCAAGAGGTCCTCCCTGATGCACTACACTCAATTAGGTCACTACTGTGCACGGCGACCAACCCTCATGAACGAATGTTTGTTTTCCCCAGGAAGTCCTCCTCAGGGACCTCACTACCATCGTGGCTGACGTCCCCAGGCCCTGTCCTGCTCCGGAAGCATGTGCAGACTCATAAATCGGACCCCCTGGTCGAAATGGTTCAGTTCCTCCACGCCAACCGCCAATACGCCTATGTGGCGTATCACGACGGGCAGAGGACACGGTCTCCATTCGCGATCTGGCCCTCGCAGGTACTACGTCCCACTGCCCCTCACCCCCAGCTCCCAACGTTGTCCATGATGCACAAGAGTCACAGCACGTTCATTTAGCCCCCGGGTACGGCACGCCTGAGCCCCAGGAGCAGCCGACACACACCCGGCAGTCTGAAGGCGCTACGGACAGCTCCACCGGTTATGGACTGACGTCTGACCCATCACCACGGCCTCCTGAACCGGCACCATGGCTGACATTGCGGCGGTCGCAGCGGCAGATCAAGCCCCTGGAGAGACTGAACTTGTAAATTGAATAAATAACTTGTGACTGTCGTTCCACCACCTCGCCTCGCCGAACTCTTTTTAAACAGGGGGTGAATGTGGTGAACCATTGTAGTTGTCTGTTTATGTGATAGTTTGTGTGATATGTCTGGACACGCCCCTGCTACCTCAATCTGGGGCTCCGCCCTCCTCGGGGTATAAAGGTGGCTGCTCTCCGCCCCTTTTGCCTCAGTCTGGATTTGCTATCGGTTTGGGACTGCTCCAGTTCTTTGTTAATAAAAGCCTGTTGTTTCGCAACGTCTAGTCTTTGCGTAAATCAATGGTGCATCAGGCTGTTGGAATGAAAGGCCATCCTTGCGGCCCCACCAATAATCCCACCCATGCGGTGGGACCTTCCCCGCACTGCATTATTAATTTAGTTTCATGCCCCCAAGGGTGCCTCCCTGGCTCAGACGTGCTGACCTTGCCCAGTGGAGCTACTGAGGCTCTGATTGGGCCTGCAGCATCTAGAACATGCGCGCTCTGTTTAACTGGATAACAAGCACAGAGACAGCCAATTAAGAGGCCGCCTCTGAGAATATTGCCAGAATATTGTCTCGTGGCTGGTAAGTGGGAACGCCCATTTGATTTGGAAAACAGGGTCCCAAAGCCCGTGGAAAAATCCTAGCGAGTGAGTTCAAGCACCACAATGACAGCGCGAGAATTTGAATTCTGTTTTTTGTAAAGCTTGAATTATTAACAGCGAGCACGAGTTGTTAGATTAGCATAAACCACAACTGGTTCACTAATACCCATGATGTGGAGATGCCAGCGTTGGTCTGGGGTAAGCACAATAAGAAGTCTCACAACACCAGGTTAAAGTCCAACAGGTTAATGCCTTTCAATGAAGGAAGGTTCCTGATGTCTATTTGCGACTGCAGTTGACTGCTGGTGGATGATAACTTGTAGTCTTGCCAGTGACCCACGCCTCCTGAAAATGCATTAAAAAAAAATTAAAAGACATAAGGAATTTGTCAAATTGCGATCTGAGGAATTTCCAAATTTGACCCTCTTTAGAGACACACGCAACAAAAACTCTCCAGTTCGAACCCATCCTCTGCCAGTTGGTTTTGGATTTGATAAAAAGTGGCAGCTCCTTGACACAATTTAGACGTGAGAGGCAACAATTCTGCTTAAAAATTAATCCAATTTTAATATCTTTCCCTATCATGACCCATTGCCTAGAAACGAGTTTCATTCTAACTCCCCGGACACTGATAAGACCAGGACAAAATCTGATTTTAAAATAGATCAATATATTTTGTATACATCTAGATGGAAAAATCAGATGAACTGATATCAGTTGGACCCAGTTGGCAACTGGAACCTCAGGAAATTGGAATTAAAACTGCTATCAGTCGATTCCAGTTCTATTTACTAATTTCCTGAAATTTCACAGATTGTTCACCATCAACCCAAAAGAGAAAAAAAATAAGTTTGGTCTTTGGGTTGCGACCCATTAGCAGAGTTTAACAAGCTCATTCTACTTGCGCTGGGTTGCAGCCTCAGATATGTAATTTTTGAGTATTACAAATGCTACATTTGTCACTGCTGTGGGTTGGTAAATTATCATCTTCAAGGGGAGATGATGGCCTAGTGGTATTATCGCTAGACTATTAATCCAGAAACTCAGCTAATGTTCTGGGGACCCGGTTTCGAATCCAGCCATGGCAGGTGTGGAATTTGAATTCAGTAAAGAATATCTGGAATTAAGAATCTACTGATGACCATGAAACATTGTCAATTGTCAGAAAAACCCATCTGATTCACTAATGTCCTTTAGGAAGGGAAATCTGCTGTCTCTACTTGGTCTGGCCTATATATGTGACTCCAGAGCCACAGCAATGTGGTTGACTCTCAACTGCCCTCCAAAGGCAACTAGGGATGGGCAATAAATGCTGGCCAACCAGCAAAGCCCATGTCCCATTAAAGAATAAAAAAAATAATTCCTCCTTGAGTAAAGTTGTATTTCTGATCTCTGTCATAAATCTGGCCCTACTTTCTTGGTAACATTGAAATACAAATGGTTGTTGTACTAAACATGAGAGCTGATCAAATTCTATTGTTTCACTTATGTTGATGTGATCTCTTTTCAGCTGTCTGCGAACATGGATGTAAACATGGAGAATGTACTGGAGCAAATAAATGTAAATGTTACCCAGGATTTACTGGTAAAACATGCAACCAAGGTGAGTGCCAAGGCAGCTGCCCCTGTACTTACATTAAGTTGAGTGAAAGCAAAGCCCTGATATTCATGGGGAAGCAGGGAGGGACTTACTGAGCGCTTTGATAAGGCTGGGGACATGGAGGTCCCGCTGAATTTAACAGTGGGACCTACTTATAATTTACTTTCTGTTGCCAGCCTCCTGCCAAGTTGACAGGACCCTGATGTGACATTCTGTCTCTTCCATTCCCAGTGCTGCTTTGTAAATAGTACAATTCTATGGTGCTCCTGTCAAATAAGTCTATATAAACTGAAATTTACTTCTTTCATTTATAGTGAAATTTGTGTAGGCTTCAAGTGGGGATTTTCAGTAATGTTACTTACTGAACAGTTGAACACCTCCCAAACTCCCAACCCTCTCCAGCAGTTAGAAGGACAAGGACAGATATAGAACATAGAACATAGAACAGTACAGCACAGAACAGGCCCTTCGGCCCACGATGTTGTGCCGAGCTTTATCTGAAACCAAGATCAAGCTATCCCACTCCCTACCATCCTGGTGTGCTCCATGTGCCTATCCAATAACCGCTTAAATGTTATATAGAAGCACATCCTTTCCAAATTCCCCTCCAACTTGGACATGTTTTGTTGTTCCTTTATTGCCACTGCACCAAAATTCTGGAACTCTTACCAACGAGTCCTGTGATAGCTTCATCACACTGATTGCAGTGGTTACTAACATCTTCTAAAAGACAATAAATGTTGCAATTGCCAGCAACATCCATATCAGAAGAATACACTTTTGAAAGATTGGTACTACACCATTCCCAGGCTTATAGAATCATAGAATGGTTACAGCACAGAAGGAGGCTATTCAGTCCATCAGATCTGTGCAAGCTCTCTGCAACAGGAATTCACCAAGTGCCACTCCCCAGCCTTTTCCCCACTGCCCTGCAAATTATTTTCTCTAATGATTATCCAATTCTCTTTTGAAAGCCACAACTGAATCTGCCTCCACCACACTCACAGGCAGTGCATTCCAGATACTAACCAATTGCTGTGTAAAAACGATTTTCCTCATGTAACCACTGCTTCTTTTGCCAAGCACCTTAAATCAATGTCCTCTAGCTTGCGACCCTTTCACCGTTTGTCCTATCTACTCAGTCCCTCATGATTTTGAATACCTCTGTCAAACCTCCTCCCATATTCCAAAATGGCAGTCCGATGTTCAGCAGTGAAGACACATGTGTGTATAGTGGCGTGAACTCTGAATCCCTGACTGTTAACATGGTGCCAAACATGTTAGCCACCTTCAGTGATTGTGAGGACACTCAACATTAAATAACTTGTGCTGGTACAGTACTTTTTGCTCACATATTAAATGGGTTACATAGTCGACACTTTCAGATGGCAACAAGAAACACTGCAATGTAATGTTATGATCATATTCATGCTATTAGAAAGCTGGACATAAGACACAGTTCACCCTATTGTTGCTCTGTGTAACTGTTCCAAGTTTACAATGAATAGCTAAAGGCAAGATATTAAACATGCCTGCACACTTACCTTGTCATCGTATAAGCAAAAAAGAACTTCCTCTCTTGTTCACAGGTTGAGGCCGCAGGTGAGATTGTATTTATAATCTTCAAATTCAGCTGCCTATCTTCTCCCACTCCCTGCGTTCCCTATACCCAGGTCCCAAATATTTTTTCCCCTTTGTGTGCCTGCACACTCTGCACTGGTCTCAGCCTCCTCCCTTCATGTGTTCCTGACTTTGATGCCTCACCTCCTGCCCATCACTAATCAGATTTGATGTAGTTACTCAATGGCATCTCCACCTCAGTTGTGTACCTCCAACCTGCTTGCTACACTTCTTAATTGCTATGCTCTGGGCCTTACTTTATAGACGTTATTCAGAGTGGTGTTCTTCAACCTCACCCCCTGGCCCCTCACTGCTGCCACCACCCACCCATTCAAGAAGACAATTTTCTATCTCTCTTACACATGTGAATGTTAATGACTTCACCCTGTTAGTGTTTTCAAAGGCGCTTCAACACTTTGCACATTGGCGTGTTACTAAAGAATGTCAAAAATCATCTCGTCAAGCAAATGAAAGCGGTCCTTTCAGCTATTCTTGTCTTTGTGCCAATGTTTTTTGGCTGCTACAGATTTTAACGAATGTGGACTGAAGCCAAGGCCCTGTGAACACAGATGTATGAACACACATGGCAGTTACAAATGCTACTGTCTGAATGGTTACATGCTGACTCCAGATGGCACATGTACTAGTGAGTAAAACATCCTTGGAATGGCGAGATTAAATATTTCTGTTAGATTGATCATCTGTTAGGTCAATTTTGTTTCCTCTGAGTTAGTTTTTAACATTAGAGCACTCAGTACAACTTCTGGTATTTGTGAGGTCATTATAAATTAAAGAATCTTTACAGTTTTTCCTTTATGTTTGTTTTCCACTCACGCTCTTTCTTATCCAAATGTTATTTCCTTTTCTTTATTTTACTTTTCTGTGCCTGATTTGACATTGAATTCATCCTCCTATCATCTGTTTCTTGCCCTGTTCACTCAAGTCTCAGGTGCCCTGTTTTCCTCTGCGATTTGTTGCTTATAGTCTCAGAAACTTTGTGGGAAACATTTTTTTAAAAGACTCTGAAAGGTGCAAGATAATGTCTAACTAATGGCAGATGTTTTTAGGTCATTTGTTACAGAGTCTGATCCAATAGCTTAGTTCTCAACAGAAGATCGTGCAGTTAAAGGTTTATGTAATGGAAGATGTATATGACCCTAATTTAACCTAGTCTGCTCATTGAGAAGGTGACAAGATTGGGTGCAAGGTTTATCCCCATCCGATTGAAAGCAATGGAAATTAATATTGGGCAAGATATAAAAACAGCGTTCCACCCAATTCCACAGGGCTCCATATAGAAAGTGCTCTGAGGTCTGGAGGTGAAGGAATGACTGTGGAACCATGGTGTGAGTGTTAGGAGGAAAGATTGGCCCAAGTGGTAAGTTTTGAGAAGGTGGAAAGAAAAGTGGAGGTACCATGGGTATTGGGCTTGGGGTTCCAAACAGTGGAGCTACACTTCTTAATTGCTATGCTCTGGGCCTTACTTTATAGACGTTATTCAGAGTGGTGTTCTTCAACCTCACCCCCTGGCCCCTCACTGCTGCCACCACCCACCCATTAAAGAAGAAAATTTTCTATCTCTCTTACACATGTGAATGTTAATGACTTCACCCTGTTAGTGTTTTCAAAGACGCTTCAACACTTTGCACATTGGCGTGTTACTAAAGAATGTCAAAAATCATCTCGTCAAACAAATGAAAGCGGTCCTTTCAGCTATTCTTGTCTTTGTGCCAATGTCTTAGGATAAGCACCATCGACAAAATCCACTGCTAGGCCGTTGGCACTGCCACTAGAAGATATATGGAGTGACTAAGGATAAATTTCATTTGTCCTCAAATTTTCTGCACCTCCTTTTGGGAAAATGCTTAATTTCCAAACAGCATTCGAAGGTCAGGAATTCACTATGTGGACAATCGCAGATATGCTTTACCAGTCTGTGGCACAGCAGCAAGGAACTTCAATGCACAGTGCCAGTGAAGCAACAATATTGACAACACGGAACCTACCACCTTTTGCTGGCAGGATGACAGATATTTAGCATAGCTGGATGTGGAGACCTGCTTTAATTTATGATTGTCAATAATTCATCTATCAGCTTTTAATTAATCAATTCATTAAATACATCTAATAAGTTTAACAGGAATTAGTGAATTAATGATTTGTTCCTTCAGCTATAAATGACGAATGAATAAACTAACTTTGCCATCAAGAAAAATTAAAACTAATAAATCACTGTTCAACCCTTTACCAGTCGACCTTTTAGGCCTCTCGGTCTACAATGACAGAGTTCAAATCTTGCATGCTTGTCACTTGACACTTTTCCTGGGGAATTGTGAGGAATAAAAATAATTTGAAAAATTATATATTTCTCCCCATTACAAAACTCATTGTCCCGATGTAACTTGCATCAGCAAAGGTCCAGAACAGGCTCAAATTTCAGTCATCTAATAAAATAGGCGAAGACAACATTCTAAGTATTGGTGTGGGGATATTTTTGTACATTGCTAGTTTTATGGATCACTGAAGAACTTGTGCTTTTTAGATTCCAGGACATGTGCCATGGCAAACTGTCAGTACGGCTGTGAGGATGTGAAGGGAGAGATCCGCTGCCTTTGTCCATCCTCTGGATTGCAACTGGGACCCGATGGAAAAACCTGCATAGGTCTGTGTTCTCTGTCATATCATGTATTAGAATACGTTTACCAGTAAAAAAGCACTTACAGAAAGAATAATATTATTCTTTGAGGTTTTTTTTCCATTATTTATTGCAGAATGAGGGTATTATTTTCTACAGATTAGTTTTGGATTATTATTTGATAAACATATACAAATTATACCAGAATTGTGTCTTCGGTCCACCAAAACTCCAAGGTCTTTATCATTTTTGGCCTTAACCACCATTCAAGGAGAATTCTTCATAGAAATCATAGAAACCCTACAGTACAGAAAGAGGCCCTTCGGCCCATCGAGTCTGCACCGACCACAATCCCACCCAGGCCCTACCCCCATATCCCTACATATTTACCCACTAATCCCTCTAACCTACACATCTCAGGACACTAAGGGCAATTTTAGCATGGCCAATCAACCTAACCCGCACATCTTTGGACTGTGGGAGGAAACCGGAGCACCCGGAGGAAACCCACACAGATACGAGGAGAATGTGCAAACTCCACACAGACAGTGACCCGAGCCGGGAATCGAACCCGAGTCCCTGGAGCTGTGAAGCAGCAGTGCTAACCACTGTGCTACCGTGCCACCCTTGACTTCAAGTCAAGTCAAGTCTTCTTGACTTCTGGTTTTATGTTGTGCAATTTAAGCAGACAGAAAGCTCATTGCAATAAGGTAACTTCCAGTGTTCCCTGCCACTTGATTTAACAAGGAAAGCAAAGCACAGTTTCAGTAGATGTCAAAGGCGAACTGTACCCACTGTAGTCAACACATCTAGCTGAATTTTAACCTAACAACAACAGATTTTAAGCATGGCCACAAGTAATACTACGCCTTAAAATTCATCATTTATTTAGTAGTGTTTGCTTTGCTTGATTCTTATAAAAGTAAAATTGGAATTTTGTGGCTCCATTCTTTCATTTGATAACTGGATGTTTGAATTTATTTTTAAACGTTAACGGTTTCTATGGAGATCAGAACAATGCTCTCAGTTTCCAATCCTCACAATGCACCCCTGCCCCCTGCACCTCCGACTAGGCCTCGATTCTCCTTACAAAATGACCTCTGAATTCACACATTCCCCAGATTTCCAAACTCTTTCCCAGGATCAGCAGCCACTCTGATCTAACTGTTCCCTCTCCCCCCCGAACCTCAGTTGAACCCCTTCAAATGGCATCCCCTTCCTCCAACTGATTCCCCCTTCAGCCCTGACAATTGACAGTCCCTCCTTCTCCATATCCCTGAATAAATGCTTTCCAGTTGACCCCTCCTGCAACCTCCAATCAATCCCCCTCCCTTTTCCCTGAACAACCTCCATCCTACCTACATCAAGTGACCCCCGCTAATCCCACTCCAGCCTCTCATCAAAAACCACCACTCTTTGCCCCCACCCCTACCCACAGGGCAGTTGCAACCTCTCCTATCTGCTCTGCTCCCTGACTGGCTGGAGATGTAGCCTGTCAATTTGACTGGTCTGCAGCCTGGGGAACCAACCAGTGACATCACTGACACACGGTGGAGTTAAAGTTCAACAGTGTGGGTGTAATCTCAGGTGGTGAGTTCTCCATGATTTCCTACTTGATCCATTCCCAGAGGGTCAGGTCAATAAACCGACACCTGCCTCCATTTCTTTTATAGTCTGAGGTATAGTTACCTAACAATTGCCGAAAAACATTTATTACAGAGGCTTAAATTTAAACTGGAACCCCCGAGTCAGATTTATAGGAACCTCAAACAAATGAACGATTAGGCCTTAAGGTGATTGCATATCCTCACTTTGATAACTCCTCTTCTTCCAAGCAAGAATCATATTTTTATTATATAAATGTACCAATCACTCATTCAGGATTGGGTAAACACATTATGAGTTCATGTAATAAGTCCAGGCACATGTGAACAGATATACATGGATAGAAAGCTTGAGGACATTAGAGCTGCAGAGCTGTGTGTGTTGTCTTCTGCTCCAGGCCAAAATGAAGCTGAGACTTGATCACATGACACATTGCCTTTCTAGTGATGGCATGCTGCTATACCTTCAAGGCATATTACAACAACTCCCTTTACTTTTAAGATACTCTCCCTCCCCACTCATCTTCCAAAGAAGTATGACTAAGCTCATATTTAGTTACAATTACATAAGTGTACAGGACTGGTGATTCTATGAATCTCTAAAGCATAATCTGTGGGGTTGTCATTATGGATGTTGTTCCTGGTCTTTGGAATCTTGCCCTAGATGAAATAGGACTGTATGGTAGTTGAGGAGCTGGAATGGATCTGATTTGTCCTCAATTACACATCATCATTGCACCTTGGTTTCAAATAAATCTTTGTCACCTCAGCTAGTTGCCACATACCTTATGTGGGATCCTGGACATGAACTTGTCCCAACTCTAAACTTGGCAATTCTGTACCTGCAGTTTTATCAGGCATGTTGATCATCTGCTCTTGTAGTTTTAAAAGTTGCTCTCTAGTTTCTGGGAGAGCAGAATGGGTAAGAGTAGGTTAATTGGTACACACTTGTCTGCCAAACATAAGCTCTGCGGGCGATGAAATATTTGCACACAAATGTGTCATTCTCACATACTACATAGCAATGTGTAGATCTTGCTTGGTCTAGCAACATTTGAGAATATAGGATTTCACCATGTGAATCATTCATTCAGCTAGATCTACCATAATGAGGAAAGGAAGTAGTGTGATTCATATGCCATGTCTCACACAGATCCTGAAGTAGCTTGTTGACTGTTATACATAACGATTTCTCCAGGTGCACCTAATTAATAAAAATAGCACTTTAGAGCGTGCGTAACAGTTGTGCTTGACTTATTGTGCAATTGGCGAATAATGGGGTACTTGCTAAAGGAGTTGACAAGGATGATGAAACAAGTGAAAGAGTTTGATGCAATATTGGACTAAGGTTGTATCAAAACCTCATGTGGAATCAATGGTTCTTTGTGCTGACTTGATATATGATCTTCATATGCATTGCACTTCTGGGTGTAAACTTCAGCCTCATTGTTCTTACTCAGCCAGTAAACTGTTTCTATTGTGAATCTTCTCATCCAATCTATGCCTGTGTGTGAGTGATGAAGTTGTTGAAGAATATCAGGTCACGTAGATTCTGGTATGATGACCTGCCTGTGTTTAAAAATGACTTCCCGTAACATCCTTAGTTTATCCTGATGAGACCAAAATTGTCTGACATGCTCATGGACATGCTGAATTGAACCAGGTTATCCTTCAATTATGGTTTCCAATAATTTCTATACCATTTGCAATTTCTTCTTGTAGCTGTTGGTGATTGTGTTATGCAAAATGTACCAGAGCAGTTGATCAACTTGCAGTATCTGGAAGTGTAACATTGTAGATCCCTTGAAAAGGCCAATTTTGGGTATTTTGATCTTAGGTCAGTAGTGTCTGAGGTTTATCTACCATGTGAGGTCTGACTAATTCCATGGATTGTCACTAGTGTGAGGTCACAGCATGCTGGTTGACTTAAAAATCGCTGGCCCTTAGTCTCCATGATGTAAAACATTTGTGATGTCCAGGAGGATGGATTGTACTTTCACTCCAGGACTATGGATCCTATATATGGAATAAATGAATCATTGTACATTAAAAGTTGTGTAATACTGTAACAGTTTTCACCATGGCCTTCCATGTCACCAGAAACATATGATTTAGAATTTGCAGGGTTGTTGGAAATTGTCCCGTGTCAATCTTGGCCAATAATGAATAGGTGCTATAGGACAGATCATTTGAATCTTAGCAAACACTTGGATAGTGTGATGGTATCTTTAATTTCCATGAGATTGATGGTGTGAAACATATAATCACCACTTTCGTCTCATTCTGCGTATTATTTTCATTTTCTGGTTTGTCAGTCACCTTGTGTATGTGTTTCTGATGGGATATTGGGTGGTCATTCTTATTGCTTGAAGGCACTTGTCGAGCCTTGCTAGGTTTGGGTGTTCTAGTAAGTGCACCAACAACTGGGGCTGTGCTTAGTACCTGTAAGCTTGTTGACCTGTGAGGATCGCTTTGTACCTACATCCATCCTTGAGTGGTACTTTAATGTTGTATGTTTTGGGATTGTCCAGCAGATCTTTCTAGAATGCTTTCATGGGAGTAGATGCGATCATTAGCTCAACAATTTTGTCTGCTAGCTCTGCATTTGAATAATCAGATGATGTACCCTTTTCTTTGCATCTGCTGATGAAGTGGTCTATGGATTCTGTAGGATGCTATTGAAATGGCATGAACTCGAGTCAATAAATACAGAAGTTTCATCTGATTCTGAACCGCTTTTCCAATGTTGTTCATATCTTTTAGGGATTATTTAGCTCTTTTTCCGTTAATCCTGACATGTTCAGCCTATGCAGACTTCATTCCCAATTGCTAGGTGAATGTTTATGGGTTGCTTGTGTGGTTCAGACACGCCTGAATCAAGAAACCATAGCTCTGTTGGCTGTTTAAACACTCAGAATTTCAATAGTAAGTCAGCTGCATCCCAATTCAAACTGGTGACTTTTGTGAGCATTTTGACAATATCCCTTTGACCTTTCTCTTTGTTTTATTCAATTTAATGTTCAGCAATTGCCGAGGTCACCCATTATTATCACAACTTTCTCTGGCCCGATTTTGTGCTAGATTTTGTTTGTTTAGTTTTTTTTGTTTGATTTTCCCTCGCTCGCTATCGATCCAGACCACACCCTGGTCACCTGCCTTTCCCCACTGATCTGGCCCTCTTGAGGTGCTGTCCCACTCACTAAACTGACAGACGCTATAATCTCACCACAAGGGATCTGTCTGCTTACCAGCTCTTTATTTTATCTCAGCACTGTGTCTTCAAAGCTTTTCTGTGCAGTCACTGCACTGTAACTTCAATACTCTCCGACTCTGCAAACCCATTGCATTCTGACCAAAATGTCAAAGGCCATCTCATGCCACGTGGCAAAATCTAAGTCTGTTCATTATGTTGTATCTGTACTTAATCTTGCTGCCATGCTGTTTGGCCATGGCTGAACACCAGGTTGTGCTTTTATAATAATATAAAGGCACCAATCACTCATTGAGGATTGGGTAAACACAATATGGGTTCATGAGAACAGATTTACATTAATATAAAGCTTGAAAACATCAGTTTTGTTCTGCTCACAGACCAAGGTGGAACTGAGATGGAATCATATGACACACTTCCCTTCTAGTGATGACATGCTGCTATCTCTTAAAGACATTACAACAGTTCACATAGAGCATTTCAGCTCTGATAACTAACAACAACTCTGATAACCAGTATCTGCTACTCATAGATACATAAAACATGTGACTGATACTTTATTCACAATGATCTACACTTTCTTTTCGTTTAATTTCCTAATAGTCATTATAATGCAAGGACATATATATTTGTCAGCTCTGATTCACTGAATTCAGATTTCATCACATAGCTTTAAAGGTAGTATTATAAGATGCAGTACACGTACATCAAAGATTGGTCAGTGAAGATACAAATCAGCCAAGCTTTGATTGAATGGCAAACCAGGCTTGAGGGACTCAATGGCTGACTACTTTATTCCTGCACTAGGATGGTTGAGAGAGGGTAAGCAAATAAAGTCTTGATATTTCAAAGACTGATTGGATGTAGCATCTCCAGGAACGTATAACAATAATGAGTAGTTAATAACATTCAGATTCACCATTTCATATTCATTTTGAGAATTCCCCATGATTTATTCCCCAGGTTGTTTGCAGAAGTCTCCAGGATTTTTTGATTCCTGAATGCCTTGGAATAACTCACGATTTTTGAAAACCTAAATCAAGTGGCTGCCCAAATTACTGAACTCCTGGTTTTCCAGAAAGCAGGATGTGATCCCGAATTAAAATGTCTTGCAAAATATTGCCTCAGAAAGTTCCTAAGAGCCTTTAAGGTTAAAATTCATTTGAGCAGTATCACAAAGCAAGCGATAGCCATTCACAATCTGCACAATCACCTGAGACAGATCTCTCCTATTACCCAGCTCCAATACCAACAATACCTATGAAGCAATTCAAAATAGCAAGTTAATTCAAAATGAAGCTCCTATCATTGCTGCAGTTTCCTTGCCATCTAATATTTAATTCAACATCCACAGTAAATAGCATATTTGCATATTAGGCTGATAACTGATAAAGAATGCAAATATATCAATCACTTTTACTGTTTGCCCATCTAGATATTGATGAATGTGTAACTGCCAGACCTCTATGTCCTCCTCTTCGGAGATGTGTGAACACATTTGGTAGTTACTTCTGCAAGTGCCAAGCCGGCTATGAGCTGAAATACATCGAAGGCAAATACAGATGTATAGGTAAGGTTACATTTATATGACAATTTCTCAGCACTCAGCTGGCAATAAATCACAGCAGCTATGAAGCAAATTTTGACAACTCCAATTCTCACCTTCTCCCCTCCAGGAGATGTTGTCACATTCTGGGATACAATTCCATGCATACCCTTTATTAACTCACACAACTGTGTATTTTGAAAGTTTAGGCTGCACATGTGGGCGATGCTTGGGGGCTCCACAGACCCTCTTAATCTTATCATTGCTGCTGTACACCCATGCATGTTGGTTAATGATCAAGGGCATGAACCCCAGACTATTTTTCTGCTTCTTAACCCTGGGGTGTGTTGCAGCCAGCTGTTTTTTCCCCACTGCTATCCTGGCTGAGATCAACAAATTCAGCACCAATGGGTAATAAATGCTGGAATATTCTAACCGATGTGGCTCAGCTATACAATATCCCTACCAAACAAACTGTACTACTTACTTGATACAGGTCCATTAACATTTATGTTGTTTGACAGATATCAATGAATGTGCTGGCAAAAATACACACTCGTGTAGTGCCAATGCAGACTGCCACAACACACAAGGATCCTTTAAATGTAAATGTAAGCAGGGATTCAGAGGCAATGGCTTTCACTGCTCTGGTAAGTCGTATCAATTGTTGTATCAGTGCTGATTTTCCAAATGCACACTCCCACTGAGGAGCATTAGCTGTTAGGAATGTAGATCAGCTGCACTTACTGTCATTTTCTCAACCGATAATGCACCATGCAGTAGGAAAATTGACACCCTAATATGAAAGTTTTTAATAAATACAATTACCTTATAGCCAAAGAATTCTGTTACAGGTAAAGTCACATAACACTCATTAATCACAAGGAACATCCATGTGGACATGTAGATAATGTTCATATCATTTTCTTTACCATTGTTTGAGGCCAGACAGAGAGAGACATCAGTGCATGTTGGTCAATAAATGCAAGTGACTTAAAAACCACTTGAGACTTTCATTGGTGTTTGTGTTGGTAATTGTTAATTAGTGCAGATTCAGAGTCAACCTTTCTAGGTCTGGACTACTGAAGGGACTGGGGTACTGGAGGGACCTGGGGTACTGAAAGGGCTGGGCTACTGGAGGGACCTGGGGTACTGGAAGGTCCTGGAATTCTGGAGGATCCTGCGGTACTGGAGGGTCCTGAAGTAATGGAGGGTCCTGGAATTCCGAAGGGTCCTGAGGTATTGGAGAGTCTTGGAATTCTGGATGGACCTGGGATACTGGAGGGTTTTGGGGTACTGGAGGGTCTTGGAAATCTGTAAGGGCCTGGGGTACAGGAGGGTCCTGGAATTCTAGAGGAGCCTGGGGTACCGAAGGGGCCTGGGGTACTAGAACGTCATGGAATTCTGGAGGGGCCAGAGGCACTGGAACCTGAAGTAGTGGAGGGTGCTGGAATTCTGAAGCAGCCTGGGGTACTGGAGAGGCCTGAGATACAAAAAGGGCCTTTGGTACAGCAGGATTGGGTGGATATGACCTCTGAGCTGGTGTATTTTAATACATCCCTTTCTGGCTTCATCTTCCTAGAGGGAGGCCAGAGGGTACTGGAGAGGCCATGGGTAGTGTAACCTCTGCCACCTATACAAGGCCAAAACTCTCCCTGCTTTGACACTAACCTCTAACCCCTCTTCCTGCGCACCACATTAGTAGCTAACATTTTAAAGCCACATCTACATCTCGGGAATTCCCTCCCTAAAATTCTTGGCCTCTCTACCTCTTCCTTGCCATTTAAGACCCAACTTAAAACCCAGATGATGATTCAACTTTTCATCATCCCTCTTAATATCTCAGTTTTTGATGGTATCTCTCTGAATGTTTTTCAGTGCTAAGGGGTTTTATAAATGCAGGTATTAGTTGCTGCTTTCACGGACCCAGGTATAACCATGTATTTACTAGTTCAATTCAGCATATATCCAACACATTCTTCTCCATTTTTTAATAATGCAGAGAGTCAAGTTGCAGTACAATTATCCTGCCCCACATCCAATTCACTGAGTGAAACAATTGATTTACCTGATAACCTTCTCGAAAGCAAGTCTTATTAATACAACGGATAAATAAAATTGGATTCTTCATTCTCTCACTGTGAGTTTGCATCTTTCAGACACAGGGCGGCACGGTGGCACAGTGGTTAGACCTGCTGCCTCACAGCTCCAGGGACGCGGATTCGATTCCCAGCTTGGGTCACTGTCTGTGCTGAGTCTGCACATTCTCCCCGTGTCTGCGTGGGTTTGCTTCGGGTGCTCTGGTTTCCTCCCACAGTCCAAAAGACGTGCTGGTTAGATGGATTGGCCATGCTAAATTTTCCCTCAGTGTAACCGAACCGGCACCGGAGTGTGTTGACTAGGGGATTTTCACAGTAACTTCATTGCAGTGTTAGTGTAAGCCTACTTGTGACACTAATAAATAAATAAATAAAATTCAGGTGGACTTTTTCACCCAGATAGCGGACAACACAGTATCTTGAGCAGCTCTCGGTAGAGGGGATTGTGGGATCAGTTATGGTCCTCGTGATCACCAAATTCTCTTTCCTGAGGAAAATGACTGGAACGTGTGCATTTGGCCATAGTCCCTGAGGCAATGTTCTGTCAGGGTGGGTCGTACATTAGCATGACTGCCACAATCACATCCGAGGTCAGAAACAGGACAAACCACACATTGCAGCGTCATCATGGGATCATGTGCTTCCAACTTTACATACATCCCTTAATATTATACAAATGAATTCCAGGAAGAGAAAAATAAATGAGCCATCAGCGACAAATAAGTTAACAACATACTATAAGAAACTGCTCCTTTTTAAGATATGCATTCATTTCACAGGGTTCCAAACAGTGAATTTAATTATGTGTATAAGTAGTGATGGTTATGAAGGATTTAACCGTGAACTGTTTATAGATTAGAACTAGCTTTGGTTAAACAACTTTCTCTGTCATAAAATTATGCTAATTTTCCATAGAGTTGATAAGATTATAATGTACAGGATTGTTTATGGGTCATACCAACAAACCTAGATAAAGCTCTTCATACTTGAGGTGCTTTCAACAATAATGATGTTGACATAGCTACATGCCTTTTAACTTACACCAGCCGAGAATTAAGCAAAACCTCTAGGTTGAAAGAGTTTTTTTGTGATGAAAGAGGATTTTAGTATGATTAATATGTTTGATTTACGCTTCTTAATTCAGGTGGATTAATATCATATGGTTTGTTGGTATACTTTAAGGGAGTTTCAGTGAGAATATGCTTCATAATTTTTAATAACGCTCAGTCAGGCGGTAACACTTTACCTGGTAATATGATTGTGTCAAGAAGCAACAATTAGAAAGAAGCAAAGGGCCATTCTCCTGGATACAGAGCACATCTCTGTATTGAACATTGAACATTTATTGGTCAACTGGGATTTGCTTATATTTCTCAAGATATCCAAGGCACTCTGTGTAGCACTGGATCTCGTTCCTGAAACATAGGTGTGACAGCAGAGGGTAGTCAAGGCATTTGCAGTGTTCTTGATCATGGTCTTCGCTAAGTAGGTGATAAAACAAAGCATCTTTTACAAGTTGATTCGAATTGCACCAACTGACATATTTGATTTGTAGTCAGCACTAATGACCAGAATAATGTAATTACAAAGGTCTCATAGAGGTAAACCATTTTGAATGAATGCACAATAACCTTGGAGATTTTGATGCCAAATCATTATTTGGGCCTTTAGGAGTACGGGCTGCAAGTTTATGAAACAGCAGTGGTTGCTTCTGAAGCCCCATCGGTGGTGCAGGCTGTAGGACTGTTTTCCACAAAGTCTCTAACCATCTTAAAGAGCGAAATTGTGCCCACATACTATCAGTTGACTAGTATGTTTGTCCTTCCCTGTTTCTGATATTGAGGTGCAACAAACCAATGGGCGGCACGGTGACACAGCGATTAGCACTGCTGCCTCACAGCTCCAGGGACCTGGGTTCGATTCCCGGCCTGGGTCACTGTCTGTGTGGAGTTTACACATTCTCCCCGTGTCTGCGTGGGTTTCCTCCGGATGCTCCGGTTTCCTCCCACAGTCCAAAGATGTGCCGGTTAGATGCATTGATCATGCTAAAATTGCCCCTTAGTGTCCCTGGATGCGTAGGTTAGAGGGATTAGCGGGGTAAACATGTGGGATTACGGGGACAGGGCCAAGGTGAGATTGTTGTCAGTGTAGACTCAATGGGCCGAATGGCCTCCTTCTGCACTGTAGGGATTCTACGATTCTATCTGCAAGAAGTTAACAAACGAATCTTTCTTTTATAGTTAAACCTTTCCTAGAAGGAACCTTGGAAGGAGAACAAGGCAGTGCTGATGATGAAATCCTCAATGGTGAGAACCCAGTGGATATAATGCAATCTCTCAAACTCCCTCTACATATGCCATTGTCATACATAGCCAACCTTCCTACACCTGCAGCCAAATACTATGGAGCTGAGTTTTACAGGAGGTGGGGAGGGGGGGTGATGATTGCTCACCCCGCCCCAACCCCCCCACCCACCTCACCCCAGTTGTTTGTGAGCTGACTAACTTTTTTTTTAAAAGCTGGCCCACAGGGATAAAAGTGATAACATGCTGCAGGTAGCCTAAACAAAGAGGCCGGAATTCTCCAAATGTTCACGCCCTTATGCCGCTTGCCAGCAAGAGCAAAGAATTTGGCGGCACCTAAATCTCACATTCACTGCTGCGGCGGCACTGGAAAATCACAGCTGTGGGTGAGGTTGGTGAATCCGGCCCAGAGAGTGGGACTTCCACACTTCAGCCAATCAGATTGGCCGGCAGCCCTATCAGTCTCAGCAGCGCCAGAACTCAATAGTGGGCACTGCAGGGACTGCAAGCAGTCCAAGAATGAAGAGAGGAATGGATCACTGAATTAAGATAAGTCTGGGACATTTGGGAAGGGAGAGATCAGGTACCCTAGAGGGGTGTGGGGGGGGGGGGGGGGGGGAGGGGGGGGGAGAGGTGGGGGGGGTGGTGGGAGGAGGTGGGTGAATGGGATGGAATCTTGAAGTCTGACAGGAAGGCAAAAAGGTGAAGGAGGGAGCTATCATCTTGGTAGGGATTTTACAACCTGACATCATCACACTGAATTTTACGCTTGCGCATGATGGCAGAGTTTCCAATTTGCAAATGTAACATCCTAGCCCACATGTGGTTTCACATTCAACTGGAGCTACCCTCAATTGTTAATCACATTTTATGTCTCAAAACATGCAGATCACATCCATCAATTTTCCATTCAAGATGTGACCTTTGCTTATGCTGATTTTCAAATGTTTGGTTGAATTGAAGTGCAGTCACTGCTTCTTTATTTTTGTGGACAATATTTTGTCCCCTTGTAACTACCCTGTGTACTTTCTGCATCGTTTGTTTCCCTACTATTTCTGCCCAATTATTTAATTACTTTTAGTCTAGAATCGGAAGCTGATAATTATTACCTCCTGTTGTATAGTTCATTGGCCTCTCATGTGTAAAGAGAAGACCAGCGGAGTGGGTTGATTTTTCCAAGAGATTTTGGCCCTTTGAGTTTTCTTTCCCGTTTCCTGAGGCACCAGGTGATATTAATATTTCGGTCTCAGGCTCCTGGACACAAAATCACTAAAAACCAGTGCACAAGGACAAAAATAGAATCAAAACGACTAAAGGAATTTGGCCTTTATCTCAATGTGAGTGGACTACACAGGAGAACAGATTATGCTTCAGTTGTATAGAGTCTTGATCAGGTCCCACCTGGAACACGGCACCATGTTTTAGGCACCATACCTCGGGAAGGATATATTGATCTTGGAGTGGGTGCAGAGCAAAAATACCAGAATGATACAATATAACCATTTAAACCAATGTAAGAATAGATTGCTTGAACTTGGTATTAATTCCCTTGTGTTTAGACAGTATGGGTAAGGGGGTATATTTAATCTGATGTGGAAGGATGTGGATGCTCTGGAGACGGCACAGAAGAGATTTACCAGGATGTTGCCTGATCTGGAGGGTATTAGTTATGAGGAGAGGTTGGATGAACTTGGTTTGTTCTCACTGGAATGACGGAGGTTGAGGGGTGACCTGATAGAGGTTTACAAGATTATGAGTGGCATGGACAGAGTGGATAGTCAGATGCTCTTTCCTCGGGTAGAAAAGTCAAGTACTAGGGGACATAGGTTTGTGGTGCATGGGGAAAAGTTTAGAGGAGATGTGCGAGGATGGTGAATGTCTGGAAAGCGCTGCCCAGGGAGGCGGTGGGAGCAGGTACGATAGCAGCGTTTAAGGGGCATCTAGGGAATGGGAATGGGAGGATTCGGACTCTGTAAGTGTATATGGTTTTAGTTTAGGCAGGCATCAAATTGGCACAGGCTGGAAGGACCTGCTCCTGTGCTGTACTGTTCTTTGTTCTTCAATCAAGAATTTCAATAGGGAAAATCATGCAGAGAAAGTATTTCCTCTGCTGAAGGATCTTGAGCAAGAAAGCACAATCTTAAAAGTAAAACCAGGCCATTTAAGAGCAAAATCAGGAGGCAATTGTACACACTTGAGGGCAGTGAAAATCTCAATCTCACTTGCACCCAAACGTCAGTGGCTACTGGGTCAATTATATCTTCAAGACTGAGCCTGATAGATTTTTGTTAGGTAGGTGTATTGAGGGATATGGATCAAAGGCTGCTAAATGGAGTTAAGATATAGATCAGCCACGATCTGATGGTAGAACAGGAAGCGAATGGGCTGTTCCTGCTCCAATGTTTGTATGAAGGACTTGCCTGAGTTCTGATGTCTAATTTGGTGCTCGAGGTTAGAATGCTCAATTCTTTTAAAAGGTTCCTGGATCTGCATCTAAAGTGCTGTAACCTGCAAGGCTATGGACCAGGTGTTAGAAAGTGGGATTAAAATGAGCGGCTAGCTTTTTCTCATTTTTGGCTGGAACAGTCACAGTGGGCTGAATGGCCTCTTCCTGCAACATTACTTTTCTATGGTTCCATGATTCTACCTGAATAACCTCCTCTACAAACCAAGTAAATGTAGGCAGGCTCTTTGATCACAGACAGACACATACCCTGGGGTATGATTTTCTGGCTCTTCACACTGACGGGGATCTTCTGGTCACACGGACCATGCACCTACATGCGTGTTTACCAGCAGCGTGGGCCAGGATTGATGGGAAATCCCATTGAGAGCATCAGGACCTGAAGGTCCCACCATCAGCCAATGGCATGCCACCTCCCGCCGTGAGAAACACACCACGAAGAGACCCGAGAATCCAAACGCTGATATCCAGACACTATTTTCCAGCAACAATCTTCAGATATTTAGGAATGGAGACATTATCTGATTTTTGTTTGCCTCCCAAGCCTATCGTGTACAAATAATATATGGTTTTCTGGGGAAAGTACAGGGATTGCATCAAGCAAGTTTTAAAAATAGACATAATGGCAGTAGAGGAACAAGTCAATATTTCCCAAAGTAAGACAAGATTTCAACCTGGTTAGTATATCATGAGATAGTCAGAAGAATATCCAGAATAGGGAGTCAGATGTGTAAAAAGAAAGTGTCAGGTGAGAATAGTTGCAAAAATATGCCATATATAGAGGCTGTCAGTTAGAAAGCATTGCACTCATGACAATCAAAGTATGTTATGTGTATCAGATAAATTTCCTTAATTAGTATATATGAAGTGAATTGATCCAGTAATCTTTAGCAATGCAACATTAAAAAAAAGGTTTAGCACAGCAAATAGGATATCCTGTAAAGATGTAATTGAAAATAAAACTGATTCTTAATTACTAAGGCACAAGCTAGCCATTACAATGCATTCAAATCAACCATTCTCATGCACTCTTGGGAGACAAGATACTTGACAATTTGGTCAGCTATAAATCTATGCTCCAGCTGAAAATGCAGAACAAAATGCCCATTTGTTCAATCCATCTTCCTTTCTTGACTAAAGAAACATGGTCTTTAGCAGAAGGAATACAGCACAAATCAAAGTATTTAGGGAAACTGAACAACAGGACAACTCTCAGGCGCCCAACAAAGGTACAACTCTGATGGTCATCTACAGGGAAACTATACATAGTGTGGGTGACATACCAGAAGATGAACATGCTTCAGGTTTGCAACATTTTAACTGCACATCTTTCCTGTGCTCATATGATTTGGCAGGTGTAAAAGACTAAGGCTTTTCTCAGGATACTTTAAATGACCAACAAGTCTCCAAGGTGAGTAAGGTGGGATCTTCATTTGTAATGCTAATTTAGACTTTGTTCAATGACAGTTTACTTTGTGTTTACTGCAAGCCCACCACATTGGGGAAGAAGGTAAAATCTGTCCTAGAAGCAATTGCCTGGTAGATCATAAAGGGCTGATTAGCACTTAAATTGCCTGTCAGTACTCATTCGGGAGCTTGCACAGCATTTTGGTGGATAGCACTTCACATTACACTCTCTCCCAACAAGTCATCCTTGAGGACTTCCAGTGCTACTAAAGACATATTACATTTTACTGGATGTTTGAAGAGGATTTTTTAAACACAACAGGAGTCTTTCTGAGGCACTTCGGGTAGAGTTTTACTCAGTTTGGGTTTGGTAATGGAAGCGGAAAATCAGAGGCTGAATCAGAGCATGCCTGTGTGATGTTGTGGGACCCGCACTTCAAGTTTTTTAAACACATTCAGCCATTGTTTAGTGGGCTTACCAGACGTCTTTGGCGGAACGTATATCATTTGATCATCACACTTTTCTTTAGCCTGAAATGTTTTTTGAGAGCATCCACGGCCATATCTGAAGTAGATGTGCCTTCTGTAAACTGCTCAAACAATCGCTGAGACAATGTACAAGTATCGCCTTACTGCAGATAGACATAGAAACATAGAAAATAGGAACAAGAGTAGGCTATTCAATATTATCATGGCTGATCCTCAATCTGAACGCCACACTCTCGCTCTCTCCCCATACCCAATGACGCCTTAAGTGTCTAAAATCTATCCATTTCCTTCTTAAATATATTCAGTGACTTGGCCTCCACAGCCTTCTGTGGTAGAGAATTCCACAATTTCACTATCTTGTGTGTGAAATCCCAGTCTTAATTGCTGCTACACCTAGACTGTCCATCCCTGTAGCGAGTGAGTATGCTACATTTATTAATGAGAGTACTGAATTAACAGAGCCTAAAAAGCAGCCATTCTACCCATCAGGTGGTGTATTCCTTGAGTTTTCATCACATGAACTCTCACATTCTCACCATTGGTTCATTCTCCCAGCTCATCAAGCCAATTGGAAAGAGAATAGAGTCTTTGTTAACCAACTGGAGTCATCTTGACTGCTCATATAATGGGTTTGTCTCCCATGCCAATATTTTCTGAACTAATAACTGAAAGTGGTCAAAGAAAAAGGGGGAAAAAAAGTACAATTTTACTACTATCTCTACGATTATTCTCCAAAGACATTCACGGCAGTGTACTGAAGATTAATGTTCCATTCCCAGAGGGTTGATAACACTCATCTACCCCGCCTCTTAGCTGGGAAATATCATGGGATCTGCAAGGGAACAAAGAGAAATGAAGAAGAGATGATTTCAAAAAGATTAGATATAGTAGGAGCTCATGCAAACCAAAGTGGGCCTTGTCAACAGCAGCCATAGAAAGAACTCAGGACTGGGTGGAATTTTCGCATCCCGCCTGCCCGCCTTAGGAATCGTAGCAGATGGGACAGGACCATGCAAAGGTCCATTGATCTTGAGTGGGATTTTCCGGTCTTGGGCTGTGCGCAGTTGGAAACTCCCGCACAATGTGTTTTTTGTGCATAGAATGTGAAAGAGATGAGGATGTTGTTAAATAACACAGTTTCTTTCTCTCTCAGCCGTTCCTGAAAACCCTTATGAAGAAGGGCCTGTGATCCTGGGAGGAAACAGGGAAGCCATAAAGAAAATACTGGCAAATAGGAATAATGGAAGAAGCAGCGAAGTGATAAAGAATGCGATTCCTCGGCCTGTAGCCACCCCTCCCTCCCAGGGCCGGCTCCAGCCATTTGACTATGAGGATGGTATTTATATCGGGAGCCATGATGAGAAAGAACTTGACGTGGGTTATGAAGGCAGTGAAGACGTGGTTGAGAACTACATTGACTCAGAGGAGCTTAATCCCAGGGGAGATGTATTTGGTAAGTCAAGCCTCCTCAGCATGCAACCAAAATGTTGCACTCCACAGCATCCACTGTAAAGATCAGTATGAAACATCTGTTGCTGTCGTTGCTCAAGAATTATGGGAGTACTTAGTACTATGAAAGATTGAAGATTACAGCTCTTCGGAGATAGTATTTGATAAAAACATTATGTTCTACTTGTCATATTCCACTCTGTAATAATTGAACAAGAGTGTACAAATGAACATTCGCACATTATGGGCAGGATTTTACGGCTTTGCTCATCCCGAAACCGTAAAATCCCACCGATGTCAAAGGACTTTCCATGCTCCGCCCCTCGCCCGCTCCAATTCCTGTGGCAGGCAGGCCGGTAAAATTCCAGCCTATGGCTTAGAATCGTAGAATCATAGAATCCCTACAGGGCAGAAGGAGGCCATTCGGCCCATCGACCCTGCACCAACAACAATCCTACCCTGGCTCTATCCCCGCAACCCCATGCATTTACCCTGCTAGTCCCCCTAACACTAAGGGCAATTTAGTACATCCAATCCACTTAACCCACACATCCTTGGAATGTGGGAGGAAACTGGAGCACCCGGAGGAAACCCACGCGGACACAGGGAGAACGTGCAAACTCCACACAGACAGTGATCTGAGGCCGGAATGGAATCTGGGTCCCTGGCACTGTAAGGCAGCAGTGCTAACCATTGTGCCACCTTGCTGCCCCTAATCAGACTGGAGAATGTGGGCTTTATAGGTTCCAATTTGGGGAAGATTTAAATTTTTAAATCGAGATAATTTAATTCTAATACACTTGAGGAGCTATAATAATTTGAAACCATGAGAGTTCATATTTTATGAATGTCATGCGGACAGCAACAAGCACATTCCCAGGCATCTATTTTTATGCTTTATTCCATCTGCAACCTGCTAATACAATGGAATTGTTTTCAGCACCTGGAGCTCAATGAAAGATTTTAACAGGAGTGTTTTTAGCTTCAAGATTTGTTGCTGCTACACTGAATGTTAGATACTGCTTTAGAAAAGGCTCAAGTGGTAATACCAAACTATACCACTTGCTCTGTGTATTACTCCGCACAGAGAGGTAAATATATCCACAGAGCCCTGCATACTGGTGTTGGAATACCAGGAAGGCTTTTGATTTTGGGAAACAAGAAATGCTGGCAAAGGAAAAAAGGGAATTCAGCCCATCAGAGAAACCCTTCCACAGTTCTACCTCAATTACAAACTCAACTCTCTCCCAAGATCTCTACATTCACCAGGATGTTGGGATGGAGCGTGGAGCTATGGGGAGAGATTAGATAGGCTTGGATTGTTTTCTTCAGGGCAGAGAAGGCTGAGGGAGACATGAGTGAGGTGTATAAGATTTTGAGAGCTATGGATAGGGTGGGTAGGGAGCAGCCGTTCCCTTGTTTGACGGGTCAATCGCCAGGGAACATAGTTTTAGGGTGAGGGGCAGGAGATTCAGAAGAGATTTGAGAAAACAAAATTTCACCCAGAGAGTGGTGGGAATCTGGAATGCATTGCCTGAGAAGGTAGCGGAGGCCGGAAACCATACAACGTTTAAAAAATATTTGGATGAACACTTGAAATATCATAACATTCAAGGATATGGGACAAGTGCAGGAAAATGGGATTAGCACGCCATTAGCGGTAGTTATTTGCGGTGCAGACTCGATGGGCTGAAGGGCCTTTTCTGCGCTGTAGAACTCAATCCCAGAACCCTGGGACTAATTTTTAAGTGAATCAAAAGTTTTGGCTGTTGATCTGAAAGCATGAAAGCGATTCAGCAGACTATCTGGGGTCTTTTGAAAGGAAGACTTTGTGCCAATTATCATTATCCTGCAGTCAGTCTGAAATGTAAGGGGGACGATTTTAACTTTGAAGTCAAGTTGTGAGATGTAAAATAGGCTGCTGACATACTATCATCCATTTTACATTATCGCACAAAGTCAGGATCTACATCTAGTAGTGTCGGGTGAAAAGGGCAAAATTACAAATGCTGTAAGTCTGAATAAAAATAGAAAATGCTGGAAATACATAGCAGGCTCATCAGTGCCAGAAAAGTGTTATTTGAGTTGGAAACCTCTGGTCAGTTCTGATAAAACTTCTCCATCCAAATTGTTAATCAGTCTCAAAACACCAGGTTAAAGTCCAACAGGTTTATTTGGAATCACGAGCTTTCGGAGCGCTGCTCCTTCATCAGGTGAGTCTCACTGATGCAGCGCTCCGAAAGTTTGTGATTCCAAATAAACCTGTTGGACTTTAACCTGGTATTGTGAAATTTCTTACTGTGCCCACCCCAGTCCAACGCTGGCATCTCTACCTCACGTTGTTCATGCATTTTCTTACTTTACAGCAACTATATATTTCCAATGTTTTCTGTTTTATTTCGGTGCGAGGCTATCCGTGGGTCACACAACATTTGCCAAAGTTTAAAGCACCTCTCAAACTTGAGACATTGGGCAGAGTTTTATCGGGTCGCCCTGCCCATCGATGGGCAGAGCGAGCCTGTAAAATTGTTCGAGAGCCGAGAAATCAGGATCACATCCGATTTCTCGCTCCTCATGATCTTACGAGAGTCGGATTTCCGGCGTGGTCAGCCTCTTGCCAAAAATGGGTGAAAGGTTGAATAAATTATTTAAATTTATTGAAATTTACTTGTGATGGGCGAGCCTGGCACTCAATTGTCTGGGCTCACTTGCCTATATGGCCACGGCGGGAGAGGTTCTCTCTGGTGAGGAAAACACCTGCTCCCCAAAAACGAGGAACAGTCGAGTTGGCCTCGCCAGTAGAACCGGAGCCCATTGAGCCTATCCAGGGAGGCTGAGGGCAAGGGGGGTGCCCTTTGGGCAGTATCAACCTGGCACCTTGGTAATGCCCAATGGTGCCCATTGGGCATTACCACTGCCAACCGGGCAGTGCCAGAGGGTGGGGCTTATGGGGACAGCCTATCGGGGAAGGGGGGCCCGCTGTGACTGCTGCAGCATCAGAGGTCTGCACATGCACAATCACTCCCTCTGCTGTTGTGCATGTGCAGACACAAAGGTCTACACATGCGTAATAACTATCTAAGCAGGCTGACTGGCAGATTAAGCCCAGTCCACTGCCTGCAGCAGCTCGAACCATTTTTCAATGTGTTCAATATTGGGCATGAAAACTTACCCAAAAAGCGGATCTGCAACTCTTCCATTTTCACATAACTGGACACTTAGAATCATTCTCATAAAATTCTGCCAATTTTCTTCCTGCACTGAACAGAGTACAGCAATATTGTGCCCAATGACTGAATTATTGATTTTTTTTATTTACTCCTATGAAATATGCTTTAAGTTTCATTTTTTTTATAGGTGACTATGTTCTTATTGAATTTCAGAAATTGTCATTTTACTAATGAGGGTGGCACAGTGTTTAATCTTGCTGCCTCACAGCACCAGGGATCTGGGTTCAATTCTAGGTGATTATCTGTGTGGAGTTTGCACATTCTCCCTGTGGCTGCGTATGTTTCTTCCGAGTGTTGCGGTTTCTTCCCACAGTCCAAAGATGTGTAGGTTGGGCGGATTGGCATGCTAGATTGTCCCTTAGTGTTTCAAAATGTGTCGGTTAAGGGGTTTGGCGGGGTAAATACGCGGGAAGACGGAGATAGGACCTGATGCTCTGTCGAAGAGTCAGTGCAGACTCGATGGGCCGAACGGCCTCCTTCTGCACTATAGAGAATCTGTGATTCTATATTTCCATGAATATATTGGCGCACCTCTTTCTGTTTAGCACAGGATTGTCAAAAGGTATAAAATTAATAAGAAGGAACAAGGAAGTCAATATAATTGAAATGTTCTGATTATCACACAATATTTAATGAACCAATGTATTAAATAATTCAAGAAGGACAAAAGAGCTACTCATGAACACGTTAAAAGTATTAATTACTAATACCATATGTGATTCAACTCCACAGAATCTAATTTTATTTTTAACAATGAGTCTGTTGAGAAGTAGCCCCTTGTTCAAACCATAGGGAATATGCAGGATATGACCACGAACCTCAACCAGTGCAGACTCTTTCCTTATGAGTAACAGCTTTTAGGACTGTTCCTCAGGAGAGAACATTGCAAACAATCCATATTCTGTAATGCACAAACACATATATTGAAAACATACACATATGTCCATTCACCTCATCTCACTCGCTGCTTAAATCATTGCACTGATTTTCATTTTAATGAGTGCAGAAGGAGGTCATTCGGCCCATCAAGTCTGACCACAATCCCACCCAGGCCCTATCCCCATAACCCCATGTATTTACCCTACTAGCCCCCCGACACTAAGTGGCAATTTAGCATGGCCAATCAACCATGGGGGGGGGGGGTGGGGAGGGTAGGGGGGTGCAGGTGTGGGGGGTGGGGTGGGGGTGGGGGTGGGGTGGGGGGGGGAGGGTGGGGGGTGGGGGGGTGGGGGGTTGGGGGGGGTGGGGGGGAGGGTGGGGGGGGGTGGGGGGGTGGGGGGGGAGTGGGGGGTGGGGCGGGGTGGGGGGTGGGTGGGGGGGGTGGGGGTGTGTGGGGGGGTGGGGGTGGGGTGTGTGAGGGGGGTGGGGGGTTGGGGGTGGGGGGGGGTGGGGGTGGGGGGGGATGGGGTGGGGGGGTGGGGGGGGAGGGGGGTGGGGGGGTGGGGGGCGTGGGGGGGGTGGGGGGGTGGGGTGATGGGGGGGTGGGGTGATGGGGGGGTGGGGTGGGGGTGGGGGGGGTGGAGTGTGGGGGGGGGGGTGGACCTGGGTGAGATGCTCTTTTGGAGAGTCAGTGCAGATTCGATGAGCTGAATAGCCTCCTTCTGCACTGTAGGGATTCTATTGCTGGAAAAGCAACACTAAACATCTGTACGCATGCCCATTGCAATTTTTACAGCAGCAAGACACTTCCAGGTGTCCTGCCATTGAGGAGGTGCAACATTTCATTAAAAGATCCAATCTGGGCGTCACTACCCATGAGGTAAACCAGGGCAGTGAATAGATGGCTGGAGCTGATGCTGCATAAAGTACCTTTTTCATCACAATCCTTGAGGAGGAACATGGCTGCTGGCCCCAGATCCTCAAGGAAATCCTTGGCCTCCAGTCTGCTGACTACGGCTTCTCTCTACCCACTCCTGAACACCAAACTCCCACTTCACCTCGACCTTGATGCCCTCTCATCCCCCATTGGCATTCTTTCTTTTTCACTGGCAGGCTGTCCGTTTGGTTAAATGCTTATTAAAAAGCTGATCCAAAAATGACAATTCCATTAAGTTTGGCTGAGGCTCCACATCGCTTGCCTTACTGGGTAATTTGGCTATTTTGCTCCCTCCTGAACTCCCCCTGCCCCCCCATAACTATCGGGCACAGTTCTGAGCAAGAGCTAACATTTGGACCACATGATTGTCATCCACATTTGGTTCAGGACTGTTACAAGTATTTATCATGAGATGTGTTGAACTTCTTCAGCTGGGCTGACGCAGTGACTTGGATATGAGCCAAATAAGCAACTTGTCATTTCTCCAACCCGGGGTAACCGGGTCAAGTGACTCACCACCATCTTCCCGAGGTCAATTAGGGATGGACAATAAGAGCTGGCCTTTTCTGCACCACTCACATCCCCTTAATAAATATAAATGAAACTGACAGGACAAAGTGCGAGTGTGTTAAGGATTGCAGTGAATGTAATGATTGGACAATGGCTTACACTTTTCTTAAATAAAGCACTCTTAGCTAAGTCTGGGAGCAACATTTTTTGAGAAACAGAAGTGCTTGTAATTGTCTTCCTGAACTCAATAATTAGTATAGTGTATAATCATTTCAGAATGGAACATACTAAATCCTTTAACATTTGAGAGAGACCAGAGAGCCACTTTAATGCCTTGCAGTAAGAGATGTCAGGGAGCAGCGCCTGAGTTCCTCACACCATGACCCTGAGAAT